>NC_090303.1:39181707-39806707 GCF_039906515.1 Pseudorca crassidens
ATCTTCATTAGAAAAAAAAAAGTCAATTTTAGAATGAGATCATTTTATAGAGTTAGCATTTGATATCAATATAACTTTTCTGGGATAAGAGGATCCAAGGTCAGTTTGGTTAGCGGCACTTTAGCATTTACCAGAAGCTCTTACTGTTCATTTTACTTTCTGCAGTGAGAAACCTATGTGATGGATTGTTTCATATGCTGCCTCAACTGAACCAATGCACCTAAGTTTCACAGGGCAAATTGAATTTTCATATAGGCATATGTTATTTTGGTTGAGGAGAAATAAGGAAAATGGGATCTAAGAACTGGTTCCCTTCAATTATTTTAATAACAACTTTCTTAAGAATATTGGTTATATTAACAGTGCTACCCTCCTTTGGTGGGAAATAACCATATAGCAAAATACGTTTATTTTTTCATGTTGAAGCTGGCAATTAAAGGCCTGGAAAGACAAACAAAAGTTTTCATCAGCTACATAAAGTATTAATAGATTACATCTTGAGCGGGAAATACAATTAGCCATCACCAAGGGTAGAATCACTGGGGAGTTAGAATGAACATTTTCTTTGATGGGATATTTTGAAAGAACTCTTGGCTATCTAAAAAGAAATATAACAATAGTTTCTGGTTAAATATCTGTATACTCTTTGAAAATAAAATTTAATTAGCCAAATTCAATATTTTAGTTAATTAATATTTGTTAGGTCTTTAGCTAGATTTAAATTCAAGGTAGCTTTTTCCTGGAATGATATTGTATTTGGTCTTCTATAATTTATGTTCACAGTTATTTCATTTCATATTATTATAAGGGCATCTTGAGCTAGCAGAAACTAAAGCAAAGTACAAAGTCAGTGTAATATTGGTATATTGTTAACACATATATCTCTCATTACTTATAGCATAGTTTAATGTTTCGGTATTTCCAAAAAACTATATTAAAGTAACTTCTGCACTCTTGAAATTTTAAAATTGTATTAGACAAAACTCACATCATGCATTATAGAGACCATTTATATTTTGTTAGGCAGTTTATAATTTCTGTGTATTTCTAGTTGAGAGTAAATGTAATACATAAACCCAGGGCAAAGTCGGAACCAAAATTCTGTATCCTTGCATCTCATACCCAGATTGTATGAATATGTGTATGTGTGTATGACTGTGTGAAATTCTAATGGAATTTTAAGCCCTGGAAAACAACCCCAATATTTATCCATGGTACTGATGCTAAAACTATAATATGTAACATTTTCCAGTGTGCATTTACATGTGTTCCCCTTCCCAAACACACATGGACACACGCATATACAAACTCAAGAAGTTTGAGGGTCTAGAAGCAAATATTTATGGACTTTAGGCTTCCACTATAGTTTACTGACAATTGAAAACAACGAAGTTTAATAGAAAATCACACTATTTTTTTATATGTGTTAAGCATATTTGCAACTTTGAACCTGCTTGTGCTTTCCAGCACTATTAGCAAAACCAACATCTGCCATGCCTTCAAAGCAACTCTTAAAAATCAAAACTTTACAACTGTACTTAAAACAATCTATAGAAAGCAGATGATTCTGAAAAAATGTCTATAAATAGTGTGAATTACTTAGCTTCAGTTACTTTTGATTGTTCACCAAGCAATGTAGTAATAAGTATAATCCTGCCTACTTTCAGTTAATATCACCAAAATAGATTAATCAATCTAACTTTAGTTTTTATGCAGGTAATATACAGTATAAATATGTAAGTATTTTATATTCAAATTAATTAATTTTATAAAAAATCAAAATTATATCAAAAAGGAAGGGAGTGATTCGGGGGTAGTGATTTTACAAGGTTTTGAATCAGATTCTTGTAAAATTGTAAACATTTTATTATAGCTACAAGATCATAAAATACTTGTTGTCAAATTATGTCTGTCTGTATGCCTGGCTCTGCAGAATGATACACAAGTATTATGTTAATATGCTAGAAATTAAAATACCGAGTAGTGTCGTACCTACCCTAACTCTAGAATTATATTACACTTTTTTCTTGATATTTCTATCGTCATGTTTTCTGAAAGAAAAAAAGTTACTTTATTATTCATCCCTGTGTTGCTGGATGATGACTTTTTAGCATTTGCTTTAGAATTTAAAATACAGTCTTTTGGATATAGATGATTATAGGACAGTACTGAAGAAATTAAGGGCCTCGAATCTATGGAATTTAAAAAGTACCATTTTCAGTCTTTTTCTTGGAGTGGTAGATTAATTTTAGGTGTGAACATTTTTAAACGATGACCTGAGATAAAAAAAACTGCTAAGTACCATTGACCTACATGAGTGTTCTCAAATGATTACGCTCAAAAGTCAAGAGCAGCAACTCGTTTAGAATCAAGGCGCTTTATTGTGGAAAGTCAGCAATGGATGGAAGGAAGAATGCAAATAAATACTGAAATAGTTTCCATTTCTCCGTAAATATCTTTATAGTTGATTTGAAAAGGAAAAGCATCAAATGTAATACATGACACTGCTAAAACATTCATTTGGGTTAAAAAGCCTTTACCAAGTATTTAAAATTTTAATCTTTTTTACAGTAATTATCAATGGAAACCATTATGTTGGCACACAGTAAGCTGATCGCCACTAATAAACTGAAAAACGTATTTTAAACATTACTTTGTTTGTCTGTGTTTGAAAACATAGACCCTTCATCACAGCGTTGGAATTTATAATATAATTTTTATTATAAGACCTAAACAGTCTTAAGAAATTAATTTTAAACAAAATAAAATAACAGTAGGGACAACCCATCCCCTTAGAATCAGAGAAACTTGAGAGACTAATTCTATATTTAGTAGAAGAATTAACTTTTTTTTTTTTTAAGAAATAACCTATGTGTGAATTAATAGCTGATTTATGTTAAAAAAAAATCCCCACATATAAACCTATTACATGTATTTAGCCTAGTAATGGTGCCAGTTTTATTCATTTACTATATTAAAATATATATGTGCTGGGAAATTTCGTTATTTACTGTATTAAAAGTGGCAGCCAGAAACACACAAAAAATGTGATGTCTTTTAGATTTTCATTTCAAATGAAAATAAACAATATAATACAATAATATATTTTAGTTTTAGGCTGTGTTATAATATATTTTAGTTTTAGACTGTGTTCACTTCAGTAATTTATTTTTAAAATTTAAGAGTGAGATTTTTTTTCCCAAGAATTGCTACAATTATTACAAACATTTACGAGTGTTAAATGATAAGGGTGAAAAGATATTAGCAAATAAAATACACACAGGAATTCCTTAACTAGTATTTGTTGACTTAAGAGTTGTGGATGATTTATCTCTCATTTCTTTTGTATTTTTGCCATGTTGTTTTTTATAATAATAAAAAAATTTGTGAGGAAAATATATTAGCATGTGAAGTAAGACTATCAGGAGTAGAATTCTTTCCCACTTGATTGTAATCATAAAATAAGAAGGATTAATTATTGAGTGGCCAGGTAAATTACATTTCCTGGATTATTGTATTGGTGACTGATTTCAATGGTTTCATTAAAAAAAAAAGATAAAACACTCACAACTTATTTCTCTCATGTGTTTTAGTCATTAATATGGTTTAGTTATCAATAATAAGCTTTTTGTAAAGTTTATAAAGAAAATCAAACACTAACATTTTGCCTATTTTTGTTATGATACCTTTATGATTATTTATTGGAATAGCTGTATCAAACTGAAACCCCCAAGTCGAGATGGAGTAACACAATAAAGAAAAATGAGTTACAACACTCTCTCATTCTCCACACTACTTCTAAATCATAGTCATCAGTGAGGTTCAAAACTCAATTGGAGGAAACCTTGTAGAATATTTTATTACTCTCATGAAGTAAAACTTAAAATAGTAAAGGTCATTTTACATCCCAGGCTTCAATTTGCATTACCTATGTAGAGGCAGAAGTAACTTAACTTGGATCCCCTTTTCTCTAATGATTTTCTACTTACATTACAGAAACGTAAGGAATTTATTTTCCCTTTAAGGAATTGTGTTAGATAGTATTTTATGATACAAAGTAATAAATAATATATCTATTAATCCATTTGTATAAATTTCAGATGTTTTTTCATACTTCAGAGTAATATTTCTTTTTAAAACCTTTTGAAATACTTCTTACTAAATTAACTGAGAATTACTTGGTAAAAATATACCTTCATTTGGAATTGATTGGGTCAATTATTAATATTCCTTTATATTTGGAATTTGAAATATACAATTAAAGTCCCCTTATCCATGAAACCTTTATTTATAATGTCACATTTTCCACAGCAATATAATATTTCTGAATTTAACGTGTTACTGCCTGCAGATTTGGTACTTTTTTGGTACCAAATTTGGTACTTTGTGTACTTTTTGGTACAAATTTGGAATATTGATTTTCATAGGGCTCTGAAATTATTTTATGATATGCTTTTTGATCACTTCCATGTGCATACGAATAAGAAAAATCAGGTGAAATCTGTATTAATAAGTACACATTTTTGGAAGGGGTTTGTATGGGGAAAACTCAAAAATAATTACTTTGCTCTCTATACTATATAGATTTAAATGTTAATAAATTTAATCTTCAGTTTATCTGATATTATACCTATGTTACTTTTCAAAATTATCATTTCCTTAAAAGTTTAATAGTTCTAAAATATTTGTGTATTTTGGTGACTTAAGTCTTACATCCTTGGAGTTTTTAGTTTTATCGCAAATATAAGTTTAGTAGGTAATAACTCGTAGTAGCGAAAATGTTAGGGTTTTGTTTAAAGATTTAAATTCAGAAATTGTTGCTCTTCAAAATTTCATAGAATCAATTCGATTAGAATGTTTCAAATGTATTGGGCAGGCAAAAAGTTCGTTCGGGTTTTTCCGTAAGATGTTACAGAAAAACCCGAACGAATTTTTTGGCCAAGCCAACATTTAAATATCCTAGTGTTTGTTTTCATAAGCCTTCTTTCTAAGATGTTATAGGTATGTTTCTTGAAGCTAGATAGACTGTATTGGTTGAAATTGTGAACATAAGGTGTTTATTTTTTATAGTTTTTAGTCCCTACTGTATTTTAATAGAAAGGTTAATGGTATAAAAAAACAGTGAAGGTACTGAATTAACTAGGACATGGCAGCTACACTTAAAGCACACTGTATACATATAGCTGATTCACTGTTATGCAGCAGAAACTAACACAACATCGTAAAGCAATTATACTACAATAAAGGTGTTAAAAAAATAAAATACAATAAACATTTAAAAATAATTATTTATATAAATGTATATATACACTAATAGAATTTCAAATTTAATTTCTTCATAACAGATCATCTGAACTAAAGTATCCAATTAGAGACGATAATATGATGTTAAGTGTTCTAGTTACAAAATAAAATATTAAGTTTGAAGCATATACGGCTGTGTGGAGAGTCCAACAGGCTGAAGCTGATAATCAGTGCTAGTCGTAAAATCAAATCTGCCAACTCCCTGCAGTTTCTGTTTTCTTTTGTTTTTCTCTCCACACATTTCAAGAGATTTTATAATGCTGCAAGAAAAAAAAAAAATCCCAGTTATCTTACATGACTGTGGGCAAGAAAATGATTAAGATGAAGTCATCTCTCTCTCAGGCTCTGTGGAAACCTAGAGGAGAGTCCAGCTTGGGTTGGTGGATGCCAGTAGAATTTTAAAGGCCTAGAGTTTTGCTCTTTGAAAATATAGCCTTAAAGCTTTGCCAGAAATAACACCCAAATAAAAACTTATTTTTGCAAATGATAGTTATTTGCAAGTGTAGTGGTGAAATATATTCGGTGTCTGTATAGGCAGCTTCTTACAGCTTTCTAGACTGCACAGGAAACTTCTGGATGAGTATTCTTAGCCTCCTGAAAAACTAGCAAAGTAAACTGAGGTGTATTCTTATTAGTTTAAAAAAATGTATAAAATGGCCAATGACTCTTATCAAATAAGCAATGAATACCAAGTACATTTCACAAAAGATTGATTTTATTTTGTTAGTTAAAATACACAGCTCAGGAAAATAGAATTGTGCCGTCAAAAACTTACTGGGAACTAAATTGATAAATAGTAGCTTTGATTTTGTAGGATGCCAGTAATTTAGCAAATGGCTTTCACATTTTAAGAACCATCCAAAGAGAGCTTTACTCCCAACTGGATACATTGACTTTTAAGTGATATCTCTCTTATTTAATATTTTCAAAAGTAAAATGAGTTTTCAGTATTTTTAATGTCTTTAACAATGAAAATCTCCCCAACTACAGGCTACATTTACTTTGGGTTTTTTTTCCTTATTTGTAGTGTAAATGGGTCTGGATGCATTAAACTAGAGAATATCTACACGTAAACTACTAAGAAAGACTGAATTGACAGGAAAACCAGAGGTTAGGCACCCAAATTTAGGGGCCTGCTGCCACACACATTTCCAGGATTACTATCTTTTGAACATTTACCTTCAAAATTCAGGGACTTGTGGAGGCCTTTTCTTCCAGAACTATTCTTTGTTCCTAGAAGTAGAGCACCCCATTTTTTCTTGGATACCCAGATGTTTGGGAAAATAAGAAGAAACAGCAATGCTATTTTTTATTTTTTTTGCATTTTTAGTCAATAGTTCATAGATCACAAAGGATTTATCTTATTTCTTTGTTATCCTATTAGGCAAGAAAATAGGTGGCACACCCATAGCAATAACTGAAGAGAGGTTGATGGTGACTATTTAATGGTGGGCAGTGTGTCGGGAAGCAACAGGATGGGGCATCACTCAGGGCCTGCCCACAATTGGAAAACATTAGCGCCTGTAAACCTGACAAAATAGAGGGAGCTTTTACACGAATCTGGAATCCAGTAAGAGCATCAGGACAGAAGCCTTCCAGCAAAGTTGGGACTTCAGATGGAAGATTGCAGCTAATCTCAAATATCACACAGTAGCCTCTCTTCATGCCTTCCCATCTCCTTCTGTTGCCTCCCACTGGCCAGATATAATCAGAATATAGAGAAGCAGATCGCAGAGGTCTCGGTAGATAAAATCCATAGAAGTCAACCTAAAGGAATGCAGGCCATAGAAGAGAAATGTCAAGAGTTGATCTGGGAGAACACAACAGATCCTTCTGTCTCTTCTAACTATAAGTTAACTTCTCTGTAGTGTAGTTTCCTAAAAATTAAAGTGAGTCAGTAAACATAAAGTACTTAAAACAATGTCTGGCTCAGTAAGTGTTGTTATTTTTATCTTCTATCAATGTAGGTGCAATTATGTTGTGGGTATACACCATCTGGAAACAATCTCTGTTTTATGTTGCCTGTTTATTTGTATTTTACTGCTAACATTACTGTAGGAAATGTTGCTTGCCTGAGATTGCTATTTAAAATAATCCGCAACTGTCCCTAGAATTATGTCTCATGCCATTTTCCTGAAATGTAGGATGAGTTTTAGACCAAGCTGTGTAAGAGACTCAAGTTTCCTTCACTTAAGATTCCCATTCTTTACCCTTTTTGTTTGGACATCTCCTAACCTTTCTCAAATGTCTCCTACCACTTCTCCATCAAACACCTGTTTTCAAGAGGAATGTACAAAGGGGTATTTAGTCAAGAGGGAACAGAACTTAAACCAAAGGGTTTTAAATATGAAAATAAAATATCAGGTCTCTCTTGCCGTTGCTAACTAGGAAGTTGGACTTGACATTGTTCTGCTCTGTTATAAAGTTCATTGCTGAGAGAATTTACATATTATAGCCCTTTGTTATTTTTGATGGTTCCATTTGGACACCCTCATGAATGGTAAATATGCAAATGCTACAAAAAACTAAAACTGTATTATATCTCACATAAAATGCATAAAGACATATTTATAATGGTGATAAGTTATTTTTTCAAAGGAAATGATTATTTATTTGTTTGTGTATTTATTTATATTTAATAAATTCCTGAGAATTATTGCTTAGGTTGAGGCAATAGAGAACAAAACCCGCCCAAGCTGTAAGTCCTGAGTGATTAGCTAGTTTCATTCTATTCAGCTTACTCACCTCTCCTATGCTCACAGTTTAATGTGGCGAATTCAGAAATGTATTCCAGAGAAATTTTATATTATTATATGTGATGGTCTGTGGCAGTTGTTTTTGAATAAATAGTAGAATCAAATACTATATTAAAATTCTAAATGTCAAGAGCTAACTCTTTCAAAGCTCTTAGATTGACAGCAATTTAATCCCTAAAATGAGAGAGTTTTACAGGACTATTGATTACTTCTCTGCTAGATAATGGGAGGGCTGAGAGGTGGTAGGGACAGGGGTACAAGAAGAAAACAAAACATTGCATGTTCAGTAATACACAGAAGCGGCAAGGAAGAGCCAACTTCATCAACTATTTCGTTCCTCTTGGGTTTCAAGGGTAGGCTTGATGTGTCAGTTTTCTAAATGATTTATAATCGATAATGTTTCAACAGATGATTAGAATCAGAATTATCAAGACACTAGAAGAGACCCAAGGCATCACACAGATCGATTAATGTATTTTCTAGATGAGAGACTGCACCCAGAGAAGTTGAGTAATGTCTGTGCACTCAGCCAAGTAGTACCAACTGAACTTCCATATCTTAACTTCAGCCTAGTGCCCTTAAAAGGAAAATCTCATATCATATTTTGAAACTTTAAGTATTTAGTCTTCCCAATGAAAGTAAATTTCAGCTCATTTAAAATGTTGGCTACTGCTTTTGAGTGAATAAAAATTTGGCAAAATGCTTTACCTGGGTGTAAACTACCTCTCTCTGAATCTGAATTTATGATGACCTCGGTCATTTTTCATTCTTGTTTTATAAATATGAACACTGTTATTCTTTCTTAGCTTCAGTTTTCTGATGACATAGTTCTTGCTATGGGTTACCATTGTGCCTGCATATTTTTGACACCTTGTACAATAAACCATAGCATTTTAAAGTTTAATATATGGTAATGTGCAGATGGACTTTGCTATATGGTATCTATAAGTAACAGGTATTTATATAAAGGGAATCATATTTTGGGTAGCCATTTGTGAACTGAAGAATCTGTCTCCTGTTTTAAAATGTCTAATGCAATACTAGTAGATTTTATTTAATTGGGCTTTACCTATAACATATTTGCATTTTGTGTGCAATGTAATAAATAGCTACAAGTAGACACCAAGCAACTTTCCCTTGTCTCAAGTCTTAACTTTAACTCCATTTTAAAATAATTATTGATCTTATTTTTTAATTGAATACAATCTTTTTTTTGCCCAGAAGATACTAAAAAATGTTAATGATTGACCATTTTTTGCCTTTGCTGACCAGATGTGCCTTCCTTGTTTCTCTTCCTGTTCTGCTGACACCCGTCTTCGCCATCATCTGTAAACACCAGACCCATGTGCTTCTCCCCAATACAGTGAACCATATAACCTCTGGAACACTCTAACACCGACCTCTCATGGAAATTCCAGATCCTTAGTTTTTACTAGGCCCTCGAAAACAAAATTAAACATAAAATATACAGTTGGTTCTTCCAAGAATTTTTTTCCTCTTTTGTCTAAACACAACTCTATTTCCAAGGTGATAAAAAATAATTCCTCTTCTACCTAGTTCATTTTAATTTACAGCCAAAATCCCTTCATGTTAATGGTCTCAATTGATGATTTTCCACTCCTTTTCCACTAGACTTAAATTCAAAGTCAGTCATGCCGCCTTTTCCTACACAGCTCAGGCCAAATCTATTCTACTGCATATCATTCTATATTATTTTTCGTATTCCTACTTTGATGTTTCTTGCACTTAATTTTGTTCTCTCTACAGGATTTCTGATGTAGCTCTCTTTTCCAGGTATCTTTACTTCTGCTCATTCTTCCCTAATTAAATTCTACATTCAACATATAGTAATATTTCGACTTTGTCATTCCTCTTCTTGGAATTCTGCATTAAACTGAAAGTATTCTACACTGACAATATGAATGTTTAATTATAGGCTTTGATGCATATGCATGGAGTGGCTAATGGTCGTCAATGATATACCACTAAGTTTTACTTGTACTGCTTCTTGTGTGCAATTACTTTTTGTTTAATATCATTTATATCTAATTATATGTTATATATTACATATAATTAAATATATAATATAATCTCATACATATTACATATATTTAGAGCAGTTTTTTTCTGGCAAAGTCATCTTTCATTTAGTCTTTAGAGTACAATGTGAAATGTTACTTTAAAACTGTGTTCTGATAATTCCTAATGTGGGTAGCTAAACATTTATAGTCATAATTGCATTGAAGAATTTTTCACACAAGATTCCTGCGTCTTCCATTTGACAAGACATGCTACATATTACTTACTATCCAATTTCTTTTGCTAAAAATTTAGGGATATATATTAATGGGATTCCATCTACAATATCCCAACTCAGTCATTAAAGGCTTTGTTGACCAGCTGGGCCAGTTTTGTTGTTATTGATTTTGCTTTTTTTTTAAACCAATATTTCCTCAATAAACTTGTTTATGTCTACCCCTTTTTAAAAAGTTTATTATTTTGAGAAAATTGTATAATCACATATAGTTGTAAGAAATAATACAGAGGGATCTCGATACCCTTTACTTAGTTTTCCCCAGTGTTAATATTGTAATACAGTTGTATAACCAGGAACTGACATTGATAAAGTCCACTAATCTTATTCAGATTTCACTAGCTCTCTTGCACTCTTGTGTGTATGTGTGTGTGTATTTAGCTCTATGCTGCCTGCCAGATTTATTTTGTATTTTGATTCTGAAGCCTGTAATATCTTTTTCCAATATGTATTTATTATTTTCATTAATATACAGCTTGTGACACCTTCTCAGGTCAATACCACCCTAAGCTAATGACTGCATTTCTCTTACCACATTAATGTCTGTATTCTGCATAACAACACAGTTAAATTTGCTGTTTTATTTCACATGTCTCTAGTCTTTGATTTGAATTACATGTATTCCCAAAGAAAAAGTCTATCCTCTTTTTCTTTTAATGTGGTATCCAGCATTAGGATAGGTGCACAGAAGTGTTTGGTAAATCCCATTTGTGGCATAGAAAATGCTTCACTAATGTTGAATGAATTGTTTGTATCGGTGGTTTTCTGAGACTCTTGGTTCCAGGATTCTAGTAGTTGGGCAAATTCAGAAGATTGTTGGTCAATCCATAAGGGAGTTTAATGAATATTGACTTTAAGTAATTATCTGTATTTGTTTCTGAATGATTTTTATGGATGCTTTCTAAAGTGAAATACCTTTGATTACATGGCATATATTTACCATTTGTGAATTAATCGAGACAAAAATAAACACTCATTTATTAGAAACTTTATTATAAATCAGCAAAAATCACCTACATTTTAAAAAGTAAGGTGCATACACTTTCAACAATTTAGTGATTGTTAAGCCCAGTTTCCCATTAACTAATGTATAGAAATGTCTCATTCCATTATTTTGAGGTGAGGCGAGATTCTATGAAAATTCTGTGCAGTTATGCTGTGAATTGTTGAGCTTTTGCACATTACATACAACCAAGTAATCATAGTACTTAAAATCTCTGTCTAACAAAGCCAAAAAATTAAATTAAACTTGAAATTATCAGGCATTTGGGGAAAATATGGAGTATTGATCAATCAGTATTGTAGTGTTGGATAGTGGCACAAATGGTGATTTGAAAAAGAAGATAGATAATTTTCAAAATTTTCAAGTATGCTGAATTTTAAAAAAGAAATGAAAAATCCCTTTTCTGAGTGCCTTGATACAGTGATGCTGATTCAATCCATGATGCCTCAGCCTGTATCATTCTGCTTTAAGTATGACTGGTTAACCAGATTCAAACAATGGTATGTGATTAGAGAATGTGGATCCAAGACACTGACAAGTGACCACACATGAGGTGGTCTGGCTAGTAAGGAGAGAGCAATGTCAGTGAGAAGTGGGCAGGCTAAAAAAAATCATCTCACTTGTGGCTTTGAGCTTAGTCACACATCACACAAACTGTCTCATGAAAAGAAAGTTTGCAGTAAGTCTACTTATGCAAGTAAGTTAGCATTTATTTTTGTAAAAGAGGTAAAATTAATCCATATTGCAAAACATTTTGACAATTTTTTAAAAACTCTGTTATCCATGACTCTGATACTGATTCTATTTAACAATTCCTTCAGCTCATAAAGAAAAATAACTTTCAGATTTTCCATGCTTCTGGACCTTTTCATTAACATGGTATCATGAGATTACTTTATTCAGACCAGTAACTCTCAACACTGATGTTACATTGGAATGATCTGGGAACTCTTAAAAAATTCTCATGCCTCATAGAGTATGATTAAGTTAATCTAGAGCAGAGCTGGAATTTTTTAAATTTTATAATGGAAAATTATGTCATTAAAAGAATAGAGATAATAGTATAATGAACCCTCAGGTGCCCATCATGTTCAATATAGATCAACACGTGGCAAATCTTAACTCATTTATCATTCCATTCCTCCCTTACCTTGTCCCAATTACTTTGAAACAAATCTCAGATTTCTTGTTATTTCATCTGAACACTGATACTTTTAAAAAGCTCTCAAGTGATTCTAATGTATAGCCAAGACAGAGAACTACTCTTGTTTCTAGGTTAAAAAGCTATGAGGGGCAGGGATGCTGTATTCTAAATCTTACCCTTTTCTGCCCATGGAGAGCAATGTTAGACACGGTCGCTCAATAAAACATTACACATTTCCTAGAAATGGCCATTTGTATATCTCTGTTTATCACCAATAATCATAATACTCTCCTATGCTGTGTAGTATGGTAGCTGCTAGCCATATATGACTATTTAAATTTTAATTAATTAAAGTTAATTAAATTAAAAAACCAGTTCCTTTGTATCAGTAAACACATTCCAAATACTCACTAGCCACGTGTGGCTAATTGGCTAATGTATTGAACAGTGCAGATATAGAACATTTCAATCAGTTAGAAAGTCCACTTGAACAGTGCTTCTAGACAAAAAGACAAACTTTCTGACTCTTCGGCTATTGAAAGAGTCATCAAGGATGGGAACCTTCTCAAGTAGAGAAAGAGATAATGAGAATTCAAATACCACACAAAGCCAAATTCAGTTAAAAGTATAGCTGTAAAAGTTGAAAAATATCTGAAATTAAAATGTAAGGAGCATTACCTTGCTAAAAGGTTTCTTGGATAAATGCTTGCTTTACTCAACCACATGTTTACTAAAATAAAATACATTCATGGTTTTGAAAAGGCCAAAGTGTACCTTAAAATAATGGTTAATTAAACATAATGTGTAATGTGGGATTTGGGCACTTACCAAAATAAAAGCAAAATGAAAGATGTTAAATTGTTGAATTATAAATGCAGAATTAAAACGAAGTAAATCACAACATAATGATGAGTGTGAATGTAAAAAATTATAGAATTTTGGAAGTGGGAAGACAAACAATGAAAGCATATTCAAAAATGTAAGGTCAACTAGGGAGATTCTTCCAGGCCTCTTGAGGAATAGGGAGGAGAACATTTTTCTGGGAACGGGTGGGGAACATGCCAGGAATTAGGCTAGATTTTCCAGGGGGAAAGTATGAAAACTTAATAGAATCAGACAGTGGCAATTAATGACAAAGAATTATTAACTTTTAAAGCCTCTCAAAAGATTTGGTCTTTTATAGTCCCTGGTATGAATTCCAGAATTGCAAGTCAGGTAGCTGACAAACAGAAGAGTGTATTAGAGAAGATTTTTAACTTTGGGGGAAGAAAATGAGGATAAAATATTCATCTTGGCATGAGCAAAGAGCAAATGCAAGGAAAAGTGAAGTATAGGGAGTCTCACATCTGTCCTGTGAACCATCTGGGCCTGTTTGGCTGCAGCCATACATTACACAATTAAGCTGCCAACCGCAGAGTTTTGAATATGTGGGAAGCAGGACTATTCATCAGTGGATTCATCTTTAATAGAGATTAATTGGTAACTAATTGATGATTGAACTGCTGGCGATTTATGGGAGAAAAGGCAATATTAATACTACATATTAAGCAACAATCTCACTGGATACTTTCATGTTAGAATTTATGAGTTGAGAGTGTATATTCATGTAGGAAAATGTAGGAAGAATGTTAATGATTGTGTTCAGACTATCTTAGGAACACACAAAAAACAAATATATATATTATAGCACTGGGCCAAGCATACGTAAGTGTCCAGGCAACTCTCACTGTTTTTTGAGAGGTTTTGGAATAGAATCAGGCCAGACCAAATGTAATTTGTAATAAAGTGTTATTGGCAGTGTAGAAGAAGAGTAAAGAAAACATTTTAGTAGTTTTCAGTGAGAGAAATTTTGTATTGAAAATTTGCTCATAAGATGTTGGTGGCCATTGGTGTGTAAATGTATGGATGTGGTCATCTCTGTTACTAATGGCAATTGGATTTTTACTTTAGATGAATAAATCTTAGTTTTTCCCAGTTAAAAAAAAATATGTTTTTTCCATGGACCCAGTAATAGAGATAAGGGGTTATATTTTTATGAAAACCAGATAGAAGAAAGAGTCTGCATTGGCAAAGCATCTCTATTTAAAAAAGGGCATCGCTAATTAAAGAATGTTAGCTAAATGCAATAGAGTTGAATGGATGTTAGTACACAGTAGAAATAGGTGACTTCCAGATTGAATGGTTTTACCTTGACAACTCAGGTTGTCAAAAAGCCAAACTAAACCAATAGGAAATTTAAATATGTTATTCAAAGTGGGTGGAATAAAGAGGTTCCACAATTTAACTGTGTCCTGAAGAGGTGCTGAATGAGCGAGGGGCTGCTTCACACAAGAGTCACAAGCAGAACTATTATTAAGGGATGTTCTTCATGAGGTAGTTGTGCTATTCTCAGTTCAGCTATAAATACCCTCACATTTTCTCTACCCTTTTCCTAATATTAGAAACAAAAACTGAAACACAGAAAGTTCTCATTTTACATTTTCTGATAGAATTATACTTCTTTTTGAACCACCTATTAACCTTAGGCAGCAGCATTAGTATTTTAGATAAAGCTGAAATCTTACAAACAAGTAACTCAGAGAAAGACTATCTAGATAATTGGTAATTAGTATCAAATTGTAGCCTATCCTCCCCCTGCCCCCAGAAACACACAGGACACACACACCAATGCCATAGGTATTTCAGTAGCCTCATAATTCACAAACTCAGACATAACTCATTAAATGAGTACTCTGTGCGAGGGACTTGGTTCCGTGATGTGGGTACACTGATACGAATAGAACACCTTGAGGTTTCTGGAGGGGTCCATAGCATAGTAGGGAAGGCAAAGATGGAAACAACTAAATGCAGCAATATAATAGAAGAAATAATAATGTAGCAAAGGTGATGAAAACATCCTGAGAAATCCAGGAAGGTTTCAGAAAGTGCATGACACCTCCCTCAATTCCTCTCATTTCTTACTTCTCCCTTCTGAGTACCTAAAAATCTGTTAAACTGTGGCCTGGATCAGATCACCCTTGGAGAAAAATATGAGTATCCTAGTTGAATATTGTAGATATGAAATGCAGAGTAGGTTTTGGGCTCCTGGGATCCTGCACAAAATCATGCACAAGAGTCCCTAGGACACTCACATCCATACCTTTAATCATATGATTTAAGCATTCATTTGTCTTATGCACCAAGGTTTGTGGGGCCGTAATTGATTGTACATAGCTAAACTTTGTAATTCAAAAATTTTATCCCCAGGTTATTATTTTCTAAAATCACAGTGAAAGGTAAAAGATGCTAGCTGGTTAAATATATATGCTGTATTATACTTGGCATGATATCGATGTTATCTTGATAAGGCAGGAAAGGATTAGGCCCATGGAGGACGTTGTGGAGTACATTTATAGGCATGACTGTGGTGTTACTAGCTCTCCCATATTTCAAGGGCTGACTTTACTAGCATATTGTGAAACAAGTGAAATGACTTTTAGTCCTTCCTAGGTTTCCCTTCTTTAGTCTTCTTGGCATTTCTCTCCATCTTTATCTTGAGAGCTGTTAAGACTTTCCTGCAGACTATATTTAAGCACCTTCACAGAATGTTAGAACTGGAAGGGATTCTAGAATTTATCAAAACCACCCTGTCAATCTTAAAGATGAGAAAATTGAGGCTCAGAGAGTGGCATCCCTAAAATAATGTATGCAGAGATGGGGCTAAGAACTTCCAATTCAGTAACTTTCTCTTATTTCTATAATCTGCTGTTTGAAAATTTCACCCCATTTATTTAATATTAAGATGTCAAATAGCTACACTCTTTCTTGCTCAACTGTTCACTTTCTACAGTAAGGGTATTGAAAGCATATAAATCTACTTTCCTAGACTAGCAATATTATCATTTCATTACCACTGTCCACTTGGTTTGAATGAATACTGAGTGTTAGTTGGCTGATTTCTTTTACTTGAATCTGGAAGGGATAGAATTTCCTATGATGGGATCTCAGTGTCTGCCTTGCTTAACATTTACTTCCTGGTAAAACTGGTCATTCGTTGAGGAGGAATAATTTGGGCCATTCTGGAGTTGATGTCTATTCTTCATATTTACTCTGAAAATTTAAACATTAACATATATTTTATCAGTGATTAATATAAAAATTAAATCTATAGTGTTGTTATACTTGAAATTACTTCATGATCTGGTATTTGAGGGTTCCCCAGTATTGCAAGTGCTTTTTCTCAATTCCAGACATCTTACTTGAATTTTTTTGTTTCATCACTTTTTGCTTTTAATATTCCTTCAGTTATCTTCCAAAACATATTCAGTGTTACCAGTTCATCAGGGTGCTTTTTTTTTTCTCTTAGTTTAGGGTAATAGTAGCTTTCTTTGTTCATTTTCTTTTCTTTAAGTTATTCTGGAAATGTATGTGGAAGAAGTTGTATCAGTTCACACATTTGACTATATTGAATCACATGGGTTTGATTTGCCAAAATGTATAACATCGTCTTGAACATTTAGAGTGTGCTTAGAAGAAAGCCTGAACTGTAAGAAAAGGTTTTTTTGCGGGTGATGTCCACTTAACTAATAAATCTGTCATCACTGACTGGTCTCCATTTCCTCAGAAATAAACAAATCACTATTAAGTTCTTTGAAGCAGGAGACTGCCAGGAAACACGAAAGTCACTTTTGCTTCATCCTCCAAGATAAAGTATTTAATAAGTGGAAATGAGATGCAACAGAAGGAGCCATGGGGTCTTCACACCTGCTAGAAAGTCCAGCAGATCTCCACAGAGCAGGAATTCAAACAAACCTCAGACCTTGACGTTCAGCAAAAGTGCAGAGACGAAGCCAAGAAAAAACTTTGGAAGGCCCTTGGAAACTTCTTAAGTTGAAAGCCTGAATTATGGAAACCTAGGAAATTTGAAGAGGAAAGGCCAGGAATCTGGAGGCCTGTGGCCCCCAGCTGAATTAGGCACAGAGTTGTTTTATCTTCAGGGTATTTCATTTTCTACTTTAAATCAAATGGCAGTTGATCCTGACATAAGAACGTGTATTAGAAAGGCAGGGTCTTGGTTAAGGAGTAAACGTCAAGCATCCATCACTGAGGGCTTTTTGTTTGCTTGTTTGCTTGCTTATTTAATTTCAGAGAACTCCAGACATATGTTTTATTTTTGTTTATCTCAGTCAAAATAAATGGGTTTCTTTAAAGTAAATGCACATGTATTCTAGCCAGGAATTCACTAGGGAAATACAAAGTCAAGTAAGAGGTAGAACAACAACAGAAGCCAAATGTTAAAGCTCCTAGAAAGACCAAAAATCAAATAAGATACAAAGGAAATAAAAAAAGAAAACTCAAGTATATCTCCAAATTAAATTTAAAAGGGTGATACATTGCTATTTTCTTTAAATTTTGTGTTCATCCTTTTTTTTTTTTTGCGGTACGCGGGCCTCTCATTGTCGTGGCCTCTCCCGTTGCGGAGCACAGGCTCCGGACGCGCAGGCTCAGCGGCCATGGCTCACGGGCCCAGCCGTTCCGCGGCATGTGGGATCTTCCCGGACCGGGGCACGAACCCGTGTACCATGAATCGGCAGGCGGACTCTCAACCACTGCACCACCAGGGAAGCCCCATCCTTTATTTTTAATTTAGGAATTTATTTGTCTCTGTAACAGAGCAAATTTCTCTTAACCCATTTCCTTTACATGTAGTTCTTAGGTTTGTGAGCACAAGTTACTGTGATTGATATTTGTTTTAACATCATAATACTAAAAAAAAAAAAAAAAAAAGCAAAACACACGATCCAAATTACAATTTTTGTTTGAACTAAAAACGTTTTTCATCTCAAGGTTGATAAACCCCTTAACTCAGGTGATAGACCAATACGTACATACATACATACATACATAGATTTCAAATAGATGATGTAGAAAGGACCAAGAGCGTAACTGGGGAGATCAAGACAGTAAGTTGTTTTGTGTCTGCCAATAGCCCAGTGACTGGAATAATGCCATTACTGTACTCAGGCCTCTCACTGCCTGCTTTATACTAATCTGTCACTACTTTAAGGATGCCTGCACTGTGCAATTATTTATAATGGTTCTGCCTTCAAGAAACTTGCACATTTACTTTTTCTTTTAAAAATAAATTTTTAAAATAAATCTGATGCTATGCCATCAGATATTTTAAAAATTATCATAGAAATTTCTCTTGCTTGACGTGAACAGATTTGGTGCCGAGATGAGAGTTCTTATTTCATTCCATCGTTTTAAAATGGAATCTATTTATCACCTTATCATCAATAAATTTATAATTATATTGGTTTTCAGAGATTCCTGGTACTTTTAAACAAAATACAGTTTGTAGCTATGAAAGAGTGTCATACCAGTATGCTCTGTGCAGCCTCAGTCATTGGGAACTGCAATAGGAAAGTTGCTTTTCTATCCACAGGTTTGGCTTTGGTTATTTACAGATGTGGAAATGGCCACTGTGTTAGTATATTTGAGTCTTGAGTAATTTACATCTTTCAATTATTTGATAAAAAGGTATAGAGGCCTTTTAATTCTAGGGCAGTATTGATAATACCTTAGACTTTGACCTCCAGAACATGAAGAATTTATTGTCTGTTAGGCTATTACTTTCTAATTATGGGAAAGATTGATTGGTTTAATGGAACTGTGTTTTTACATTTTCATATGTAGGACATTAAATCATAAATCTCTTAGAATAGTTTCATTCTTTATAAATCTCAGGATGAAATACAAATAAATTACCAAAAATACTCAGTCACTGCACTGTGTGGATATTAAAGAGGATGTGGAAAAATGTTGAAGGAATGGGGGCCTGCTCCATTGTTCTAAGCCAAAAATATCAAAATTTGGCTTATAAGACTGTGGAAACTAAAAGTCTGCTCATTCCTATAGGGGATTAATGCATTACTCAACCTTGAAAATTTATATTGCCTGGCAACTACAAAATATGTTTAATTTCCAATCCTATCTTTATTCCTTTATTTTGAATGCAGTATCATTCTCAAGTTCGATCTGCTGACAGTTAAAATCTCTTCGGAATATTGTACAGCTGATATTCTCCTCACGCTACAGGAGCCATTTGATATATCCACTTTATTGATTATAGAGTTGATTCAAGATTTCTTTCTCTATCTGCTTAATTGCTTTCAGTTTAAGACAATGGAGAACTGAAAAACACTAAAAGTCAAACCTTTCCCTAAAGAACAAGTATTATGTATTTCATTAACATGGCACTGTTCCTTGAAGACCTCAAAGTTGATAAATATAGAATTCTCTAAATAATAATCTTTGGTTGATCTTATTTTTCATTTTCAAAGATAATCCAGAAAGCAAATAGCAGTAGTGGTGTTGATTTTCCACTCCAGATTTCCTTAGTCAACACCAGGAAAGAGAATAAAGTTTAGTCGGGGCGGAGCAGAGAGTGCTCTTGTCCTTTTTAATTCCAGGGTGTAAGGATGGTCTTGCCTAAAATAAATATGAAATGGTTAACTGTGCAAAGTTCTAACTACAAAATTATGTTCTTTTATCCTATTGAACTTGACTCTTCCCACTGCGTAATGCTATCTCGTATTATGTGATTAAATATAATTATGGTGGTAGTAGCACCTATATCTGCTACCCCAGCCAGTCATTATCTGTTACTGGAAAATTTGTCAATTAGCTCAAGTGGATAGAGTGCTAATAATGCCAAAACCACAAACTCAGGTTTTGGGACATTAGCTTCTTTTAGAGAATGACTTTCTTTCGTGGCTATAGAGCACTGCCCTAATCATCACCAGTCATATAATAAATGCATTCTCTGTTACACAGAGAACTGTGTGTGTTTGCTCAGCCATAAATGGAAAACCCATTCAAGAAGGACACTTTGAAAAGGTTGATCGTATTTTTAGGATGATTGATTTATCACCCCAACTTGTTCAGTCATTCAGTCATTTATAATGTGCGTATTGAGTGCCTCCTATTGGCAAAGTGCTGTACTTCTAAAAAAAAAATGTGTGGTTGATTTAAAAAGCAAAAAGTGTCTAAAATTCAGGCCCCATATATTATGTAGGTGCCTATTTGACCAAGTCAATTTAATGAACGTGTTAATGTAGTCATCAATTAAGAGCAGAATTGAAATAATTTGGATATTCTCTCAAATCATGCTAATTTGCTTAGTTCTAAGATCTCAGCTGTAAGTTTGATAAGGAAAGAAAATAAACCACTTACCAATAGGAAAGTTATTTATGTATTTAGTTATCAAAGGCTATCAATTTTACATTCTGAACAACTGTTTAATATTTCCCTTAATCTAATTTCTTAGTTTAGAAATGCTATTTTTCACCTGTATCATTACAAGAATACCTCTCCAGTTTATCCCAATGCTTCCTTCCTCATTTTTTAAATGCAAGTATGAACATTGATTTAAACATCCTTCAGTGACCACTGACTATGTGTCAGCACAGTGCTAGAACTTTAAAATGGGATTGGTTGTTTTCGAACCAGGGTGATTTCATCTCCAAGGTGACAGCTGGCAATATATAGAGACAGATACTTGTCACAACTTGAATGTAGGTGAAATGCTATTGGAGTCTACTGGTTGGCGGCCAAGGATCCTACTAAACATCTTCCAATACACAGGACAGTGCCCACAACAAAGAATTATCTGGTCCAAATTAACTGTCCACAACAAAGAATTATCTGGTCCAAAAAAAAAAAGATAAGCTAAAGAACTACTAAGCCATCATAATTTTTTATTAAATTAACTTTTACATTTTGAGATGATTGTTGATTCACATGCAGCCATAAATAACACAAGGAAATTCCAAGTACTCTTTGACGAGTTTTACCCAATGGTTATCTTGCAAAAGTAGAGCACAATATCACAGTCAGGATGTTGGCCTTGAAACAGTCAAGATTCAGAACATTTCCATCACCATAAAGATCCCTCATACTACTGTTTTATAGGCCAGTGCTCCCTGGGTTCCATCCCTTTATTTCTAGCAACTGCTATTCTGTTCTATTTCTGTAAATTTTCCTTTCAAGTATGTTGTATAAATGGAACAATACAACATATTTACAACCTTTGGGATTGACTTTTATCTCACCATCATTCTCTGGAGATTATCCAACTTGGGGAGATTCATCAATAGTTAACTCCTCTTTAACTCCTGACCCTCTGAATAGGGGCTTTCACAGAGCAAAAGTTGTTTTGCTTGAGTAGAGCAGTTGTTGTCTTGAATGAAGTATTTTGCTCTGTAAGGCTACCCCTTTTCTGGACCTTTGCCCAAAGACAGCAGACTTTTGTCAGAGCTTTTTTGTTTGTGTTTGTTGGCGTTTTGAGGTTGCTGTCTTCTTCAGCTCCAAGTCTGCGACACAGAAGGCAAAAGCCAACTCAGGGACCTGACCACCATATCATTTCTCGTGTCAAATTAGCCATTCTGCCTTCCTTTCTCTACCTTTCAGAATCATCTTAGGTTTGTTTTACTACAAGTGTCCTGTATTTTCAGTGGTACTTAATGGAAGGAATCCACAAAAGTACATTTATTCTATCTTTCTGGAAAAAGAAGTCCCCAAATTTACATTTAATGTATAAACTTATAAACTATGCAATGTTATTTTAAAATATGAGTGGTGTAGAAACCGTAAAGTTACGTCTTTTTTCTTTTCTTTTTTTTTTTTTTGCGGTACGCAGGCCTCTCACTGTTGTGGCCTCTCCCGTTGCGGAGCACAGGCTCCGGACCCGCAGGCTCAGCGGCCATGGCTCACAGGCCCAGCCGCTCCGCGGCATGTGGGATCCTCCCGAACCAGGGCACAAACCCATGTCCCCTGCATCGACAGGCGAACTCTCAACCACTGCGCCACCAGGGAAGCCCTAGCATATCTTTATATAAAATAATATATATTTATTTAACATTTTATATGGGCCATTATATAGTTTATACTCATAGTGTATATTTTCTCTTCCAAAGAGAAGATGTTAGTGCTGCCTTTCAAATAGGAACTACTTCTTTTGGCTGAGAATAGAAGATCTGCTTACATGACTGGTGTTTACAAAAGATGTCACAACATATGTTCCATGCTTTTATGCCACATACATTTTGTTGAAAATATTGTAAATTACTTAGAGTATTCAGGGAACATGAGTAATTACAAAAGAGTTTTACACTTAGTGAAAAGCTTCTATAGGGGTATCCTAAGAATACCCTGTTACAGCTAGTTCACCTACCAGAGTTTCTTTTGAGCAGTAAAAAAAAAAAAAAAAAGCATAACTGCATTTGAAAATGAATTTTCAATAAAAGTCAAAAGAAAATGAATTAAATGCTGAGATGCCTCTATGTTCAAAGTAGTCGAAGAATAACACCCTATCATTATACCCAATAGTAAGTATCACACTATTAAACATGGTATTTCGCAAGCTGTTTAGATCCCTTTTTGGAAGAATATAAGGCTGAGAAGCCAATGAGTTTATCATTGGATGGGTTCTAGATCATTCCTTCTTCCCAGGATGTGCTTGTTAAGGTCCAGTGGCCTTACGTTGGTGCAGCAAAATTAACTAGTAATCATGTCAGCTTATTAATAATGTGGTCCCCTACATAATTAAAGACCTTGAGAATTTTGAAACAATATGGCTTTCAAGTATTTATATTGGGAAGGTTCAAGCAATTAAATGTTGCTCATGTGTTTTTTCTCCTTATTTTGCATTTCTTTCATTCTTTGCATTTCTTTTGATATGGGTTCAAAATGAAGTACTGGGACAAGATTGTTGTGTTCAATGGCTAAATGCACAGACTCTGGAGGAAGAATCCTCAGGATTAAACCCTAGCTTTGGCCTAGCTGGCCACATGACATTGCATGTGTTATTGGACCTCTCTGTGCCTCAGTTTCCTTATTCCTGAAATGAGGGATTGAGTCAATAAATGTAGGTGCTTAGCATACAGCCTGGTACATAATAAGCACAACTTAGGGGGTAGCCATTACTATTATATCAACATCAAGAATACTGTAAAATTCCACTATATTCTTAAAGAATTTCTCTTTTTTAGTGATTAGAAATGGTATTGCATTGGAATTTTACCAGAGGCAATAGCTTACCATCTTCGACCATCAAGCTTATGCTAGAATTAATTGATTGGTTTTTGTTCAGTGCCTACCATGCACTACTATTAGTGATGATGCATTAAATCATCCCTGCTTTTATTTACTCTGGACAGGAGAATGAAGATTTCCATAGCAGTATAGAGGAAGTATATATGGAGGAAGTATATATCATATTTCATTTATAAATACCAAAATTAGACATTCAAAATGAATCTTTTATTTCCCCTGTTTTAAAACCATCAATGGCTTTTTTATTTTAAATAAATAAATTTATTTATTTATTTATCTTTTATTTTTGGCTGCGTTGGGTCTTTGTTGCTGTGTGCAGGCTTTCTCTAGTTGCGGCGAGCGGGGGCTACTGTTGGTTGCTGTGCGCGGGCTTCTCATTGTCGTGGCTTCTCTTGTTGCTGAGCACAGACTCTAGGTGCGCGGGCTTCAGTAGTTGTGGCACTCGGGCTCAGTAGTCGTGGTTCACGGGCTTTAGAGCGCAGGCTCAGTAGTTGTGGCGCACGGGCTTAGTTGCTCTGTGGCATGTGGGATCTTCCCGGACCAGAGATCGATCCTGTGTCCCCTGCATTGGCAGGCAGATTCTTAACCACTGTGCCACCAGGAAAGTCCCCATCAATGGCTTTTATTAAGAGAAAACACTCAGCATGGAAATTAAAGGCTCTCACAGGCTGGCCCTGGCCTTAAACCGCCTCCTTCCCCACATCCTCATTTCTAGCACTTTGAGGTAGTTAGTGTTCCTGGCATATTCAAGGTGCTCCATCTCAGTCCTCTGTTCACTCTGATTCTAATGCAATTCTGGGTTTCTCTTTTAGGCAAACTCTTCTCCATTTCCAAATTCTGGCTCACAGTTGCCTTCTATGGGTTCCATCTTAACTAAAATCAAGCAAACTGAGTGCTTCTCTCTCTTTTCAAACCACTATGGAAATACCTCTACCCTACCCCCTTCATTGTATTGACTTATTTCTTTTCAATCTAATTGATTTTATATTTCAAAGTTTATAACTACAGGAAAGTACAATGAAGAGTATAATTGGCATCCATGGTTTTTTTTTTTTTTTCTCTCTCTCTCTTTCCTTCTCTCCCTGCCTCTCTCTCTCTCGCTTCTTTTTCTCTCTCTCTCTTTCTGCCCCCCACCCTCTCCTCTCTGATACTGTGAGCTCCTCAGGGGCAGGAGGAATTTTTTGCTCACCTTCATGTCCTCTGCTGTGCCCAGCACAGTTATTGGCACATAGGAAGCATTCAGTAAACATTTTATGAATAATTGCATCCACAGGAGATGGAATTAGTTTAAAATGTTCTTGGGATAGAGTACTGAGACCAGCATCATTTGAACATATGATACCTACCTTGATAAAATAAGAACATAGTTTCTTAGGCAGAGTAAAAGCAAATTCATGTATCTAGTGTGAATCGGGCTGATTGGTTATTGTGGTAATCTTAGCACGAAATGCTGAACCTGACTCAGGTGTTGTTTACCTTCTCAAAGGAAAGTTACACAAAACATTGTGACTAATAGGTTGTGGGGGGATGGGAAAAAGTGGAAGGAATCAAAATGCTTTAAGGATTTTGAGCCTGGAATTGAGAAAACTGTTATGCCACTGATAGGGAGTTTGGAAAAGGTAGCTAGTTTAGTTTTGAGGAGGAAAACACGAAATCTGTTGACTTGTAGGGAGTGGCAAGACAACCAATAGGGAATGCCAGGAGGCAGTCAGAAGCGGGACTGAGAGAGCTCTCCTGACATCCACCCTACTTAGCTGTTGATCCCCAAAACCTTTGATCTGTAGTCCTGTCTGGTCACCAACTTTGAGAGTTTAGAATAAATTGTTTTGCAACACACACAAGTCCATCTTAGCCTTAATCTCTATAGTGTTGTCTAAATTTGAAAGTCTTCTGTTTTACTTTTCCGTGAGGTATCAGGCTCTCTGCTGAACTAGAGCCCTGCCCTGAATTTCAGATGGTTTGTCAGCAGCATAGTGTCCTGATCTACCCTTCCTTGTTCCGCGAGCCTGTACGCTGGGCACCTGTACTTTTGCCTTATCCCCTTCCTTACTGCTGTAATAGAACTTTTTTTTTTTTTGCTCAGAAACATATTACTTCCTTAGCCTGTCATTCAAGGCACCAGATTGCCTCAGCCTATTTTCTGGGGTGATTCTGTCATCTATTCCACGTGTACTGTATAATCTAGGTACTTGCTATTTTCTGCACTCACTAGTTGGTTTCTAACCTTACATTTTTTTTTTTTTTTTTTTTCCGGTACGCGGGCCTCTCACTGTTGTGGCCTCTCCCGTTGCGGAGCACAGGCTCCTGACGCACAGGCTCAGCGGCCATGGCTCACGGGCCCAGCCGCTCCGCGGCATGTGGGATCTTCCCGGACCGGGGCACGAACCCGCGTCCCCTGCATCAGCAGGCAGACTCTCAACCACTGCACCACCAGGGAAGCCCCTCTAACCTTACTTTTTACTCTTATTTTCCCTGTTACCTGGAAAGGTATCTCTGCCATCTCCCATTGTAGAAGTACTGCCTTTTTTAAAGTACCATCATAAATGTAATTTGTTCATGAAACTTTTCATGATTCCTCAATTTCATGTGATTTTTTTTTTCTTCTTTGATTATCCATGGGCGTTTGTATCTCTATTCCGTCACCAAGCCTGTTCTTTGAAGTTCTGAATTATTTTTGAACTTAAAAAATATCCCTTTTCCTGATATCTCCACACAACACACACACACACACACACACACACACACACACACTACCCCTCCCCCCACACACGCTTTTTTTAACTTAATGAAGTTACATGATATATGACTTACCAGTTTGTACATATTCAATAAATATTAGTTGAGTGGAATTTATATGGTAATTGACACCTTGAAAATGGAGAACTGTTAAGATATGAAAATTCATAATTGGAAGATAGCAGATTAAGCATAGCCCTTTGCAGAATTCCCCATTTTGAGAGAAAAGAATAAGGGGAACAGAGATGAGGAAGCCCAGACAGGGTGACTTGCTTTGGTTATTCAGGGAGCTGTGGGAGGCCCTCCCTAGAACCCAGGTCAACTGCAGCTTAGCTAGAGAACAACTCAACTTCATGGAAATCAGATATTATTAATCCTTTATAGAGTGAGACATTTCTGCTCCTATTTTATAGTTGTACTGGCAAGTGGGTGTCAGAGGAAAAGGGTATTCCCTGGCTAACTGGACTGCAACCTCATACCTCTTTACGTCCTCTGAATGATCAATTATGTTGCAAGGTTCTTAACAAAGGACGCTTGATTCAGATCCTGAAGCACCAGGGTATTAATACTGCCGCACTTTCTTTGCATACTAGTGCAGTTAAATTTTTCTCAAAGCTGGTTCCTATTTCTGGCAGTAACTCTTCACTTCTGGAACTTTAGTTCCAGCCAAACTAAACTATTGTCTCAGGTCTGTATTTTTCCTGAAGCACCATGGCATTTTTATGGAATGCGGAGACAGTTTTATGTATGACTTTAATGGTAACAATAAAGGACCCAGATCCGCTTCTCTGGCCCGCTATCCTTACCTCTCTAGTCCAGCAGTGATTATACAGACTCCAAAAAGAGGGCCATCTTAAACCTTCCAAACGAAATCTGTCATTTATTTACTGTGTGATGAGATATTCACTTTCCTGGTTTTATTTTTTTCCTCATCCACAGCAGCATCAAATTTTTTTTTATGTGTAGTTGGTTACATTTTTAAAGAGAAAAAAGAAGTCCCCTACTACATGATTGTATGGTTCAAAATTGTCTTGTTATTCAATTAACTAATGCTATTTAAGTCAACTTTTAAAGTAGCTGTGCTTTATCTGTAAACATTTATTATTCATTCTGCTAATGACAATTGGGAGAAGAAAATATGATATTAAATCTTGAAGACTTTTTAAATATGAAAGAGACAAAGCTTGCCTATTCTTGATATTTCTTCCAATATGTATTCATTTAATTAAAAAGCACATGTCATAAGGATGAATTTGAATACTTTGGGAATATCTCTAGCATGATAGGATATTCAGCATTTTGAAGACCAGATTTTCCCACTTTAATGAGTGGATAAAGGAAATCCTTCTGAGATTATTTTGTTTCTATTATTTGAGTTTGTCTTGTGAACCCTCCAAAACATGGTTTGTAAATTGAGGCATTTAAAAATAAAAAGAGTTCTGAAGTCAAGTCTTTGTAAGAAGATGAGCTAATGCATACATGCTAATCCTAGAAAAAGTGATCATTCTTTTCAAAGTTAATTAAATTTTAAAAGTCCTATTGCTTTGTTAATGGTTATCTTTTAAAATGAGAAATTATGTTCTACCAATTTCAGGAAAATTGCAATAATAAATATTCCAGGATTCGTAGTTGTTATTGGCTATTAAAAGCAATTATAAAGTTTAAATCTTGTAGCGTTGCCACTAGAATGTAGTAACTGTTCACAGCAGCTTTAGTTTCATGTTCCATAAAATTGAGCTTCCTGTCTTTACATTTTAGAACCTAGATCATGATCCTTGAGATTTTGCTATGTTAATGCATACAATTGCTAAGGAAAGGAAATAGTGTAATATGAGAAGACAAAGAAATTGAACCATCAAAGTAGACTTTTGCATAATAAGCAGAATCTTGGTGCTTGTTGAACTTAGCTATAGAATTTACTAAAACATATCTTTGAGCCATATGTCTGAAAATGTCTTACCATTTTAATGTGGAAAGCACAGATACCTCGCCGAGATACTGTTATGATGAGTTCATGAGGCAAACCTGGATTATTGGTAAAAATGAGCAATGAAAATATTCTTCCAACTTCATTTTATGTATATTCAAGTATCACAGGTTTGTGGGAATTGCATGATGGTTTATTTTTCTCAACAGAAACCTTAATTCATATTTTTAGAGCATAATCATTATCAGAAAAGACCTTACTTAAGCTAATAAAAACTTTCTTCCTATAGAACTATTGAAATACCTAAAATAAGAACTTTTTCTACTACTAGTCTTATTTATGAACATTAGATAAATTTTAGCTTTAGCTATGGGTTGTTTAACATAATAAATGTATTTGTTATATTTTTTTCTTGGTGTGTATACCATTCTCTATAGCACGGAGAATGTGTGGATAATACTGTATATAAATTGCATTTAGTGTGGCAAATATATTTTGAAATATACACATCACATTCAATATAGTCCCTTGAGGATAATGAGCTATCATTAAAGAGAAAATACTTGTTAAAATGAATTATTAGAGAGGAAGAGTTAATACACGTTCACTAAAGCATTACCAAACCACTAATCTGGATATTAATTTTATGTCAGTGTGATTTATTTAAGTGAAAAATGCTGGAGCTCTTCTCAAATTCATGATTAAATATAATTATGAATTATGGAGTTTTTTCTTTTCATTATAAAAAACTTCTTAGCTTCCATGGAGTACTTTCTTTTAATAAGTCATTGCTTTATAGCTAACTAAATGCATGAAGAGCTCTGTTTGTAATATAATGAGCAATTAAATTATAATCCCTTGAGTACAGTATTTCCAATAGCCTAGATCTTTAATACCATGGATTTTACTGAGTTTGACATACTTCAAACTCAAGTTCAAAACTTTTCTATGTTGCAGAGATATTCTCTTCTTCAGTTGAGAAATAGCGTATTCCAGAGTTGAAGGAAGGAAATGTGTAGGTATTTGAAGGAGACAATAATAGAAAACCAGTATCACTTTATTTGATGTCTGGGAAGAAAAAAAGTACAATTACATTGTAAAAATATATTTTCAAAGTGCTATATAAACTTTGTCCCAGGTAAAATGTTCTGTTTATTTATGGGGATGTTTATAAAGTACTTTCATGTATATTATCTCATTTGTTCATTTAAGAAACCTGAGGCTGGCAGTAAACTGAGAACAAAAGGATTACAACTATTACATAAATGAACAGGGTTTCACACCACTGAGGTTTTTACAAGTGTGTTGCCATTTTCATTTTTGTAGCTATTGCCAGAGAACTTGGTGTTTTAGTGTAGATTAATTGACATTTCTTGTGTGGCTACTAACATGGAGCTTAATTATAAACACATTCTTTTAAATTTCCAATATTTCATAGTAAGTGCTCATTATGGAAGATTCCCTTTGATGTTGTAATTAAATATAAGCTTAAAAATAGGAAAATTTTCCCTTAGTACTGCCACAAGTACATACCTGTAAGCACACACTTAAATGTGTGTGAAACAAAATGCACATGACACAAAAATACTCATACACATTTCTCAGAATGCTACAAGGCTTATATACGTAGTCGTTTTCCTTTTGTTTACTATTT
This sequence comes from Pseudorca crassidens, assembly GCF_039906515.1. Classification (NCBI taxonomy): domain Eukaryota; kingdom Metazoa; phylum Chordata; class Mammalia; order Artiodactyla; family Delphinidae; genus Pseudorca; species Pseudorca crassidens. The sequence goes on from NC_090303.1 coordinate 39,211,643, forward strand.
GAAAGCCAACTCTTTCTAGAGACTAGGTACTTTGTATAGTTTACTTACATTGTCTGGTACTTAAAATAGCGTGATAACCAAGAGAGCATCTAAGAAATACTTTTATCTTTGTTGACAGTCCTGATAATTCAGGTACTCTGCTGTCTTCCAAACAATTATTCATCTTTTCTTTGTTTCAGTTTGCTAGTTCCTTAAGTAATTTCAACGTGGAAACATCTTCAAGAGAAAATAACACCAGTATCCATCTTAAGAGAAAAATATTATTGCAATGATGGGAAATTTGGAGCTTTTTTTCACTCTTATGCGACCGTGTCTGTGCTTTTAGTTTCCAATACTTGGATATTGAAGGGTGGTCTTTTTCTTCTTGACATATTTTATTCTATGCTTTAGGTTTGCACAGCTATTATTTCATTTAAAAAACAAAACACTCAGATGCAGTGATCATTGCTGGATACCCCAATAATCTATGATTAGCAACAGCTCCCTGTGTGTTGAACAGAATTAAAAAGAAATATTTTTCACTTACTTATAGCAACTTCTAACCTTTTCTTTATTCACAGTGACATGAGCATAGCCTCTGTGATTTACCCATTTTGATGAATTAATTGTCAGATAAGCACAGCAGGAAGGGTTTTTAATGAATCATAGATAAATGTCATCAGTTCTATAGATAAACTTTAGAATACTGCTCTGAATACTATTGTCTAATCATTGAGATCATTCCCAGGTTAGCTAATCATACCCTCTTAGCCTAATCTATCTTTCTTTTCTAGAAAGTTCTAACTATAGATTGTTATACATGATGTTATGATAGTTTCTGAATCCCAGTATTCAGCTTTGTGAAATAGTAAGGTGTTACAGCAGTGTGCTAGGGCCAGTTAGTAGTGGCTCTAGAGAGACAATTGTTAACTTTTCAGGAAGTTTGAGAGCTAGTTGCCATCACATTAACTTACTGGCTTGAAATTCACTATGGTGAGAGTATTTACAACATGAAAATACAAACCAGAGCATTTCCCCCACCTTCCAGCACAGAACTGGATAAAATTCATTTGTAGTCATTCAAAAAGAGGATTCAAATACTGCATGTGATTGAAAATGTAAAAATCTAGAAGTGCTTTATATATGTACCAAAATTTGCCTGAATTCGACTAAATGCCTATGTGACAAATGATGACTAAATAATACAAAATATTTTAAATATTCAGAGTATAAATATATATGTACTCACACACATACAAACATATATACACTTTATTTTAGCTTACTTTGAAAATAAAAGACAATGACGTTTAATTACACTCAGGAAAAATGTGTGCTTTAATTTTGGCTACACTTTTTAGTAGCAAAGCTGTAAAAAGAAAGTATGAAAGAAATAAAATCATACAGACTTGCAGCACCCATTTATTTTTTAAAAGGAAACATAATTAAACCTTGCTGATTGGCCAAAGAAATTATGAGCACAGCTGGGTCTTTTAACATGTGTGTTGGTAGAAAGAGCTAGAAAATATAATCACCTCCTTTTGAAATCAATATCATTTTTTAAAAAACAAATCAACATGTATTTAACTAAATACTAGGTGAGAAATGACAACTAAGCAATTCAAATAAAATTAAAAGACTAATAAATGTGATTTAGTAAAAATTTCAGTTAGTTAAATCTTACTTATGATACATTTTAAGTTTAATAATGTTATTAATAATAGGTGTATATTATTGGATTCATAATACATCTCAGATATACACACTGTAAATTTGCTCATTTTCCTCTGTATAGCCATCATGTGTGGATTCTGTACATGTGGAATCTGAATTTCAAAAGACCTAGGACCACACAGGTTGTAAGTAGCTACAGTGGACTTCTAACTGAGGTTGGCTGGCTTCAAATCTCCTGATACTTTCTCTCAGTCATTCTTCCCTTCTAAATACATAAAAGTTGTAAATAGTATGTAAAGCTGTAAAATGTATATAGCTTTAATTATAACCTCAGTTCTGTGTACTCAAGGCAAAACTTTTAAAAATGTGTACTGTTCAGATTTTTTTCCACCTATTGAACATTGTGTACTCCTTTTGTACAACACAGGTGTTGATCCACAGGTGTTAAGTAAAACACAATGTTGATACTTCAGGCCCCTTTCCCTCCACAGTGTAGTGGAATACTGAATGCTATTCAATACCTAACCTTCATTTCAAATGCTACAGGCTGTGATCTGTGACATGTGAAAAAATTATTAAACTGAGTTTTGACGGAATGCCTTAATTTGATGTGAAATTACTAGCCATGAATTGTCCGGAGGACCTAGATGAAAGCTTTACTTTGTGATAGACTTAACTCTGTACCATTTATATGTTATCCTGGTAGAGATTCAAAATAAGTGTAGAAGATTTTTCAAATCTAATATAAAAGTAATTATGATCATTTTTATTTTTCACACTTCAGTGAATATCCTAGTGAAATTCTTACAGTGCTACATTCAAGTTAGTCTCAAAAATATTGTGAAGGCATAGATAATAATTGCATTTAAGTTCTTAAGTTTCTATGTAAGGGTAATTGCATTTAAGACTTCCAAAAAGTATTTTAGGAGCTCCCTATATAGTTAGCAATTCTTACGGCTTTGCAGAATATTTTATGCCGTATGTGGGATTAAAGGAAGGCTTCATGGTTAGTGTACGTTATATATGCAAATATACACATGTATCTTTCTAAAATTGCTCCCCCCACATGAAATGGACTAATAATGGTATTATCCAAGTATTTCCCATAAAGTGCTCTTAACAAAAACACAGGTTATGCATCCCAAAACATCAAATTTTGACAATCAAACATCAGACTGTCAAGATAGTATACCCAAAATGATTATTTATAATTATTTGTGGATTTATCTTAAGCGGCTTCTATCCCCAACTTGATTGTAAGCTACCTTAAGATAGGTACTATGTCATATTGATCCATTTCCTAGCACTTTACACAATAAACTATTCATGTTTGTGTCTAACACACAACACTCTCAACATAGAGTATTAGGCTGTGGATGCCTGATTCAAAGACGGATTATAGCGTAAACTGGTATGCAAATGCCGCTTTATTATTGAGCCTCAGAGTTCAACAAGATTGTCAGATCCCAACACTCCTTTCTCCACAGACAGGCAGATCCCAGACTCGACCATCGTTCCTACCTTCTTTTGTCCAAGAAGTGTAACTCTAGAATCAGTCCTTCTGACCTCAACCTCTTCCTTCATCTCTCAGGATAATATATATATATATACTAAATGGAGGCTTATCTTTTCCTCTTATTCATTGCAACCATTCTGGCTTCATTGGTCTCTGTCATCAACCACCTTTGCTTCCATATTCTTTATCGCGTAGCCCGGTAGTTCTTAACATTTTACCATCAAAAATTCTTTTAAATTATCATTTCATCTCTTCAGTCAGATCTTACGTTTCAGATTTTTTTCAAAGTAAATTTCACTGCAGTTTTTCCCAACTCAAAATATATATAAGTAGTAGTAGTAATAATTATGAGGAGAAAGAGGATGGTATGACTTGTACACTTTGAGAACCATCATCAACACTTTTGTCATTTTAATATTATTATGCGCAAACATTTACATCAGACTTTGTTATTTTGTAAAATTATTAAATCACAAGTTGATTTAATCATAGAGCACTGATTTTATTTTTATTGGTTTTTATTTTTTATAAAGCATGTACTGCTTAGTGAATGTAAACAGAATTCTATTTGTGGAGAGTACCTAAGTAATGTTCCATGAATGTAAGTCATAAATTCTTAGACTTCTCCCAATTGCAAGAAAATGTCATGAAGAACCTAGGGGTAAGATGGGAATAAAGACACAGACCTACTAGAGAATAGACTTGAGGACACGGGGAGGGGGAGGGGTAAGCTGGGACGAAGTGAGAGAGTGGCATGGACATATATACACTACCAAACGTAAAATAGATAGCTAGTGGGAAGCAGCCGCATATCACAGGGAGAACAACTCGGTGCTTGTGACCACCTAGAGGGGTGGGATAGGGAGGGTGGGAGGGAGGGAGATGCAAGAGGGAAGAGATATGGGGAGATATGTATATGTATCACTGATTCACTTTGTTATAAAGCAGAAACTAACACACCATTGTAAAGCAATTATACTCCAACAAAGATGTTAAAAAAAAAAAGAAAGCAGCTAAGAATTCAAAAAAAAAAATCCCTTTACGAAAACAATCACAAATTGACTTAATGCAGATTGGTCACCCTGAGGCTGTTTTCCTTCTTGCCAGTACAGCTGCAGCAGAGAAATGGATCACAAAGCATTGAATTTTATCAGCGGCCGTCAAAAGGAAACCAACTGGTGCTTGGTTGCATGGGCCAGAATCCCGAGTTGGCTGGGATTTTCCAATTATTTTTATTGTATTACTTTTATCTATTAATTGTGTTTATAACTTATCTTTTATTACTGTGAAATTAAAGAAAAATCAATCTATAAGTCATTTGCTATTAATCTTCCTGTATAGTTATTTCTGAGGTTAAAAAATACCTATGTGATTAACTTCTCAAACCCTCTATGTGAAGAAAGTTGTAAGTAGACTATATATGGGTTCATAATGCTGTTTAGTAAATACTTCTGATTTTACTTTTTTAATCAATTTAAGAATGTTAGTTAAACATTTTGTATACTCTAATATCAAGGCAGAATATGACTCTTCTCTACCTAAAACCATATACCTGGCTGCTAGGATTCTTTGCAGGAGAATAAACACATGCAGGTAGGCGCGTGTGTGCACGCGCGCGCGCACACACACACACACACACACACACACACACACTATCTGACTCCAGGTTTGGTTAAATTTCATCAAATATCCCAATAAAACTTTCAGAGGAAACAAGAATTCATACATTGATCCCACTGGGCCTTGTAAAATGTCACCTCAACAGTTTCATTGGAAAAATCATAATTAAACCTTAAGCTTCATTTGTAGACTAGCCAAAAATAACACACAGATTCTTTTAGAGATTTGTGCATTTTTCAATGTAAAATAAAGCTCTGCTAGTTACTGTGTAAATTCTAAACTTCCTAGGTTTTAGGTTGACTTCTGTTTTCAGAACAAAATTTTCATATGCTTAAAAAAAAAACCTTTCTAGCTCCTGATTCTATCAAATCTATCATTTTCAATTACTGAGGTCCTTAGAGCCTAGTCCCCCCCTAATAATGGCTAGAGTTTGCAGTTGATTACTGAGTGCCCACAGTATGCAAGTCCTATGCTAAATGATTTACTTAATTTTATCTCCTTCACTTTAATTCTATGTTAAATATGCAGAAAAGGAAGTTTAATGGTTGAATATGCAGATAAGTGGCAGAGACTGTGGTCTTAACATCTGCTCATTTGGCATTTTGGATAATAAAGATTCTGTTTGTGTAGCTTTCATAGCCATATTTAGTATCACAATTAAATAGTGAAGTTTCTGAAATCCTTGTTCTTGAGAAGACACCATGCAATACGTAAGGATATTTAAGGAGTTGGAAAAATGCTTTTATGTCTCTTTCTATAACTGAGTGACACTTGAAGCCTATAAACATGACCTGATAGTATGTGATCTCTGATGAGCACTTTAGTCACTCTGAGTGTCTTTATTTCTTATCTGTAAATATAGCAGGTGGAACTAGATGATTTGTAAGAATCTGTTCAAGTTCTAAAATTCATGCATATTAAATCAAGATTTATTAATCAAACCAAGATTTACTAATTAAATGATATATATTTAATAAAATAATGGATTTATTATAGCTCTTACGTGATTTGACGTATTGTAGAAACATAGCATTGACAAAAATACTTCATGAGCAATTTTAATCTGCAGACAATCTAGTCATTGACTTGGAGGAGGTAAGACTTGGCTGTGGAATAAAAGGGTGGTATTTGCACATAACATTTACTTCTGAATCAAGTTGGTCATTCCTAGAGAGCGTTGTATAACCTGGAGTTATTGATTTTTTTTTTTTTTAAACGCGGTGCTCGGGCCTCCCACTATCGCGGCCTCTCTTGTTGCGGAGCACAGGCTCCAGACGCACAGGCTCAGTAGTTGTGGCTCACGGGCCTTGTTGCTCTGCAGCATGTGGGATCCTTCCAGACCAGGGCTCGAACCCGTGTCCCCTGCATTAGCAGGCAGATTCTGAACCACTGTGCCACCAGGGAAGCCCTGATGTTTTGTCTCAAATATTATCTGTACTCAGTGGTTCTCAAGTGGGAGTAATTTTGCCCCTTGGGGGCACTGAAAACAATTGGAGACATTTAGAGTGTCACGACTGGGGTAAGGTTGCCAGATTTCACCAATATAAATACACAATTCCAAGTTAAATTTGAATTTTCGATCAAAGATCAATTTCTTTCTTTCTTTTTTGCGGTACGCGGGCCTCTCACTGTTGTGGCTTCTCCGGTTGCGGAGCACAGGCTCCGGATGCGCAGGCTCAGCGGCCATGGCTTACTTACCGGCCCAGCCGCTCCGCGGCATGTGGGATCTTCTCAGACTGGGGCACGAACCCGTGTCCCCTGCATCGGCAGGTGGACTCCCAACCACTGCGCCACCAGGGAAGCCCCAAAGATCAATATTTTTAATATAAGTATATCCCAAGCAATATTTGGGGTATACGTAACTAAAATGCTGTTCATTGTTTATCTGGATTTTAAATTGAACTGGAAGTTCTGTGTAGTATCTGACAACACTGAAGTGGAGATGGGAGTTGCTGCAGGCATCTAGTGAGTAGAAGCCAGGGATGCTGCTAAATATCTTACAATGCCCAGGACAGCCATCATCCATTTATCTTGAATATGCTCATATTTCATTGCATATAAATGTAATAAGAATTATCCAGTCCAAAATGTCAATAGTGCTGAGGGTGGGAATTATGAACTATGTGTAATCAGTTCCTTCACTTGGTATAACATTTAATCTCTTGAGTTTTAAATTTTATAATCGTGACACTGCTTTGGCACTTTTCTATCTGAATATGTCTCCATATTCAGTTAGAATGTGGATCTGTCTCAAGCTGCCATCAATTATATGAAAGATGTGTGCTTTGAAAAGTTAATACAAAGCAATATTGAGTGATGCTTTTTTTTTAAGTTGAAGGTCATTCAAATTTTTATAACAAAAGAAAGCCCCTTAGGATTGTCACTGAAATCATAACTCATGACCACAGCATGGAAATCAAAGATCCAGAACAGATTCAGAATTAGGTGCTTAGCATTGGGAATATGAACATGAATAAGGCAAATTTCTTAATATTAAATTACCTAAAGTCTAGAATCCAGAGAAGGAAAGCAGACATGAAGATAAATGAAAAGCTCAGTAATTTATGAGTTACTGCTATAAAAATATATTAAAGTCACTTGCCAAAAAATATATATGGTGAATTGCCAAAAAAAGGCTGAGAACAATGGCATAAATGCAAGCCCTCACACTCTTAGAAGACGTAGACTTGTCTTCCAGTATATAAAAGAAAACTATGGAAGCTCTGCTCTTCCATGTCCAAGGGATTTATCAAGCTGTTAGCAGAATTGGTTCAGAATTTTCTAAGGCCTCACTGCAAAAGCTATATGGTGCTGTCTGACATTGAAAGGGATCTCAGTCCCTTTTGACCTGTTGACAGATGTAAATTAGAAATGTCACAATTCTTCTGGCCACAGCCAACTGACGTAGATCCCTGACTTCTGAAAGAGTTTCTTTCCCTCCTTATTCTCTCAGGGACACTGTAACACCATGTAACCCCATGCCCTTTGCTGACATAGAGCTGAATAGAAGGTGAATGAGAAATAGATTGGAGGTTTGCATCCTCTTCATATCCTTGACTATTGCTTATGTGTGTATTAAAATGTAAATATGAATGTACGTATTCATCCCCAATTACTGAATAAATGAGAACAATAGGTGACATCAAACATTTATGTTCTAGTAGGGGAAGTAAAGAATCCATACAGTGGCAGAATGTGGTAAGCATTGTAAAAAGGAAACGCGACCGTTTCATGGGATCCCAGAGGAGAGGTGCACTTTTAAACTAATATGATCAGGGAAAATATAATGGAATGCTGTATGTCAAAAGCTCTTCACTAGGAGTTCCTGGTCCCATTGGAGGTGGAAATGGTGATCCTAGTGAAAGCCTTTGCTATCAGGCACAATCCCAGCAGGTACGTGTGCCTTGTTCTGTTGCATCCCCTTGTCCTGGGATATAACTAGAGGCAGAAAGTCAATTCTAGGCTTCTGTAATGAGTTTCTAAGCCTAGAAGTGTGTAGCAAGATCGGAGACGTTGGGCCTCCCTGGTGGCGCAGTGGTTGAGAGTCCACCTGCCGATGCAGGGGACACGGGTTCCTGTCCCGGTCTGGGAAGATCCCATATGCCGCGGAGCAGCTGGGCCCGTGAGCCATGGCTGCTGAGCTTGCGGGTCCGGAGCCTGTGCTCTGCAACGGGAGAGGCCACAACAGTGAGGGCCTGCGTACCACAAAAAAAAAAAAAAAAAAGATTGGAGACGTTTACGTTTACCCTGAAGACGTGTTGATTTTGTTTTTGTGTTAAATACTTTGAATTTTGTAGTGAGAACTAAATCTATGCTAAATTTGACTCAAGTTAAGTTGCACTGTATTTCCATTTTGTGTGTCTTTGGCTTCTTTTTCAATTTTTAGCAAAAATACTTTTTTTATTAAATATATTTGAATTGTACATCAATCATGATATTAATTTCATCAAAATTTCTTAGTTCTTTGACATTTCACTTTGTATTTATGTCACAAAGGAAGAACAATTAAGTTGGCCTCTTACTATCAGAAAGAACTACATAGTAAATAAATAATAAAAAAGCCAAGGTAATGAATTAAAAAAAAAATCAACTGTTCACGTCTCATTATTTAAAACAAAGGGACTCTGTCAAGAAGAAGCTGTAAGGTAAAACTATATTCGTATATTGATGGACATAAAAAGTACAGAATTGAAATGAGTTATTGCTTAGGTACCTATTTTATTTTGATCATTTTTATTACATATATTTTTATTGAGGAAAACTGACTTACAATATTATAGCAGTTTGAGGTGTAAAACATAGTGCTTCAGCATTTGTGTATATGGTAGAATGATCACCGCAATAAGTCTAGTTACCATCTGTAACCATACAACATTAATACGATATTATTGAGTCTATTCCCCATGCTATACTTTACATTCCCATGATTTATTTATTTTATAACCAGAAATTTGTACTTCTTGATCTCCTTCACCCATTTCATGGCCCCCCAGGCCATCAACTTCCCTCTGCAAACACCAATCTGTATCTGTGAGCCTGGGTGTTATTTTGTTTTGTTTGTTTCTTTTGTTTTGCTTTTTAGATTCCACATATAAGTGAAATCATGTAGTATTTGTCTTCCTCTGACTTATTTCACTTAGCATAATACCCTCAAGGTCCATCCATTTTGTCACAAATGGTAAGACATCATTCTTTTTTACGGCTGAGTAGTATTCCATTGTATATGTATACCACAATTTCTTTATCCATTCATCCATCCATGAATATTTAGGTTATTTCCATATCTTGACTATTGCAAATAATGCTGCAGTGAAGATGTGTATATCTTTTTGAATTAGTTTTCTTAATTTTCTTTGGAGACACTCAATGAATTGTTGGATCATATGGTAGATCTATTTTTAAGTTTCAGAAGAACTTCCATACTGTTTTTCCATAGTGGCTGTACCAACTTACATTCCCATCGAACAGTGCATGAAGGTTCCCATTTCTTCACATCCTCACCAACACTGTTATTTGTTACACTGTTATTTGTTGTCTTTTTGTTAATAGCCATTCTGACAGATGTGAGATTATATCTCATTGTTGTTTTGATTTGCATTTCCCTAATGATTGGTGATGTTGAGCATCTTTTCAAGTGCTTTTTTTTGTTATTGAGTTGTATAAATTCTTTATATATTTTAGACATTAACCCCTAATTGGAAATATGATTTTCAAATATCTTCTCCCATTTACTAGGTTGCCTTTTCATTTTTTTGATGGCTTACATCACTGTATAGAAGCTTTTTAGTTGGCTGTAGTCCCATTTGTTTAGTTTTGCTTTTTTTCCTTTGACTTTGGAGTCATATAAAAAAGAAATTGCTAAGACCAATGTCAGGGGGCTTAATGCTTATGTTTTCTTCTAGGAATTTTATGGTTTCAGGTTTTACATTCAAGTGTTTAATCCATTTTACATTAATTTTTGTATACGGTGTAAGATAGTTGTTCAGTTTCTTACTTTTGCATATAGCTGTCCAGATTTCCCAACACCATTTATTGAAGAAGCTGTCCTTTCTCCATTGTATATTCTTACCTCCTTTGTTGTAAATTAGTTAACCATATATGGTGGATTTATTTCTTGGCTCTCTCTTCTGTTCCAATGATCTCTATGTCTGTTTTTTATGCTAATACCATATTGTTTTGGTTACTATAGCTTTGTAATATAGTTTAAAATCAAGGCGCATGATATTTTCAGCTTTGTTCTTCATTCTCAAGATTGTTTTTGGCTATTTGGGGTCTTTTGTTGTTCCATACAAATTTTAGAATTATTTGTTCTAGTTCTGTTAAAAATGCATTGGAATTTTTATAGGGATTACATTGAATCTGTAAATTGCTTAGGATAGTATGGACATTTTAACTGTATTAAATACGATCATACTGATTACTAGTAAGAAGGTTGAATCATTAATCAAAAACCTCCCAACAAACAAAATCCAGGACCAGATGTTTCACTGGTGAATTCTACCAAACATTCAAAGAAGAGTTAATACATATCCTTCTCAAAGTCTTTCAAAAAATTGAGGAAGAGGGAACACTTCCAAACTTATTTTATGAGGTCAGCATTACCCTGATACCAAAACCAAATAAGAACAACATACACACCTAAAATTACAGGCCGATATTGCTGATGAACATAGATACAAAAATTCCCAACAAAATATTAGCAAACCAAATCTAACAATACATTATTAGCAAATCAAATCTAACGATACATTAATGTATTAACAATACATTAGTATGATCAAGTGGAATTTTTGAAGGATGGTTTAACATTTGCACATCAATCAGCGTGATAGGCCACATTGTCAAAATGAAAGATAAAAATCATATGATCATCTCAATAGATGCAAAAAAAAGTATTTGACAAAATTCAACTTCCATTTATGGTTAAAAAATAACCTCTCAGCAAAGTGGTATAAAGGAAATGCATCTCAACATAATAAAGGCCATGTATGACAAAGCTACAGCTAATATTATACTCAATGGTAAAAGGCTGAAAGCTTTTCCTCTAAGATCAGGAACAAGACAGGGATGTCCATTATTGCCACTTTTATTCAATATAGTATTGGAAGTCTAAGCCACAGCAATTAGGAAAGAAAAAGCAGTAAAATACATAAATTAGAAAGAAAGAAGTAAAAACCATCACTATTTGCAGATGACATAATACTATATATAGAAAACCCTAAATATGCCACCAAAAATACTGTTAGAACTAATAAATGAATTCAGTAAAGTTGCAGGACACAAAATTAATATACAAAAATCTGTTGCATTTCTATACACTAGAAATGAACTATCAGAAAGATAACTCAAGAAAACAATCTCATTTACAATCACATCAAAAAGAAGAAAATATCAATACCTAGGAGTAAATTTAACCAAAGAGGTGAAAGACCTATACATTAAAAACTATAAGACATTGATGAAAGAAAGTGAAGAAGGCACAAAAAATGGAAAGATATCCTGTACTCCTGGATTGGAAGAATTAATATTGTTAAAATGCCCATATCTACTTTAAATTGGCTAAAATTCCTATAACTGCTATCATCTTAAAATTATAGAGGAGGGAAGAAGCAAAGAGAAGGACTTTGTTATAATATTTGCCAGTTTATCCTCAGAATACAATACAATGCCAAGGTAAGATTATTACCTACTGTGGGGAAACATCTATGTAAAAGGTGTGGGTGACTTTAAGAGACCCAAATATTTTATTTTTATGTATATTCTGAGGTATTTGTTTTCAAGTTATTTATATCCAGATTCATACTAAGTTATTAAATTGGTACTAATTTAAGAACAATCTTGTGCTATTATGTCTCTCTCTTTCGCTCTCATTCTAAAATGTGACCTAAAAATACATAGATTTTATAAAGTATCTCAAGTCTTCATACTCTTTTCCTCTATGTAATTACATCGTGTGGTATGATTCTGTAATGTTACCAATTATAATATTTGCTTATGTAGGTAGCTAATGCTAAATACTGACACAGTCATGTACACTGAATTTTGATTTTTCTCACTTTAAGAATTAGTTGTATAAAATTATGCCCAAGTGTGTTGGGAAAAAGTCAAATCTGTAAACTAAAATTTACTCTGACATAATAGTAGCTATTCTATTACATTAGTTTTAGCTATATACAGTTAATCTTTCAATATCTCCCACCAAGTAATAACCTAAATTCCTTTAACAGAAGTAAATAAGGTATCCTTTATAAATTATTTGTTCAAAACATACAATTGGCAACACAAATGTAATAAAAATAAATATATCTTCAGTTTCACTAATGTGAGATTTATCTGACTTATTTCATTCCTGAAAGCATACTAGACAATCCCGTGAGTAATCAAGGAGGCAGTGAAGAGGGAGGCTGGATGGTAAAAGAGTACATTCACCAATTGATAGTCACTGGTCCAGCCCATAGAATGACTTTTGCATGTTGAATACAACTGTTACTATTACTAAACTGTTACTAAAAATGGAAATTTCTTTTTTTTTTTCGTCTTTGAAATTTCGGTTTGCTTTATAAGGGAAACTGTTATAGTAGCTCTACATTTTTCACATCAATGATATAAGAAACAGTGGATATTTTCAATGCTAATTTCTATTCTAGATTTAGCATAGTAGTTTTCAATCCTTTTTTTCCCTTACATACCTCAGTGTATAATAGCCACATTCATTAGTAATAGTAGCTCACTATGATCGTGGTTCTCAAATCTGGAGAGTGGATCACCTAGAGGATTTAAGAACCCCTGGGGAAGATTATTTACTCTGAAAAAAAGAAAAAATCTGGAAAGGCTGAAATGCCCACTCATTAAGAAGCTGGAGCAGCAAGTAGGATAAGTTTCCCATAAGGAAGGCAATTTCCCGTTTAAATGTGAAAATTACTAGCATCAATAGGATTATTCTATAAATTACCCTACATCTATCCACAATCTCTATGCCTATATAAATATAATTATTAGCTTCCTACATCTACTATTTGCGGAGCTTTGTTAATAATAACAGAGTAGCTCTCATTTTGAATAGCTTACAAAACGTTAACACAAGAAGTTGCAAAGCACTAGAATAGACAGTGGCTTAGTATTCATTTTTTTCTTCAGAATATGAAATAAGTATTCATTGTAGTCTAAACTGTGGAGACCTTCCTTTACATTTTGATATTTTACAGACATTGGTAAATTATGTTCTTCATTTAAACAAGGTAATAAGTTTACTCAGGGTAGCCAAAAATATACTCAATCATACTTTATTATTTCTCTTTGGCTAAAAGGCATTCTGTGCCACTAGTGAACAGACCAAGCCCTCACATTACTTGTCGTCAGTAAAACATTATTATCTTTTGGCATCCTCTTGCACTAGGGGAAATAAAAAGTCACATGTGGAGAAGTTCTAAATGCTAGACAGAAACGATCCTTGGAGGGCAATTTTTATCCTCCACGGAAGTATTGCAGACTGCTTCCATTAGCATAGTCCCAGGGAGCAAAAGGTTAGGGAACTGGGACTGCCAACTATACCTGAACACATAAGTCAACATTTCCTCCAAGCGGTGAGGGAGTGTGAGAGTGCACCCACATGTGCATTAAAGTATCTGAGACGAGAAACAACAATTGTACTATTTTACATTGCAATGTACTGTACAGATGGTGACATTTTGTTTGCGGTTGTAGGCAAGAAAGGAGGGCAGTTTCCAGACTCCCCCCTCAACACCTACCATTTGGCATAGGATATGGGAGGTTGAAGAAAACGGAGGGAGTTTTGCCTCAGTTGAAACAGCTGGGAAACAGATGGAAGCTAATGTGCAGTTTGCCAAAAGCCTCGTCCAAGGCTGTCACCCGTTTTCCACCAAAGAAAAGCTAGTCAGGTGATAGGAGTAGAAGCTTCAGGGTCAGCAAACGATGGACTTTGCAAAATACAGGGGAAAAAAGTCAAAAAATGTTTTAAATCCAAGATTTAAAATATAAGTTTAAAAGTTATATTTTTATGTTATATTTATAAGTTATATTTTCTTATAAGAAAATGTAAGTCCAGAAATGCAATCCCAAGGAGCATGTTTTTCACAGGAAAGAAAAAGTGGGAGCATCATGGGTGGAAACCACAACAGAATCACAGATCCAAGGATAAAAGTGCCCACATAATTAATTGACATTGGTGCTACCTCAGCTACATTGACATTCTCTTTTAGGTAATGAAATCAAGAAGCACATACCCACTCTTTGTCATGTTAATTACAATATAACTATTCCATTTGTGCTTATTGTAAGTGTGCACAACTCACATCATTTTAGTCACTGAATTTCACTTTGTGAGCTACTTTGGTTTGGAATTCAGGCACTTGGTAAGTTGCTTTTGGATATACATGTTGAATTATAGCCAGACTTTTGTTCAAATTCAGTCACTGGATGTATAAACCTTCTCTTGTATATTTCTAGTTTCAGTGGGCATGCCTGTAGATCCACTGCATGTAACCCTTCTTCCAAGAACTGGCCCAAGTTTTGTATGTTTGTGTGTGTCTGTGGCATTTTTGAAGTACTGCTGGATACTGCAAAAGTTAAATGAAATCGGTTTCAAAAATAAATACAACTTAATAGGCTTTCCTCAATGTGAATTTGTTCATTCATGCTTATATAAGGGAATGTGTTAACCATGAATCATTCCAACTGAATTGCTTATGAGAAAAAATGCCCTGGCTTTGCTTTCAGTTTCCAGAGTTGCATTACTGAAGGGAAAAGAGCATTGTCCCCACATAAAGAATAATCAGCCACAGATTTCAGACTAAACATGGCTCCAAACTGGCAAAAATATACTTTTGATTCACGTGAGAACGTGAGTCTTTGTGAGAGGGACTTATCTGAATATTCTGGGCTGTGACTGAGTTTGCCTCTGCCAGTACAGCTGATGGAAAAGTTAAAAAAAAAAAAAAAAGAAATCAATCATCGGAAAGTTTTGTTCACATAATACCAGAATAGCAAAATGAACCAAAGATGTGGAGGTTGGCAAATCTGTGGCTTAAAAAAGTGGATAATGCAGGTTCCACTTAGAGCCTGGTAAGTTCATATGGTGTAAACACAGCCTAGCTGAGAACTCACACATCTTCTAATCCATAACTCATCTGGTCCCAGTGGCTTACAATCAGATACAGTCAGCCTGTGTCTAACATACCACAAACCACTTTTTGCACTGGATAAAGCCCTGACTGCCCTGTCAAGGTGTGGAGGTAGTCAACAGAGGACTATGTGTCAAGCCCAGAAATGTGGTCTGTGAATTCTAAAGAATTTATGACAGTGCCAGTGCACCAGTCAGTGAAACATGTCCTGTGATCCCTCACAGGAAATTAGTGGCCAAATATGCCAAAATTTTGATGCAAACCTATTGCCACTGCTGCTACTAGACCTAGAAAACTTTACATTTGGCCAGCGTAGATTCTGGTAAGAGTCAAATCAAAACTGTTTACATTAGAGCACCTTGTCTAGAGGATTTCCATTATGCAGACCCCTCTTGACTTTAGTTAGACTTCCCCCAGCCAGACAGAAAGGAAAAGAACACTAAAAAAAAAACCCAATATTTTGTACATAGCATATTTAAGCATCATTGGATGAAGAAACAAATACCACTTTAAAAGGTCCTTCATAAAGCTGTACCATACTATATTTGTCAGTTAAAAAAAAGTCACACTTCATAATGTGATTGACCATCATTTTTCCTATATCATTTCTCTCATTTGGCTTCATAGAAGAGTTCATTGTATCACTACCTGGTAAAGGCATCACTATTTGTGTGTACAGGCTCAAAAATAATTAGAAAATTGGAATAATTTTTGAGAGAGTACAGACATGCCACTTTATCTTGATTATGTTGATATTTCACTGAGGTAAATTTGACATGAATTGTTAGAGCTGGTATGATTATCTATTACTTTGTATATGTAGAATTTTTTTTCCATTATAGACACATGTTCTGTTCTTCAGTATGTTAAGAATGTCTTCTAACCTACACCTCAGGGATATTATGAAGATAAGTAAAATAACTCTATGTTAATTATGTCTTGAACTCTTAGAAGAAAAGATGGCATGATATGCTTGCTGTAAATTATGATTTTTTCTACAGGGCATTATAAGATTTGGTGTTTGGGTACCTAATTTTAGGTGTTGTGCATCTTATGTTTATCTCATATGTAGGGAAAAAACATTTAAAACTGTGTTCATATTTTGAGTTAAATGAACAAAATTGTATTTATAGATTCCACATTGCACTAAGTATTACTCAAAATAAAAGGAGAGCATTGCTATTGCCTTCAAGGAGACTGCACTTAAATTGAAATTAAAAAACCAATAAATACACACACACACACACACACACACACACACACACACACACACACGTATGCTTACTCTGAGCTTGAACTGACTTTTATGGTCCAGTTGCTAGATATTTGAATTGCTCAGATAGTCACATACTAAGTCACCACTGTTTCTTAGGATCACTCTGTTTAGTCATCCTTAGATCTCAAGAATTTATGCTGAAAAACTTATTAGAAGAAATTTTATATCTGAATAGTTTCAGATATAAAATTGTTTTCTAGAGGGGCTTTGTTTTATCTTAACAGCATGCTAAGAGCAGTTAAGTTTTTTGTTCCTATTTCAAAAGAAGAAAACTAGACACTTCCCCAATTAGGTTGTGAGTCACTTGGGGGCACATTGGGAAAAAAAAGAAATTTATCTCACCGTGTTGAGATAAGTCTTACTGTCTTTGGTCTCTCTCTATTTTTATCATGTC
This sequence comes from Pseudorca crassidens, assembly GCF_039906515.1. Taxonomy (NCBI): domain Eukaryota; kingdom Metazoa; phylum Chordata; class Mammalia; order Artiodactyla; family Delphinidae; genus Pseudorca; species Pseudorca crassidens. Next base: position 39,228,742 of record NC_090303.1, read on the forward strand.
TAACGCTACCTGGAAAAGTAGTTACTCAGTAAATGTTTCTGGTATGAATGATATGATTGAACATGCTTAAATGAATGAACTAAATCTAATTCTCTCTTTTATTTTCAGACTCCCAGGAAGGAAATTACAAGTCAGAAGTCAATAGCAAACCCAGGAAGGAAAGGACAGCTTTTACCAAAGAGCAAATCAGAGAACTTGAAGCAGAATTTGCCCATCATAATTATCTGACCAGACTGAGGCGATATGAGATAGCAGTGAATCTGGATCTCACTGAAAGACAGGTAATGTCGGATATTGAGATTATATGATATTTTTAATTGCTTTGGGTCAACAGTCTTCTCCCGCCATTTTTGAAATATCTAGCTCTGTGGTTCTTAAATATCATTGGGAAGACAGATTTTCTCTTTCATGATGAAGTTTTTGCCCAGCAAAATGACAAAATTAAGAAAGAATAAGATAGCCATGTTTTATAGAAAACTGCATTTATTCAGTTTAAGGAATCATCCTTTGTTCTGTGATTGTACCTTTCTTATATTTTTTTATTTTAAAATATTATTTCTTTTATATAATGACGGCATATGGAGAGGAATTTTATTTGCTTATATTTTAAAATCTCCTTATTTTGCACAATAGAAAGTTGGCAGTCCCATGTTGGTTTCCTCTATTGCTCAGAATAGGGTTTATGTTGCACATTAACCCCCAAACCTCAGTGACATAAGAAAAAAATTCATTGTTTGTTCACTCTCAGTATACTAACTTTACAAGTCCAGCACTCCAAATAATCACTCAGGGACCCAATCTGACCCTCTGGCATCCTGACATGTGGTGTCCTTGGTAACCACAGGAGGTAAGAACGAGTTGGAGGTTCATGCAGTGACCTTTAAATGTTTTCACCTGGAAATGACCCATGTCACTTCCATTTACACTCTAATGTCCGGAAATAGTCAATGGTACTACTTAAATTCAAGGGAGCTGGGAAATTATGGGAGCAAGGCTACATAGATCATTGGTAAACATTTCTACCCCATTACTTCAAATATTTTTGAAATTGTATTGGTCTCAGAAATTCAAAATTCTGGTACCCACTCATTTAGAGAACACTTTGAAATTATTAGTGACCTGTGGACACCAGTTAATAAGACCTAAATAATATTTTTAATTAATTACTTTTTAGGTCCTTTCTTGTATTTTAATTGAATGGCATATGATTTACTCCAGTAGTGTTCCCAGAGCACTCCTTATATGGATTCTGATTTTCCCTAGGAGAATCTACCCTACTGATGGTTAATAGTTGCTAATCTTTAGGAAAACATTCCTGAAAGGCAAATGCAAACATCTTTATGGACAGTGCAGTTTTGATTGGCACTCTTAGGAGTAGAGTCTCATTTCCTCTTCCACTGTACGCACCTCCTCCAGGGATCCCACTGGAAGCAAAGAAATATCAACATAGTGTGGACAGATGAATACTATCTTAGGAGAGCAAGTTATTTTATCCAACTTGTTCAATCATCTGCTTTCCTTCTGTTAATTTCTGTATTTCAGGTTTTAGTAGGATAATTGTGGGTAGTGAAAATATACAGAGGAACACTTTTATGTGGTTTTATTTATTGGCAGTTTATGTTTTATTAAATATTACGACAAGTACCGAAGTTATGGAGCACAACATTTTCATTCCCTTGAACTTCACATACAAAGTTCTCTCCATAAGTATACATTTGGCATGCTGGAAAGCAGGATCCAAAATCTACATTGTCAGACCTCTGTTTTTTTGCTTTTTTTTTTTTTAACTGGAAACAGAAAAAAAGAAGGAGGGTGGAATTATACATTAATGTTTTTGTATAGAGACAGTGAATTCTAGGAAATGAAACTATATTTTAAATGATACATAAAGGAAATAAGAAACTAGAGTTTGCTTGTAATCTACAGAAATATGGGATGCATTACTGTGTTTAGTCTAGAGAAAAGTCAAGATCTGTGCTTTCTTTTCTGGGAATGTCCTATGGTTACCTGTCATTATCTGATCATAGAGCAGAGGTCTCACTTTTGGCTAAGAATAATGTCTTTTTAGGAGAAATTCTTTAAATTTGGTTTGGGAATTTTGAAGGTATTTTGGGTATTTCTTCTTTTTTCTAACTGACTTGCCATTCTTGGAAAAGAATCAGAAGCCATTATGTGAAAAACTTATGTACATATATATACATACCCCCCCCACACACTATATACACGCACATGCACAATTTTAATCTTTGTTTTTTCAAAAGGGTCCCTTTAAAATTTGTATCACTTAGCCTTTGCTGTGTAACAAGCCACTCAAAAGTCTTAATGGCTTTAAATAATAACCAACATTTAATTTGCTCAAAATTTTGAGGATCAAAGATTTTGACTGGGCTCAATTGGCCTACTTCTGGCCTTACCTAGAGCCCTCATGGAACTGTAGTCAGCTGGTGGGTAACTAAGAATTGGTTGGTGTAGGCAGCCTCACCTGGGACATCTTGTCCCTGTTGCATATGTGGTTTCATCTTCTAATAGGCTCCCTGGGATTCACAAATGGTGGTAGAAGCATTCCCAGGAGTAGTTAGAGGAAAAACGCCAACGTACAAGGGCTTTCAAAGCCTCTGCTTGCATCATATTTACTAATGTCCCATTGTCTAAAGTGAATCATATGACCAAGTTCCGTGTCATTGTAAGAGAGGACCACCTATGGGAGTAGACACATGGAAGGAAGGCAAAATTTTTTGGAGGTCATTAGGGAAACAATCTAACTATAGCCTCATAAAGGGAAAAAATAACAACAACAAACACTAAGAGTTAATTAGGTTTTCAAAGAATTCAAAATTTGGTATTGTGTAGAAGAGTTTTTTTATCCTATAAATCTCTGTTAACGGTTTTGCAAGTTAATAAGAAAATATGATGGATGCATGTGGAATCTAAATTCCCAATCAAAATTATGTCTTTAGTTTTTGTTAGTCAGAAAAAAATTTAATTGTTATGAGAAAAATCTGAACAAAAATCCTAGATTTGCCAATTGGAATTGGGTATTCTTAGGCAAGTAACAATCTCCCCAAGGCCTAAAATGGAAATTAAAACTACCTTCTCTTTCTTCTACTCAGGTTTATATGTCACAATGAATGTGAAAGAAATCTTAGCATAAACTATAAAACAAATCTATCACCCAGAGGGGGGAAAACTTCTTTGCTATGCAAGGCATAGTGAGTTAATCCTTTTGTAACACAAATATTTGTTGAGCTAAATGATAGAAATAAAATCTTGTTAAAATAAGCTGGACAAGTCTGGTAGAACTCATGGAAGAAGCAAAAATTGAACAAGTGTTCACTATTGTGATGAGTGTTGAATATCAAAAGAGAGGAATGACAGGGTCATCTGAGAGAATGTTTCTGGTTATGCCAAATGTTCATGTCTTTTTCCTCTACTTCTGTGCACATTCAATATCTTAAATTAAGAATCTGAAGACTTTTATTCTGGGCTGAATTTTACTATGCTAAATTCATCAGAAAAATATTGTATGCTGTCAATCAATTTTGCTATTCTTAAAGGTCTGAAAGCATATTCCTCCAAGATGCCAGAGTGCTCATCCCAGTGAGATATTTTCAGTTCATTTTCTCATGGTTGGGCTTTTAAAATTATAAACATAGAGTTATAAACTGAACCCTTTGCATTCATCTTCTTTTAATTGAGATACAGCTATTGCATTACTTTGATTTTGCATTAATGTCATACATAATTACCTATGTAATCTATATCTTGACATATGAAATCTTAACTAACTCCCCTTTTATAGGATTTCCACATGTAAAATGTTCTAATTATAGATGTACAATTTTTCAGTTTCATTCTGCTGCAAGATTTTTTCCACACTTTAAAATAACATGAGATTTATTAAAGTAACTTAAATGTATACACCAAAGAATATTATATCTAACTCCATTTTGCTCAGTGTTTTCCTTAACTTTAATAGAATGTTTAATCTCCTAAAAAATTTTTTTATTGATTTTTTAAAAGCCTGTCAAAATTCAAATATAGAAAAAGAACTTGTTTGTTCTAATAATGTAAAGGGAAAAAACAACAAATATTGAATCATTTCCATTAATAGCAGAATTGTTTCACAAGAAATAACTTTCTTCTAAATGAAAACTTACTTTATAACCAGAAACAGTTTTTAGATGTAATTTTATTTAGAAAATTTACATAATTGCCTATAAAATATGTATAATTGATATGTTATTTGTAGATACTGTATATGTATAATATACATATATGTATAATATATGTATATTTGATATGTATATATGTATATGTATATATGTATATTTGATATGTATATATGTATAATTGATATGCTATTTGTAGATACTGCTCCCTTGTTTATATCACCCAATCAATATACTTGCACAATGCTCTGATGGGCCACATACATGTGATTATAAATATTTGCAATAATGATTAGGTTTCCTTTTAGAGAAAAGTAAGGTACACTAAATCCTTAAATATCACTCGGGACTCAAATTTTCAAACCTGAAGAATAGTTCTGAAATCTCCAAAGAAATAGGACTTTTATGTTTGTGTCTCCCATAATGCAATGCCTATACAGGTAGGGGAAGTCTGTAATCCCCTTTGAACTCCATCGGGCCAAAGAGGAAGAAGAAAGAAGGAGAAAAAGAGGCTTATCCTGCAAAGGGAATTCCATGTTAGCACTTAGGTGTTCAAGAAAATTGTTTTATGTTAAATAAAAATGGATACACTGGAACAAAGTTGAGCTTTAAATACTTTAATTATATAGTGGTTTTTTGTGGAACAGTTACCACTCTAGTAACCTTCCAGTTTCTAATTTACAGCCTCAAGTGTACAACATATTCTCATATACCCTTCTCAGTCAACATCTAATAATCCTCAGTTGGCAGACCCACTTGGAATACTTTGAAGAGCCAGTCAGTCTAAAGACCCTCCTGTCCCAAGATTTTTTTTAAGTTTGACAAGCTTATTCTGCTTTTTCATCCATCCAGATACACTTGGAAAAAGCTCATGCCAAATTTTTAATGTCTCACAATGGGAAGAGGAGGGAAGGCAGCTGCATAAAACTATAGGAGTGACAAAATGGACATATTTATAGAGTTAAAGCTGCCAAATATAGAAAGAATGGGAGATCCTTCCTTTTCACAAAATCATTTCACAGAGCTAATCAAAGGTGCAATGTTGCAGATTTGTAAGCTAAGATTACCAGGATAAACAGCCTGAATTCATGATACCTCTGCCAAGATAAATGGAAAATCCCACCTAGTTGGATCATATTACATTAGTGGGAATGAGAGGGATTATGTTTTGTTTGTTACTCATAAATCATTAAATGGCTCAATGCCAAGTATTTTCCAAATAGACGTCCATTTTTTGGATGACTGTGAAGGAGAATTTTTCCTGTGCCAAATAAACAGTGGTTTTGTGTTTTACTCAGAATTTTGCGCAATCCCTCCCCTTTGCAGGTTTATTCCTATACATTTCTGTGAATACTTTCAGTTACTTAGGTAATAAATTATGTCTCCAAGATCAGACATATTGTCTATTCAAGGTAATCCAAGAATACCTGTGTAGCCAGTGATTTTAGATATTTCCTCATTTCTTTAGAGTAGTATTTAACAGTCACATAGAGTAACGGTTAGATATTTCTTTTGCTTAAATCATGGTGTGCCTGCTAATTTGAGAGATTAAATATGATTTGACTCGGATGGGAAAAATGGGGTAGAATAGGGTGGACAATTTGATGGTGGAATATACAATGGAATCTTAGTTCAAAATAAAAAGAGATATTTCCTGAGTGATGCTGTTTGTTTGTTTTTTTAAAGAAATGCATATCGACAATGTGTGGTGAGCTCTAAAAGCCACATTCAGAACTGCCTTAGGTTCCACAAAACAAAGGCTATGATGTAAAATTTAAGAATATCAACAATAAAGCAAAATCTATAAAGAGAAGATTAACAATTCCAGCCTCTCCTAACTTAATTTTCAGAGATATTAGCTGTATAAAGTAGAAGGCTGAGAAATAAACAATTGAACCCTAACCATTTACCAATGTAAATATCCAATTTTGAAATAATATAGAAAAAAATCAGAAAAATAAGACTCCACCCTTATTGAACCAGCCTTGAGAGTATGTAAAGAATCTATTTTTTAAAACGTTCTTAAGTAGATGAATAGAGAGATAGACGTAGAGATATACAGATACATCGCTATCTACCTATTTGTATATACACACACATATAAAATGAGCCTTAATTTTAGGTATTTCCTCAATAAGGAAACATAATTAACTTATATTTAATCAATAAATCGACAGTAACATTCTGAAACATATGCGTTGCAACACAGATCATCATTTAAAGTGTAATGTTAAAGAAAAAATCTTCTGTAATGAAAGATTACTCCTTTTCCACAGTATCCTTGCGATCATATACGTTTTCTTCATGTAATTTAAAATGAATTCTAAAACTAAGAAGCTTCTGGAAATTTTGAGAAGCTGGTTCAAGTTTTATGTTAACATCTTCAACTTTAAAGAGATGTTCTGTTATCTAAAAATGTATATAGAGCATTGCATATGTTCTATGACATCTATAAAATAGTAAATATGGATCTAATAATGGACAATTTCTAGAGAATTTGGCTATAAAAGACATTCTACCAATTAACTCCCTATTTCCATGACTCCTCATGAAAACCTGAGATGTATTTAACTTAGGATGGATTTTAACTTCATTTCTCTTTATCACTTCTAATTCTTATGCTGAACAGTTTTTTTTCAATTTTTTGAAATTTTCCCAGTTATTGAAATTACTGAATACTTTTGTGGTCAGTGTATATTCATATGATAGTAATAATTGCCATTATAAATTCTTAGAATAATCTTGGAGACAGTCCCAAAATCTAATAAAAGTGTAGTGAAGGTTCACATGTATTCTGATCTTGAAATTAGTTGTCAAGAAATAATCAGAATATTTAATTAGATTGAATCATAAGAATTGCCAATATTCTACTGCTCTTATAAGAATGGTGAGTTTCTGTGTTTCAATCAAATATTTACATTTGATAGATTTCACTTAACTAGACAGTGGCTAGGATAAAGTTCATTTCTTAAAATTGTATATACTGATTGTGATATATTGCTAACTATTGTTAAACATTATCCCAGAGATTAGGCAAGATGTTGCGAGCAAAGGTCATCATTCTAGTTGATCTTAGTAGTTTAAACAAGGTAAGTAGCAGCTGTGGGTCAGAATACACAATTTCCATGTATTCAAGAATTGCTATTCAGGAATTTGTTAACACAGTAATGGAGAAAAATGCCTAATTTAGTTTTGATATTTCCATTTAGATTTGCTGAAGTCATTTACTCATGATATACTGAGCTAAACAGTATTTCACTTAGAATAACTAAAAGATGTATCTGTTTTTTTTAATCTTGTGTAGAAATAGTGTAGTGAATTTTCACTGTAAATTCATATTAATAAAGTAGGTCATTTGAATTGAATTTCATCAGGTATGACAAAAGAGGTATAATTGTTAGCATTTACTACTACTGTGACATTTCTAAAGGGTCAAATTTAAAAGTGGTCAGTCCTCTAAGAATTTTGCTCATCATGTGAATGATGACTCTGGCTGCATTTTTGTTAAGGAGAATATAATACATGTGATTGGCTTGTAATAGTACCCATTGCTTTACCATTTATTATGGAGAATTTCATTTGTTGCCTAGAAAATAGTTTATTTCTTGTTCAACATGTTATTTGCCCACGGCTGCCAATGGCTGATGCGTATTCAGTTTGTTCAAAGTCGTGTGAAACAGTAAATGTTTTATGACTACATATTTTTTTAGTAAGCCTGGTTCTCAAGCATTCTAAGTACAAAAAGAAAAAAAAGAGACTTTGAAACTGAAAATTTTAGAGGCCGGAAAATGATTTCCTGGTCTTAAACATTGTGTTAAAATAGAGGAGAAAGGTGAGTGGCAGTCCTCTACGCAGGGATTCAGGCTTTAGTCATGGAATATGTCCTAACCCCCTTCACCCCCCAACACACACACAGACACACACACACACGCACACACACCCCACGTCCCAACCCCTTGTTGCACTGCTATAGAAACAGCAGTCAACCGGTAGCTCCCATGTGCTTCTTGGAAATAGCCGAGGAATTCCTTCTCTTAATCAGATATAAATCTATTCAGACAGGAAGAGTAAAGAAGCTTACTTTTCCCCCATTTTTCATCCTTACCTTATAGAGCATTCTTGGTTCTAATTCTTCAGTTTAACCACTGACTTTGCCACTGAATTACTTAGATAAGTCTTACTGGGATCCATTTACTGATACAGTAGGTTTACTAGATCAGCCGCCATGATCAAATTTAATCACACCTGTGATAAAATTATATTCATACAATTACTCCTTTGCATGTTTTCACATGTTAAAGATGTGAATAAATATTTGTTAGTGTTTACAGTATTTCAAGTGTTCATATACAAATAGAAACAGTTGAAATTTTAAATCTACAAACTCCAGATGTTTAGAGACATCTAGATATGTCACCGAAATATTTCATTTTCATCCAGATGTTACGTGTTATGATTGTTTCTTCAAAAGACAGACACTTATGGTAGTCTATAAATATGGGTTATAGCATTATATAGATTCTACTTTCTATCAACCAGTTTGCCTCTGGCCATTTTAGAAAATTATATGACAATACAGCTACATATTTCATTTGTGTTCTCCTGATATATTGTGAACCCTCAAGGACAGGTGTTATGAACTTATACATAGAAGGCCATATGTGAATGACTAAATAAATTAAAGAGATAAAACGCATGTTTAGCAAATAGTAACAATGATTCTCAGTTACAGTATTTTTATTAAAGAGAAAAATTAGATTTCTAGATTCTGAAATATCATTTAAACAAATTAGCTACAGTAAGATTCTCTTAGCTGCTTTCTTCAGTAACGAGAGTCTAGATGTGAAAAAATGTTTTCCTATTTATTTAAATAGTAGTTTGATTATCCAGGCAATGTGAATACTAAATACTTGTAAACTAGGGGATTAAAAAGTGAGGCTTTATAATAATCAGATGTTCTGAAAAGTAAGGTTTATAACTGAGCACTTTAAATATTTACTACTAATCCTGCAGGCTATTATTTCCTTTGTTATTTTTTTATTTTGAAGATTTTTTTGAAAAGTATTACCTTCATGCAGAAATATTAAGAGGCTATAAGTTCAGTTCATATTGCTTTGGTTTCATGAACAATGGTATTTTTTCCTTACTCAGATTCTTGTGGGAGAAAGAACTTATTTTTATCTGAGTTATTAATCATACTGTGTAACAAAACATACTTCATATGGAATCTTGCCCTAGATCCAATCTTAAAAAAAGGAAATACTAAAAACAAACAAACAAACTCGTTAACCAGCATTTCCAGAGAAATTGCCGACAGGAGATAAATTGAGTTTAAGCCCAAATAAAATAATAAAAGTTCACAAAATTTATATATCATACTCCAAGATGGACAGATTTGTTTTAGTTGTATGCAAAATATTTGATGATCCAATTTCCTACCACCTAAGGTACTACGCTAGGTTAGTAGAACAAAAAATTCAGAGACACACAGGATGCCAGTAACAACAAGAGCATGAGATTCCCAGAGGAAAGAAATCATTTGCTATAGTAATTGTGTGGCAGCAAAACAGTGTGGGACATTGAATGTAGGGGTAGAGTTCATGCCATCTCATGGACCATTGGGGGAACCTCTTATTAGGGGATTAGCAATGACACCAACTACAACAACAAGCAGTTTAAGGATATTCTGTAAAAGATGAAGCTAATCTTTACTCACCTCAGTATATGCCAAAGGCTCATATACAGTCAGTAAACTGCCTTGAGGGCAGGAACTATTTCTTATTTATTTGTACACATTCCTCAATCTAACCCCTCTTACCTGTTACTAAACATTCAGTAATATTGAGTGTATGAATGAATGACTAGAGATTCCAAGTCACCAAGGAAACACAAGATTAGTTTTACTCTACTTAGTTTATAAGTGCAGATTATTATATGAAACACACTTGCAAATTTTAATCAAAATAATTTGCATATTTTAAAATTGTCAAGCATTTGAATGATTATCCTTTAGCTATCTTACAAAAGTATTTTTTCAATCCAGCCAATGAAGCTGGATTATTAAGTGATAATAAATTAAACTATAAAGTTTCTTTATTTATAAAACCATGGAGTTATTATTCCAATGGCAAGATTGACATAATCCGGAATACTTTTATAGATTTGTTTTTAATACTGTGATGGTTGTAGGAAAACATATGCTTTTCCCCAAAATCTTCCTCTCCTTATTTCAATTCATCCCAATATTTTATAGTATATTTGAAAATACAACTGGACACACTGACTTTTGAAGTTCTGTACTCTTCCTTCGCATTTTTATATGGTGTACTCATCATGCATCTGTTTCTGTGTTTTGTTCCATTACTAAATTCATGGAGTTCCTGTATCAAATATGTAGCTTGAACTAAGAAAATACCTCAAGGCATTTCAAGAAATACCTCAAGAAAATACCTAAAGGTATTAGAATTATTAGATTTATTATATAATCATCAAATGCTTTCACATATACATGCATCTATCTATCTATATATCCATGTATATATATTGATACATAGCTACTATTGAAAACTCTGAAGTCTTTCATTTGTCTGTTTAAGAAAATGAAATGGCAAAATTTCACATGGTAGACATAGGAAACAACACAAAATAACCTATACTGTTTCTAAAATCAATACCATATTCTTACATTTTTCTCATTTAGAATTGCACATAACAGGTTTTATACTGGTATTATAGAATTAATGCACCCCTCCTCCCAGAAAAGGAAATAAGTATAGATTTAAAGAAATCTATTCCTCCCATTTTCTGCCAAGATTATTTTGGCTGGATATTTCACTCTTTGGTGACAATGATGATGATGTGTTTCTTCCATCTGGAATTGTCCATGGAGAAAATGTCCCTATGGAGAATCTTGAAAGGCTCATTATTCCAATATTACAAATATGAAAATTGAGGCAGAGAGAAGTATAATTTTCTCAAATTCACACAGAAACTCAGAAGTGAAGCCAGGAGTAGAGCCCAACTCATGTGGAAAAGATCTAATGAAACATGCAATGTCAAACTTGCAAAGGTAATTAAATTGAGTAGTATAATTACCTAAATTACAGTACAGGAAAATACTGTCATATTTACAAACCTAATTATATTGGGTAGGAGAATTACCTGAATGATAGTAATCATATGGATGGAGTTCACATACTTTATATCCTTTACTTTTCTAACCTGAAGGCTTAAAAAGCAGGAGTTTGAAATATAACAGGAACAAAACCAAAAAAAAAAAAAAAAAAATCAATTTGGAGCCAAACAAACCACCAGGTTTAAATTCTGGCAACACATTTTCCCGTCTGTGTACTCTTAGGCAAGTCACTTAACCTTTGCGTCTCAACTGCCTCATCTATAAAACAGGAATCATATAGAAAAAATTTTGAGTATTTGAAAATGCATATATAGCACCTATCAGTATAGGGGCTTAGCCCTAAGTAGATATGTGATTAAAAATCACAGCTTGTCATTTGGCTATTAAGTAATAATAATACAAGAACACCAATCAGCTTGTTTTTAATCCGTCTATTTTACTACATATTCTGCGTTTCTAAGCAATCTTTTCCTACATTTTCTTATTTTTGATTGTTAAATGGATTAATATATGTATGGATAATGTAAGATACAAGATTTTAATTATGGCCTGATAGAACAGTGAAAATCCAGAGTTGAGAAGTGACTTGGTTTAAATGTTTTTTGGTGCCAGCAGCTGAGAAAACTGTACAAATTTTGATGGAGTATTGTGATTTGAAGACCACTAAAGTAAGTACATCTTTAGAAATGTAATATGTTTTTCTTTACTTTCTCTTTAGCACTCTGCATTTACAGAAATTGAGATTGTTTCTAAAATGAAAATGGAGAATATTCAAAATATTCCTGGAGTAGAATAAAACAGAACTATCTCTGCCAGATATAAAGACTTACTATGAAATTATAATAATTAAGACTGCGGTTTTGTCAAAAGGATATAACAAATGAGTGCATCAATAAAGCTATGTGTAAATGGAAACTTGATGTATGACAAAGTTGAAAACAATAATCTCTGGAAAAAGGGTGGACTATTCGTTAAATGGTGTTGGAATAACTTATTATACAAGTGGAATAAAGTAAATTTAGAAATTTTCTTTGCAGTATATACTAAAATCAGTACGTCATGGATTGAGCACTCCAATTTGAAATGCAAACCTTAAAACTTTTAGAAGACAAAGAAGAATATCTTAATGGTCTCAGAAGAAAGAAGATTTTTAGAGACGACATGAAAAAGATAGCCATAAGAGAAACAATTGATAAATTTGAATATAATAAATTTTAGAGTTTCTGATCATCAAAAGATACTCTAAGGAAAGGAAATGGGCACACTATAAATTGACTATAGTAACAGCCATATAACCACAAAGCATTAAATTAGCATTCAGAACATATTTTAAGAGTCCATAAGGAATGAAATTAAATCCAAAAACAACTCAGTGTAACCCAAAGATGTGGAGGCATTTCACAAAAGAAGAGATACAAATGGGCCATAAACACTTAAAGATGCTGTACTTCATAGTAATCAGGAAATGCAAACTAAGAAGATGGTGCGATAACATTTATAGTCATTATGTTGGAAAAAAACTGACTGATAACTCCAAATATTGACAAAGATGTGGACTGGTAAGAACTCTTACACCCCGGACTGTGGGGGGGGGGGGGTTAAATTGATGAAGCTTTAGAAAATAATTTTTCTGTATTATCCTGTTAAATTCAACATTCATACACCCTGTGTATGATGGCAACTCCTGAGTGTATACTCAGAGAAGTTCTATCACATGTTTATCACAACACAAATGCAAGAATATTTATAACAGCATCATTTATAATGGAAAAAAACAAGTTGTTCAAGTGTCCATGAACAGGAGAATGGGTACACTGTGATATATTCACACAATGAAATTGTATACAGTCATGAAAAATGAATGAATGCAGTCCCTTGAATCAACATGGATAAGGCAAGAAGGCTATAGTTAAAAACATTCCATTTCGATAAATCTAAAAGACAGGCGAAATTAAACAGTACTCTTTAGGGTCACATGTAGTGAAAAAAGCTGTTGTCTCTGTTTATTTCTTTGTTTCAAATAAGGGCTTGGGGTTGATAAACACAAAATTCAGGCTTGTGGTAACTTTGAGTGGGGTAGACAGAGAAATGCAATGTAAAAGGAATAGTTAGCCTAATAAGAATATACAGTGATGAGAAGTGCAGCAGGAAAGGAAGTCAGTTCCTCCCAAACAAGAAAGTGAAATGATGCCATTAATTATTATGGTTGTGGTCATGGATGGTCATTTAATGCATGTCTCTACAAAGCTGATGAGACTAACATAATATACAATCTCAGTATTAGCAATTAACAAGTATCAGTGAAAATTTTGGATCTCAATCGTGTTTTGAGGAAATCATTGGAATCACATATATGTAAAGTAAAATAAAAGTACTAAGGGCAGAAAAAAAAGCATAGTTCAAAAGCAGATGGATTCACTCTGAGGTGGAATGGTCAAGTAAAGCTTTGGGAATGCAGCCGTGGACTGCAGGGGCACAGAATGACCTTCCAGATGTAGCTTCATCAGTAGCTCCCTGAGCCTTTTTTTTTTTTTTTTTTTGGCGGTACGCAGGCCTCTAACTGTTGTGGCTTCTTCCGTTGCGGAACACAGGTTCCGGACGCGCAGACTCAGCGGCCATGGCTTACGGGCCCAGCCGCTCCGCGGCATGTGGGATCTTCCCGGACCGGGGCACGAACCCGTGTCCCCTGCATCGGCAGGCGGACTCTCAACTACTGAGCCACCAGGGAAGCCCTCCCTGAGCATTTTTAAAATGGGTTCAGGAATTGACAGCCCGGGGCAGGAGGAGGGCTGTTGTTTGACCCAGACAATTATTAAATGTCAGTTCTAATTCACAGAAACTCTTTATAAAGCTAAATACCTTTGAACCACCTAAAATGATAGAGTACTTTCCCATCTATTTTTTATACTGTATGTCATAAAACGTGAAATATAGTCCTTGGTACCTTCTGAAAGTTTTAAAATTATTCTCATGAACATGGGACATGATTAAATTCAATGTTGATTTATTTTCATATTCACTCTTTCATAGTGTGTTTGTATAAGCCTTTGAAAAGCTACTTTTTTCACTGATGACCAAAAAGGAAGAATAAAATGGTCCATTTAACTTTCTTTCGTGCTTTCTTTTGTTTGCTCCCTTTCTTCGTTAAAGGTGAAAGTCTGGTTCCAGAACAGGCGAATGAAGTGGAAGAGAGTAAAAGGAGGACAGCAAGGAGCTGCTGCTCGAGAAAAGGAACTGGTGAATGTGAAAAAAGGAACACTTCTCCCTTCAGAGCTTTCGGGAATCGGTGCAGCCACTCTCCAACAAACAGGGGACTCTCTAGCGAATGAAGACAGCCACGACAGTGACCACAGCTCAGAGCATGCACACTTATGATATACACGGAGGGGATCAGCTCCATTCTCAGGAAAGAAATGTTGTGATGGCAAGCCTTCTTCGAACATCGTTTACACAGAGAGATGACTAGGACCGTGATTTTTAATATTATTAAATTCAGGCATCTCGAGTCTGTTTCTCATGATATATAGAGGGTTTACACTAAGTGCCACTTATTAAAGTTTCTACTACAGTGAAGATGGAGGTGAACTTGCTTTGAATATTGCAGATGTGTTGGTCGTGTGTATGACAGTGAGCAGCTTTGTGTTTGCTTTTGCTTGCACTGAAAATTAAATTGCTATCAAGAGCAAACTATGAGACATGTGCATTGAAGGTGCCTCCAGAGTGAAGATGCAGAAGGTGAATTTGCTCTGAACATTCCAGATGTCCGAGGTTATGTGTGTGACAGTGGGCAGGTATTTGCTCTTGCTTGCACTGACAATTACACTACTATCAAGAATAAACCATGAGACATTTTATCCTGAACAGCCACAGTGCCTGAAATCACTCTTAAGTGGATTAAAAAATGTATTTTAACTCTGTATATATTACCCTTAAGTCATTTTACTGTCTTCACTAAGTTTAGCAATGCATTCGTATTAGCTGATGAAAATAGGCACTCACAATGACAGCCAGAGCCAGCTTCTTGTCTTTTTATACATTTTGTCATCCCAGAAACAATCAGCACATGCTTACTTGTGTTTGAGTAGAGAAAAATACATTAGAGTCTGATAGGACATATTCTTGTACCACAGACAAAACAAATCTTATGTTGCATTTTCTATCAACTGCTGCTAATACATTATTATAAAACTTACCTAGCTCCTCAGTTCTTCCTATCTTATAGCTTGGAAAAAAAATTTAGGATCATAGGCAAATCAGTTACTTGCAGAAAGAGCTTTGTATGACACACATTGTCTGATTTTATTTCTATAAAATGTTAGCTGTTGTGAATATGATTTAATTAACAAGAAAAAGGGTTCCCCCCTGATTGGCCATGGTAGACAAGTTGCAAAACAAAATTGATTCCTCAAGTTGGTAGAAGGTAAAATTCTGAATGTTTTCAAATTAAATTCAGTAAAAACACATTATTTTTTCATATATGATGTATTCACGCAGAACAACAATCTTTGTATTTTGTAAAAAAAAAAAGTGTTTAATAAATGATCCTTTGTAAATAATTTTGGTCTCCCTACAGTGATTTCCTAAATGTTTACAGGTTTTCATGATAAAGCTGAAGTGCCAATTCGTCTGCACTTGTGTAAACCCAGATGATCATAATTAGTGAATCGTCTACATTTTTTAAATCTCTGAACTTTTTTATTACTGAAAAAAATCCTTGTGTAATAAAAAAGCATCTGAGAATAGGCATGTGGTAAGCCATTTCCCTGATTTGAAGAATATGCCAAATAGATTTCTTTGTATGTTTTATGAAATCAAAGACAAAAGTAGGAGAAAAAGTAATATTATTCACCACAATGTGAGAAACAACACAGTCATACATTTTTAAGCTTATGTATAAATAGAGATGAATTATCCAATGATTGTTTCTAAGTAAAAATATCCAGAGTTGTTGATGTGAAAATAAGCTAATCAGAATTCTTAGTCCTAGTGGACATTACCAATATAAGAAGTCAAGCATTATGTTAACTTAATGTACTTTGTATCATGCATGATCGCACATACATTGGATATCTACATCCTACTTAATTACTTTATAACACTGTTTTTCTTGTGTCCCATATTTTAACCAAAAATATTTTGAAATATCCAGCAGTTCCCCCATCCCCTAATTAATTAGAAATAAAAATAAAGAACACTAATCCGTAAAAATTTCCAAAAACCTCATTATTGGATTTCATTTGCTTTAGAATGGTGAGACTGACAAAAAAATAGATTTGGTTAATTTTAATTTGCTTAGTCTAGCATGATAAATACAGAGTATTCAAGAAATAGAATAATTAGATTGTTCATATCACATTTTTCCCTTTGTGTAATAAATTTTATCACGGCAGTTAGCAATATTTCTAAATTAACTTTTGGAGGGAGGCAATTCAGATTAACATCTTCCAGGCATAAAACGGATACTCTTCTATCAATTACTTGAATGAATACAAAGTATATTTGTACTGATGACATCTACTTGGGTGGACTGACTTTTCTTACATTGGATTTAAATTCAAAACATCTTGACAGAAGTGGGAAGATAAAAAAATCCAATTGAGTTCTATAGGGACAAAGTGGAGAATATTTCATTTCAGCAGGAAAATAATCTCCAGTAATAAGAGGAAAGGACAGCTGAAAAGCAGCTAAAATGAGAGCTAAGGGCTGTGGCCAAATAGAAAGATACGAGAATTACCACTTAGCGTGATAAATGAAGTGGGAAAAAGTGATTCTGAATAGATATGACATTTAGGAAATGTGAAGCATTTGTATTCTGGACCATTCCTTTATTAGAGAATCATAAGCTATTCTAAAATGATGAAGTGAAATTTGACTCTGGAGAACGTTAAGAATCACTAGGCAGAAGAGGCCACTGGCTGACCAAAAGGGGGCATCATTTTATTCACAGTGGATTAAAGTGATCCACCATATAAGATGCTGGAACACATTAGCAAAATGATGACACACTGACAGGTAAACAAGCAGGCTAGGTTAATTTTAATTGGAAGAACTTACTGTCTTTTTTTGGAGTATTTTTGTATTCTCTTATCTTAAAAGTGCTGCTTAAGTTTGCTAGACGGTGACTCAACATCCTTCTAGAATTAAAATCCCATAAGGAAACGTCAGATATTCTCACGTACTATCGGGTTTAATTTACTCCAGAAATGACAAAATCTAAAAGAACTTTATTTGTTTTGATTCTACACTGGGATCCTGGCTTGCCATGGTATCTTTTCACATAATGCCCTTTTCATATAATTCTGTGTCAGAGCTTGAAGCTCCATGGAACTTTATAATAGCATGAAAGCACCTTTCTCTGAAAATAGTATGGAATCATGGTTAGAGTGATTTTTCCCACAGGATTTAGAGGGGTGAACACTACAAAGTTTTTCCAAAAGCTGATCCACATACTTTTACCTCATTAGTAATATGATCCCAATTATCTCTTACTTCCCATATTTACCTAGGGTTGTCAACCTATATTTTCCCCTTCATAGACCTGAGAACTGAGTTTGCCATTTTGTTGTTTTTTTAAGCAAACTAAATGCACTTAAAATTATCCCACCCACAGTTTTAGTACACTCCTGGATGACATTACATAAAATAAACGTGAGAATGACTTGTGACATTCAATAAGGGCTTTCCTTAGGATAATAGAATGAGATTAGAGGGTGGATAGAAAAGTGAAGTAAATTATAAAAATATATATTTTATGTTTCTAATGCTACTGGTTTTCAAGAACATTTTTTAAATTACTGGCATATTTATAATGGCAAACGCTAATTTTCTTCTGAGAGAAGTTTAGAGAAAACTATAGAGCTAAAATAAAATCAGCAACAAGATGGTAGCTATCCTAAGTTAGTGACTAGAAAGCTTTACTGTAAAACGTGTTCACCTTAATTTCTAAATATATTTAGGCGGGTGAATTTTAAGAATAAGTCACTTATACCATGGTCTATTTTCTAATAAAACGGTATTAACATAATTCAGTTAATATTCGAGGTGAGTGGTATTTAGATTACAATGCAATGTTTAAACTATCAAATACAAATACATAATTGGTATAGTTATTTGAACCATTGGGGAATAATTGTATTTTCTTGTTAGCTCCTTTTGTTGCATTCCTTCAGTAAAAAGCAATCTGTAAGTAAAAACAAATTCAGAGCTATTACGAATTCAGCATTTAGTTTGATATTCTAAACATTTCAAATCTTATGAGCATTAGAAATCTGCAAGATCGATCTGCAAATACTGTTATAAAAGTGGGCTTTTTTATTATGTTTTCATTTTCCCTAAATATGCCTGAAGCTAACCGGAATATTGAAGAACAGTCCTTTTCATGGGTACCTCAACATTTCTGCTTTTAGCTCTTATAAAATAGCACTAGAGGTAGTGGACAAAGGAACAAAAACGGCCCCAGAAAAAGATGGCTACACCAAACTCTGAAAAACCTATAAAATATGTACTTCAGGACATAAATATGGCTTTTCTTTATCTAATTCCCTATTTTATCTAAATTCCCTATTTTAAATACTCTCATCTTGACATTTAAAATGGTTAAATATATTGAGAGTACATTTAACAGAGTAAACATTTTTTGTTTTTTACTTTTATATCTTTTTTTCTCCATAATAGCTACTAACTTTTATTCAAACCCAGCTTCAAACCGTGGTCAAGAAAAAAATCAAGAAAAATGTTTACTGGGTTACAATATATTCAGCCAGCTCAGTGAACCCCCTTTAAGATATTGGTCACTTTTGTGTCAAGATGATTCTCAGAAACACTTTCCAATGGAGAATGAATTTGTAAATATAAATTATTGTCACATCCACTTCATGTAAGGGATGATATAGTGATTTAGTATATAGTAATATCAAGTTTAGGCTATAATTTATATTTGTGCCTTTTATGAACTAAATGCACTGACACAAACATGTATTTGCTTTAAATGAAAGAAATCACAATGTTAAGGAACAATTACACTATCCTAAAAGTATTAAACATACATTGCATTCTTGCATACATGTTAATAATATTGGTAGTTGAAAACATTAAATATTATTTTTATATTTAGTACACATGTTAACTTTAAAAATATATCATTACTTGCTCAGTTTGATGAAACGTTAGACCCACACTATACGTTTAAAGTCAGACTACTAATCCTAGGTAAATTATTTGCTTGGTTTTCACTTTCTTTAGGGCAGAGTTCAATTTTCTTTGGATTTGCCAACACTGGGATATAGTAATTTTTCATGACATCAGGCCTGTAAAGTGTAAGAGAATGTTTAAGTGTTTAAAAACATTGAAAAAGTGGACAGAGAACATTTTATCTAAAGTGATAAAATTGAAAAAGACTTCTTCAATTGTTCAATAGAAAAAGATAAAGTAACTCATGACATTAGAAATTTTATAAAAGTAGCATCAACTCAACTTCTTTTAGAATTCATTAGATATTCTTTTCGAATTTGCCTCTCGGACCACCACAAGTTTTGGCTCTGTGGAAAGATGCAATTTTAGCTGATGTCAAAGAATGATGATGGACAAGATCTATCAATTGTATCTAAAATGAAATACTTACTGAATGTCATACCACTCATGAGGTTAGAGTCAGAACATTTATAAGGAGACTTTGTCTTATTAGAATGTTCAGTCTGACAACAGACCACAAGTCAGATTGATTAAATGAAAAGATGCTTAATTGTGACCATACTCTTATCTGGTAGCCTCGTGAAGATTCTATCAGCATCTTTACTGTTACCCTGATTACTAAAATGTACTATTGACATAGAAATTGTGCAAGCCTCTTTAACTAGATTTAGGCTTACTTGTTGGCAATATTCAAATTATGTGTAGATGTTTTCTTAGGAGAGATGCCGTCTGCATGTTCTTGGAATATATATGGGTAACAGGAACTTTTTATTTACATTACACAAAATTTTAGAAAATATTTTTCAGTAAAAATGTATATTTTGAGTAATAGTTGAAAGAGCATACATGCTGCTCTGTAAGCTGTTTGTTTTGTTTTGGTTTGGTTTTAATAATATAAGCATATTTAATACCTAAATAGTATTCCCTTATGTGGATGTAGTATGCAATATTGAATAAATCCTTTATTAGCGAGTATTTACTCCCCCTCCCCCAAATTTTCCCTAAACAATATTGAAATGAACTTCTTTTTACATTCCTCTTTGCAAAATCTGATTTTTCCCATGAAGGGATTTTTATAGGAAGTAGATTATTTGGGACAAGGAGGTGTGCTCATTGCTAGGAATTTTTGTACACATTGCCGATTTCCCGCCTAAAAATACCAATTTACACACCTACCTATGCTTATGAAAGTTACTGTTTTCCAAACAGCATTTGAAATTCTAGGTGGTTCTCTGGGCAGAAGGACAGAAGAATGCAGTGGTCCTATGCTAAAGCCACTTACAAACTATTTAGGGAAATTTAACACATGAAAATAGTTGTCCTCATTTCCATTCCTCTTCTGCTATAATCAGTTCTCCACACTGCGGTCAGAGTGGTCCCTTTAAAATGCAAATCAGATTAATAAATGGTTCATGGGGACTCTTGCAAATGTAAAATTTCAAGCGAAAGCTGTAGTCCATAATGTAACATTTGTAGATGTTTTTAAAAGGCAAATCAGATCATGTCCCTCCTTTGCGTACAATACTCCAGTGGCTCAGAATAAAAACCAAAACCTTCACCTGGGCCTCAAGACAGGCAAATCTGGCCACAAACTGCTGACTTGTCTGCCAATACTTTCTCTGCACGGCCTCAGCGCCAACCACTCTTGGCTTCCTGCCTACCCTTGACCACGCTGAGTTCATGCCTCTCTCATTCAGGCCTCGCATTCCCCAACCCCTCTGCCTGGAATGCTCTTCCACGACACAGGTCTCGGACTTACTCCCTCATTTCCTTTAGGCTTCCACTTCCTTACATAGGCAATCCCTGATCTTAAATAAAACGGCACCACCTGTCACATTCTACCCCTTTAAGTAGTAGTGTTTTTTCCTTTTTAGCTGTTAGGAAGGTATCTACTTATTTTTTTCCCCTTATTGATTGCAGACTTTCTGGGAGCAAGGACTTTGTGTATTGGGCTCATTACTCTGTCTCCAGTACGTTGAACTGTCCTTGGAAGCCCGACCACCAGCCCATATCCTGAATCTGTGGGAATTACAAAAGGGCACTCCTGCCTCAAAATATCAGAATGCCATGCTCAGTGAGCAGAGTTTGCGTTGTAAAACTGCAATGGTAATTGTGAAGTAAATGACATGCCCTGGCGGTGAGCAACGCATGATTTGCGCAATTATAAACATCGATCCTGTGCTTGAAAGGTTATATTACTGAACCAAGTTCCTTTGCCCTGTGAGCGGCAAGCCAAATGCTGAGAAGCCAAGGTTTGCAACCAAGAAAGAGTTTATTCACAAGGCAGCCAAGCAAGGAAACAGAGAACAAGTCTTAGATCCGCCTCCACTGAGGCAAGGGGGTTGGGATATTTATGGGCTGCGCCTGGTGGTCCTAAGCTGGCGAAAGGTGATTGGAAGCGGGAAGAGGTGACGTAATCTGCGGAGGCGTATTCCGTCACTGCGGAATTGCAGCTGCGTATTCAAAATGGAGGCGCTTAGAACAGGAGTCCCCAAACCCCAGGCCGCGGACCGCTACCGGGACCGTTCCACGGCCTTTGAGGAACCGGCTGCACAGCAGGAGGTGGGCAGCAGGTGAGCCAGGGAAGCTTCATCTGCAGCTCCCCAGCGCTCCCCAACGCTCTCCATCGCTCCCATTACCGCCTGACCACCCCTCCCCCACCCCTGTCTGTGGAAAAATTTTCTTCCACGAAACCGGTCCCTGGTGCCAAAAAGGTTGGGGACCGCTGGCTTAGAAGGATCTGAGGGTGGAGTTTTCCAGTCCTCAGACTTCAAAAGGCTATTCATCTGCACAGGTCCAGTTTTAGGGTCGGTGGGCCCAACCGGCCTTAGCGGGGCTCGCACTGGACGAGAGCTGACTCCAAGTTCCTGTAAAACAACTGGGCTACTTGAAGCTGGGAAGGTAGGCAATGAAAGAGAGGGAAAGAAAAAGGAAAAATATCGCCAGCTTCATCAGTGAAGGCCCTTTACAAGCAGAGGGCTTTTGACAAGCTGTTCCCATATCTGTTGCTCTTCAGGACAAGCTCTAGAGTTCCCCTTAGCCGTCAGCTTCTGTTAAGTCCGTGGGGCATGGTTTCAGTTGTAGCAAGCAATAAATATTTGTTGAATTAATTCATGAGTGAAATGACATGACATCCATTCAAAGATATACCTGTAGATCCAAATTCGTTGTAAAATGGAGCTCTGGTACATTTTCTTAATGGGCAGTACATGGGTGTCACAAGCCAAAGCAAAAATTTGGTTATAGTCTTTGAAATTGTACTAATAATATACCAAGTCGGATGAGAATAAATAGAAAAGTTAAGGAGAATAGGCTTTAACAGATGTTCATTTATAGTTGGAGAGAAAAGGGAAAAATTTCCGTCTGCTCAGGTGCCTGTCTTGAAATTCTCACAATTTTTTTTGCAGACAGTTTGGCTGGTTTCCAAACATACATCATTGCTTGTCTGGTATGAAGAATGCCATCTGTGCAGTATGGAAATCCTTCTTTAAAAATGGACTGCTAATTGTACTCCGGGCAGGTGCTGTTAAAGTGAAATCAGGTGTCAAGCTTACAGTGGTCTAAGATGACTATGCTATGTTGAAAAAGAATGGCATTACCATATTGTAAGATGGAATTTAAGCATGGTATGTAAGCATTCCATTTTTGGGGTGTTGTAAAGGTCAGATTGCATAGCAAAGCTGTAAAACTTTCAAACTACTTCCACCATCAACAATGGAATAAAGCTTTACTTTAAATCAAGGATATAGGCTACATCAAAGTTATAGATTTCCTCACTAAAATATCTTTCCAATTATAGTTTTTTTCTGAAAATTACATGAAGGAGGAACTGAAAAGTATGACTACCGATTCCAAAATAAATTAATTAATTTTGTAAAATTAGTCAAAATTAGTTTTTCATAGTTATTAAATGGAACCCATTTTATTATTGGAATAAATAGACTCAATGGTGTCTTTTTTAGCCCTCTGCAAGGCAAAATAACCAATTTACTTTCCTTAAAAGTATTAATTAAATAGAATTATTATAGGCTATCACAGTTATTTTACTACAGATTCATGATGACACACTCCCCTGATACTATGCTAATTCGTATAATGCAAGATAGAAAAACCTCTCAGACACATTTTAAAGTATGAATATAGATTTGTCTTCTCCAATAAAAAGTCATCATCATTATAAACTCTAACTTCGTTAATGCTTATGGTGTGTGACCTTTCCTATCCGCGATATGGTTAACGCGTTATACCGTTTAATCCCTACAGCAGCTCTATAAGAGTCCAGTATTGTTCTAGGCTACAGATGAGATAATTGAAGCTTAGCAAGTTAAAGCATCTTGCCTAAATCCATACACCACTAAATGGGGCTTATAGTCAAATCTGTTGAACCCCAAAGCCTGTGTTTTGACCACTCCAAAAATAGTCTCTTCATAAAACAAGCATATTAGGTAGAAGGATTTCCCTTATTAGCCCATCTAATTGCAAAGGAAATGTCCCCAGCATAGCAAAATATTGTAACTTACATACCAATTGATATCAGCTAAAATTTCAGCCACTGTAGCCAAGGCAAACAGAGCTACAAACAGGGAGTTTTAAAGGCCCCTCCTTTACCATGAATCTAGTGGGTCTGTTAAAGCCAAGAGACTTAAAGCTGGAAGCTTATTCTTCTATCCAATTCCAATTAGCTCTGTTACCTTGTTTTGTTACCGAGTCCAAGCTCGTACTGCTCGCCACAGGACAGGCCACTAAATAGACTAGTTGGTGGGGCAAGGAACAGCAACTTTATTCAGAAAGCCAGCAGACCAAGAAGATGGTGGATTAATGTCCCAAAGAACCATCTACCCGAGTAAGAATTCAGGCTTCTTTTATACAAAAAGGCAGTGCAGGAGCACCGTGGCTGGTTGTTAACAAATTTCTTGGTGCAGGAATCCTTTGTTCTGGCAGCTGTCCATGTAGGTCTGCTCACAATGTTGCTGTAAACCTCCAACAAGACAATTGTTATTTTCTGCTCTGCAACTTTTTATAAAGGTCAGAGCCTTGAGAATGGGCTATCTTGCATATTTCTGGCTATAGGCAATACTCTCTTAGATGCAGAGCCAGCGTGACCAAGCACAGGCAACAGAGCACAAGGGTTAGAGCTGAAGGAATAGATACAATACGGAGTCAGATTTATTCTTCTCTGTCACAGTTTCTCATCTTGCAATGAATTCGAATTATCAAATAAGACTTGGAAAGTTGTTACTGCCAGACACTGGGTTTTGAACAGAACTGGAAGCTTAAGTATCAAAGGAGAATCCAGAAAAATGATAAAAAGTCATTTGGAGCTGTTAAAACATAAACTGAGGTATATTAAAACTTTTAAGAGTTTGAGCAAAAAGTGATTCAGATTGGGCAGCAGCAAACCAGAAGTGGTTAGGATCCCACTGCTGACAGGAGCTTGAGGAGAGACTTATGTAGAGAAAGTTTGGAAGCAAAGTAAGAAGATTATTGATAGGCTGTAGCTTAAATCCTAGTTGGCTGTTTGTAATCGGTTGTCCTTAGCGTTTTAATTTCATGTCCTTGAGGCACTTATAGGCTTAGATTTTGGTTTGCTTACATTGGCTGCTGTGGCATTAGAGCCACCTCAGTCTAATTAATGAAACTAATTACCTTTACATGATAAATCTCTGCATTACAGCAGGATTTAGTTCATTAAGGTGTGTTAAAAACAAGACAACAGGCCCCAAATTGAGTTGCTTATGCTAAATCCCATGTCATCAAACCAAGACTTAATTAACGTTTTGGCTCTCCCAGAAAATGAATCTTCAGTCCTTCAAGGATCACCTGATCAGCACTAGTTAGGTAATCTGTCGATTAGGTAACAGATCTTTGCCATCCCCTAAAGGAAAGTAACTTTGTAATAACCAACCCACTTCTTTGTCAGTATAACTTTCTTGTTCCTGCTCCCTTCTGCCTGTAAAGGTTTTTCATTTCCTACATGTCCTCAGAGCTCAGGTTGGAATTGATTTTTGCTCAAATAAATGCTTAAATTTAATATGCCTCAGTTTATCTTTTAACAGTCCTGGAGTTGGAAGAGGGAACTGAAGAGACCCCCAACGGCCCCAGGAGCAGTGAGCCAGCAGGTGAAGGTACCTGTCGAGCCCCTTCAGTTCACTGTTTTCTTGCTGCCTTTGGAGGTGGGGAGTAAGTCCCTCTCCCATCGTAGCATTGCAGCTTTTGCATCACGAGCTTTCAGACTTGGAGCATTTCTGGGTCTGGGGTAGGGCTGGGTCTGCCTGGGTCCTGTGTGAGGTTTCAGGTGGGTAAAATTTTGCTTTAAAACTGCACGAGTGGGTTAACTTTACCAAAGATCATCTTGAATTACAGTGGCCACAGTGGAGAACTTTTAACCTAGATTAGCTTATCCATTTACCAGGTGCTCTAAAGAAAAAGGGGTCTCAGCCAAACGTTCACCATAAAGGATAGAGGGAAATGACTTTTCCTTCTCCACAGTTTCTGGTGACCAGGGAGAGATTTGCTGGGACAACCCACTTGCTCTAGAGCCTGTAGAAAGGATGCTGGGAAAACTGACAGAAGCCAGCAAAGGGTAAGAATTTTTACCAAAGCTCTCCCAGATGTCTGTTTTTGTTCCCTGGATAAAAGAGGAAGGTGAAATTTCATATTGCCCGTTTCTTTCACATTGGCAAGAAAAAACATGTGTAAGAGTTAGATCTCTGAATTGTGACTTGTAAATTTGCTTTCAGGTACTCTTTGGTTGTTGATCTGTCCTCTCCAGGGACAGCTATTGCCTTCTTGTTTGGCTTCTGAGAACTTGGTTGTCCTGAGAACTTGGCTTTCTGCCTGACTGGGGCACACAGGTTCTTGTGTGTCCAGGCAGCTTAACCGTCAGGTTGGGGACCCCGAAAATATGGCTTAACAGAAATGTGGGTTTCACTCCATTTATGGCTAGGGTCCCACCAATTGTTGCCGGCTCTCAGGGAAATTGTCTTTCTTTCTTTTGGTTTTCCTTGGGCGTGGCTCTGGATCTTAGGAGGGTGGTATCTTCTTTACTTTCTTTGGGGATGCTTCTTACATCCGTGGGATTGTTCAGTACTTCCAGGAATATTGACTATTTGTCCCAGCTGAAACCTGATAAGATTTTCTAAGAAATCTCTATGGTGAGATGTTGGTGAAATTGAAAGCTGATATTCAGAGCCTGATAGGAGCATTTTTTTTTTTTTTAAGGCTTTCTTCCCTAAGCTAAGATTCTGAGGCCTTTGTGGAAGGGTTTGCCTCAACATTCCAAAGATATGTTCCAAGTGTAGAACATAGGAATTTTTTATTTCCACCTTAGTTGAAAATCTTCTCCTTGATATAAAGAAACAAATTAAAGATAATGTAGTTGGATGGCTGGGTCAGCCTCTTGATATCATTCTGGTTGCAACCCAATTCTTTGAGGAGTGAAAAAACAACTGTACTCGTTTTACAAATCCAGTCTTTACAAGAACAGAAATGCAGCTCTAAAAATAATTCAAAGGCCACCTATCCTTTTGACCAGTCCCCAAACCTCCTGTATGCATCTTAAGAGGCTTGCCGATATTGCAAAAGATCTGGACTTAGGAAAAAAAAAAAAAACTCTTCCTAGAGAAACTGATATCTTTTCTTTGTGCCTTTGAGAAGTAAATGTTCTACACAGTCTCCTCTATGGACCCAGAGCTGTAAGATCTCTGTTTACATCTCTCTATATGTTTATGTATATCTATGTACGTTATATAGATGAGTGATTTTCTTTCTACCTCCAATGGAATTTCCAAAATTAATTTGTAAAGACCTCAATTTAACTGGCTTAAAGAAAACTGAGCATTTATATAAATCAAGCATACTCTGAGAAATATAGAAACTAAACCAAACATTTTTCAAGTTCAAGTGATCTAGGATAGTCTTCAGCAAATAAAAGCTAGTTTAAGCTTGTTGGTTTAATTAAAACAGGCATATCTTTAGAGCTATTAATAGTAAATATAATGCAGGCATGTAACTTATTCTACCTAGGTTTACTAAAAGTCAAATAAGCTCATGTTATCTCTGTTACAGAATTTGTCAGTAAGAGAACTTAAGGTGATGATTAGCTGTTCAATGTCTCATGAAATTTTCACAAGTAATCTAAATATATTGTTAAGAACAAATAAGTTAAATAGAAATAAGTAAGATAAAAGTTTATAAATGAGCTTTTCAACAATAACTATGCTTTATGGTATGTCTACTTAAAAATAGTTTCCAAAATCTTTTTGGTAACTTGAATCCTTACAGTTATGCTGAGAAAATTAAATGATGAATATTCATTGAATATCTAGACTGTTTTGGAATAAGATAAAATACTGAAAAATTAATTACTGAACACAGGTTTATTCATTTTTGGCTTTCTTTTACCAAGGAGCTAGAGATATTTGGGTCTACTAGTAAACATGTCTGTGCCACACTGGAAAATTTACTATGAGGAGGAATGCATCAATGCTTCTAGAAATTCAGAAATGTATTTATAAATTTGCCAATATACAGAATGCTAGCATAACAGACAGTCCACAATTGCTTACTTCTTAGTTTTCACTAGGAATTAAGGATTCTAAGGGTTAAGAATTCTAATAAATATATGTAATTAAAACTACTTAGAGGGTGAAAAGAAAGCACTGTGTACAAAAAGTAGGTAAGGAAAGTAAAGTGACTGGCTGTTCCAGAATGAGTAAAAGGAAAAAAAAATAGGACAAAAACTGAATGGATGTAAGAAAGTTTAGAAGGTTTGTGGAAAAGGAATCCTGGGAAAGAAATTTTATATGTGCTCAAGCTTGCTAAGATTCAAAGGGATTTATTTAAATTTTTAAAAAATGAGGTTTAATATTAAAAGTATGCTGGTGCAAAATTAGAATTTGATTTTCTTTCTGTTGAAAGGACAAAGTTTGTTTAGATGTTGGTCTTCTCTTATAAGAAATTGTAAACAAAGATTTTGCTTTACACTTAAGTAATCTGCCTGAACGGCAAAGATTTTCCATCTTAAAATAATTTACTGTGCTTCACATTGTCTTTATCAGGTCTTTGATTACTTAAGAAAACCCAGTCTTTTCAATATTAACAACTATACAACCTTCTGTTTTTGCCTTTAACATCTTCTACTGTCACTTTGGTTAAATAGAAAATTAAATGGTATTTCATAATGATTCTGAATTCCTCTCATGTAATCTAAATTTTAATTGAAAAATTAATCTACCATGTATATTTGTAGTGAGTGACTCACTAGCCAAAACCTATAATCCATTTTTAGCTAATGTAACCATAAAATATGCAATGTAACCAAACTATGTAGGATAAGCAATGTTAGATTTTACCAACATTGATTAATGAGTGATTACTTTTATGATGGCATAGGACTATTCTATTACTTAGACCTTATTATGTGATTGTCTGTCTGAAGAGTTCAGTGGCTTGTGTGTGTTGCTTGGCTTATAATTGAATTTTGCTATTAATTTATATTATCTGTCTTTGCTCAATGATAAATAAAAGTTTTTTTTTTTTAATTTTTTTCTAGAGGTCTAGGTCAGATACAATACCTCAGGGTCCTGCTTTTATAGGTTCAGTCCTTTCCAAATGCCAGTGGATTTATCCAGTCTTCCATCTGAGGGGGTGATTCAGGAATATCTCTGCCTATGACATTATAGCAAGTAGTTGGCAGGGACTACTTTCAATAATCAGGGACTTTTAATGTCTTGAATTAGCTTTAAATGAGCTCTGCAATAGGGAACTCTCTATTGTCTATGAGGAGGACATGAGTATGAGCTGAAATCTAAGTAGATGAACTGAGATTCTGGATCAGTTGTTATAGATTGGCTCTTAGACACTTTCACCACTTTTCTGAAAATGGATATAGTTGTTTTTTAAAATTGCCCAAATCAACCATTTGATCTTTCTACCAAAACAAAGGTGTATACTTCTCCTTTCATGAAATGCTTTGTAAACCCCCTTCTTATTCATTCTTCATGTGTATTCAATATAGACATTCTTTTTAGATCTCTGCCACTCTCTCTTTACTATAATAAAGAAAAAAATATATTTATAAGGTATATGTTTATATCGAATACAGTAAGTGCATATTTTACTTTATATAATCTGTTTCTAAATGAATTCATCAATTTTCATCAATTGTTTCCTTATAAAGCTCAGAGCTGATTTAAAAACCACTGCTCTCAATGGAAAGAAGTAAAATTCCTTGGAAAGGGATTTTTAGGTAAATATGCTGAGAGAGAAAGAAATTAACATAGAATATCATGTGTTAAGATATGTAATATAAATTAGATGAAGGCTTGCAAACAATTGAAAATGTAAATCATTTTTTAGTTATATACAGTTTTCAAATATTATTAAAGCTTTCTGTATAACCTGGGATTGAGACAGGAATGTCTTCTGTAAAGTTGCAAACTGAGGAGAATGTGTTTCCAGCATATACTGATATTTCAGTAGTATCAAATTCACAGTTGAATGGAAAAACTACGCTGAGATAAAATTTTTTTTAATTGACTGTGAGCTTAGGAATTCTACTTCATATATGTAAAGTAATACTTCCATTTCACTTTTATAAATTTATTTTCTTTTATGCACTTAAGAGAGTTCATTACCAACATGACAATCTGTACTTTTTCGACTTTAACCACATAGCTATTTCAGATGAACTTTGTAACAGGTGGCATTCACATCATGTATAGTCAGGCTGCCCAGTGATGGCAAATGCAAAGAGTCAGGTCCAAACGTATAAAAAATATTGTTTTTCTAGACAGTTTTCCTGTAACAGGACACATTTCCACCTGGAACAAATCCACAGATACTTCAAAGTATAGTAAATCCCCATCCAAGCTTATTTACTCTTTCATTTCTTAAACCCACTCCTCCTGTATGTCCTACTCAAGTGATACCACTACTATCCTCCTAGATGATCAAATTTTAATTCTGAGTCTCTTCCTTCTGACTCCTTCCCTGCCCTCAAACTCAAATTGATGGTCGATAGTTCAGTTAACTTCATTTTACGTCCATCCCTTACACTCCATCTTTGCTCTCATTAACTTGACCAAGACACTCATTATTATTAGAGACCTGGATGATTTTACATTCCTGCAGAAGGATTCAAGTTTGCTTCTGGCATTCTTTTGGGTAGGAACACATAATTCAATTAGGAATGAGGTGTTTTTTAGCTGAGTTTGTCTACTTGAGGCTGGTCTGTTTCTAATTCATCCTTATTCTAGTTTGTTTGAGCCTCTCTTCATTATTGGAAATAGAACTGTAATTTTTGTCCCACACTTTACACCCAATCTTAGTCCCATAAAATTATTGAAAGTTTTGCTGAGCTTCTGATTTTATCATTTACTTCTTTCAGCTCAGTTATTTAGCCCCTGAGCTGATGCTTAGAATCAGCAAATGGTTTAATGCAGAAAAAGTACTAAATGTCAGAATTGCTAAAATTCACTTCCTTTCTCCTCAGGACCAGGGCTTATCAAGTCCTGCCTGGATCACTCTCTAATGCCTTCAAATAGAGATGCTTAAAAAAAAATTTTTTTTGGAGGTGAAGTTCACATAACATAAAATTAACCCTTTCACAGGAGATCAATCCAGTGGCATTACGTACATTCAGAATTTTGCGCAACCACTGGTTCTGTCTACTTCCAAAGCATTTTATCAACGTAAAAGAAAAACTCGCTAACCATTAAGCAATTACTTCCCATTAACCCCCTCACCCTCCATCAGTTTTCTGCCTCTAAGGATTTACCTACTCTGGATATTTAATATGAATGAAATCATTCAATATGTGACCTTTTGTGTCTGGCTTCTTTCATTTAATATAATGTTTTCAAGAATCATCTATGTTGTACTATGTATTAGCACATCATTCATTTAAAAAAATTTTTAATTGAAGTATAGTTGATTTACAGGTTTACAAGTTTCAGGTGTACAGTACATATTCTTTTTCAGATTATTTTCCCTTATAGGTTATTACATAATATTGAGTATAGTTCCCTGTTCTATACAGTAGGTCCTTGTTGGTTATCTATTTTGTACATAGTACTGTACTGTGTATATGTTAATCCCAGCTTCCTAATTTATACCTCACACACCCCCTTTCCCCTTTGGTAACCATAAAGTTGTTTTCTATGTCTGTGAGTCCCCCTCTCTTTTGGAAATAAGTTCATTTGTGTCTTTTTAAAATTTTAGATTTCACATATTAGTGATATCCTATGATATTTGTCTTTCTGTGTCTGGCTTGCTTCTCTTAGTATGATAATCTCTAGGTCCATCCATGTTGCTGCCAATGGCATTATTTCATTCTTCTTTATGGCTGAGTAATATTCCATTGTATATATAGACCACATCTTCTTTATCCGTCCATCTGTCAATGGGCGTTTTAGTTGCTTCCACATCTTAGCTATTGTAAGTAGTGCTGCAATGAACATTGGGGTGCATATGTCTTTTCCAATTACAGTTTTCTCCAGATATATGCCCATGAGTGGGATTGCTGGATCATATGGTAGCTCTATTGTTAGTATTTTAAGAAACCTCCATACTGTTCTCCATAGTGGCTGCACAAATTTACATTCCCACCAACAATGTAGGAGAGTTCCCTTCTTTCCATACCCTCTATAGCATTTATTATGTGTAGACTTTATGATAATGGTCATTCTGACCGGTGTGAGGTGATACCTCATTGCAGTTTTGATTTGCATTTCTCTAATAATTAGCGATTTTGAACATCTTTTCAGGGGCTTCTTGGCCATCCGTATGTCTTCTTTGGAAAAATGTCTATTTAGGTCAGCATATCATTGATTTTTATGGCTGAATAATAATCTATTGTATGTTTACATCACATTTTGCTTATCTGTTTATCTGTTAATGGACACTTGAACTGTTCCCACCTTTTGGCTACTTCAAATAGTGCTGCTGTAAGCACACATATCCAAGTATTTGTTAAGTACCTGTTTTCAGTTATTTGGTATATATACCTAGAAGTGAAATTGTTGGGTCATATGGTAATTCTTTGTGTGTGCTTTTTTTTTTAATAATGGTAGCCATTCTAATGGGAGTGAAGTGGTATCTCACTGTGGTTTTAATTTGCATTTCACTACTGACTATTCTTGAGCATCTTTCCATGTGCTTGTTGGACATGTGTATATCAGGTTTGGAGAAATGGTTATTCAGTAATGCTAAGATGTCAATTCTTGCCAATGCAATCTATTTAACACAATCTCAATCAAAATCCCAGCAAGTTATATTGATTCTGAAGTTTAAATGAAAAATCAAAAGACCTAGAATAACCAACATAGTACAGGAGAAGAAAAACAAAGTCAGAGAATTGGCACTAACCAACTTCAAGACAATATAAAGCTACCATAATCAAGATGTGTGGTATTGGTTAAAGAATAGAAAACTAGATCAATTGATCACAACAGACAGCCCAGAAATAGACCCACAGAAATACAGTCATTTGATCTTTGACACAGGGCAAAGGCAATTCAATGGAGAAAGAATAGTCTTTTCAACAAATGATGCTGGAACAACTGGACATCCATATACAATTTTAAAAAATGAATCTAGACATAGACCTATGCCTTTCACAAATATTAACTCAAAATAAATCATTGGCCTAAATATGAGATGCAAAACTGTAACATTTTTAGAAGATAAACTAAGAGAATGTCTGATGTTGGGTTTGGCAATGACTTATTAAATGGAACACCAAAAATGTACTCCATGAAAGAAAAATGTGATAGGTTGGTCTTTTTGAAATTAAAAACTTTTGCTCTGTGAACGACACTAAGACAAATACAAGCCAAAGCCTGGGAGAACTACAAGCCAAAGCCTGGGAGAAAATATTTGTAAAACACATATCTGATAAAGACTTTTATCTAAAACATACAAAGAAATCGTAAAATTTAACAGTAAGAAAGCAAACAACTGAATAAAAAATGGATAAAATATATGAAAAGACCCTTAACCAACAAGATATACAGATGACAAGCATACGAAAAGATGTGCAACATCATAAATCATTAGGAAATTCAAAATTAAAACAATGAGATACTACTACATACCTATTTAGACCGAGATTAGAAAAATAGCAACACCAAATTTTGGCAAGGGTGCAGAGCAACAGGAACTGTCATTTATTGCTGGTCAGAATGCAAAAGTATAACCATTTTGAAAGACATTTTGGTAATTTCTTATGAATCTAAATATAATGTTACCGTATGATCCAAATACTCAAACTCCTCAATATGTACCCAACTGAGTTGAAAACTTATGTCTACATAAAAACCTGCACATAAATGTTTACAGCAACTTTATGAATAGTGGCCAAAACTTAGAGGTAAAAAAGGTATACTTCAATAGGTAAATGGATAAACCGACTGTGGTACATCCATAAGACGAAATACTATTCAGTGATAAGAATAAATGAGCTATCAAGCCACAAAAAGAAATGAAAGGACTTTAAATTCATATTGGCAAGTTAAAGAAGTTGATCTGAAGAGGATATATAATGTATGATTCCAACTGATTGACATTCTGAAAAAGACAAAACAATAGAGACAGTAAAATGAACAGTGGTTGTCAAAAGGAGGGCAGAAGGGGAAAGGTGAATAGGTGAAGAACAAGAAATGGATTAAAAAAAATTTTTAAAAAAAATGGATTTTTAGGTGTACAAAATACTAATCTGTATGATTCTGTAATAGTAATAGATCTATGACATTACACATTTTAAAAACGCATAGAACTCTACAACACAAAATGAATTTTAATATAAATTATAGATATCAGTGGATTAAAAAATAGAAAATTAATAAAATAAAGCCATGTATAATATTTGCATTAGCAATAATCCATATTCAAAGAATTTTATTTTCAGTTGTTTTGAATTATTTATGCATTTAATTAGGCCCTAGTTTGCAAACTAACATTTTGTAACTTTCTCTGGTATTTATTTATTGATGTCCTACTAATCACTAATTTAATGGCTTACATCAAGTTTGATTTTCCTTTGGCATTCTGTAACTGTAAATACAATGGAAAAATTTGGGTATCATTATTTGCTTTACATTATACTGAAGTGTCTAATTTTTCAATCATCTAACTGACTTATTCCTCATGGTCTCTTCTACACCCCCCCCACCCACTTAAATGTGGTTCTGCACTTATCTCACATCTCTTTTTCCTCTCTATCCTACTTTTGTGAATTTATTTCCCAGGTCTATGCAGTTGAATGTTTATCATTGCCATATTTAAGTTTCTAACTTGGATATTCAAAATTTTGCTATAAATGTCTTATTTGACCTTTCACCTCAAAACTCAACATATCTATAACTGAATTTATCATCATTTTCCAAAATGCACATCTTCTCATTCCCATGAAATGTGCCCTCATGCTTAGAAGAACTCAGCCTTGAATAGTTGGAATAATTATTTCAAATACCCTCTTTCCCCAGAGCCAGGCTTCCATTTTAATGGCTCTTTTATCCGTATCTTTTATCTGATTCCCATCATCACTACCAGGTTCTGACCACATCATATCTGAAGCCATTTCTGAAGCCTGCTAATGGTCCCTCTACTCTACCTTCTAGGTCTTCCAATTCTTTTTATCAAATTCTGCGGGTTTGATTTTCTGTTAACACCATTTTCACACACTAACTTTGCTTAAGAAACGCAGGGTTCAATTGTCATAGACTGGCATTCATCGTCTTCCATAATTTGACTCTTGGATACCTCTTCATATTTCACGCTCACTACAGGAATATACCAGCCCTAGCAAAAAAAAAAAAAAAAAAAACACAAAAAAACAAAAAGCAAAACAAAACCAAACCAAACAAACAAAAAACTATTGATTTGTTCACAGAATTTGCCTCCAGGCATACATTCCCAATTAGTATATTTTATTCCCTTCTCACTCTCACCCAAATATCAACATCTTACTCATCTCCCACCTTCTCTCTTCTCACTCTTTTCAGTTTCTGTAGCTCTATTGATTTTACTATTACATTTTATTGTAACTCATCTTTTTATGTCCTGTTTCCACAACATCATTGCAAGTTCTTGTTGGGGCGAGGGGAGTTTCCTATCCCCAGCCTAGATAATGGCCATAATTTATACCCTGAAGTGCAGTGTTTCCTACTATGAATAGTAACCTTGCAGTCAGAAAAAGTCCATAAGAGAAAATACCACAGAAGACTTCTCTTCTGAATGAGAGGTGGCATGTTTTGACATTTACTGATTCAAAAATGCTTACAGAGATCTTACTTTTTGTAAGAACCTGGACTGGGCTGTAGGATACCAGCAATGAAGAAAACACTAGCATTTTTATTAATTATTTTTCTAAGCATATTGCATTTTGCCTTCTTAACTTTCTAGGGCCTGTACCTTTTTTAAAAAAAGAGTTATCAGACATGTGCTGTATAAATATTTGCAAAGTTAAGGAGAAAAATTCTAGTACTCAAAGCAGCAAGGAAATTCTTTGAGGAAAACACTAAACTAGAGCCATATGCATCCTTTTCTATGTGGCCATACTATGCCAAGGAGACAGGCCCTAACTCTGCTTTATACATTAGCACAATGGAGTTTTTCCAGGCGGGCCAGGGTCTATGCCAAATTTGCCTCAGTGAAATCTACAGAACAGGCTTTCCTATTTTAAGAACTCATAAGCTATGAAGACAGAAGTCATCCAAGTATCTCCATTTTCAGAGCTCATAATGGCAGTATTTCTTTCAGCTTCCTCAAACTTGCTTTGAAATAGGTTTGCATTTTGTGGTGATTCTTAAAAATTAGTAAGTTCTGTAAAAGTCATGCTCTGTTGGATCTTGGTTCATCCAACATTTCTCGGGATATTTATATTTTTATATCAACAAGAAACCTGTTATGTAATACTTGTTTGCAGCAGCAGTTATTAAAAGCATGCCCTTTAGATTTTTGTTGGAAATTAGAAATGAGTTCATTTCAAATTTTTTCATATCAATATCTGTACTCTGCTAATTTAATAAGGATTGCAAAAAATTTAGAATGAATTAACTGGCACCCTTCATAATGGCATGGGGTGATTAAATGTCTTCACAAGGATGGTAATAGCAACCTCTGCTAATAATCGCTAGAACCATAATTATGTCAAAAAATTTTATTTCCTTTTGAGACTGCGTTTACAGTAAGAATTCTCCAGCAATACAGAACTGGGAGAAAAAGAAGAAAAATAACTGAAAGAATAAATAGAACATAAATAAACATATGGCAAGATGACAGACTTAAATAACCATATCAATAATTACATTAAATGTAAACATTCTATGTACAACAATTGTTAGGAAGCATTTGTCAGAATGAATATAAAAGCAAGACCAAACTATATAATGTCTACAGAAAATACTCTTAAATATAAAGATCCAAATAGATTACAAGTAAAAAAAAAAAAAAGAGAGAGATATCCAATGCTAGCACTAACCAAAAGAAAGCTCAAAGGGCCATATTATTATTAGACACACTAGATTTCAGAGAAAAAATATAAATAATGCTAAAGAAGTGTATTTCAAAAAAAAGTATATTTCATAATGATAAGAAGCCTACTGATTAAGATGATATAGCAATCCTAAATATTTACCACCTAATAACAGAGCTCTAAAATACATGAGGAAAAAGCTTATAAATCTAGACGGAAAATAAAGAAATCTAAAATTATAGTCAATTTTAATACCACCCTCTCAAAAATAAATTGAACAAGTAGAAATCTGTAAGGACATAAAAACTTAAACACTAACAACTTGGTGTATTTGATATTTATATAACACTTCAGACAACAGCAAACTATATATTTTTTTCCCCAGTGTATAAGAAACATTAAGATAAACCATCTTCTGGGCTATAAAACAAGGCTCAATAAATGTGAAAAGTTTCAAGTCTTAAAAAATACATCCTTTAAATACAAAATGAAACTAAATTAGAAATCAATATCAGAAGGGTCTCTAGAAACATTGAAATATTTGCAACATATATAACACACAGCAATAACTATATATAAAAGAGTAAATCATAAAGGAAATTAAAAATATGGAAAACTAAATAAAAACAGAAAATAACATATCAAAGCTTATCTTATTCTCAGATGACATTTTAATTTGTATATAGAATATCTGTATCTACAAGATACCTACTAGAACTAATTAGTGAGTTTAGCAATTTGTAGTATGTAAAATATAAGTTTAATTGTACTTCCATATACTAGTAAGGAACAACTAGAAATTGAAAGGATGAATACCATTTACAATAGCATCAAAAATTATGAGATAGGGATAAATATGACAAAATTTGGTCAACAACTATATACAGAAAGCTATAATACACAGTGAGATAAAAAGAAATCCTAAGTAAGTGGAAAGATGTATCAAATTCATTGATCGGAAGACTCAAGATGGTTAAGATGTTAATTCTATCCAAATTGATCTATAGAATCCACGTAACGCCGATTAAAATCCTATCAGTTTTTTGGTAGAAATTGACAACAAATTCTAAAATTCATATTGAAATTCAAATGACCTAGAATAGTCAAAATAGGTTTGAATAAGAAGAACAAAGTTTGAGAACTAATACTACTAATTAGTGATTTCAATACTTATTAGAAAGCTCCAATAATCAAGAAAATGTATTGATGTAAAGATAGACAAGTACATTAATGGAACAGAATACAGGCTCCAGAAATAGGTCTGCACATATATGGACAACTGGTTTTCAACAAAGAAACAGAACAGTTCAGTGAAGAGAACATGTATCTTTTCAATACATGTTGCTGGGACAATTGGCTATCCAAATGCAAAAAAAAAAAAAAAAAAAAAAGTTATGAATTTTGGTCCATACCTTGCGCCATATACAAAAATTAACTGAAAACATTTCATATACCTAATATAAAGCCTAAAACTATAAATCTTGTAGAATACAGGAGAAAATATTTGTTTTCATGGGTTAGACAAAGATTTTTTAGGTGTAAAGCAAAAGCACAATACATAAAATAAAAACTTAAGTTGGACTTCATCAAAATAAAAAAAACTTCTGTGTTTCCAGAGACAGTGTTAAGAGAATGGAGACAAGCCTAAGGCTGATAGAAAATAAATTCAAATCATAATTAATAAAGGACTTATATCAAAATATATAAAGAATGCTCAAAACTCAATAAAAAGCAAAACAAAAGCGACAATGAAAAACACAACTCAATGAAAAGATGGGCAAAAGATTTGGACAGACAGTTCACCAAAGGAGTTATAGAGCTGGCAAATAAGCACATGAAAAGGTACTCAACATTAATATTCATCATCTATTTGAAAAGCTACAGTTAAAAGGATTGACTATGCTGAGTATTGCAAAGGATAGGAACTGGAACTCTCATACTCTCACTCTTGGTAGAACTGTAAAATTTTATGACAACTTCGGACAGCAGTTTGGCAGTTCTTAAAACGTTAAACATACACTTACCCTATGATCCAGCCATTCCACTTCCAGGTATTTCCCCAAGAGAAATTAAAGCATTTGGTCATACAAAGATGTGTATGTGAATGTTCACAGCAGTCTTATTAGTTACAGTAAAAAACTGGAAAGAACTTAGTGTTCATTAACAGATGAATGAATAAACAAATTATGGTACGTCCATGTAATGGACATTATTCAACAATAAAAATGAATAAACTATTGATATACACAAGTTGCATGACTCACAAATGCTGGGTGAAAGAAACCAGCAGAAAAGAAATATAGTACCTACAATATTATTCCACTCAAGGAACATTTTAAAAATGTAAACTAATTTGTAGTGACAGAAAGTACTTCTGTGGTTGGCTGGAGCTGGGGATAGAATTAGGGGGTGGTTTATGGGGACAGAAGTAGAAGGATATACTCATCTTCCTTCATTTACGAAGGGGTTACATCCTGATAAACCCTTCATAAGTTGAAAATGTTATAAGTTGAAATGCATTTAATACACCTAACCTACAGAACATCATAGCTTGGCCTAGGCTGCCTTCAACATGCTCAGAACATTTACATTAACCTACAGTGAGACAAAATCATTTAACACAAAGCCTATTTTATAATAAAGTATAGAATATCTCATGTAATTTATTGAATACTGTATCAAAAGAGAAAAACACATTGTTGCCTGGATACAGAATGGTTGGAAGTGTATAGGTTGTTTACCCTTGTGATCAAGTGGTTCATTGGGAGTATCATACCACATATTGCTACTGAACCAAACTTGGGTCTGCTCGTCCACACACAGTAAATGCAATCTACTGACACCAGGTTGTGGTAAAGGAAAGTATAGCGTTTATTGCAGGGTGCGAAGCAAGGAGAACAGGCAGCTCATGCTCAAAAGATCCAAACTCCCTGATGGCTTTCAGGGAAGGGGTTTTAAAGGCAGTGTGAGGGAGGGGGCCACATGGGGCATGATCAGCTCATGCTCAATTCTCAGATTGGTTGGCATCAAGGTGCAGTTTCAAGCATCATCAGCCTTCTGGTTTCAACCAGTCTAGGGTCTGTGTTCTTGCAGTCAGCAGTTTTCAGTCTGCTTCCTGTAAAAATGACTTAGGAATGTGTGTCAGGCCTTTATCTATAGCTTTCAGGGAACTGTGAATTCAGTGATTCTGCTGTGTGGTGGATTTATAGTTGAAATTGTTAATAGTTTCGCAGTGCAACAGCTATTCTTTGTTTCTACATCTTCACATTTCTTAAACATTAACTCTTGAGTCAGCCTTTTGAGACTCAAGAGAGGCCAGGGAGACTAAAGTAAAAGCCTTTTACTCCCAAGGATAGGGACACAGGGGCTTGTGTATGGTTTCAATTCCCCCTTTTCTTTTTTTTTCTTTTTTTTGCGGTACGCAGGCCTCTCACTGTTGTGGCCTCTCCCTTTGCGGAGCACAGGCTCTGGACGCGCAGGCTCAGCGGCCATGGCTCACGGGCCCAGCCGCTCCGCGGCACATGGGATCTTCCCAGATCGGGGCACGAACCCGTGTCCCCTGCATTGGCAGGCGGACTCTCAACCACTGCGCCACCAGGGAAGCCTGCCCCCTTTTCTTTGATACTACTCAATCTTGAGGGGAACGGGTTCAGGAAAAAAAAAAAGGGAGTAAAGTTTTGGGTTGAGAGTTGATCATAAACTCAGCAGAGGAACTCAGTTTTAGGGGGACTCAGTTTCAATATAGCAAGCATGGGAAAAGACCAAAATCCAAAATTTGAAGTATAGTTTCTACTGAATGCATATCTTTTTCACATCATCGTAAAGCTGAAAAATCGTGAGTTAAATCCTCATTAACTTGGGGA
Source organism: Pseudorca crassidens (assembly GCF_039906515.1). NCBI lineage: Eukaryota > Metazoa > Chordata > Mammalia > Artiodactyla > Delphinidae > Pseudorca > Pseudorca crassidens. Next base: position 39,269,575 of record NC_090303.1, read on the forward strand.
CCATCTGTACATACTATAAAGGCTGTGAGGAAATTTTGGATGTGACAAATATTTTCATTATCTTAATTATGGTGATAGTTTCATGGATGTGTACATACATATATGAATAATGGACTTTAAATGTGTATAGCTTGTTGTATGTCAATTATACCTCAATAAAGCTGTTTAAAAATACTTTTATCCAGGTTGCACTTTGAATGAATCTTTTATCGTGCTTGATTTTGGAAGAACATGCCTTGGTAACTTGGAAAATATCTGTCACCAAATTATGCTGTTAAGCTAATGATGGCCTCTACAAATTTTCCAAGATGATAGTTTTTCATTCAGAAGCTAGAATTCTTGTCAAATTGGCAGACTGACTTACTTCAGTTTCTTGAAAATGTCTCTAAGTACTAAAGTCAGAATAACCATGGTTTGTCATTATGTCAAAATGGTTTCTATGAAAAAAGTGGAGAGTTAAGCTCACAACTCAATCATAAAAGTGCTTTTTCTTGAGATTTACATTATACTTCAATGTGCAATAGCAGGGCTTGATGAGCCACTCCCATCATGTCACACAGAATATTACAAAGATGTGCACTCAAGGGTTGAGGTTTTAATGTAATTAACAATTTTAACTGCTTCAGCAAGGACACGTTTAAATGTAACTGTTTTCTCCTTTCTGTTTTGCACTGCCACTGTGCAGTGATGAAGAGTACACTGATTCCTAGTACAGTTTGTTGTCAGCAGTTTTACCCACCATTGCTTTTGTACACAGTGAAAAAGGCATATAATGTCTTAGTGAACAGTGTATAATATTAAATAACATGTATTGTTTACATATTATTAACTGGAAAAATTATTTATATTTTTGTTTTTTTTAATTTGTTTGTTTGCTTCTTTATTTAAAAGAAATATTCCAATCACCAAAAAGTTGGATTACAATAAATACAAAGAACTTTTTTCCTGAATCAATTTTGAGTAGATTGCTGATCTGCTTCTGTTATATTATAATTTAAATATATTTATATATTATATACTGGAAAATATATTAAATAATTATAAAATTATATAATTAATAACATATAAGTAAACAACTATTTTGTATGTTTTATATAAATAAACAACTATTTTATGTGAGTTGTGCTTTAACTCATATGCATTGCTCTCATGATAATGATACTTTGAGTCTGTAAAGCTTGATCCCCTTGAGTTTATAGGCTTTGTTTATTCTTTTTTTTTTTTTTTTTTTTTCTTTTTGCGGTACGTGGGCCTCTCACTGCTGTGGCCTCTCCCGTTGCGGAGCACAGGCTCCGGACGCGCAGGCTCAGCGGCCATGGCTCACGGGCCCAGCTGCTCCGCGGCATGTGGGATCTTCCCGGACCGGTGCACGAACCCGTATCCCCTGCATCGGCAGGCGGACTCTCAACCACTGCACCACCAGGGAAGTCCGGCTTTGTTTATTCTTTATATTCTAATGTTTAGTCCAAGGTCTAGCATATGGTAGGTGCTCAATAACTATTAAGTAAATGTATAGCTGCCATGATATTCTTGTGGGTCCAGGGAATACTGTGATATCCTTTAAATAATTTCATCTGAAACAACTTCATTTTTCTCCACCTATTCTATTGTAAAACAGAATTACAGTCTGGTAGTAAGTGCCCTTTTCAAGAAAGGGAAGGAAGGAAATTAATGTTTTTCGAGTGCCTACTTTTTGCCTCACACATCATTTGATTTAATCTTTATAATAATCCTAGGTATGAATTATGATAACAAGACCATTGCAGTCATCCTGCATGCCCTGCTTGTAGAGGGCCAGGCAAATGGAAAAGCCTCAATAAAGAGTCGTTGAAGAAATAAATATCATTTAAATAAAATTATTTTAGTTGAGAAACAGAGGAAGCAAAGCATCAGAAACTTTAAGCAACTTTTTCAGAGTTGTGTTAGAATCACTAAATGGTTTGAAATGTACATCTGGCCGAGCCCAAAGCCTGGGAATTCACATCATGCCCTAGTGTGACACTAGGAAACAGCCTGTCAACTCTCTGTGACAGCTCAGCGTTACGAGTTTTGTTTTCTAAATTAGTCTGGTTTTATTTGACTTCAAGGAAAGGACTTTATGTCTGACCCATGAACAGTCTTCCAGAATAATAATGGCAATGTCCATTTCATCCCCGATTAACGGGCTGATTCTTTACAGCTCCTTTCCTAGAGGACGCTACAGCTCTGTGAGTAACATGCTATTGATCTTCAGGGCCCAATTTTCCTCTAAAAAAACTTGCAGGAAATTGATACCAGTGGTGGTAGCTATTATGTTTCACATTCTTACAGCCTGCAGGAATCTGGCTGCCTGAGTTTTATCATGTAGCATGTTAGGGAGTGAGATTCAACCAGGCCTTGATTTACCATCGCCTTTGAAGCTTCACCAAGCAACCTGGCTCAGTCATGATAGCCTAATCCAAGCATATTACATTTTCTGTTAGATATGTCAGTGCCATATATAAAAATATTTAAGTATAATACACACACCCCTAATCTATAGGTACTGGCCAAAATGCAGCTTTTGGTTTGGCATTCTCTGTACTGAGTCTGTGCTACACTTGGTAGCCAGACTAATAATAAATGTCATATAAATCTCTAAAAATAGACCACTGCCAATTTTGATATAGTCTGCAAACAGTTGGAAAAACAGTATAAGAGTCACTTTTTCAAGGATGGTCTCTTTTTTGTTAGCTTATTTAATATTACAAAATAATGTTAAATGACAGAAATAAATTGCATTGGCTCAGCTCTGAATAGGATTTCAAATGTAATAAGTGGCTGCTTATTTCACGTTGTTCTGTCTATAGCTTCTCTCCAATTTGCACTTCATGAGTTGCATTTAGTTGAGGTCCAGGATTCAGAAACTCAAGCAGGAAGCATGTGGGGATTCTCTGCTTTGAAGTGTGGATGGGTTAGAAATAACCTAGAGAAGTGAGAACATTGCCTGCTTTCCAAGTGGGCTAAATTTCTGGTCCCACTCAAGTTGGATGGATATCATTATGTCTTCTAGATATTTACATATCTAAGTGGATTTAATGTGAAGCATTCTGAAGTTAGTAGGTGGGAAAACTCTAGTTTTTTTAAAATTTTTACTTTTAAATTTATATTGTTTTTTAAAATATGGCTGTTTGAATCAGACTTCACTGTTTCAGTTTTCACCTCCCAGGAGGGTCACTATGACTATATTCTACCTCCTTCTTATTGCTCCCTTTACAGTCCTTTCTGCTAAGGCACTGAGCACATTATATCCCAAGGGTGGGCTCACATGGTTGTCAGTAACAAAACTGCAAGCTCCTCAAAGTTAGGTTCTTTATCTTTGCCACCTTTAATTCATAGTGATGGTCAAAACAATGTTGTATTTACCTTCATCATAGTTCTCTTCGACTTTGGTTGCGTTTTTAGTTATAAATATGACCTTGAATAATTTAAGTACGCCTTCTGACCCCCAACTTCCTCATTTGTAAAATGGGATAAAAATATACACCTTGCGAGACAAGGATTAAATAACATAATACAATATTAGTTAAATTTTAGTCATGTGAGTATCAAATTTGAAAATTCTGCCAGGCCAATCATTTATTAAGTGTCTTTAAGTTAATTGCATTTAAAAAATAATACAACTGGGACTTCCCTAACAGTCCAGGGGTTAAGACTTCACCTTCTAATGCAGGGCGTGCGGGTTCAGTCCCTAGTCGGGGAACTGATATCCCACATGCCTCCCAGCCAAAAAAAAACAAAAACAAAAAACCCCAAAAACATAAAACAGAAGCGGTATTGTAACAAATGCAATAAAGACTTTAAAAATGGTCCACGTTGGGCTTCCCTGGTGACACAGCGGTTGGGAGTCCGCCTGCCGACGCAGGGGACATGGGTTCGTGCCCCGGTCCGGGAGGATCCCACGTGCCGCAGAGCGGCTGGGCCCGTGAGCCGTGGCCGCTGAGCCTAGCGTCCGGAGTCTGTGCTCCGCGACGGGAGAGGCCACAGCGGTGAGAGGCTAGCGTACCGCAAAAAAAAAAAAAAAAAGGTCCACATCAAAAAAAAAATCTTAAAAAATGTAATACAACCATTTAAAGAAGAAACTTCGTATTACAAACATGAATGCATACTGAAGAATACTTTCTATAGATGGCAATTTAAGAAAATAACAAAAATTAAATGTCATTAAATATTTAACATATAATAAAAATAACTTAAATACAAATAATAAAAATTTAATTTACAAAGTGCTTATAACTGAAGAAAGTTCCTGAATGAATAAAGGAAACTATCAAAAATTAGTTGGCAACGAACTCAGGATTGGACTCTGTATTGCTTTCTTTAAGATGAAGATGAGGTTCTTCATCTGTAAGACATCTCCATGTTTTTCCTTTGATATCAATTAGCATAGGAATGCCAAATGATATGTGTGCAGCAGGAATTAATACTGTATCATTAATTGGATTGTCATTTAAAATTTTAATAGAGGTGGCCTTACTGTCTGTACAGGAGGGGTACAAATGATTATTAATTTACCTCAAGATATGTTGAGTTATCAAAGAGACACTACATGTTTGAAGACTCAGGAATATTCAGTGTTTCATAGGTAAAGTATTAAGTACATGAACGGGCAAATTTGCTTTCTTAGAGAACTTCTAAGAAAAATTTGTAATTTTTCCACGGAATATTACAAATAAATTTAACAAAAAAATATTTAAATTGGCTGATAGTTTAAACAGAGCTGCCAAACATTTACCTTAAAAGAATATTGAAAAAGTTAAAGATAAAAGCAAGATAAAGACTAGTACAAATCATGTATTAATGGTTTTAAAAGAGGAAAAGCCCATCATTGCTGCCTAGTTGTAGGAGGCTCCAGTGCAGGTTGGAGCTAGCATGGAGCTGGAACTTGACAGATTGCTCCTTTTGCTGTTGGGCTTAGAGGCCTCTGCCCTAAAGCAGGCATGACCTAGTCTCTAAACCCGCTACCCAAGCCATGGATCACACAGTAGGGCATTGTATAGTCCTAGAGATAGCATGGATATTTGCATATTAGGTCATAGTATAATAATAATAATACCAATGAAGTTGGAAAATCCTGAGCAATTGTGTGCTTCAAACATTCTCTGTCTCTCTCTCTCTGTCTCCCTGTCTCTCTGTCTCTGTTTTTGTCATGCATGAAAAACTGACATACTAAGCTCTTTGGTTGACAACATCTACCTGGCTAGTGTCAGGAGAAGTAGAATTGACAAGACTTGGAGATAGAATGGATGTGAGAGTGGGAATACTCAGGATGTATCTACACTGGAGAAATATCTATACTTAAAAAATGGCAATATTCACAGGGGTAGGACATAGGAAAGATACACAGCCTTGATAATAGTGATGTGAGGAGAGGATCAGGGATAAACAATGATGAGCTCAGTATTGACATGTTAAGTTCTAAATATGTCTGTAGTATCCGAGTAGGGATATACAGGAATCAGTGTTTATTCAAAGAAGACCAGTTGAAGATTGGCCTATTTACACTATTCATGAAGAATGAGAAGGATCTGGCTTCCCTGGTGGCGCAGTGGTTGAGAGTCCGCCTGCTAATGCAGGGGACACGGACTCGAGCCCTGGTCCAGGAGGATCCCACATGCCACGGAGCAGCTGGGCCCGTGTGCCACAACTGCCGAGCCTGCACTCTGGAGCCCGCGAGCCACAACTTCTGAAACCCGCGTGCTTACAGCCCGTGCTCTGCAACAAGAGAAGCCACCGCGATGAGAAGCCCACGCACCACAACGAAGATCCAATGCAGCCAAAAATAAATAAATAAATTTAAAAAAAAAAAAAAAAAGAATGAGACGGATCCAAGGATTTTAAGAGGCGGGGAAAAGTATTCAAGGCAGAGGCAAAAATAAGCCTCAAGGGGGCTGAGTTGTATTTGAGATACTGACAGAAAATCACAAGGAGTGAAGTGAAGGGGGTGGGGCACTCAGTGAGGTTGTTGCTGGGACAGGCTTGGGTCAGTTCATGTTCCACACTCAAATCCAGGTAACGTGGGCATGGGAATGTATTCTCATTTTGTTCCAAAAGCAATGAAAGGGAATGTAAAAAAAAAATTTTTAACATCTTTATTGGAGTATAATTTGTTTATAATGGTGTGTTAGTTTCTGCTGTATAACAGAGTGAATCAGCTATACATATACATATATCCCCATATCTCCTCCCTCTTGCGTCTCCCTCCCATCCTCCCTATCCCACCCCTCTAGGTGGTCACAAAGCACCTAGCTGATCTCCCTGTGCTACGCGGCTGCTTCCCACTAGCTACCTATTTTACATTTGATAGTACATATAAGTCTATGCCACTCTCTCACTTCGTCCCAGCTTACCCTGCCCCCTTGACGTGTCCTCAAGTCCATGCTATTACGTCTACGTCTTTATTCTTGTCCTGCCCCTAGGTTCTTCTGAACTTTTTTTTTTTTTTTAGATTCCATATATATGTGTTAGCATATGGTATTTGTTTCTCTCTATCTGACTTAACTTCACTCTGTATGACTGACTCTAGGTCCATCCACCTCAGTACAAATAACTCAATTTCATTTCTTTTTATGGCTGAGTAATATTCCAGTGTATATATGTGCCACATCTTCTTTATCCATTCATCTGTTGATGGACACTTAGGTTGCTTCCATGTCCTGGCTATTGTAAATAGTGCTGCAATGAACATTGTGGTACATGTCTCTTTTTGAATTATGGTTTTCTTAGGGTCTGTGCCCAGTAGTGAGATTGCTGAGTCATATGATAGTTCTATTTTTAGTATTTTAAGAAACCTCCGTACTGTTCTCCATAGTGGCTGATTCAGTTTACATTCCCACTAACAGTGCAAGAGGGCTCCCTTTTCTCCACACCCTCTCCAGCATTTATTGTTTGTAGACTTTTTGATGATGGCCATTCTGACAGGTGTGAGGTGATACCTCATTATAGTTTTAATTTACATTTCTCTGATGATCAGTGATATTGAGCATCTTTTCAAATGTTTGTTGGAAATCTGTATATCTTCTTTGGAGAAATGTCTCTTTAGATCTTCTGCCCATTTTTGCATTGCGTTGTTTGTTTTTTTTGATATTGAGCTGCATGAGATGCTTGTATATTTTGGAGATTAATCCTTTGTCAGTTGCTTCATTTGCAAATATTTTCTCCCATTCTGAGAGTTGCCTTTTCGTCTTTTTTATGATTCCTTTGCTGTGCAAAAGCTTTTAAGTTTCATTAGGTCCCATGTGTTTATTTTTGTTTTTATTTCCATTTCTCTAGGAGGTGGGTCAAAAAGGATCTTGCTGTGATTTATATCATAGAGTGATCTGCCTATGTTTTCCTCTAAGAGTTTTAGAGTGTCTGGCCTTACATTTAGGTCTTTAATCCATTTTGGGTTTATTTTTGTGTATGGTGTTAGGGAGTGTTCTAATTTCATTCTTTTACATGTAACTGTCCAGTTTTCCCAGCACCACTTATTGAAGAGGTTGTCTTTTCTCCATTGTATATTCTTGCCTCCTTTATCAAAAATAAGGTGACCGTATGTGCATGGGTTTATCTCCAGGCTTTCTGTCCTTTTGCATTGATCTATATTTCTGTTTCTGTGCCAGTACTATACTGTCTTGAGTACTGTAACTTTGTAGTAAAGTCTGAAGTCAGGGAGCCTGATTCCTCCAGCTCCATTTTTCTTTCTCAAGATTGTTTTGGCTATGTGGGGTCCTTCGTGTTTTCTATACAAATTTTGAAACTTTTTGTTTTAGTTCTGTGAAAAAATTCCATTGGTAGTTTGAGAGGGATTGCATTAGATCTGTAGATTGCTTTGGGTAGTATAGTCATTTTCGCAATGTTGATTCTTCCAATCCAGGAACGTGGTATATCTCTCCATCTGTTAGTATCATCTTTAATTACTTTCATCAGTGTCTTATAGTTTTCTGCATACAGGTCTTTTGTCTCCTTAGGTAGGTTTATTCCTAGGTATTTTTTGTCGCAGTGGTAAATGGGAGTGTTTCCTTAATTTCTCTCTCAGATTGTTCATCATTAGTGTATAGGAATGCAAGAGATTTCTGTACATTAATTTTGTACCCTGCTACTTTACCAAATTCATTGATTAGCTGTAGTAGTCTTCTGGTAGCCTCTTTAGAATTCTGTATGTACAGTATCATGTCATCTGCAAACAGTGACAGCTTTACTTCTTTTCCGATTTGGATTCCTTTTATTTCTTTTTCTTCTCTGATTGCTGTGGCTAAAACTTCCACAACTATGTGGAATAATAGTGGTGATAGTGGGCAGCCTTGTCTTTTTTCTGATCTTAGTTGAAATGGTTTCAGTTTTTCACCATTGAGAACAGTGTTGGCTGTGGGTTTCTCATATACGGCCTTTATAATGTTGAGGCAAGTTCCCTCTATGCCCACTTTCTGGGGAGTTTTTATCATAAATAGGTGTTGAAATTTCTCAAAAGCTTTTTCTGCATCTATTAAGATGATCATATGGTTTTGCTTCAATTTGTTAACATGGTTTATCACATTGATTGATTTGCGTATATTGAAAAGTCCTTGCATACACCATGATCAAGTGGGATAAACCCCACTTGATCATGGTGTATGATCCTTTTAATGTGCTGTTAGATTCTGTTTGCTAGTATTTTGTTGACGATATTTGCGTCTATGTTCATCAGTGATATTGGCCTGTAGTTTTCTTTTTTGTGACATCTTTTTCTGGTTTTGGTATCAGGGTGTTGGTGGCCTCGTAGAATGAGTTTGGGAGTATTCCTCCCTCTGCTACATTTTGGAAGAGTTTGAGAAGGATAGATGTTAGCTCTTCTCTAAATGTTTGATAGAATTCGTCTGTGAAGCCATCTGGTCCTGGGCTTTTGTTTCTTGGAAGATGTTTAATCACAGTTTAAATTTCAGTGCTTGTGATTGGTCTGTTTATATTTTCTATTTCTTCCTGGTTCAGGCTCAGAAGCTTTTCTAAGAATTTGTCCATTTCTGCCACGTTGTCCATTTTATTGGCATATAGCTGCTTGTAGTAATCTCTCATGATCCATTGTATTTCTGCACTGTCACTTTTCCTTTTTCATTTCAAATTCTATTGATTTGAGTCTTCTCCCTTGTTTTCTTGTTGAGTCTGGCTAATGGTTCATCAATTTTCTTTATCTTCTCAAAGAACCAGCTTTTAGTTTTATTGATCTTTGCTACTTGTTTCCTTCATTTTTATTTCATTTATTTCTGATCTGATCTTTATGATTTCTTTCCTTCTGCTAAATTTGGGGGTTTCTTCTTTCTCTAATTGCTTTAGGTGTAAGGTTAGGTTGTTTATTTGAGGTGTTTCTTGTTTCTTGATGTAGGATTGTATTGCTATAAACTTCCCTCTTAGTACTGATTTTGCTGCATCCCATAGGTTTTGGGTCCTCGTGTTTTCATTGTCATTTGTTTCTAGGTATTTTTTAATTTCCTCTTTGATTTCTTCAGTGATCTCTTGGTTATTTAGTAGTGTATTGTTTAGTCTCCATGTGTTTGTATTTTTTACAGTTTTTTTCTGTAATTGATATCTAGTCTGGTAGCATTGTGGTTGGAAAAGATACTTGCTACGATTTCAATTTTCTTAAATTTACCAAGGCTTGATTGTGTCCCAAGATATGATCTATCCTGGAGACTGTTCCATGAGCACTTGAGAAGAAAGTGTATTCTGTTGTTTTTGGATGAAATGCCCTATAAATATCAATTAAGTCCATCTTGTTTAATGTATCATTTAAATCTTGTGTTTCCTTATTTATTTTCATTTTGGGTGATCTGTCCATTCGTGAAATTAGGGTGTTAAAGTCCTCTAGTGTTATTGTGTTACTGTCGATTTCCCCTTTTGTGGCTGTTAGCATTTGCCTTATGTATTGAGGTGCTCCTATGTTGGGTGCATAAATATTTACAATTGTTATATCTTCTTCTTGGATTGATCCCTTTATCATTACGTAGTGTCCTTCTTTGTTTCTTATAGTAGCCTTTATTTTAAAGTCTATTCTGTCTGATATGAGAATTGCTACTCCAGCTTTCTTTTGGTTTCCATTTGCCTGGAATATTTTTCCATCCCCTAACTTTCAGTCTGTACATGTCCCTAGGTCTGAAGTGGGTCTCTTGTAGGCAGCATATATATGGGTCTTGTTTGTGTATCCATTCAGCCAGTCTGTGTCTTTTGGTTGGAGCATTTAATCCATTTACATTTAAGGAAATTATCGATATGTATGTTCCTATGACCATTTTCTTAACTGTGTTGCATTTGTTTTTGTAGGTCCTTTTCTTCTCTTGTGTTTCCCACTTAGAGAATTTCCTTTAGCATTTGTTGTAAAGCTGGTTTGGTGGTGCTGAATTCTCTTAGCTTTTGTTTGTTTGTAAGGGTTTTAATTTCTCCGTTGAATGTGAATGAGATCCTTGCTGGGTAGAGTAATCTTGGTTGTAGGTTTTTCCCTCTCATCACTTTAAATATGTCCTGCCACACCCTTCTGGCTTGCAGAGTTTCTGCTGAAAGATCAGCTGTTAACCTTATGGGGATCCCCTAATATGTTATTTTTTCTTCTCCGTTGCTGCTTTTAATACTTTCCTTTGTATTTAATTTTTGATAGTTTGATTAATATGTGTCTTGGTATGTTTCTCCTTGGGTTTATCCTGTATGGGACTCTCTGTGCTTTCTGGACTTGATTGACTCTTTCATTTCCCATATTATGGAAGTTTTCAACTATAATCTCTTCAAATATTTTCTCAGTCTCTTTCTTTTTCTCTTCTTCTCGGACCCCATAATTCGAATGTTGGTGTGTTTAATGTTGTCCCAGAGGTCTCTGAGACTGTCCTCAATTCTTTTCATTCTTTTTCTTTATTCTGCTCTACGGTTGTTATTTACATTATTTTATCTTCCAGGTCACTTATCCATTCTTCTGCCTCAGTTATTCTGCTATTGATCCCTTCTAGTGTATTTTTAATTTCATTTATTGTGTTGTTCATCATTGTTTGTTTGCTCTTTATTTCTTCTAGGTCCTTGTTAAATGTTTCTTGTATTTTCTCCATTCTATTTCCAAGATTTTGGATCATCTTTACTATCGTTACTCTGAATTCTTTTTCAGGTAGACTGCCTATTTCCTCGTCATTTGTTTGGTCTGGTGGGTTTTTACCTTGTTCCTTCATCTGCTGTGTGTTTCTCTGTCTTCTCATTTTGCTTAACTTACTGTGTTTGTGGTCTCCTTTTCACAGGCTGAGGGTTCGTAGTTCCCGTTGTTTTTGGTGTCTGCTCCCGGTGGGTAAGCTTGTTTCAGTGCGTTGTGTAGGCTTCCTGGTGAAGAGGACTGGTGCCTGTGTTCTGATGGTTGAGGCTGGATCTTGTCTTTCTAGTGGGCAGGAACGCATCCAGTGGTGTGTTTTGGGGTGTCTGTGAACTTTTTATGATTTTAGGCAGCCTCTCTGCTAATGGGTGGGCTTGTTTTCCTGTCTTGCTAGTTGTTTGGCATGGAGTGTTCAGCAGTGGAGCTTGCTGGTAATTGAGTGGAGCTGGGTCTTAGCGTTGAGATTCAGATCTCTGGGAGAGCTCTCGCCGATTGATATTACAAGGGGCCAGGCGGTCTCTGGTGAATCCGTGCCCTGAAGTCGGCTCTCCCACCTCAGAGGCTCAGGCCTGACACCTGGCTGGAGCACCAAGACCCTGCTAGTGTTGGAAGGTCTCCTGCCGAGGCGGGGAGTGGCTGTGTCTCACTGCAGGGACAAGGACACTGGCAGCAGAAGTTCTGGAAAGTACTCCTTGGCATGAGCCCTCCTAGAGTCTGCCATTAGCCCCACTCAAAAGAGGGAATGTAAAATTTTAAGGGGGAGAAAGGATTGATATGATTGACATACTAAAAGATTTTTCTAGTTGCTGTGTGAGCAGTGGATTCAAGCTTGTTGGAGAGAAATGGAAAGAAGGAGTCAGAATTGGATCAATGGTTTTCAATTTTTTTTTTTTACTGCAATTTACACTTAGATGTAAATTTTCAACCTGTGAGATGTGAATGTCTGTGAGCGGTGTGTATGTGACTGAAAAAAAAATTCATGAAATGGTGCTTGATTTTATCCCTGGTCAGGAATGATGACATTTTGAAGTAATTTTATTATCTTTTTTTGGTTCTGTTTTATTTTTTAAATTCTACTCATGTTCTACCATATTGATTTCACAGCCCACTAGTAGGTTGTGATCCTACCCTGGTTTGCTGGTAGAACTTACAGGAGTTGATGTTAAACTAGACATGGCAAGTAAGAAAAATGGAAGCATCAAGGTAGATCCCCAGATGTATGCTCTACAGTGAAATTTGACAGAGTAGCTGAATATTCCCCATAAAGCCACTGTGAAAATGGGAACATCCTGCATATTGTAAGATGAATCTATGGATTAGTGTGTTTTATCTGTTATAAATACCAACAAATGTGCTATTAACATATGTGCAACTATTTGCATGGATATATGGTTTCCTTTTTTCTGTACATTTCTAGGAGTTAAATGGGTATGTCATAAGGTAAGTCTATGTTTAATTTTTTAAGAATCTGTGAAACAGCCTTCCATAGTGATTTGTACCATTTTCCATGCCCACCAGTAGTATACGATGACCACAGTTACTCCACCTCCTCACAAATGCTCATTATCACCAGTCTTGTAAAATCCATTTTAATTGGTATTTAATGATTTTAATTTGCATTTCTCTAATGACTAATGACATTGAGCATTATTTAAGTACTGATTTGCCATTTGAATGATCTTTGGTGAAGTGTCTCTTTAAATCTCTTGCCCACTTTTTTAAAAATTAGGTTGCATTTAAGTTTTGTTTTTAGAGTTATTTGTTTATTCCGGGTCCAGTTCTCATAATAAATACAGGATTTGTAAACACTTTTCCGCAGTCTGGGGTCATCTTTTGATTCTTTTAACAGTGACTTTTGAAGAGTGGAAATGTAAAATTTTGATATAGTTCTTGAGGGAGTGGGAAAGGTGCAGAAGGTACGTGGCTTTGGATATATTTGTGTGAGGTATATTCTTTTACTTTAAAGAACCCCTGTGACTCCAGAGTTTTCTTCATAAATGAAGAAAGCAGCAAGCAGATCATAGGCATCAAATTCATTGCTTTGCACAGGGCAGGTGACAGTGATGTGCAGTAGTGTTCCAGAGGCGTCAGCAAAAATGAACCGAAGATATCTTTGAGAAATTTCTGATTTCAGTTGGCACAGAAGAATTCTTGACCAGGTGATGGCAACAACAGCACAGTGATTAATTATAAGGCAGACAAGTTCTGGTAGTGTTGTGGAGTCATCCAGACTCAAGGGCAGAGTTTTACGTTTACGTTACATAAGCAAGGTGGGACTGTCCATTTCCAGCAAGGAACCCTGACCCCCAAGTAAGATTCCTGAACTTCCTGGAGAAGGAGGACATGGGCAAGTGTTGCAGAAGCATATGTGTTACTGAGAATTGTTTGTTCTGATGCTACGGTATAGCCTTATTTGCTCTACCCCCAAATGAAGATCCAGACATCCCAGTTACATGTTTGAAGTATAGAGCAGTATAGTTCCTTATACAAGATATTGAATAAATTTAATCCCTTTCTCCCAAGAAAAAAGTCTGAAGTAAAAGTCAACTATGATTCAAAAAGTAGTGATCTCTTTATTTTGGGAGAATGATTCTTGAAATAAAAATTAAAAATAAATGAAAAATACATCAGTTTGCTGGGATCACCTATTGGTGCCCTAAAACTCTTCAGTTTTTTTCCATTGGCATCACCAGCATCCCATTCAATGCTGGCTCTTCTTAATTGCAATCTGTGCTTTTGTGACGATAATAAAAATTTACAGGTGTCTCCTGAGAATGCCTATCAAAATGGGGCACTACTAGAGAATTGCTTTTTTCACTCATTAAATAATCTATTAACATTAAAAATTCTTTACCTTGTGACAAGAAGAAATAAAAACATCTTACACCAGTACACTCAATAAAGCTTAATAAAGCAGAATGAAATAGGTGATAAAAATTAAGCAAGAAAAATGTGGGTAGAATCAACGTGGATTCAGGGGTGAGTTTTGTATGCCACCAGTTGGATCCTCCACACTTGCTAGATTTATGTCATAGATCTGGCAGTAAGCTACATATTAAACCATCTGAAGTGGGAAACATGATTAGTCAGGTGATTCATAGCATCCATAAAGTTAAATAATGTGAATGCTGTTCAGGAGAAACACATTATTCTTGGTACTGAAACTAGAGAGAAATTCTTAACCATGTGTCCTAGAGAATGATAAGAACTGAATTTATGTCTACGATGAATTGCTTCAACTCTGTTTTATAAAAGAAGGTTCACAGGTCCTTTCATCAGCAGACAGCAGTTCCTGTGATGGATATTTAGGTAAAGGACTTTGCCTTATCTGCTGGTGTTATTAGAAACACACTTTTGTATGTGGTATAGAACACTAATCTAGCCTTTTTACTTATTTTCAGAAATATGCAAGTCTTTTATCATGATTTTTCTCTCAAATCAGTGGGCGTTAATTACTGTTACCAAAGATAGGTTTCCATTCTTCCTCCCCCTCATCCCCCAGAGAACAGCCCTAAAGAGGCCCTAAGTAAGATAGCAATCCCCAAATCATGCACCGTGTCATACACATTCTCAGAGCTGTTTGCAACTGTTAGATTAACAGGAGTTCTCTAGTAAATTACAGCTGGGAAACTGCAAGTTGAACAAATTAAAATAAATTTCTTTGTTGCTGGACTTGTCAGAACCTTTAAAATATTTATTACACACAAAATTTATCTTTAAGTGTTATGTGTATTATTTTATTTTCCAAACTTATTTTCCAAAAAAAGCCTCTCTTTGCAGAGACTCTCATGAGCTCTTTCAAGAAATACTCTTGAGATCTTCCACATTCTTTTATTCTGTACTGTGCATTTGGCTTAATTCCAACATTGACTCAAAATCAATCCTATAAAGAGCGAGTTACATACATTCTGACACTGATATGAGTGCAGAACTTTGACTTGCACTTTTGGCAGTGACTACTGTTAAAATAACAATGAGATGTATTAGCTTGATGGGATTTTAAAGAAATAACTTCTGAAATACTATTTGTTTTTTATGCTCTGAACTGACGTGCATGCCATAAATTTCTTTAAAGATCATGTTGTACCTGATCTTTGCCTTCTAAGTCATGGAAAGGACTTTGGCCAAAAGTAATAAAATCTGATCTAAGAAAATAGAGAGATTAAGTTTCATACATTGCCATTTTCTAATGAAATGTATTAATACAAAGGATTCAAAGACTCTTAGAGACAATATTAAAAATTTGGCAACACATAGCTATGTTCTAAAAACAATTGCCCTCCAAATACATAGGAATAAAATAGGAATGAAGATAATAAACTTGCATTGTGACAACTTACCTATTCTACACAAATTATGCAGCCGTATAGATCTGAAAAAGAGAATAAAAAATAACAATAATCCTGGATATAGCAAGTGCTATAAAGCATGCAGAACAATTGGAACTTCCATACTGGTGAGACTGCTAAATGATGCATACATTTGGGAAAACAGTTAGGCAGTTTCTTACTGTTAAAAGATACGCTTGACATTGGAGGGGCGAAGTCAAGATGGCGGCATGGGAAGATGCAGTGTTCGCATCTCCCCACAACTAGGGCACCCGCTGGAAGCTGGTGGGGGACCTCAATGCCAAAGGAGTTGGGAGGAACCCCCAAGCAACCGTCTAAAACGTGGGGGGACTGAGAGGGGTGGAGAAATGGAGGCTGCACAGGACTGGCGCCCCTTAGGGGTGGCTGGGAGGGGAGAGGGGTTCTCATGCCTGGAGGGACCCTCAGGGGCTAGGATCAGGGGGGAGCACGCCTAGCGTTTCCCTTGCCCAATCAACCCAGGAAGCCTGCCTGGCTCTCAGGCCAGGTCCTGTGCCTTCAGAGGCCCCCTCTAAGCCACATGGGTCTTGGGGACATAGGAGGGAGTCCAGGGGAGAACAGGAGAGGCATGCGGGTGGGACCTTCTAGGACCAGAGGAGCAGGAGAGGCACAGAGGGCATTAGACCTGACCACTCATGCAAGGAAGCCTGCTGGGCTCCCAGGCTGGGTCCTCCCCTATCTGAGATCAGAGGCAAGCCTGGGCCTGTTCTGTTACCTTGAGCCCAAGCCCTCCCCCCTCCACCCCAGAGCCTTTTCCAGCCCTGTGGGTCCTAAGCATAGGCCACACACACTGCCTAAACCCCGCCCACCCTAAGCCTCGCCCCCCACAACCAAGGCATTTTCCACAATTTTTTTTTCTCCTCCTTTTTACTACTGTGGTTCTGTTTTACCTTCTGATTGTTGTTTCATCTATATTTTTATATTCTTTCTAACATATCTGTTAGTTTTCTAGTCTATTTTTTTAACTCTTTGTTATTGTTCTGCTCCTTTTTTTCTTTTCTTTTTTTTTTTTTTTTGCCACCCCATGCGGCTTGTAGGATCTTGGTTCACAAGTCAGGGGTTGGGCCAAAGCTCCTGCAGTGGGAGCTCCAAGTCTGAACCACTTGACTAAGAGAGACCCTCAGAACCCAGGGAATATTTGTAGGAGTGAGTTCAACTGTAGATCCTAATCTCAAAACCAAAACCCAGCTCCACCCAACAACCTACAAACTCCAGTGCTGGAAGCTACAGGGCAAACAACCAGTAAGTCAGGAACACAATCGTACCCATCAAAAAAATTAAAAAATGAGATGGCAAAAAAATATGTCACAGATGAAGGAGCAAGGTAAAAACCTACAAGACCAAATAAATGAAGAGAAAATATGCAATCTACCTGAAAAATAATTCAGAGTAATGATAGTAAAGATGATCCAGAATCTCAGAAATAGAATGGAGGTACAAATTCAGAAAATACAAGAAATGTTAAACAAAGATCTAGAAGAACAAACAGAGGTGAACAACACAATAACTGAAATGAAAAATAGACTAGAGGGAATCAATAATATAATAACTGAGGCAGAAGAATGAATAAGTGAGCTGAAAGACAGAATGGTGGAAATAACTTCTGAGGAGCAGAATAAAGAAAAAAGAATGAAAAGAATTGAAGACAATCTCAGAGACCTCTGGGACACTATTTGCACCAACATTCAAATTATAGGGATTCCAGAAGATGAAGAGAAAAAGAAAGGGTCTGAGAGAATATTTGAAGAGATTATAGTGGAAAATTTCCCTAACGTGGGAAAGGAAATAGCCACCCAAGGCCAGGAACCACAGAGAGTCCCATACAGGATAAACCCAAGCAGAAACATGCCGAGACACATAGTAATCAAATTGGCAAAAATTAAAGACAAAGAAAAATTACTGAAAGCAACAAGGGAAAAACGACAAATAACATACAAGGGAACTCCCATAAGGTTAACAGCTGATTTCTCAGCAGAAACTCTACAATCCAGAAGGGAGTGACATGATATGCTTAAAGTGATGAAAGGGAAGAGCCTACAACTAAGATTACTCTACCTGGCAAGGATCTCATTCAGATTCAATGGAGAAATCAAAAGCTTTACAGACAAGCCAAAGCTAAGAGAATTCAGCACCACCAAACCAGCTCTACAGCAAATGCTAAATGAACTTCTCTAAGTGGGAAACACAAGAGAAGAAAAGGACCTACAAAAAGAAACCCAAAACAATTAAGAAAATGGTTACAGGAACATACATATAGATAATTACCTTAAACGTGAATGGATTAAATGCTCCAACCAAAAGACACAGGCTTGCTGAAAAGATACAAAAACAAGACTAATCTATATGCTGTATACAAGAGACCCACTTCAGGCCTAGGGACACATACAGACTGAAAGTGAGAGGATGGAAAAAGATATTCCATGTACCTGGGAATCAAAAGAAAGCTGGAGTAGCAATACTTCTATCAGATAAAATAGACTTTAAAATAAAGAATGTTACAAGAGACAAGGAAGGACATTACATAATGATCAAAGGATCAGTCCAACAATTATAAATATATATGCACCCAACATAGGAGCACCTCAATACATAAGGCAACTGCTAACAGCTATAAAAGAGAAAATCAGCAGTAACACAATAGTGGGGGACTTTAACACCTCACTTACACCAATGGACAGATCATCCAAAATGAAAATAAATAAGGAAACAGAAGCTTTAAATGACACAATAGACCACATAGATTTAATTGATATTTATAGGACATTTCATCCAAAAACAGCAGATTACACTTTCTTCTCAAGTACGCACGGAACATTCTCCAGGATAGATCACATCTTGGATCACAAATCAAGCCTCAGTAAATTTAAGAAAATTGAAATCATATCAAGCATCTTTTCTTACCACAATGCTATGAGATTAGAAATGAATTACAGGGAAGAAAATGTAAAAAGCACAAACACTTGGAGGCCAAACAATATGTTACTAAATAACCAAGAGATCACTGAAGAAATCAAAGAGGAAATCAAAAATTGCCTAGAGACAAATGACAATGAAAACATGATGATCCAAAACCTATGGGATGCAGCAAAAGCAGTTCTAAGAGGGAAGTTTATAGCTATACAAGCCTACCTCAAGAAACAAGAAAAATCTCAAATAAACAATCTAAACTTACACCTAAAGAAGCTAGAGAAAGAAGAACAAACAAAATCCAAAGTTAGCAGAGGAAAGAAATCATGATGATCAGAGCAGAAATAAATGAAATAGAAACAAAGAAAACAATAGCAAAAATCAGTAAAACTAAAAGCTTGTTCTTTGGGAAGATAAACAAAATTGATAAACTATTAGCCAGACTCATCAAGGAAAGGAGGGAGAGGACTCAACTCAATAAAAGTAGAAATGAAAAAGGAGAAGTTACAACAGACACTGCAGAAATACAAAGCATGCTAAGAGACTAACACAAGCAACTCTATGCCAATAAAATGGACAACCTGGAAGAAATGGACAAATTCTTAGAAAGGTATAACCTTCCAAGATTGAACCAGGAAGAAATAGAAAATATGAACAGACCAATCACAAGTAATGAAATTGAAACTGTGATTAAAAATCTTCCAACAAACAAAAGTCCAGGACCAGATGGCTTCACTGGTGAAATCTATCAAACATTTAGAGAAGAACTAATACCCATCTATCTCAAACTCTTCCAAAAAACTGAGGAGGAATGAACACTCCCAAACTCTTTCTATGAGGCCACCATCACCCTGATACCAAAACTAGACAAAGATACTACAAAATGAAAATTATAGACCAATATTACTGATGAATATAGATGCAAAAATCCTCAACAAAATACTAGCAAACAGAATCCAACAACACATTAAAAGGATCATAGACCATGATCAAGTGGGATTTATCCCGGGGTTGCAAGGATTCTTCAATATACACAAATCAATCAATGTGATAAACCACATTAACAAATTGAAGAATAAAAACCATATGATCATCTCAATAGATGCAGAAAAAGCTTTTGACAAAATTCAACACTGTTTTATGATAAAAACTCTCCAGGTCTTCCCTGGTGGCGCAGTGGTTGAGAGTCTGCCTGCCGATGCAGGGGACACGGGTTCGTGCCCCAGTCCACGAGGATTCAACATGCAGTGGAGCGGCTGGGCCCGTGAGCCATGGCTGCTGAGCCTGTGCGTCCGGAGCCTGTGCTCCGCAACGGGAGAGGCCACAACAGTGAGAGGCCCGTGTATCGCAAGAAAAAAAAAATACTCTCCAGAAAGTGGGCATAGAGGGAACCTACCTCAACATAATAAAAGCCATATACGACAAACCCACAGCAAACATCATTCTCAAACTGAAAGCATTTCCTCTAAGATCAGGAACAAGACAAGGGTGTCCACTATCACCACTATTATTTGACATAGTTTTGGAAGTCCTAGTCATGGCCATCAGAGAAGAAAAAGAAATCAAAGGAATACAAATTGGAAAAGAAGAAGTAAAAGTGTCACTGTTTGTAGATGACATGATACTATACATAGAGAATCCTAAAGATGCCACCAGAAAACTACTAGAACTAATCAATGAATTTGGTAAAGTTGCAGGATACAAAATTAATACACAGAAATCTCTTGCATTCCTGTACACTAATGATGAAAAATCTGAAAAAGAAATTAAGGAAACACTCCCATTTACCATTGCAATAAAAAGAATAAAATACCTAGGAATAAACCTACCTAAGGAGACAAACACCTGTATGCAGAAAACTATATAACACATTGATGAAATAAATTAAAGATGATACCAACAGATGGAGAGATATACCATGTTCTTATCTTGGAAGAATCAATATTGTGAAAATGACTATACTACCCAAAGCAATCTACAGATTGAATTCAACCCTTATCAAATTACCAATGGCATTTTTTATGGAACTAGAACAAAAAATCTTAAAATCTGTATGGAAACACAAAAGACCCCGAATACCCAAAGCAGTCTTGAGGGAAAAAAACAGAGCTGGAGGAAACAGACTCCCTGACTCAGACTATACTACAAAGCTACAGTAATCAAGATAATATGATACTGGCACAAAAACAGAAACATAGATCAATGGAACCCAGAGATCAATGAGAGCCCAGAGATAAACTCACGCACCTATGGTCAACTAATCTATGACAGAGGAGGCAAGGGTATACAATGGAGAAAAGACAGCCTCTTTAATAAGTTGTGCTGGGAAAACTGGACAGCTACATGTAAAAGAATGAAATTAGAACACTCTCTAACACCATACACAAAAATAAACTCAAAATGGATTCGAGACCTGAATGTAAGACCAGGCACTGTAAAACTCTTAGAGGAAAACATAGGAAGAACACTCTTTGACATATATCACAGAAAGATCTTTCTTGATCCACTTCCTAGAGTAATGGAAATAAAAACAAAAATAAACAAATAGGACCTAATGAAACTTCAAAGCTTTTGCACAGCAAAGGAAACCATAAACAAGACAAAAAGAAAATCCTCAGAATGGGAGAAGATTTTCGCAAACGAATCAACAGACAAAGGAGTAATCTCCAAAATATATAAACAGCTCATGCAGCTCAATATTAAAAAAACAACAACCCAGGCTTCCCTGGTGGTGCAGTGGTTGAGAGTCCACCTGCCGATGCAGGGGACACGAGTTCGGCCCTGGTCCGGGAAGATCCCACATGCCGCGGAGCAGCTGGGCCTGTGAGCCATGGCCTCTGAGCCTGTGCGTCTGAAGCCTGTGCTCCACAACGGGAGAGGCCCGTGTACCGCAAAAAAAACCAACAACAAACAAAAACAACAACCCAATCCAAAAATGGGCAGAATAGCTAAATAGACATTTGTCCAGAGAATACATACAGATGGCCAAGAAGCACATGAAAAGCTGCCCAACATCACTAATCATTAGAGAAATGCAAATCAAAACTACAATGAGGTATCACTTCACACCAGTTAGAATTGGCCTCATCAGAAAATCTACAAACAACAAATGCTGGAGAGGGTGTGGAGTAAAGGGAACCCTCTTGCACTGTTGGTGGGAATGTAAACTGAATCAGCCACTATGGAGAACAGTATGGAGGTTCCTTAGAAAACTAAAAATAGAATTACCATATGATCCAGCAATCCCACTACTGGGCATATACCCAGAGAAAACCATAACTTAAAAAGACACATGCACCAAATGTTCCTTGCAGCACTATTTACAATAGCCAGGTCATGGAAGAACCTAAATGCTCATCGACAGACGAATGGATAAAGAAGTTGTGGTACGTTTATACAATGGAATATTACTCAGCCATAAAAAGGAACAAATTTGGGTCATTTGTTGACACGTGGATGGATCTAGAGATTGTCATACAGAGTGAAGTAAGTCAGAAAGAGGAAAACAAATACCGTATATTAACGCATATATATGGAACCTAGAAAAATGGTACAGATGAACCAGTTTGCAGGGCAGAAATTGAGACACAGTTGTAGAGAACAAACGTATGGAAACCAAGGGGGGAAAGCAGCGGGGTGGTGGGGGTGGGGGTGTGATGAATTGGGTGATTGAGATTGACATGTATACACTGATGTGTATAAAATTGATGACTAATAAGAACCTGCTGTATAAAAAAATAAATAAAATTCAAAAAGAAAAGTACACTGGACATTCTAGCAGCTGAAAATGAGACTGTTAATACTTGAAAAAAAAAGATGTGCCTACTAATATTTAACATAGGAACATGATATAGCCTTTCAGTTACTTCCATAATGAGATTATTTATAATAATGTGCAAATTATAATATTTTATGTTTTCTCTATTTGAACTATAAAATTTTTGTCATGCAAATAAAATAAATATACTAACCATGATTTTCAAATTAAAAATGAGTATTTTTTTATGCATATGAACATGGTTGAAAAATCTATATATGGAAATCATTCTTATGTTTGGCTTGTAGCTATTCTATTCTTGTCAGTACTTTTTCCTTTCTATTCATAACTAATTCTGCTATTTTGAGCTTTGAACTTCAGTTTTATATACCCATTTTCTACAACCATCTCCACTTAGATGTCTTTAGCCATCTCATACCATGTTTAAAGCCAAATCCCCCACTTTGTCAATTGTAGTTAATAACCACTACATTCTTTCATCTACTTAAACCAAATTTTTGAAACTATGCCTGTTCCCTTATCCAGTCTGTTAGTAAACCTTGTCAGCTTTTTTTTTAATTAATTTTTATTTTTGGCTGCATTGGGTCTTCGTTGGAGCATACGGGCTTTCTCTAGTTGTGGAGAGTGGGGGCTATTCTTCGTTGCAGTGCGTGGGCTTCTCATTGTGGTGGCTTCTCTTGTTGCGCAGCATGGGCTCTAGGCACGTGGGCTTCAGTAGTTGTGGCATGTGGGCTCAGTAGTTGTGGCTCGCAGGCTCTAGAGAGCAGAATCAGTAGTTGTGGCACACGGGCTTAATTGCTCCACGGCATGTGGGATCTTCCCAGACCAGGGCTTGAACCTGTGTCCCCTGTGCTGGCAGGCGGATTCTTAACCACTGTGCCACCAGGGAAGTCCTTGTCAGCTTTATAATCAAAATGTATCCAGAATATTTCCAGTTCTCACTACTTCCACTGAAACCTTCCTAGTGTAAGTCACCCACGTGTAGTTCCTGGACTGTATCAATCACTTCTGAACACTCCCTTGCTTTCATTCTCCTCCTCTAAAGCCTATTCCTCACATAGAAACCAGACTGATGTCAGATTATGTGATTCTTCTGATCAAAACCCTCCAATGCCTTTTTGTCTATATTGGTTAGGCCACCATTCGCCTCAAATGATAACAAATGAAACACAAAACACATTATAATGATAAATTTTGCTTACAGAATATTCTGATTGATGGATAACTCTCCTCCGAGTAGTGACTCAAACACCAAGACATCTTCCATTTTGAGACTTTGTCATTCATCATGTGACTTCCAGATTTTAAAAAGGTGGACCTAAAATTATGCATAGTGTGAACTCATTTATGTGAAATAATGTCCCTGAAAAAAACCTAAACATAAGATATATTGGTATGTTAAAATGTTAATGAGTCTCTAATTTGATTAGTGGGATTATGATGGTTTACTTATTTTCTTAAGCATGTTCTACATTTTTCTATATTTCTACAGTGAACCTATATTGCTTTTATGACCTTAGAAAAACTTTTAAAGAGGGTGATATAAGATCACGTTTCCAGTCCAATTCCCAGAAATTCACTCTAAGGACTAAAAGAAAGGATATATGAAGAGGTGTTTTCGACTGAATTGTGACTCCTCAGAATTCATATGTTGAAGTCTTTCCTCCCAATATGACTGTATTTGGATATAGGGCCTTTACAGCAGTAACTAAGGTTAAATGATGTCTTACGGGTGGAGCCCTAATCCGATAGGACTGGTGATCTTATAAGAGTAAGAGAAACAACCAGTATGTATGTACACAAAGGAAAGGCCATATGAGGACATGGTGAAAAGACATCCATCTACAAGGCAAGGAGAGAGGCATCAGAAGAAACCAAACCTGCCAACACATTGATCTTGGACTTCCAGCCTCTAGAACTGTGATAAAATAAATTTATGTTGATTAAGCCACTAAGTCTATGACATTTTGTTAAGGCAGCTTTAGCAAATTAATATAGGAGAGAAAGGACTTCATCAGTTCTAGAGTAAATGGCAAACTAAATATCCCCTTATTCAGAGGGATAAAATTGTGGTAGCACCAAGAAAAAAATGAGAGTGTCCTTTCTTGCATCCACATTGAAGTTCAACTTAATGTGTGATTTTTAACACTTAATAGAAAGATGACTACACAATAAGCTACTTCTCCAGCCCAGTTTTGCAAAAACAGAGTTTGATTCCTCCATTGTGGTGGATGAACCCTGTAATCTGCATGCGGTCAGGACTGGTGGTGAGAACTACGGCTAAGATTGACTCAGTCTAATTGGAGTCATTTTGGCCTTTGGTGCCAAAGACAGCAGAGGAGGATGGGATCATCTAGGGTGGAGGGGAGTATAGAATTTCTCACAAAAGAGAGAATCCAAATGCTGAGAAACTTTTCCATAAACAAATTCTTATTTTTCCCAGTTGTCAAATTGTCCAAAATCAAAAGACAAGGTTTCTGACTGGAAGCCCTTCATGATGGGCCATGGAAACTCCAGCCTGAATAAAGAGAAATTACGGGAAAAAAACCTTAAATGGTCTTTTTGTATGACAAGTAATATAGGTCAAGAAGAGAGTCAAGATGAGGAAAGCTGGCCACCACTACAGCAGTTCCAACTGGCTGAAAAAACAGGCAGAGACTGGTGGAGACTTGTCATATTCAGAGCTCCTCTTCCCCCCCTCAGGTTGAATTAACAAGATAAACCTAATCTCCAAAATGCCACATAGGCCTGAAGATATAGTACCAAGGAATAATCATCCACATGTGTCTTTTTGGGGGATTAAAAGCACAAAAAGACCTGTACCCATTCAAAGATAAACAAATTGGGGATGAGGCCCAGAAAGAGATTGCCAAAAGTAGATGAAGGGCATTCTTTTGAGTATCCTGAGTATTACCATCCCCAGGTAATTAAGAAGAATTTTAGGCAGCACTGTTTTATGCACAGGAAGAAGTTAAATAGGAAATAAATCTGAAGAAAAAAGAGATTATATGATAAGAAATAGACATAATAGAAATACTAAGAGAGTTAAGGAAAGGATTTAAGAAAACAAATAATGCTACTGTAGAATTTAAAGTAGAACCAGAAGGAAAAAAGAAACAGTGAAGAAAAATACACCTAAAGCATAACCTTGAGCAAATCAGAGCACATTAGAAAATGAAAGATGTAAGTGGTCAGAGACAATATATGTATGTGAAAGACAAATGTGATCTGCTAAACAGATAAATCATATTTGTGAATAAGTATAAAAAAATGGAATAGAAATAATAGCCAAAAATACAATTAGAGAAAATTTCCTTAAAGGAAAGGAAGATTAGAATCTGAGGTTTAAGAAGGTTTACCTCTTTAAAATATTCCTATCAAAGAAACAACACACCAAAATGATTTAATTTCAAGGGCATAAAAGTATTCTGTGAACATCCAAGAGACAGAAATGGCTAACCTAGGGAAGAAAAAAAGTCAAGTTGAACTCAGACTTCATATTAATCTGAAATGTTAAATACTGAAAGAAAATGCAGAGCTCTACATAGAAACTCTCCCCCTCCCCTTCTCTTACAATGAACACATCTTAAAAAATTGTTTTTACGTGATTTATAATTTCATGAACATTGAAACTGTGTCACATGCATAAGAGGCTATGATGAGGAAGATTTTTTATAATTACTAAAGAGTGTTATGTTTAGTGTTAGTTATAAGGTATTGCTTCTCATATCCAAGTTCACACTTCATTGCCTGATCTGCAAAAATGGATCTGGGCCCTTAAATATTGGTCGTGTGCTAGCTGACATAACGTTAGGCTTTGCCAGGAGTGGGCCCTGCACAGTCATTGTTGAAGGAAGAGGTTTTCCTCTCTGGTTTCTTGTGCTCACTTGGCAGTACCACACAGCACTGTGCAGCATCGGGATTCTCCAGTGCCCAGTTCCTGCAATGCTTGGAAGCCAGAGCCTTTACCCCCTCAGGTGGTTTCCTAGGGAAGCGCCTTGGTGAGATACCCGTGGTAAAGAGCTTTCTTAGTCATCCTAGAGGGCAGATTTGTTGGTTTGAATCCTTGGAAACTTCCCAGGTGAAATCTGAAACTGTCCCCCATACACGGAGGGCAAGGGGAGACCAAAGAAAGAGGCCACTCCAGATTGGGAGGTGGCAGGTTTAACAGGCAAGAAAACTTACATACAAGGCTTGTCTGCAGCAGCCACAGAACAAGTAGATCTCTGCACCCATCTGCCAGAATCTTAAAAGTTTATATGAGGTCTTGACTGGTTCAGTCACTAGTCAGTCCAGACGTTTCAACAACACATTGCTCTCTCAAGACTGTGTCCTTGAAAATGGCTCCAGCTGTGGGAAGGGTGGGCAGAAGGTATATGTATTCCAAGGACAGGGGAGGAGGTGAGGAGCCTCTGAGTGCCTCCAGTTGGGTCAAAGCTAGTGGGTCAACCAGCATTCTTGTCCTCCTCCAATACAATTTCTGGCAAGTTCCTTAGTCCAGCCCGAGAGGTACTGCCTGCCCCTTTCATCTGCTATTTCTTTTTTTTTTTCCATCTGCTATTTCTATGCTCTTCCTAGTTTCCTTAACTTTTATTGGTCACTTTGTCATTATTCCAATTCCCAATTATAGCTGAAAATTCTTTATAATTTCCCTGTTTAAATTACTGTGATTTCTCTTTGTTATCAATATCACTAGAGGTTCCTAATATCAATAGGAATGGATAGTTATCAATATCACTAGAGGTTCCCAATCAGTTTTTTAAGTGATTTTTCTTTACAAAAAGTTTCTGATGGCTTTTTGTGCTGAGTTATTTGCAAATGTGGCACTAAGAGTAGCAGGTTTTCGTGTCTTGCATTCTCATGAGATGCTTGTTACTCATATCAGGCTCTTCCCAAGCATTTCCACTTTAACTGGATTAAAGAAGGGACTGCCAGCAAGGCCCCATTGACTAGGAAGTTCTGACTGCGATATTTGGGCAGAAAGGCACCTGGAACTATCTTGGGCTTCCTCTTTCTAGTTCAGGTAAAGGCTTAACATCCTCTGTTCTACATACCTTGGCTTCACCTGACAGATTTCCAGTGAAAGTGTTTGTCTCTGTTGAATTTTTTTTGTGGCGGGACAAATTTTTGACCTAGAGATTTATATTTAGCTAAGTTACTCCCCACATATATAGGTAAGAAAATATTATAGTATAACATGCGATCATATATGTAAACTTCTGGAAAAAAGAAAGAAAACTTGTAATCTAAGCCAGTACAAAAAAAAAGAATGGAGAAAATAAGGAATACAAGGATTGGTAGTGAGCATTAGCATCATTTAAATACAGAGTTAAGTTTAAATGATTGTAGTATATAGATTCATTTGTTCCAGATAAGTTTACTGAATGCCTGTGATGTCAATGCTTCCAAATCAATCATGAATTTAGTGAAGTTCCAGTAAAATACCAATAGAATTCCTTCAAGTTTAGTCTTAATAGATTCATGAGAGCAAATGTGAAAAAAAAGTGTACAATTTCTGAAAAACAATATTCATAAATGAGCAATTGTTCTACAAGTTATCAGAACTTATTACGATAATACAGTAATTAAGACAGCATGGTACCAGCACAAGAATAGACACATACATCAGTGGACCTGAGTGGAGAGCCTGGAAACAGTCCAGTTAAGTAGAAGAATAGTGTGAAAAGTATTGACTCTAACTAATGGTACGGGAAGAACTGTGGTCTATCAAAGGGAGTTAGGGAAGATATAACATGAAATAATGACTTCATAACATTTACAAAACTAAATTCCAGTTGATGAAAGGAATGATGCCTAAAAATCCTAGAAGAAAGCATTCTAGAAGAAAATATAAAACATCTTTTTTACAGAATTCTGGTGAAAACAACATTTATAAGCAAGACCCAAAGTCAGAAGTAATAAAATAAAAGATAATAGCACACACACAGTTACAATCGCTGTATGACAACATATTTATAGCAAAGTTAAAATAAAATAAAAAATGAGAGAACATTTACCACATAGATGAGAGAAATATATACATATATAGAATAGAAATAGCCCATAAATCAATACAAAGAGACAATATAATAAAATCATGTGCAACATGTATTAAAAAGTAAATCACACACAAAGAAAAACAAATGGCTAATAAATGTATTGAGAAGATTTTCAAAATCACTGGGGAAATGCAAATTAAAACAAGATGTCATTTTTCACCAGGCAATTGGCTAAAAACTGTAAAAGATTGATAGTAGCCAATGTTAGCAAGAGAGAAATGCAATTTTGGAGGTGAAGTTGGCATGACTATCAAAATATAAATTTTATAAAACCTTCAACAATGTAATTCCACTGCTAGAAATCTAATTTGAAAATGTTCACAAGTGTACAAGATATTTGTACTGTGATGTTCATTGCTGCATTAAACTTATTAGCCCAACTGCAAGACTACACTTAATTGCACAACAATGGAGAAACAGTTAAGTAAGTTGTGATGATGTGCTGGACCTTGGTTGACTTTTTCTTTAGATCCAGTCCTCACCTTCTCCTTCCCTGCTGTGTTCTCCAGGGGCTGCCCCCTGCAGACTTCCTTTCCTAGGATCCTCCCTCACCTGGCTTTGGACTCCTTTAGGCCAAGGGGAAGTACTGCTGGGAGATTGGTTGGCAGGAAGTACTTTTTTCATCCCCTCTCTGCTCTTCCTTGACAGGCCCATCATGGTTCTAACTTTCCCTGGGTGACCACAGCCCCCAAGCTCTACTCACATAACCTCTTTTTCCATCTATAGTTTAAGGATGCTAGTGGCTTCCTATTGATATTAACCTTTAGATTGCCTCTTTATTCCCATTTGGCTTTTTACTTCTTTCATCATCTCTGTAATTAATTCTTTGCATTAAAGTTCTCTACTTTAAATACTTTAAATAATTTTGTTTGCCTGCTTGGAGTACACACACAGCAGTGCAGCCAGTTAAAAAAAAAAATGCTGTATCACCATATACGGAGTGGAAGAATTTTCCTGATAAGTTGTTGACTTCAAGAAGGAAAGTTGCTATATCTTTATTTAATATGGTCAGTTTAAAAAAATCAATGTGTGTGTGTTTAAATGTTAAATGATGATAATAATAATGATGATAACAATTAACATTTGTAGGGAGAAACAGTTATGACAAAATACCCTCCAGGATAAGTTGTTAGTGAGAAGTTGAAGGGAGGTGTGTATGTATTTTTTGAGGGGAAGGTGTGCTCCTACTTTTTACTTTATATACCTCTATGTTTGGATTTTTTTTCTCCCATGACGCATAATATTCGTAATTTCAAAGAATTTTTAAAGCAGGTAATAAAATACTGTGTCTAATACGATCACTTTCATTAAATATGTATGTCCATATGTATTCATTTATAATAGGAATCCCCTGAAAGTACAGTCAGCTCTGCAATATTTTGAAAGTACAAATTTGTTTCAACAGGATTAATATATTACGGAATAATTTGAGAGTGCCATCTATGTTTGTATGTGATTTTGTCAGGGATAAATTCCAGGTGAATGCTAAAGGTAGCGCCCAACTAAACAGAAAGGCTTAGGAAGACACAAAATGCACGCATCTGCACGCACCTTAAACATCTACCAGCGTCCCCAGTCTACCTGTGTGTTATGAACTATGGTATCCTGACCTCTGGTTTTACAACTTCCTGTATGATTTCAGATAAGCCTCCTCCCATAGTCCACAGTAACTCACAATCTGCAACTCTTCCAAGGCCCGCTTCCATGAACAAAGGTCAGGTCAGGTCTTTTTCAAGATGAAATACCATACTTATTGTAGTATTTATGCATTTCTTCACCGCATAACATGTGTCAACTACAAATTGGCACTTGCCATCTACCTCTACAAGGATTAAATCATGTGCTGCTGCAGCTGCTGACTTTCAATACCCCCTGAAAGGAGCTCAGGGTGGAGAGCAGAAATGAGGCACTCTGTGCCCTGGGAAAAACTGGCAGAACAGGTCTTCAGACAGTTAGATATTTTCAGGAGCCGATTTTATGAGCCCAATTCTTGTATCTCCTCATATCTAGAAAAGCACTAAAATCCTGTATGGCAACTTCTGTTCCTCGTGACTAGCAGTAACCATCACGAGACTAGCAGAAACCTTCTACAAAAACTATGTGCTTGATTGCATGTACACCCCTTGCTGAAATCACATGTATACTGACCTTCCCCCTTACGTCTTTGGAGCAGTTTTTCAGAGCTATCTGAAGTGCTGTCTCCCGGGCTCTAGTCCTCATTTTGCCACAGATAAAACTTAACTTGCAACTCTCACGTTGTGCATTTTTTTTTAAGTCGACACATGCATGTGTAAAAGTGTGCTACCATTTTTATTAGGTTCCTATTTTTTTCTCCTTGTGGACCATTAAGACATTTTTGAGTATTGCACTCTAATCCCATTTTTCTCATTAGCCCCATGGTTTTTATTGCACAAACTTGCATAGTGCAGTGATTTTTAGCAACAAGTATGTCATATGACAGTGGAACTGATTATACATATATCAAAATGTTAGTAGTGTCTCTGGGTAGTAACTTACTTGTTGCTTATCTATAGTGTCTACTTATTTCTCCTAAAACAATCATGTATTAATAATCTAATTAAATCTACATAAACATTTTTAAAAGATGAGGTGGTAGCCAAAGCATGACCACAGCTTTTCTAGGTGGAGGGCTAATCAGGAAAGCTCTGCTTACTCACTGGTGATGCAACCAGTTAAGGGCCTTCTGGTCTACCTAAGAGGCACAGTCAACGTATACTCCTCCTGGAAAACAGAAAAGGTCTCTCAGCAGCATCTTAACAGCTTCTTCAGAGTCCCCGTTAGTGCTAAGAAGAATACAGATGTGAATAGTTGAGATCCATTAAACAATGCAAATCATGCAAGAAGCTACATGCCCCTAAATTGGTTTTCAAACATTCAGACATTAACATGATACACATCCAGAAATATATAGGCAGTCACCAGTAAGATATATTCAGTGCTTATTGACTTTTGAGCTTAGTCTTATTAAGTGAGATTAGAACACCTTGGCTTTTCAGGAAATGTGACTCTGGGGAGACTACAAACCTGAACACAATGTGAATTTCAAAAGGGAGAGAAAAAAATGTATTTTCCTCATGTGATTCGAGTTTTGAATTTCCACCCACTTTTTCAGAGCGAACTTTCACCTGCTATCACTTTTTTTCTTCTCCTTTCCAAGGAGGTATCATGTGGTTTTGTTTGTTTGTCTTTTTTCTTTTTTAATGATAAATTATTCCACCTGCTGCCAGACTCCACTGTTTATCCTTGATTTGGGCAGCAGCCCTTCCTCCCCTCCCCCTCCTCAAGTGCACTGTTTCTGGGACAGCGTCCCTGAACTCTGAACTCGTTCCTGATTGATCCTTGTATTTTCCTGTCTCTCCACACAGAATCTGCTGTTGGCTGTGCTCTGTGGCGCTTTGTTTTTAGCTGTTCTCTGACAAAGGGCTTGATCTGTGCAGCACATCTCGTCCTCTTTGTTCAGCCTCTGGCTTCAACCACAGAATCACAAATACTCTCCAGCTGGGAGTCAGACAAGGGCAGAGATGAAGAACCCAGAAGCCCAACAGGATGTTTCGGTTTCCCAGGGAATTCGCATGATGTTTTACGTGATGAAACCCAATGAAACGTCATTTGAAACCCTGGAAGAGGTGCCTGATTATGTTCAAAAGGTGAGACTCTTAGGTTGCTTCTGTGTCCTGGCTATCGTAAACAGAGCTTCACTGAACATTGTGGTACATGACTCTGTTTGAATTATGGTTTTCTCAGGGAGGTGGACGGACCTGGAGTCTGTCATACAGAGTGAAGTAAGTCAGAGAGAAAAACAAATACCGTATGCTAACACATATATATGGAATCTGAAAAAAAAAAAGAAAGGTTCTGAAGAACCTAGGGGCAGGACAAGAATAAAGATGCAGATGTAGAGAATGGACTGGAGGACACGGGGAGGGGGAAGGGTAAACTGGGACGAAGTGAGAGAGTGGCATGGACATATATACACTACCAAATGTAAAACAGATAGCTAATGGGAAGCAGCCGCATAGCGCAAGGAGATCAGCTCGGTGCTTTGTGACCACCTGAAGGGGTGGGATAGGGAGGGTGGAAGGGAGATGCAGAGGGAGGGCATGTGGGGATATATGTATATGTACAGCTGATTCACTTTGTTATACAGCAGAAACTAACACAACATTGTAAAGCAATTACACTCCAATAAAGATGTTAAAAAAACAAAAACGGGTGAGACTCTCCGGGAAGAGGCTACTCTTGCTTTTCTCTTAATAAGAAGTAAGTTAAACACATTTTAGGGTTTCGTTCATGTCCATTCTTCAAATAATTCTAATAAAAAATAATAGTTTCAAAAAAGCATGGGGCGGGCTTCCCTGGTGGCGCAGTGGTTGAGATTCCGCCTGCCGATGCAGGGGACACGGGTTCGTGCCCCGGTCCTGGAAGATCCCACGTGCCGCGGAGCGGCTGGGCCCGTGAGCCATGGCCGCTGAGCCTGCACGTCCGGAGCCTGTGCTCCGCAACGGGAGAGGCCACAACAGTGAGAGGCCCGCATACCGCAAAAAAAAAAAAAAAAAAAAAGCATGGGGCAAAAGTAGAATTTCCACTTGAATTGAACCTCCATGCAGGATGCATGAACATCTTCTCCTATTAAACTTGTCTTCTCTGATATGTTACTCCGGACTATGATAAAACTTTAAAAAAGTTTTCCTGGACACAGTGGCCTTACAAATTTAGCTGTTAGAAGCTCAGTAGCTAGTGGTTATGTGACATCACTAAACTTTGTAACAGTTGTGTTTCTAAAGGGAAAATTTGTCTACCACCTTCCAGGAACGATTTGCTCTTTATTTTAGCAGCATAGTTCTGCAGAATGAATACACAGCTGACTGAGTTCAACCCTGACTTCCCAAGTCTCAGCTTAAACCAAGTTTTCTTTGAAACTCAGGTGTTCAGAGGCATGTTGCACTTCCGGTTCCTGCCTATGATTGGAAGTGGAAATATCCAGAATTAGAACTTGAATGTTTAAGTTCCCCACCCTGTCAAAGTTGTTCTTACAACACTTACTAGTTGAGATCAGAAATAGAAAAGAAAATGACATCAGAGAATATGTTCTTGGGAGTTCAGTTTAGAAAACTTCAGTACTCATGATCAGCTTCCAAATGAGTGAAACCTATAACTTTTTCAGGATTTGATATCACTCCTTCTTTCTGATTTTTTAAAGAAAAAAACGTGGTACTCGCATCTTCATAAATCATTTTTTTAATATTATGATACCAAACCTAGTCCAATATTTGTCATCAATTGTGGATGACAAGAATTTTTTTCTGTGATATAAAAAAAATACTGTATGAATAAAACTTGATGCCTAAAACAAGCATTTAAAATGACCTCATTCTCTGAAATTCTCAGAAGCAAATATTTTGTTCTTACAGTTTCAATTTTGTGATTCCTGTAATTCTAATATGAAAAACTAGAATCATGTGCATCCTTAAGGAAAGCCTTTTAAAGTGGGCCTTAGGCATGTAGATAATAGACTTCTGATTATTGCACTTCTTTTCAAATGTATTTTTTTAGATCTAACTTGAAACACATCCTGCCTAATCTTTTTATTTTCTTGGCAGAATTATCGTCGTTACATCTATAGTTATATTTCATGTCCAAACTGGATGATAGAATTTGAGCATCTGTTTAGTGCGTGTCTGAAATAATCAGATTTCTTTGCCTGTTGGGAGGAAATGATCCTCTAGGATAGGCATATACCTTTTCTGCTATGAACTATCACTCTGGGCCTCCCACTTTGGGAATGACTAATCAGGAAACTTGGAAGAATTTCATACCGAGCACAATAGCATCTCTTTTCTGCAATTTCCTTTCCAGGCAACTCCATATTTCATTTCCTTGATGCTGCTTGAACTGGTTGTCAGCTGGATTCGCAAAGGGAAGCCATCAGGTCCTTTGGACGATGTCTTAACGTCCATATCAGCCGGTGTTCTGTCTCGGCTTCCGAGGTGAGTTAGCTGGTTAGCAACACTGAGTGAATAAACTGAAATTCTCCAAGTAAGATGGAAAAGAAACCCGTTGTATGGGGAATTGGTCTATTTTCACATACATCCCCAAAGAACTCAGTTACTGTCCTTATTTAACTTTTTGATGTTTCGTTCATCATGGATTTTTTACATTTGTTATTAAAAATATTGCTGTAAGTATTATTTATCTTAATTACTGAATTTATTGGTTCCTTCTTAAATTTTGTGCCCAAGACAAGTGCTTTACTTGTATTACGCTAGTCCCAGGCCTGAGTGATGTTCTAGTTATCTACTGGAAAATTAATTTGGCCTCAGGTAAATTCACATGCTGTAGCAATCTGGGGTGCAGACACTCCCTACTCAAAGTCATACAAAGCTCTGGATTACTACAGTGGTCTCTTAAGTGGTATCATTGTCTCTAGTCCTACTTCATCTACAGCCAGACATTTCCATAATGTGAATCTGGTGGAAACTCTTCATAGGTTCCTTATAGCCTGAGGAATATTTCTTGCCTGATCTATGGAGGCCTTTGTTTATCCAGCTTTGCTTCTGGTCCCTTCTTTCTTCTTCCCCCTTTGCAGTAGTTGTTCCCTCCATACTCTGCTACTTGCCATTACCCAGATGTCTCACGTGGTCATCCGAGTGGCCAACTCCCATTCATTTCTTAAGTCTCACAAGCATAGACTTCTCTTAAAGAGTCATACTCTTCAGCAAATCTTGCCTGTTTTCCAACCCTATTTTAGGCACCACTTTACTATGGGCTCTATTCGCTGTGGAGTATTGTGCTTACCCCATAATAGAATTGTCACATGATATTAAACTCACCTGTTTGCCTCCCAGCCCTTCCTGCAGGCTTGCATGCAACTTGAGAAACAGAGGTGTTCTTTTAGTTTTAACTCCTATGCCTGGAATGTTGTCTGATACATGGTCGATTTTTTAAAATAAAAACACCTAACATTCCTGTAGTGTTATGTTGATGGTGAAGTCTGAGGATGAAGGGACCAAAAAACAGTAAACAATAAATGACCTACTACTGTTTAGAAAGTAAATTGTAATGTGTTTAGAGGAGATACCAATGAATGGAAGGCTCTTCAGTATATGAGAGTTTTCCAAAGAGCAGAGGGTGAGGGAAGATTCCCTTAGAAGTCTGTGCTTTGCGTTGCTGAAGAATGTTCTCATTCCTGCTTCCCACCCATTGCTTCTTTTACTGTTTTAAGAGCTTTACTTCTAACCAGTGCTCATTGCTTTGGAATGTTTGTACGAACCGCCCAGTGGGAAACCAAGGTGGATTTTTTAAAAATAAAATGAAAACTTAATGATATCTGAGGAAAGGTAAAATAATTTCATATAATTGCATAAAATTGTTTAAAACCTAAATGTAAAATATTTTTCATAAATGTTACTATGAAAAAGGTAGGATAATAGTTATTAAATAATAATAGTAATAGTCATCATAAAAGAGTCTCTAAAAAACTACTCATATGGTTGCACATTCCTGTCAGAATCAGAGAATAATATCTCAAATTATTCTCAGTTAATTTCCAGAATACTCTAATTAAGAGTTTACAACTACCCATAATTTCCTCTATTTCATGTCTCCCTTGAATAGAACTGAACAAGAAATACATTCAACATACTCAAGGGACATGTATATTTGGATATTGAAAAATACCCAGTTGGTTACAATAATTCACTCTGAGAAAGTTAAGTGTATAGGTTTATGGAAATTGGACGGTTGATGAACTGTCAAAATAACTTGATAACTGAGAAGTGCCCTGCAGGTACAATTATGGATCACATATTTTGTTGAGCTGGAATGAATTTATTAAGAACTCAGGGAGACATCAAGTTGAATGAATGCTTCAGCATTTCTTTTACTTTTTTAAGTTTGACTTTGGTCACAGTGAGATTAGATTCTTCTCTTATAATATTGTAACAACTAGAAATATAAACTGTATCCTCAGTACTCTATTTCTGTTCAACACTGTGATTAAAAGAAAAAAAAAAGGTACAGAGTTCTAACAGGAGACCCAATGAGTAAATAGATATTTCTGCTAAAAAAGAAACCCCCAAATATAAGGAAAATGGGGGGGGGAGAGAGAAAGAGAGAGAGAGAAAGAGAGAGAGAGAGAGAGAGAGAGAGAAAACAAAACAAACCAGTCCTTCAGGGATAAGCCTGCAGTTCTTTTTCTTCACATCCCACTACTCATAACACTCCTTAAGCTAACACAAGCTGTGAACTCTGGTGCCTTTTGAAAGAAAGGGAAAAGGTTGTGAACTTGAATTTGGAGCATATTTTTCTATAGTTGTATTTTGAATGAGAACAGCATCTTGCTTCTTTTTTGTTCACAATCCTAAATTATGAAATGTGGATAACTTTGTAAGTTTTATAAAGAATTTTATCTTTCATAGTCTTATGTGAAAGATCTCAGCAAAGCTAATTATTTGAAAATAAAATTTTAAAATATTTTCATTTATTTTGTTGCTATTAAAAAAATTCATAGATATAAGCAGAGAAAGCTGATCCTCAGGATGCACGCCCCTCAATCCCCTTTCAGCACAAGACGAGAAGGGGGATTTGACAGAAACTCTTAGAACAATATTTCAGTTGAAGCCACAGCATCAAGGGGAATCCTCCTGCAAATCGTTAACAGCTGAAGGTTAGATTAACACGGCATTGATCATACCCTCTCCGAGGGACTAATTTCACTTTCTATACCAACAACAGGGGCTTGCCACGTCCTTAAAATACATGATTGCAAGAAAAATGGTAGTATACCATTTGTTAATCCCTTTGTGAGGAATTATACTTTGGATAATAATTTGAAATAGGCATGTGGCCTCTGCAAAAAGAAGTTGGGGAAATCAAAGTGCAGCCATGAACATGTTTTTCCACTTTGCCATTCATGTAATGGAAATGCTGTGTGCAGACTTTGAGGAAAAACAATGTTTATTTGAGGATCTCAATTTCGTTATTACATAAAAGTCAAAGTACCTTGAAGATTGGTAGCATACTTACCATATTGATGGAAAAGATATATGTGTATCTTTTCAAATCTTTATGTAAGGAAAATATTCATCATAGACAAGATTGTACCTTGTTTACAAGCCTGTCGGACAGACCATGATATGTAATAAAAGTCCATCTGTCCTAAGAACCAGATTCTGGGCAGGCCTGCATCTGTTTTGCTCTTCTGGAATCCAGTAGGCAGACTTCCTAGTCAGAATGTAGTCCTGAAATTATAGACAGATATGTGTATTTATTGTAGTTAAATGCATTGTATCATATGCAGATAATCTGCCTTTCTATCAGTTACTTGCATTTGTCACTATAAAAAGTTAAACTAAACAAAATATTGACTAAATCAATTTTTAAAAATCTATCTGAAACTTCTGAAATATTCTGCTACTGACTGAAATGCTAATGAGTGAAAAATAATTACGTCTTTTTTTTTCTTGCTTGTTGAAGCAGAGCTCAGTTTCCAATCCTTCATTAGAAAATCGGGACTTCAATTTGTTACTTCCTTCCAATATTTCTGCTTTCATAAATTGCATCCTCCCCAGAGAAATTTTATTCCTGATATAAATATCTACAGTATGTTTGTTTTTAATGGGTTCATTTATTCTGTTGAACAGCAGATTATAAATCAAATTGCAATAGGTTGGAGGGATAATTTAAGTAGGTAAATTTTCAAATGAGTTGGGGACACTCTACTTTTAATACACATGGGTCCCTGCCAATTTTTACTGTGGAACTAGGTCTGCAGTGTTAGACCAAAGGTATCTACAGTTTTACTGGCCATGACTGCCATGGAATTTTCCACTCCTGACAAGAAAGTTTCAATTCATAAAAAAAAAAAAAAAAAAAATTAAAGAGGAGGATATTAAACTTCTTTGAGATACTTTTGACTCCTTGGGGTGGGACTAGAGAATAAAGGAAAATTGTGTACTGCATTTTTCCACTAGACTTTAGTAGCAGAGGCAATACTGTTTTTGGCAACGTGGGCTTCTGAGAAACAAGTACCTGTCATTTGGGATGATGACTTTAGTCAACAGTTATTCATTGTCCTAAGTAAGAGATAAATTTATTTATGTAATGTTAATAATGGTATTTTATTATGAATATTAACATATTTTTATTAACTTAGAAAATTATGAAACGAACACCCCATGCAAACAAAATATATCTAAAAAATCTGCTGGTTTGTTAGTTATTTTTGCTAGAGAGAATGCCCCCTTAACTTTTACATGTCCCCTTAACTTTTACCTTAGAAACCTTATAAATAGACTTTGTTATTAATGGTGTGACTTCAGAGCTAGCTCTTAGACTATCATTCCCAAATGATGAATGCAAGCTTCCTTGCACTTATTAGTCTGGCTTTGCGTGCTTATTCAGTAGAGTAATTGAATTACTTGAAGTAATTTACTTCTTGCAAAGTAAAAAATGTAGCACATTTACTTCTTCCAGATCTACCACATTGTGTTTACAAAAGTCTATGGTTTTGCGGTTGTTTTAAAAAGAAATTAAATTAAGTGATTGTTTCATAAATGTCATTTCACAGTAGGAAATAGCAGTACAAATGTCTGCCTGCAGAAGGTAGAGCTTGTGTTATGTATTTTGTTATTACTGAGCAAAAATCAATATTCCACTAGATGGAGCAAAAGTGGCAGTAGCTTTACAGATAGAGAGTGCAAGTTCCTGGGCCAGGTATAAGAGATTTAGAAGTAAACAACGCAATTTATCAGAAATATCAATATATATATAATTATATATATAACATATAGTTATATATATATTAATTTATAACTTCGTGAAACTTGTAAGGGTATTTCAAATGATCTCATTTAAATATTGGTTTATTTTCTAATTTATGATAAGATTTTTAGAAATAAAAAGTCTAATTTATTTTTTCAATTTTGCATAATCTGGCCAAATTTCTCTAATGACAGTTATAAAATAGTACAAGTTGGCAGACGTCTGTGAACACTGAGTACGTAATTCAACTTACTCTGAAAGTTGCTTTGAAATTTTAACAGTTTGCAATGAGAGCCTTACATCAAATTTCATTTGCTTGATTAATGATTAGAGCATGAGAGTATTTTGAGAGTTAGATAATTTTAAGGTCCATTCAGCCTAATGCTCTCATGTCAAATTAGCTGAGAGATAGTGAGATGGTGAACGACCTGTCTAGTGTTACCTTTCTCTACTTTCGATGATGGGAACATTCACACTCAGATGACTTTGATAACAGATTAGCTTTGTAATTCTCAATCCTCAAATACTTATTCTCATTTATTGATTATTGAAAAATTTCAACATTATAAGGTAACTTTATATTTTTAAAAATCCACCATCAGTACTGGAATACTATTTTGGTATCTTACCAGATTTTACAGTCAGTAAACATTGACAGGAGAGATTTTATTTTATATTTTTTATTTTTTGCGGTATGCGGGCCTCTCACTGTTGTGGCCTCTCCCGTTGCGGAGCACAGGCTCCGGATGCGCAGGCTCAGCGGCCATGGCTCACGGGCCCAGACGCTGCGCGGCATGTGGGATCTTCCCAGACTGGGGCACGAACTCGTGTCCCCTGCATCGGCAGGCGGACTCTCAACCACTGCTCCACCAGGGAAGCCCGACAGATTTTATTTTTATTGAAGTGTAGTTGATTTACAGTGTTGTGTTAATTACTGCTATACAGCAAAATGATTCAGTTATACACACACACACACACACACACACACACACACACACACACACACACATATACATTCTTTTTAAAAATATTCTTTTCCTTTATCGTAGGATATTGAATATAGTTCTCTGTGCTATGCAGTAGGACCTTGTTGTTTGTCCATTCTATATATAAAAGCTCACATCTGCTAACCCTAATCTCCCATTCCATCCCTCCCCCAACCCCCTCCCCCTTGGCAACCACCAGTCTGACAGGACAGATTTCTAGTGTGGACAGAAAAGCTTACATAAAACACATGAAAAATTAACTGTCTTTCATTTGCCAGAAGATATACTTCAGACCCAAGAGAAATAGCTATTTGGGGGGAATTTATAAAGAATATAGGACAAAATGGGAGGGGAGTCTCTACACATACAGGTTGTTAATTAGAGGAGTCTAATGCCTCCTTATATTTAGATTATTTTCTCAGTCTTGCATTTAAACTTAATGAATAAAACGGATCTAGCATTTGGTTATTCAAAGCCCCTGTGCTACCTAATTTCCATCTCCACATGATAAAGTAAGCTCACTATATATGCATATTACATATGTCTCTTTCTACAGGATAGGGGTTAGAGTTGTCATTTGAATTCCAGAGTGCAGAGTCATATGCTGGGATTGGGGGCTGGGAGAGAATGAAGGAATTGGGAAGAGAAAGAGGAAGAGGGTTAGTGTTATGATTCAAGGTCTGGTGGGAACATTTTTGAAAATATAGGTGCTATTTCCTGCAATCAAGGGCTTTCCAGAGCTTGATAATCATTTCCCAGGTGTATCTCTTGCCGAATTGTTTTTAGTTGTGGGCACTCCATGGCTGTTTTTTCCCATTTATGATGGAAGAGGATCATATTCATCTTGCTGATAGAGAACCGGGAATTTAATTCCCACAGCTTCTCCACTCTTTCCCTTCACCTTGAGGAAAGTTTGGCTTTGTGCTAAGGTGTGAAAAAAAAAAAAAAAAGAAACAGCCTTGCCTGTAGTATGTAAGGCATATTTCAGCTCGATTTGTGTCAACCCTAATAAGTAAGTTGACAGAATAATAAATTGGGTGTCTGCTCAAGACCTGGCACCTGTACAGGAAATAAAGTATTTCAATTACAAGCAGGTTCTTTTTGTTTTACACATGGAAGTTTTCCAGGGACCCTCTTTCTATTATTGAAGTTTTGTTATCTGAAAGCCTATTTCAATTGTCACTAGAAAACTGACAAGAAAGATAGCAGCTTTAAAAAGAGATACTGAATTGGTGGGACATTGATGAGGCAGGTGGCTGTATTTGCCCTCTTCACCAGTGTGTCCTCCCTTTCTTGTGCTGTGCCTGGAACCTAGCAGGCACTTAATATGAATTTTTTGAATGACTGAATGAATCCATGAATTGACCTGCTTTGACACCATGTAGTAAAGCGGATATAAAAAAATCTAGATTATTTCAACTTTCTATTGCATTTTCCTAAGTTTTAATTTTTTCTTTCTAGATCAGTCTTTTTTAGGGTTATCAACTGGGGCAGTTTTGCCCCTGGGAGACATTTGGACATTTTGTTGTCACACCTGGGTGGAGGGCTGTGCTACTGACATCTAGTGGGCAGAGGCCAGGGATGCTGCTAAACCTCCTACAAAGCACAGGATAGGCCCCCACAGCAAAGGATCATCTGGCCCAAATAGCAGCAGTGTCTAACTTTAGAATTTCTGTTTTAGAAAAATTAAGTAATAATAAGTTATAATCATATAAGATTGATATTATTCACCATTTTTTTCCCTAAAACTTGAATTTTATGTGGTTAATCCTCTACTAATGAGTATTAAGGAGCAATTATAAGGTTTCATAGTTTGGGTAATAGTTTTCACAGGACAGACCCCTACTACAAAGAATTATCTTGTCCAAATGTCAGTAATGACACTGTTCAGAAGCCTTAGTCTAGATGTGTAAGAATTACCAACCAAGCTG
The DNA here is from genome assembly GCF_039906515.1 of Pseudorca crassidens. Lineage (NCBI taxonomy): Eukaryota > Metazoa > Chordata > Mammalia > Artiodactyla > Delphinidae > Pseudorca > Pseudorca crassidens. The sequence continues at coordinate 39,311,477 of NC_090303.1, forward strand.
ACATGCTTTAAAATAAAATTCGTTTTATTCCCCCTACCCTGATAAATAACCTGGATGACAAATTGGAAGACACATTTCAAATTTCAAGTTCTTGGATTCCTCAGAGTTCTAGAACAGGGTGAAAGCCCCTGGCCCATGGCCTGTGCTGTCTCATGAGGGACCTCACACACCTGTGTGTGCACACCCCAGACTGCTCGTCCCAGCTCTGTCTACACGTCCAATGAAGCCACTTTTGTCTACCTTGTCATGTTGAGGACTTTACACGCATGCATAGGTGGACCCTCTGGAGGCCTGGACCAGGAAAGAGGCCCATGCAGTCCTGAAAGCAGGCTCAGGGCCACTTGACAGGGGATTCTGGAAGTATTCAGGGCATTGCCTGAGTTGTGACAGGGGTGCTGGGTAGATAGTCTCCTTGGATCAAGGACTCACAATTAAGGACAAAATTGCTCTTTCCAGCCATATAATTGTTGGAGGAGGTCGTGGAGAGGATGCGACCCTGGTTGACCTATAAGCTGAACTTTACTTCCCCTTCCCCTTTCCCTTACTCTCTCCCCTGTCCATGGAATGTAAGTTCCACCTACAGTCCCATGCTAACAGCTGTTTCAAGGATGCAGTCTTGAGAGAGTAAGGTGTTGTTGAGACCATCTGGACTGAATAAGTGACTTGAACCCAGTTAAGACCTTTCTAGAAAATTTTAACATTCTGGAGTGTGAGTATGGACATTTACATGTCTTGCAGCCACAGAAGACAAACCTCCTCTCTAAGTTCCTTGTTTGTTAAAACTGCCACTTCCCAGTCTGGAGTGTTCTGTCTCTTTCTTTAGTTTCTTCTTACCCTCCGTGTATGGGGACCAATTTACAAACCTAGAGTAATCTTAAATTGAAAACTGAGTTTTAAGATCTGATGATGTGTAATCCTTTTTCAAAGTGTAGGTATTTGGCATTTCTATTAGTTACTTATATTAATGCTGTTGTGAAGAAGCCTAGTGTTTTATGTTACTGATTAAATAATAACTTGAAGGATTCAAAATGTGAGACAATTTTAAAGTTTTTAAATCACAGTTAAAGTCATATCATAACTAATGTCAACATTAGATTAAAAGTAAACATCTGGGTCTCCAACAAAACCAGTAACATGCTAATTCATAGATGATGACTATGTAAAGGGAAATACTAGTGAAATAATGAATTTTAACAATAAACTAATGAGCTGCTTCTTTGACTTTTATTTAAAGTTAGAATATTTCAGAACTTTCTCACTTGTTCATGGTTTATAAATAAATCTTTATTAAGTAGAATAATTCATTTTACATATGAGTGAAAAATATTAATGAAAAAGTCAGTTCAATCATATCTATAAAAGTGATAAAAGGAATGATTATCTTGAGTCTGATCCTAAATTTGATCACAGGAGATTTAAAAGAAAAAATACTACTCTTTATAAAATTGAAGTATATTATGTATATTTTTGAAATTTCTTGACATAAGAATTTATAGAAGCTTGGTAGAATATGTGGTAAGAGATATGCTGTCTGGGTTTTAAAAACAATTGTTTATTTCTAGGGAAAAATTATTCCCTTATATTTTGAGATCCATAGTTTATATTACTGTAAGAAATACTGATATGCTATGAGAATCCAATTTGTAGTCTTAAGAATAATATCTAGAAAACATAGAGAGTGTGTGTGTGTGTGTGTGTGTGTAAAAGAGAGGAGGGACTAGACAGGAAGAGAGAATAGAGTCAGTCAGAAGCAACTTTAAAGGCAAACTTTATGGGATTAATATATTTTAAGGCAGTAGTCATTTTGCAGTCCCTTTAAAAAATATGCTATTTATAATTTTCTACTTTTTACATTTCCTTTAAAAAGCACCCTTCTTGTGTTCTTTACTAAGATTTAGAAATGACAGTCACAGAAAATAAGTCATAGTTTTGTCATTTTTATGTTATATGGTTTCCATGAAAAGTATTTTTAAGAGACATATAAAGGGAACTTCCTCAATTCCATGAAATAGGGGAATAGTTGACATCCATGATGCCTGTTATGCAAAAGGAAACATCATGTGAATCATTTTGATACCAAGGAAATTGAGCCTCTTCAAAGGTATGATAGAGCAGTAAGAAGCCAAGAGAAAGGGGGAAAGGATTTTATTTTTATGTATGAACATATTAATTTTTAAATATTATCTAAAATGGTTTAGCATAATTTTACATCTAAAATATAGTATAATCATTGCTTATACATTGTATCTTTCCAGTTGGTTTTCCAGGAGCATTGAACTGACCAGTTACATTTATATCTGGGAGAACTACAGGCTTATCAGTTTGCCTTGGGATTCTCCATGGACTTGGTATTTAACTTTCTTGGGAGTTGACTTTGGTTACTACTGGTTTCATCGTATGGCTCATGGTAAGTTGAAAACCAAGACTTTTTTGATACTCAACTTATGTTGAACTGTGTTTGCCACATAGCTGGTATTCAGTAAATATTTATTGAACAAGTGACTAGATGAATAACTTAGTTTATTTTACAGCATCTAAAGATTAATAATGAAATTTCATTTGTAATTTAAATGGAAACAATCTGAAGTCATTGTTGAAAAAAAATGAAATTATAGAGGTACATTTTTCACACCCCTTGTATATAATTTATTTTTAAAACCATTTAGAAAGTGTTGACTATAGCATCACTCCACACCCCAATTATCAAGGGTCTTTCAGAAGAGCTTTGTAACAGCATGGAATCCTAGGTAACCTGCTGTCATATGTAAGCCTGATTCATGTTCTTGGCAGTATTGCCATATTTACAAATGAAAATGCAATCAGCTAGGCATTAGCCATAATGCACTTTAGTGTGACCACAGCTTTGCAAAATTTCTCATCTGCTACAAAGCCTTCTTACGGTACTGGTTCACTGAACTTGCTTTTGGGGATTCTTGGCCACACCTTCCAAAGAAATGTTTTGTTATGGAATGGAAAATGGAAGAGCATGGAGCTGTCTAAATCTCTCGTGAGATAAGCAGAAATTGGAGAATGATTGTAGGGCTAAGATGAACAAGTGGTCTCTAAGGAGGAATTAGGCATGCAAAATATTGCTGAAGGGAAACGGAGGAAAGTGCTAATTTGGAAAAACTACTGAAGAGCAGAACTCAGGATTTCAGTGGGTAGTTGGGTTGAGTGGGTGGGGAGGAAGGAAGGAAGAGGAAGAAACCTGGAATAATAATAAAAAATAGATGGGAGGTGGAAAGAAGAGCTCTGAGATCAGGGTGAATAACTGAGCTATGTGTGTAGGAGTATGTGTGACCAAATATCCTTCCCAAGCAAGGATGAAGGAAATAGGAGTAGCATGGACAGCGTTATGCTTAAGGCAGTTAAACTTTAAACATGGCATTATTTTGTTAAGCACTTTAAACATGTACATTTAATGAGACTATAAAAAGTGTTAATTCATTAAAAACTTTGTAGTGAACAGATAAACTAGAAAAAGTTATTTATTTTGTGTATGATAACCTTTGTCTTTGAAAATAATAGGTCAGCTCCTTACATCATTTCCTTATATATAAATGTAAGAGGATACTCCCAAATTGAACATGATTAAGAATAAAATAGGATTGATGTGGTAAACTTGGTATTTTATTTCAAAATAGTAGTTTTCTCCCTAAAATAAACCCATTGGCAATTTTCCTCACTTTCTATGCAGCAAATGGGTAATGCAGAAAGCATTTACATTGTATTAGTTAATTTCAGGAACCTTCTAATATCACACTGTCCTGTATAGATGTGTGTGTTTGGAAAATCTGCTAATTTGCTTAATATTTGAAAGCCCATTATAACAGGAAACAAAGAACCAACAGAATATTACCAAATATAAAACTTTAAAAAATATGTTGATTGTAAGTGCTCTCAGGGAATAGCAATAAAGTAAAATAATATATTAAAAACATGGAATCAAGGCTGTTTAAAGTATGCTTCCCATTAGAAAATTTTGAACCAAGTCCAGTAAAGGCAGGCATTAAAAAAATCTGAAAACCTTCTGGAAAAACACTCACCACTTTAAGGCTATGAAGCTTACTCATAAGTTCAAAGACTTTTGACTTGTGATGGAAAGCTAGTTGGAAAAAAATGATATTTCACTGTGCAAATATATAACATAGTTATAGACTATATTCCCCACACTGTACATTTCATACCCATGTCTCATTATTTGAATCTGGAAGTTTGTACCTCTTAATCTCCTTCACCTACTTCTTTCCTCCCCACCACCCCCATCCCCTCACAACTACCTGTTTGTTCTCTGTATCTATAACTCTGTTTCTGTTTTGTTATATTTGTTTTGTTTTTTTAGATTTCACATATAAGTGAAATAATACAGTATTTGCCTTTCTCTGTCTGAGTTATTTCACTTAGCATAATACCCTCTTGGTCCATCCATGTTGTCACAAATTGTAAGATTTCATTCTTTTTTTTTTGGCTGAGTAATATTCCATTATGTATATATATATATATACCACCTCTTCTTTATCCATTCATCTATGATGGGTGTTTAAGTTTCTTCCATTTCTTGGCTATTGTAAATTATGTTGAAATGAACATAGGGATGCATATATCTTTTCTAAGTACTGTTTTTGTTTTCTTCGGATAAGTACCCAGGTGTGGAATTGCTGGATTGTATGGTAGTTTTATTTTTAATTTTTTGAGGAATCTCCATGTTGTTTTCCATATTGGCTGTACCAATTTATGTTCCCGCCAACCGTGCACAAGGGTTCCTCTTTTTTAACATCTTAGATAACACTCCTTATTTGCTGTAGTTTTGATAATAGGCATTCTGACTGGTATGAGATAATATCTCATTGTGGCTTTGATTTGCATTTTCCTACTGATTACTGATGTTGAACATCTTTTCATGTCCCTTTTGAACATCTATATGTCTTCTCTGGAAAATGTTTATTACAATATTCTGCCAATTTTAAAATCAGGTTGCTTTTTTTTTTTTAATGTTGAGTTTCTATGTTGAGTTCTTTGTATATTTTGGATATTAACACCTTATCAAATATATCATTTGTAAATATCTTCTTCCATTCATTGGTGGCCTTTTCATTTTGTTGATAGTTTCTTCTGCTGTGCAAAAGCTTTTTAGTTTGGTGTAGTCCCATTTATTTATTTTTGTTTTTGTTTCCCTTGACTGAGGAGACACATTCAAAAACATTTTTTGCTAAGACTGATGTCAAAGACAGTATTGCCTATGTTTTCTAGATTTTTTATGGTTTCAGGTCTTACATTTAAGTCTTTAATGCATTTGGAATTTATTTTTGTGCATGGTGTGTGAGAGTAGTTCAGTTTGATTCTTCTGCTTATAGCTGTCCATTTTTCCCAGCACCATCTATTGAAAAGAATATCTTTTCCCCATTGTGTAATCTTGCCTCCTTTGTTGTAGACTAATTGCCCATATAACTGTGGGCTCATTTCTGGGATCTCTATTCTCTTCCATTGATCTGTGTATCTCTTTTTGTGCCAGTACCATACTGTTTAGATGACTTTACCTTTGTAGTGTAGTTTGAAATCATGGTGTGTGATACCTCCAGCTTTGTTCTTCTTTCTTAATATTGTTTTGGCTGTTCAGGGTTTTTTGTGTTTCCATACAAATTTGTCTCATTTGTGCCAAATATTTTTGCTCAAAAGGAGAATTTGAAAAAGTTTCTGTTACTAAAGGCATATGATGCATTAGCAAATAAGATCTACGAGCAAAGACATTTTAGACCACAAAAGGCCAAATCAATTGGAATCTATCCTCTTTCACTTATTAAACAAGTGTAATTGTGACTGAATTTAGTGTCATAATATTAAAATCTACAATAAAAGAGACTAAGCATGGTGAAGTACTAGGAAAATACTCTAAGTGAAAATTCCAGCAAGAATCATTAACTAACTTAGAGACTTCTTTCTATGATTATAATCTTTTCATTCATGCATCTACTCATTCATGCATTAACTTTTTCAACAAATGTTTAATGACCATCTATCTTATACGAACCCTATATTAGGCATCAGAGGTAGCTTGGATAATAACATATGTGAACACCAGTTGTTCATTTTATTATGGGTAAAAGACATTAACAATTAACTACAATAATGATAGGGGAAGTGCAAAGATGATTTTGGAGTGAATTCTTAAAATTCACAAAAGAAACTTTGTCCTTCTCATTGGCATTAGTTCTTAAATTTCCAAACTTCTGAATATGCTGATTAACCTTTTTCAAAGTGGTTATATAAAAACCAAATGGAATTATGTTAAAAATTCATATTCCTTCACACCCCAGGGAATATTCATTGGAGTGAGGTCTCACAGTGTTCCTCACCTCAGTACCAAGACCCAGCTCTACCCAATAGCCTACAAACCCCAGTGTTGGAAGCCTCAGGCCAAACAACCAGTAAGACAGGAACACAATCCCATTCATTAAAAAAAAAAAAAAATGAGATGGCGAAAAAATATGTCACAGATGAAGGAGCAAGGTGAAAACCTACGAGACCAAATAAATGAAGAGGAAATAGGCAATCTACCTGAAAAAGAATTCATAGTAATGATAGTGAAGATGATCCAGAATCTCAGAAATAGAATGGAGGCATGGGTTAAGAAAATACAAGAAATGTTTAACAAAGATCTAGAACAACTAAAGAACAAACAAACAGAGATGAACAACATAATAACTGAAATGAAAAATACACTAGAAGGAATCAATAACAGAATAACGGAGGCAGAAGAACAAATAAGTGAGCTGGAATGCAAATGGGTGGAAATAACTGCCGAGGAACAGAAAAAAGAAAAATAGACTGAAAAGAATTGAATACAGTCTCAGAGACCTCTGGGACAACACTAAACACACCAACATTCGAATTATAGGGGTCCCAGAAGAAGAAGAGAAAAAGAAAGGGTCTGAGAAAATATTTGAAGAGATTATGGTTGAAAACTTCCCTAACATGGGAAAAGAAATAGTCACCCAAGTCTAGGAAGCACAGAGAGTCCCATACAGGATAAACCCTAGGAAAAACACACCAAGACACATATTAATCAAACAAACAAAAATTAAATTCAAAGAAAAAATATTAAAAGCAGCAAGGGAAAAACAAAAAATAACATATAAAGGAATCCCCATAGGGTATCAGGCTGATTTTTCAGTGGAAACTCTGCAGGCCAGAAGGGAGTGGCAGGATATACTTAAAGTGATGAGAGAAAAACCTACAATCAAGATTACTCTACCCAGCAAGGATCTCATTCAAATTCGATGGAAAAGTCAAAAGCTTTTCAGAAAAGTAAAAGCTAAGAGAATTCAGCACCACCAAACCAGCTTTACAGCAAATGCTAAAGAAACTTCCCTAAGCGGGAAACACAAGAGAAGAAAAAGACCCACAAAACCAAACCCCAAACAATTAAGAAAATGGTAATAGGAACATACATATTGATAATAATGTTGAATGTAAATGGATGAAATGCCCCAACCAGAAGACACAGACTGGCTGAATGGATACAAAAACAAGACCCATATATATGCTGTCTACAAGAGACCCACTTCAGACCTAAGGATACATGCAGATTGAAAGTGAAGGGATGGAAAAAGATATTCCATGCCAATGGAAATCAAAAGGTAGCTGGAGTAGCAATTCTCATATCAGATAAAATAGACTTTAAAATAAAAACTGTTACAAGAGATAAGGAAGGACACTACATAATGATCAAAGGATCAATCCAAGAAGAAGATATAAGAATTATAAATGTTTATGCACCCAACATAGGAGCACCTCAATACATAAGGGAAATGCTAACAATCATGAAAGGAGAAATTGACAGTAACACAATAATAGTAGGGAACTTTAACACCCCAGTTACACCAATGGACAGATCATCCAAGCAGAAGATAAATAAGGGAACACAAGCTTTAAGTGGCACAATAGACCAGATAGATCTAATTGATATTTATAGAACATTCCACCCAAAAGTGACAGAATACACTTTCTTCTCAAGTGCACATGGAACATTCTCCAGGATAGATCACATCTTGGGTAACAAAACAAGGCTTGGAAAATTTAAAAAAATTGAAATCATATCAAGCATCTTTTCTGACCACAATGCTATGAGATTGGAAATCAATTACAGGAAAAAAACTGTAAAAAACACAAATACATGGAGGCTAAACAGTGCACTATTAAATAACCAAGAGAACACTGAAGAAATCAAAGAAGAAATAAAAAAATACATAGGAACAAATAACAATGAAAACACGGTGATCCAAAACCTATGGGATGCAGCAAAAACAGTTCTAAGAGGGAAGTTTATAGCAATTCAATCTCACCTCAAAAACCAAGAAAAATCTCAAATAAACTATCTAACCCTACACCTAAAACAACTAGAGAAATAAGAACAAAGAAAACCCAAAGTCAGAAGAAGGAAAGAAGTAATAAAGATCAGAGCAGAAATGAAATGGAAATGAAGAAAACAATAGCAAAGAGCAATAAAACTAAAAGTTTGTTCTTTGAGAAGATAAACAAAATTGATAAACCCTTAGCCGGATTCATCAAGAAAAAAAGGGAGAGGACGCATATCAATAAAATTAGAAATGAAAAAGGAGCAATCACAACTGACACTGCAGAAATACAAAAGATTATAAGACTACTACAAACAACTATATGCCAATAAAATGGACAACCACGAAGAAATGGACAGATTCTTGGAAAGTTACAATTTTCCAAGACTGAACCAGGAAGAATTAGAAAATATAAGCAGACCTATCACAAGTAATAAAATTGAAACCATAATTAACAATCTTCCAACAAACAAAAGTCCAGGATGATGGCATCAGAGGCGAATTCTATCAGTTAGAGAAGAGCTAACACCCATCCTTCTCTAACTCTTCCAAAAATTGCAGAGGGAGAAACACTCACAAATTAATTCTGTGAAGCCACCTTCACCCTGATACCAAAACCAGGAAAATATATCACAAAAAAAGCAAATTATAGACCAATATCACTGATGAACATAGATACAAAAATCCTGAACAAAATACTAGCAAACGGAATCCAACAGCACATTAAAAGGATCATACACCATGATCAAGTGGGATTTATCCCAGGGATGCAAGATTTCTTCAGTTTACACAAATCAATCAGTGTGATACACCACATTACCAAATTAAGGAATAAAAACCATATGATCATCTCAATAGGTACAGAAAAAGCTTTTGACAAAATTCAACACCCACTTATGATAAAAACTCTCCAGAAAATGGGCATAGAGGGAACCTACCTCAACATAATAAAGGCTGTATATGACAAACCCACAGCAAGCATCATACTCAATGGTGAAAAACTAAAAGCACTTCCACTAACATCAGGAACAAGACAAGGATGTCCACTCTCACCACTCATATTCAACATAGTTTTGGAAGTCCTAGCCACAGCAATCAGAGAAGAAAAAGAAATAAAAGGAGTACAGATTGGAAAAGAAGAAGTAAAACTGTCACTGTTTGCCGATGACTTGATACTATACATAGAAAATCCTAAAGATGCCACCAGAAAACTATTGCAACTAAGCAATGAATTTGGTAAGGTTGCAGGTTACAAAATTAATACACAGAAATCTCTGGCATTCCTATACACCAACAAGGAAAAATCAGAAAGAGAAATTAAAGAAACACTCCCATTTACCATTGCAACAAAAAGAATACAATACCTAGGAATAAACCTGCCTAAGGAGGCAAAAGACTTGTACTTACAAAACTATAAAACACTGATGAAAGAAATCAATGATGACATATACAGATGGAGAAATATACCATGTTCTTGGATTGGAAGAATCAACATTGTGAAAATGACTATACTACCCAAAGCAATCTACAGATTCAGTGCAATCCCTATCAAACTACCAATGGCATTTATCACTGAACTAGAACAAAACATTTTACAATTTGTAGGGAAACACAAAAGACCCCAAATAGCCAAAGCAATCTTGAGAAAGAAAAACGGAGTTGGAGGAATCAGGCTCCCTGACTTCAAACTATACCACAGAGCTACAGTAATCAAGAGAGTATGGTACTGGCACAAAAACAGAAATATAGATCAATGGTACGAGGTAGAATGCCCAGAGATAAACCCACGCGCACATGGGCACCTAATTTATGACAAAGGAGGCAAGAACATACAATGGAGAAAAGATAGCCTCTTCAATAAGTGGTGCTGGGAAAACTGGACAGCTACATGTAAAAGAAAGAAATTAGAACACTACCTAACACCATACACAAAAATAGACTCCAGATGAATTAGAGACTTAAATATAAGACCAGACACTATAAAACTCTTAAAAGGAAAACACAGGAAAAACACTCTTTGACATAAACCATAGCGAGATCTTTTTTGACCCACCTCCTAGAGTAACGGAAATAAAAACAAAAATAAACAAATGGTTCTTAATTAAAGTTAAAAGTTTTTCACAGCAAAGGAAACCATAAACAAGACAAAAAGGCAACCCTCAGAATGGGAGAAAATAGTTGCAAATGAAAATACAGACAAAGGATAATCTCCAAAATATACAAACAGCTCATGGAGCTCAATATCAAAAAAAAACAAACAATCCAGTTAAAAAATGGGCAAAAGACCTAAATAGACATTTCACCAAGGAAGACATACAGATGGCCAAGAGGCACATGGAAAGCTGCTCAACATCACTAATCATTAGAGCAATGCAAATCAAAGCTACAATGAGGTATCACCTCACCTCAATCAGAGTGGCCATTATCAAAAAATATAGGGGCTTCCCTGGTGGCACAGTGGTTGAGAGTCTGCCTGCTGATGCAGGGGACACGGATTTGTGCCCCGGTCTGGGAAGATCCCACATGCCGTGGAGCGGCTGGGCCCGTGGGCCGTGGAGCGGCTGGGCCCGTGGGCCATGGCCCCTGAGCCTGCGCGTCCGGAGCCTGTGCTCCGCAATAGGAGAGGCCCGCATACTGCAAAAAAAAAAAAATACATATATATATATATATATATATATATATATATATATATAAACAATAAATGCTAGGAAGGGTGTGGTGAAAAGTGAACCCTCCTGCACTGTTGGTGGGAATGTAAATTGATACAACCACTATGCAAAACAGTCTGGAGGTTCCTTATAAAACTAAAAATAGAACTACCATATGACCCAGCCCTGAGAAAACCATAATTCCAAAAGAGACATGTAACACAATGTTGATTGCAGCAGTATTTACAACATGTAGGACATGGAAGCAACCTAAATGTCCATCAACAGATGAATGGATAAAGAAGATGTGGCACATATATACAATAGAATATTACTGAGCCATAAAAAGAAAGTAAACTGAGTTATTTGTAGTGAGGTGGATGGACCTAGAGTCTGTCATACAGAGTGAAGTAAATCAGAAAGAGAAAAACAAATACTGTGTGCTAACACATATATATGGAATCTTAAGAAAAAAAAAAACATGGTACTGATGAACCTAGTTGCAGGGCAGGAATAAACTGATAGACATAGGAATTGGACTTGATGACCTGGGATGGGAGGGTGAAGCTGGGGCGAAGTGAGAGTAGCATCGGTATGTACACACTACCGAATGTAAAATAGTTGGCTGGTGGGAAGCAGCAGCATAGCACAGGGAGATTGTCTCGGTGCTTTGCGATGACCTAGAAGGGTAGGAGAGGGAGAATGGGAGGGAGGCTCAAGAGGGAGGGGATATGGGGACATGCGTATGCACGTGGCTGATTCGCTTTGTTGTGCAATAGAAACTAACACAGTATTGTGAAGTAATTATACTCCAATAAAGATCTATTAAAAAAAAAACCCTCATATTCCTGAAATGATGATGCTAGTAATAGTATTAATATTAATACTAATAAGTAGAAATCAACTACTATTGAAAGCCATTGGAGAAGCAACAAGTATAGTGGTAGAAAAACGTAGATTTTGAAGCCAGAATATTGGAAGACTCAATATTCTCAAGATGTCAGTGCTTTCCAATTTGCTCCATATATTCAATTCATTCCCAATCAAAATCTTAGCAAGTTACTTTGTGGATATTGACAAATTGATTCTAAAGTTTATATGGAGAGGCAAAAGACTAGCCAATACAGAATATTGACGGAGAAGAAAAGAATAGCCAACAAAATATTGACAGAGAAGAACAAAGTTGGAAGACTGACACTACCCTACTTCAAGATTTATTATGAAGCTATAGTGGTCAAGAGAGTGTGGTACTGACAGAAGAAAGACAAATAGATCAATGGAATAGATTAGAGACCCCCAAATAGATCCACATAACTATGGTCAACTGACCTTCAACAAAAGAGCAAAGGCAGTGCAATGAAGCAGAGTCTTTTCAAAAAATAGTGCTGGAACAACTGGACATCTACATGTAAAAAAATGCTTCTGAATACAGACCTAACAGCCCTTCGCAAAAGTTAACTCAAAATGGACCACAGACCTAAATAGCAAACAAAACTATAAAACTCTTTGAAGGTAACATAGGAATAAACCTGTAAGATTTTGGGTGTTGAGATGACTTTTCAGGTACAACAACAAAGGCATGATCCATGAAAAAATTGATAAGCTGGACTTCATTAAAATTAAAAACTTCTGCTCTGTGAAAGACAGTGTCAGAAGGATGAGAAGATAAGCCAGATAGGAGAAAGTTTTTGCAAAATACACATCTGATAATGGACTGTTCTCTAAAATATACAAAGAACTATTATAGACAACCTCTGTAAGTAGATTGTAAGGAATGATCCCTGGAGCTAAACTGCCTAGGGTCAGACCTTGGCTCTACTACCTACTGTATACTATTGAGCAAGCTATGCCTCCTTTTATTTTTCCTTATTTGTAAGACGCAAATAACAATAGTGTAACCCACATAAGATCATTGTGAGGTTTAAATGAATTGCAATTGAGAAAACACTTAGGGCAGAGACTGATACATAATTAAGTAAAAAAATAAATATTAACTATTATGTTGTCAGGTCTCTCTGTTAATATGTTATATATAATAATATTATGAAAATTATCATTTTTTCCTTAAATGATACTTAAATATATTAGTTGTTAAAATAATTATCTTTCTCAAAATGCATAATTAAGTTTAGTTATCCTCATACAAACTCAATTTTTTCTTATTGTTACCTGGAGATAATAATAATACTTCATGAAGGATCTTGTAAAGATGTCCTATATATTTGTATCATTGGGTATATGTAGAAATATATAATATATACTAAAGCTAGAGAATTCTGATTATATCAAACAGGTCATGTGGATTTTGATTTATCAGTTTTAACAAAATCGTCTCTGTGTTTAATAAGGTGCATGTATTGGAAAATGAACATTTCAGGCCTCACCACCAGGTCAGATATATAGACAATAGGGAACACTGAAAGACTGTGTTTTAGGCTTCCACTCATACAGACATGATATTAACAATCTTTTCCTAAATGAATAGTTGTCAACTATAAGAATAAAATTACAGTATCCTTTGCTTTTAAAATTGTTTCTTTCCTCAAGTGAATGTCATATAATTTGAATTGTTTTTGGTAGGTCAAACTTATTCATACTCTTTTTTCCTTCAAACATCATTGTTTTTACCTTGTTCTTTTGGAAGAAACAAAATCTATTAGAATTTATAAATTTTATTTATATGTTAAAGTTTCTTTTGTTGCCTTCTCAGCTTAATTAAATATTAATTTGTCAAAAGTTTTTTCCTTAGAGATTGAAATCTCTTTTCCAGGACCTAGAAAATGACTTGAAAAAAATCACTAAAACAGATTTGTTCCTTCTTCTCTTACACTAATAGGTAATTTGACTTTGTCCTTTTTCTTACAATTTGAAGCCTCATATTTCTTAGAATGCTTTCCAAAATGTAATTTTGTGTTATGGGCATTTCTAAAGTATGTGTTTGATTTTTTTCCCCTCTCCAAATTCACACAAATCTTGATAATGCAAAAAAATACCCTCCACAACTGTAGGGTTTTGCAGTATGTAGCTTGTGCTGCATCATTTTTTAAAAACAAATGTTCAGTGCCAGCTTTGTGCCTTCGAGCTGTTTGAAGCACTGAAGGGGACACGTCCTGTAATGTGAAGCGCTTATACCATGAGTTAAACGGTACAGACAAGTCCCAGAAAAATGCACCTGGTGTGCAGGTGGTAGTTAAATCAACAAGAAATTTTATTTCATTGTATTAGATTTCATTAGCAGTACTCCCTTTTTCTTTAGAAATTTTGAAATATAGTGGGAAAATATGTCATCATGCAGAATTTTAAGGGCTCCATCATGGTGATAATATTGCTTCAGGAAAAAAAATAACTCAAAGAATAGAGTGACCTAAAGCCACATGAGTCAGAAGTATTGATAGAAAGCAAAGAAAGCAAATGAGTTTGAGTAGAAGATATTTAGTGCAGGCAGTTACATATAAATCATATTTATAACAGTAATCTATAATTTAAAAAAATTATTAAAAAGAAACAGTGCAAGCAGTCATATAATTTAAGAATAAAGCCAGATAATGGTTATATAGGCACATTGTTATCATCATAGCTTATTTTTTAGACTAGATGAAGATCAGTAGAAAACTGGGATATGAAAAAAGGTAGATATAATTATTAATGTAAAGAAAAGAGGTTGATTACTATTTTATGAAAATGGAGATGAATAAGAATATTGCAATGTAAAGAAATACGTAGCCACAGTATAACATGAACTTCTTGGAAGGATGATACATATTTCCTTAGATCCTAAGTACCCACCATCTTTTTAGTGACTCTAAATGCATACTTCAGCATATACACAGATCAAAAACTTCAGCAGGGAGAACTAAAAGATATCACTCTGAGTGGTTTTGCCACAAGTTTGTGAGTGAAGGGTGAGCACTGAACTTCACTAAAATTTAAATGTAAGTAGGATGTTCTACAGGTGGCAGGAAGTCTTCTTGCCATTTTTAAATTCTATGGGACTCCAGAGTTTGAATCTTCTGCACTTGAATTAAGTATAGTAAACAAAAATATTTGTGAATATATTAAGGCCAGATAAGTACCAGACGTAACAGGACGAGAAGTCATCCTATTCGGCATTGAAAACCTGTCACTTTATGAAATAATATTAATACTGCCTAACATTTACTGAGTTCTTTCTCAGTGTTTCTAAGTGCTTCTTATACATTTTCATATTTAATTAAAGCAACCAGGAGATGACTTCTATCACAGCACTTTGACAAAAGAGGAAACTAAAACAAATATTGTTTAAGTAACTTGCCCAGCTCTCAGAGTTGATGTGCCACAGCCTGAATATTTTGATTGGGGGCCATTGATCTGAGTCTCTTGGCTTTGTTATTACTCTAGCCTCTTAATAAAATTAACTTTTTTTTTTTTTTTTTTTTGGCGGTACGCGGGCCTCTCACTGCTGTGGCCTCTCCCACTGTGGAGCACAGGCTCCAGACTCCACAGCATGTGGGATCCTCCCAGACCCGGGCACGAACCCGCGTCCCCTGCATCAGCAGGCGGACTCTCAACCACTGTGCCACCAGGGAAGCCCTAAAATTAACTTTTAATTAAATAAAATATATACTAATATCACCATCTGTCCAATCTATTTATTTTAGATTGTTGTTGACATATATAAATCCTCAAATATTTGGTAGGAAAGAAAATTTAAATTTAGTAATTTGGTTGTTAAAGTGTCAAAAAATTTATTGAAAATGAGAATTAAGCTCCAGTAGGATACAAAGAGGCTTACCCTCTTTCTCTCATACAATCAATATTATACTCATATTGCTGTCCTTTTAAGCCTAGAGCACAGTGTTTGTTAGCTGATGGACTTGTGATACTCTTTGTGGCTGCACGTTAGAATCACCTTGGAAGCTTTAAAAAATATATTCATACCTAGACTAGAAACGGAACCACTTAAATTAGAATCTCTGGGCAAGGAGCTTGGGCTTAGTTGTGTTTGTTGTTGTTGTTTTTAACATCTTTATTGGAGTGTAATTGCTTTACAATGGTGTGTTAGTTTCTGCTTTATAACAAAGTGAATCAGTTATACATATATGTATATCCCCATATCTCTTCCCTCTTGTGCCTCCTTCCCACCCTCCCTATCCCACCCCTCTAGGTGGTCACAAAGCCCTGAGCTGATCTCCTTGTGCTATGCGGCTGCTTCCCACTAGCTATCTATTTGACGTTTGGTAGTGTATATATGTCCATGCCTCTCTCTAGCATTCTTCTCTTCACTTTTCATATTTGCATTTTTATTCTCTTACACTGAAAATCTTGACACGAAATAATATTAATGTATTTAATTATTTGCTATGTCATATAGTACATGTTTTTTTCCTTGATGAATTGAAAAATTTAAATTATGAAGTGTGAGATCCTTATCTTTTGAAAGTACAAATCTTCTTCATTGGTGCTCAAGCTCCCTCCTTCTTATATTCAAATTGTATTTCCTTTGCCCCCCCAAAAGTGCTTGTTTTATAACTGTGTGGACGGTCCATGTCTGTTCTTTCAGATGAAGGCTTTGTTCTTTATAGAAGCAAATGTTAATGGAGCAGATGCCCCTCGTCCTCCTGTGCTCCTTTCTCCAGAGCCAGAAGGAATTCAGACTGCTTATTTTTATACTTACTGATATCCTGGGGAAAAAGGTAAAGGAGAGTTTATAAAACCTGGACAAAAGAAGGATGTAACTTTTTCAGTTCTCCCAAGGGCTGAATCTCGGCTGAAATAACTGACAGTTTTGAGACATACAGAAGGAAATGATGAGTTAGGCTAAATGTCCAGATGTGTGCACAACAGATGTATAAGGTTACATTTTAAGACAAGGAATGCAATACCTGTATTTTTAGAGAGGAAGTTATAAATAGTAAATACATAACAACTATTAACTATAGTCTGACTCTTCAAGATTTTAAAATAGCAAATACTTTTTTCATCTCTACGCTATTTAGCAGTGCTTAAAAAGATTTATATAAGTAAAACCGTATCAGAAAGATCATAGATTGAATTAAATCAAATGGGGACTTAGAATATGATAATTCTTGCTTTATTATCTTTAATATGTGGTTGAACATTTTTGATGAACTTGTTTTTACCATGAAATAAAAGTAGACTTTTTTTAAACCTTTACTCATCTATACCTACAAATTTCTTGCTCTTCTTTCTTAGACAGTACTAAACATCCTCAAAAATACCTTGCAAATATTCTGAGTTACCACAGGCTAGGGCAAACTGTTAAAGAAAAGTAGCAAAATTACTTTGTTGCTTCTAAATCCTACAGAACGATGTCATCCTTTAGCAGTATATTTCTTAATTCTGTCTTACAAACTAGTATGGATAATATCTTAAAATATGTAGTATGAAAAATGGAGTATTTTCTACCTGAGAAAGCTATTGTTCCTGCATAGGATAGATACTGCCCTCATTCAAATATTCATTTATATGCAGCAAAATATTCTTTTTGTTCTACATGGTTACCATGCCTTGCATGCTTCTTAGAAGCCAAAACATACATCCATGGGAATGATGACAAAGCACATCCTAATTCGGGAATTTTAAAGGGCTCTGGGATTTGAAGTTGACACTTCTTTGGCTGCGTTCCAACATACAACTAGGGAGAAGAAAGAAGCCATTTGGGTTCCGTGTGTCCCTAAATCTCATGTAGTTTTGGAGAGAACAGTGATGTCCAAAGTAAAAGTGCGATAACTTGCTCAGATAATAGGAAGTTGCTTCGAAGTGAAATAGGTGACCTTTAATAATGAGAAATTTGTCAGTGGAAATTCACTAGAGAGTTGGACCAGGGCGAAATCTTGTAGTCGTCTCAGGAGCATAAGCAGGCAGAAAGTGATTGCTCACATTGGAAGAGAAATTTTAAAAGTCACAGCACTTCCTTTTCATCCTTTGTAAATGCACCCAAGGGAGGAGCTACCTCTCTGGGGTTTAACTTCCTCCTGTTGTAGACAGCTGGTGGGAGGACGAGGGGGGAAACGACAGAAAGAGGAATTCAACCCTGGTTAAGGTGTTCAAGCATCACAGAGCTCATCAGTGTCTTCCCTCTCCCAGAACAGCCTCCCAGTGGTAACAGAGATGTTGCTTCCCTCCTTCCCTTATTTGTGTTTGAGTGCAGAGGTGGAGGGGTGGGAAGCAAGCTGCCAAAATGTTGGCCTATCCCTGGAAAAGTGTCCACACTTTAATCAATACCTCTAAAGGCCATAAGAGAGAGGTGTTGGATAGAAGGGTTAATTTAGTTATTCTCATGAAAGGTACCACTAAAACTGTTTCTTTTCTTCCCTCACTGACATTAAGAAGTAATGCATATGACAATTCTTTTATCAAGATGTAAAAGCATTGCATATACTCGTATACTCTTCTAAGACATTCATTTACTTCCTTTCTTAGTTTTCAGATGCCCTTCATTGTCAGACAATTTCACACAGAGGATAAGAGGAGAGGTTATTTATGTATTTATTTTTTAATTGAAGTATAGTTGCTTTACAATTCTGTGTTAGTTTCTGGTGTACAGCAAAGTGATTCACTTATACATATGTGTGCTCATATATATATTCTTTTCCATTATGGTTTATTATAAGATATTGAATATAGTTCCCTGTGCTATACAGTAGGACCTTGTTTATGTATTTTATATATAGTAGTTTCTATCTGCTAATCCCAAACTCCTAATTTATCCCTCCCCACTCTCTTTCTCCTTTGGTAACCATAAATTTGTTTTCTATGCCTGTGAGTCTGTTTCTGTTTTGTAAATAAGTTCATTTGTATCATTTTTTTTAGATTCCACATATAAGTGATTTCATATGATATTTGTCTTTTTGTGTGACTTACTTTACTTATTATGATAATCTCTAGGTCCGTCCGTGTTGCTACAAATGGCATTATTTCATTTTTTTTAATGGCTGAGTAATATTCGATTGTATCAAGATACCACATCTTTTTTATCCATTCATCTGTCAGTGGACATTTAGGTTGCTTCCATGTCTTGGCTATTGTAAATAGTGCTGCTATGAGCATTGGGGTGCGGGTATCTCTTCGAATTAGAGTTCTCTCCAGATATATGCCCAGGAGTGGGATTGCTGGATCATATGATAGCTCTGTTTTAGTTAAGGAACCTCCATACTGTTCTCCATGGTGGCTGCACCAATTTGCATTCCCACCAACAGCGTAGGAGGGTTCCCTTTTCTTCACATCCCCTCCAGCATTTATCATTTGTAGACTTTTTCATGATGGCCAGTCTGACTGGTGGGAGATGATACCTCATCGTAGTCTTGATTTCGCATTTCTCTAATAATTAGCAACGCTGATCATCTTTTCATGTGAAGAGGAGAGGTTTTAAAGTCAGATTGACCTGATTTCACATTCTGACTCCATCATCTATTAATTACTGTGACCTGGTACAAATTACTCAATTTTTCTGAGTCTCAATTTACTTTTTTGTAAAATGGGCATTAATATTATACACCCCTCAAAGTGCTTTGAGGCTAAATGAAATAATTATGTGTTTGATGGCTGGCACACAGTACATACCTTATCCATGATACTCCTTGTAATTACTATATGGTAAGTATATGATGACTATTTCAGGAATTCCAGACTGTAAAAGATAGTGCTAATTGACTGTAGTGCTTTGTCTCACTGATGCCATACAGTCTCAGAATCTTTTTTAGCAGAGTGCTCTAAACAACTACTTCTAAGTATGAAACTTACATTCCATCACTTTCTGGGAATGGAATGTGAGAGGATCAGAGCAGGAATCTTGTCTTACTCATCTTGGAAAATTCAACATCAATTACTAATTGGTATATTCTACATGTTTATAAATGCCTTCTGAATTAATCTTCTAGATGAGTACTAGTCATTGTACTACTTTGCATTTACACTTTATCTTTTTTAAAAATTAAAATAATACCTTCCCTTACATCTTTTAGTCTTGAATTGCTTGAAGAGAAGCGGGGTAAGTAGGTTTAGTGAGCCAGGAATTTATGAGTTCCATTTTGGACATGTTGAAATTGGGGTATCTGTTAGACTCTCAAGTGGAAATGTCAAGGAGGAAGTTTTATATAAGACTAGTGTTCAGGGAGGAGGTCCAGGCTGGAAATGTAAATGAGCACATTGTTAACATACTGATGGTGTTTAAAACTATGGGAGAGATTGAGGTCCAAAGGAGTAAATCTAGAAAGGGAAGATGCTCCAAAAGCTGAGCCCTGTGATGTTCCATTATTTGTGTTTGGCACACAAGGGGGAACCAGCAAATTAGACTGGGAAGGCAGCAGAAAAGTCACAGAAGAAATCGAAGAAAGTATGTATATCAAGGAGAAGGTCATGATGAACTGTACCAAGTAGTGCTGAGAGATTCCTGATTTAGCAATAGTAGGCCAGGTTGCTGGGACTAACTTCCTCTCCGAGGGCAACTAAAACTGCTGGATGAAATATAAAAACGGTCTTAACAGCTTCAGAGACATGTCCAAATAGTGAGGAATCATCAGGTCACATACTGAAGACAGCAAGGACACGAAAATTAAGGTAGCACTCCAATCCACTTTTATTGTGTGGGCTTCTGTTAGTTTTTTTTTCCTGAAGAAACAGCTGTTAAAACGAATGGTGATTTTTGTTGTCTTTGGGCACAAGGGGGTAGAGACCCCAAAGATGGGGACTCTATCAATTAAACTGAGACCTCAAGGCATAAGAGTCGAACAGACATAAACCCACCCATTCACTTACACTCCCACGAGAGTGCGGGAGAAATTGTCTGGTTGCTGGGAAAATAGAGGAAATAAAGAAAGATTAAAAAAAAAAAAAAAAACTGATCCCTAAGAGTTTGTAAATCAAACACTAGCCCAAACATAATTATAGTCAAAATGTGCACTGCCAGGTTTATACAAGACGTTTCAGGCCATGAATGTAGTTTAAAGTGGTGCTCCAGCTACCTGCCAACTAAAGCAAATGCCTCTGGAGAAACAGTGATGCTTATCTATGCCTCAATTATTTTTTCAACTTTTCAACACCAATGACCAGCACATATCACAGAAAATCAGGCGCATAAGGAAACAAGCAATTATATTTGACAACCAGGAAAAACAACAGACAAATGGAACTCACTTGCACAGATTTCAGACACCAATAGTATCAGATGCAGATTTTAGCAAGTACACTTATTATGTTTAAAGACATTTTTTAAACGTTGCAAATAAATAGACATATTAGGAAAACAATTTTAAGTGGCATTGCAAATTTGCAAAAATAAATACAATTTCTAGAAATGAAAACTACAAATTTGAAGTTAAAAACTGTGTACTCAGATTTGATAACAGAATGTATGAAGCAGAAGAGGATATTTTTCAGTAGTAGAGCAAAAGAAACTATAAAGAATGTAGCCTAGAGAAAAAAAAGGGGTAAAAACCGTGGAAGAAAAGATATAAAAACGAATAGAGTGACGTCTTATGTACATTGAAGAGGACCATTTTTCTAAAACTTCATAGTTCCTGGAGCTAATCCTAACATTACTTCAAAAATTTTCTAAATAAATGAAAATGTTATTGAAATGGGAAAAGCCTTAGAAAATATTGTCTGAAGACACTGACCTATAAATTACTGATCCCAAATAATCAATTTTATTAAATGTGTAGGCAAAACTCTCATTTACATATTTCTCAGTTGAAAAAGAAATATCAAATTTCATCATAAGTGAATTATAATGAGAGAAATCAATATTATTTGCTGAAGTTATTTTTAAAGACAATACAAGAGATTAGTAAATTCAAAAAACATTAAATATGTGATTCTGAGTGTGCAATGTGTAGATGAATGATGCGTGCTGCATCAAAATAAGTTGTTTAATTTATGTAAATTATTTCGTCTGTTTTCTTTTCTGAATCAGTAGTATCTAACTATTTGCCCTTAAGTAAGCTACTTACTGTTCAAAACCTCCCTTCCCTTAACGAAAAATTAGAAATAATAAAACGCTCCCCTTCTGATTAGATTGTTACAGGACTCATTTGAGGTGATTTGTGTCAGACTGTTAAGGGCTACCCAATTCTAAGAAGTGGTTACAAGCAGAGCTTCTGAAGCTCCCACAGAAACAAGGTTATTCTGTTCATTTTTAGCATGATTGATGGTTTCTTTTTGTTATTGATCCATGTTCTCAAAAGAAGCTAAATTATCTAGAAGGTATTTTCTAGATCTAATTACATTTACCTGAATGGAATGTATTAAGATATATCTCTACGTTAAATTTTCACACATTATTATTTACATGACATAAAAAAATAGAAATATGCCAAAAATATGGCGAAATTTTATTTGCTCTCATTATAAAAACACACTTTTCTACACTCAGTCAAGGTTAGTATGGGTGAGGGGTGAAAACGGAAAAGAATCTGTTGTTGGGCTTGATGTGCACAGGCCGTGTCTTGTGTTGGCATTCTTGTTGGTGGGCTCTCCTTGGCATTTGTATCTCTTCCCTTGAGGAGCAGGTTGAGTTCAGTCTTGTTACCATATTCGTTTTTTTCTTTTTAACATCTTTATTGGAGTGTAATTGCTTTACAATGGTGAGTTAGTTTCTGCTTTATAACAAAGTGAATCAGCTATACATATACATATATCCCCACATCTCTTCCCTCTTGCATCTCCCTCCCTCCCACCCTCCCTATCCCACACCTCTAGGTGGACACAGAGCACCGAGCTGATCTCCCTGTGCTATGCGGCTGCTTACCACTAACTATCTATTTAACATTTGGTAGTGTATATATGTCCATGCCACTCTCTCACTTCGTCCCAGCTTCCCCTTCCCCCTCCCCGTGTCCTCAAGTCCATTCTCTATGTCTATATCTTTATTCCTGTCCTGCCCCTAGGTTTTTCAGAACCACTTTTTTTCTTTTTTTAGATTCCATATATATGTGTTAGCATACGGTATTTGTTTTTCTCTTTCTGACTTACTTCACAGTTAGTATGACAGTCTCTAAGTCCATCCACCTCACCACAAATAACTCAATTTCGTTTCTTTTTATGGCTGAGTAATATTCCATTGTATATATGTGCCACATCTTCTTTATCTATTCATCTGTCGATGGACTCTTAGGTTGCTTCCATGTCCTGGCTATTGTAAATAGAGCTGCAATGAACATTGTGGTACATGACTCTTTTTGAATTATGGTTTTCTCAGGGTACATGCCCAGTAGTGGGATTGCTGGGTGGTATGGTAGTTCTATTTTTAGTTTAACACAGACCTGTAGGTAATGAATTCTCCTAACTTTTGTTTGTTTGAAAAAGCCTCTATTTCATTCCCATTTAAATTTTTATTAGGATGAATTTTTAACACAGACAAAAATAGGTACCTAGCACTCATCATCCACCCAACAGACATCACCCCATGACTGTCCTACTGCTTTCACACCCATATCCATCCAAATTAGTGTTGGAGCAAGACTTAGACATTGCATCAGTGCATTCATTTGATCTGTTAATGATTTAATTTAATATCTAAAGAATAAGCCATTTTCCCTTCTTTTATATATTTACCTGACCAATGTCACATGTAAAAATGGTTAAAAAGAATTGCTTCATATCATGTGCTCTCCATTCAGTGTTCCAATTTCTCATTGTCTCATGAATATCATAACATTTTTGAGCTTAGTTTTTTCATAAGGATAGCAGTAAAGTCCTTACATTGCAATGGTTGCTTTATTGGTTAAATCTCTTTTAATTATAAATTCCACTTCTCTCTCCTTTTTTTCCCCCCTTATAATTTATTTGTTAAAGGAATTGTGTCTCTTTTTCTGGGTTTTGCTGATTGCATCCCTGTGCTATATAGCTTAACATATTCCTCTGTCCTCTGTAATTCCTCTGAATTATTGGTAGGATCTAGAGGCTGGGTAAGGTTAAAGTTTGATTTGGGGGCACAAGGTCACTTTATAAGTGGTATTATTTTCTTTTGTCAGGAGGAACATACTGTTGTGTTTTCTCTCTTTTTGTGAGGTTAGCACTCATAATCTTAAGACTAGTCCTTTTATCAATGTCTCTGCATTCATTATGGTTTTCTGAAGTTTGTTCTTCAGTAGATTCCTCTGGGAACAATATTTCTTGACTTTTTGTATGTTGATAACAGTTTTTCCTTGGCGTTAATACTTGGAAGTTAGTTTAGCTGCTTATAAAATCCTTGGCTCACGTTTTCTTTCCTTGAGTATCTTAAATGTGTTATTCCTTTTCTTTTTTTAGAAATAAAATATTGTTTTTAATAAACTTGACAGAAATTTGATTTCCTTTCCTTCTTCAGTGACCCAGTGTAATCTCTGGAATATGAGACCATGATCCTTTTACTCATTTTATGGAAACTTAGTTTTCCTTAACTTCAGGAGAAAGGGTGTGCTATTATAGCTCTCTCAACCTCACAGCACTAGAGCTCTCTCTTTCATTGTTTTTTTTAATGAAATGTCAATATATATGTGTTTCATATATATTATGTATTTTATATAATATGTTTTTATTATATATATATATGTGTGTGTGTATATACTCACACACAATATCACCTTATACTTTCTGAGATCTGGCTCTATTTTCTTCTCCTACTTTTACCTGAATTTCCCATTTCCTATGCTCTGTAGCAGTTTCTACATCTACAGTGGCATTAAAATTAATGTGCAGACAAAGGAGACAGTTTCAGGTACAATATTAGTGCCAAATATTATTTGAGAAACTTGTCTTTATTTTTTCCACAAAGTTACAGGAAGTTTAAAACAAAAGCAGGCAGAAACACTATTGAGCTTACTTGTTTCCATAAGGATGGCAATAAACTCCTTACATTGCAATGGTTGCTTTATTGGTTAAATCTTTTAATTATAAATTCCACTTCTATCTCCTTTTCTTTCCCCCTTGTAATTTATTTGTTAAAGGAATTGTGTCTCTTTTTCCCACACAAATACTCTTGATAGATAACTACTACATGGTAGTTATCTGTCAATGCTCAGGGAGTAATGCAGGTGCCTGGAATAAAGACAAATGGCCACAGAGGACAGCAGGGTCATAAAGTGGTGTCATAGAAGGCAAGTATAGCACAGGTTCCAAGCACAGACTCTGGAATCTGATGCCTGGTGTTTGAATCTCAGCTCTGTCACTGAGAATTTTTGAAACTTGGGCAAGTTTCTTAATCTCTTTATGTCTCAGTTTCCTCATTTATAAAAAGAAATTAACAGTACCTACCTTTATATCGTTTATGTGCAATTCCTGGCATGTAGTAAATGCTCAGTTACTGAAACTTCACTTGGTTCATCTTTAGAGGCTTGGAGAAAAATTCAAGTTACAGAGCTCAAAGTGTCTTTCCAAGTAAATTTAGTAATTTGACTTTACTTTTGAATTTAATTAAAATCAGACAAATTATAGTTCAAATGAAAATGAATATTCCTTCTAGGTAGCTTTGATATTTATAAGATTAAAATTGTATTTTCCTGACCCTCTGTAAATTTGCCATTGTGGTAGTTTAGACTTTGGCAACTTGCCAACCATGTAGGTGGACACTTCATTTTAAAATACTGAATTTTGTATCATGCTGAAGCTATTAAGCTTTAAAGTCCTCAGACTACTCATCTGATAGTCATTTTTGTTTTACTTTTCTTCTTTAAAAACAGAAATAAAGAGTATATTTGAACTTCTTAGACCCTCTCTGTTATTAATAATGTAAACAAGAAAAATATTTCCAAAAATCATAAAGAGATGGGAATTATCCAGAATATTTTAAAGTTTCAACTGCATGGAGATTTAATATCAGTTGATTTTTATAGAAGTAGTTGTATTTATTATGCTCATATCAACTCCTCTTTGTCTCCAGGAATAAAAATTCAAGACCTCTTGCAACTCTGTAAAACAAGTAGATGCTCAATGCCTGTTTTTGTTTATTTTAGTAACATAAGAAACTAATGGGAAGGAAGAGCAACATAGTCCTTGGTTTCATATGGATTATATGGAAATAACATCTGCCTACTTGGTTGAAGTGGCAGAAAGTAGTTTTAGCTGTAGACTTGAGTTAGCACACATATCTATAAATTCTGCTAAAGTATTGACTGTCTTTCAACCAGACAGATGCATGTTAGCTTTATATTATCTTCTGTGAATACCAGGTCTGTGCCTCACTCTAGCTTGTTTGTATGGTCCATCATCTATACTGCTCATAAATCCTGATGACCTTGAGAAGAACAAAAAGAAAAGCAAACAGCATTTTCTCCTGTTATTTTTAATAGACACTCTCTCTCTTATTTTAAATAGAATGAAAAGATTCCATTCATTTGTATTTTCATTATTACAAAAAAATAGGCAGCAGCTTAGCAGTAGGGGATTTGATGTGAAGCATGAATAAACCTAGAGCTATAGGTCTGTGCCCACTGGAGAGCATACTTGGGGAACTGGATTAATGCCTCTTATAATAATCATGAAATTAGCATTGACATTATAAACTTGAGGCCTTGGAGCACATAATAATCCTAGAAAAAACACATTAGGGAAGAAGGAGAAATGCTTACTAATAATACTAAAAACAATAATCTTTTTTTCTTTAAAAAAGAAATGAATATTGAACTGAGTGTTTTACATTTTTTTGAGGCAATATTAGAAAATAATTCCTGGTTGGGGACTTTTTTCTGGGGCCTATGACTGGATGTTTTCTCTTAACCTTTTTTTAAATTTTAGCTAGAAAAGGAAAAATCTTTCTTACCAGATTTTTTAAAATCCTGTCTAAGTAATAAACTTGTATCCAAGAATGTAGTTGTTAGAAAGTACTGTTATCTATTTAAAACTTACGGAAACACTTAATTTTTAAGGCAGCATTAACTAGGGTTGAATTATGGAGCAATTCCTCCGGAAGTTCATGTCAGAGGAATGTTATTGCCAAATAAATCCACTGTGATCAGTTGAGCGACAGTGAATAGGAAAAGCACTTAAACTAATTGGACACTCAGGGGTACCTTTCCAGAGTCTGTTGTGACATGTTAGCTGTGTAACTCCCATTAAAACCAGTGGGGGTTTTGAGGTTGAAATTCATCTTTACAGATTAAAGCCTTCCTTCTTAACACGTGGCGCCGTAGAAACCATCAGAGAAGCCCAGGGTTGGGACATATCAAATGTTCTTTGGAAAGTAGTGATACTAATTTTTTCCCCTCACATTTATCATTATAAACTTTCTAGATATAAATTTTGATGCATTCAACTGAAGATGGAAAGAGAAGATAAGATGTTTATGTTAGAATTTATGCATTAAAATCATGATTTTTGCAATTGATGTGCTGGGTAAGAAAATCATTATTTCCTTTTAAAATGTTTCCTTATATTCCATCGAAAAATGTCTTCTTAGATCTCCACTCCCTCTGCTGGTATTAAGGTACACGCCTACATGTCTTGTGGAAGAATTAGAGGGCTTTTACATAAATTGGTTGGGGTGCCTCTGTGATTGCTTTGGGGAGAATTGAAGAAAGAAAGAATGATTTTTAAAACTACACAGAAACATCTCCTTATGTAATCTGAAAAATAAAAGCTTATTTTACTTATTACAAAAATGTAATATAGTTTTTATTAATTTTTTGAAATGGGTAGGCAAGAAATATGATTTACTTCCTATCATTGACTTTAGAGAAATGTTTGTGATATTGTCAGTTAGAGAATACTAATCAATGTTTACATTTATTGCATGCCTTGATTCATGTTGTACAAAAGGTTTCTTTTGTAATTTTAAGTCTATTTCAATGGTATTTAAATGCAATGTTTGAGTGATATTCTTGAAAAATATATTAATTGTTAAATCAATAAATACTAGATAGAATAAGCAAAATTGGCCCCAACTCCCTGCTCTGTCATTTAACAATTGGATGGTCAAGGATAATTTAACTTCTTTTATCCTACTTTTTTCGTCTGTAAAATTGTGATAATAAAACCTCCTTATCCAGGTGGTTGTGAGCAGTAAGTGACTCAATAGGTGTTTAGCACTGACAATTTGTTTGATGATGATCTCTATCCTAGATTAAGAGACAGACCTTCCAAACTGCCTCAGAGAAAGGAATGAATACATAAATTGAGAGAATAAATGAATAATTTAGAAGTTGTGGACACTTTGGCTCTGATTTGTCCTTTTCTGAGTCAGTGCCTCAAATCCAAAAATAACACCATGATGATGGTGGCTTAGGGCAGTGGTGTGGACAGATAAAGGAAGGTGTGTGAGGGAAGTTATTATTGTTATCATTTTGTGTGCCTAAATTTAAACCTCTGTTCCTAGCAGAGAGTCAGAAATAGAATACATGATGGAGTTCCCATATGAGCACAGATCTTCAGGCATCAAATTCAGTGTTCTTTTTTCTATCACACTTAACACTGTCCTGCCCATTCAAGACTAAATGAAATAAGAAAGGAATTTTCTGTTTCTCTAAATATATTTGCCTCATTTACTTTCCATATTTTTGTTTCTACCTACCTAACATATACTTACCTAAAACATTATTTTTCATCTTAGTTGCCAAACTGAAGTCTTCCTTTCTGCAGTTCATCGTTTATTCCTTAGAATAATTTGCCCAGGCATTTCCTAGGGTGGCCCTTACAGAATCCAGGAGAAGAGATGAGAGGGAACTTTATGAGGAGGCAACACAGGATGCAAATATTAGCCAGACCCTTGCAACCATCAGTGACCCTCTGGAGAACTGACCCTGTGAGCTGAGGACCACTGCTTTGATAATTTTAAGAGGTCCATTGTTTATTATAAATTGTCTCCCTCTCCGAGGTGACAGCAGCAGTATATATGATTATAAATTACTTCCCAGCATCCTGTCTCTGGCACTCACCCATGCTACCAGAATGTGTGTGGATAGGGGGTTGGGCAGGGGTGGGTAGTGAAAGAATGTTTAGAAATGAGGGAAGAGAGGCAGGGCTGCATGCAGTTGATCTCTAATCTGAAAAGGTGTGAAAGATCAGGGAATTTTGGAGAGATAAGAAAAAAAAAATTGAGTCATCAAATTACAGAATGTTAATTCTAGAACAAATGATATTCTAAGATATTTGACTTAAAACCCTCATTTGGGAGGTGAGAAAAAACGCATGCCCAGAGAGGGTAAGTGGATTAATCTGTTGTCTAAAATATGAGATTTGTGCTGAGGTTTGTGAACTTCAATACTGGAGAAACCTTACGGCCTCCGAGTCGTTCTTTTTATTTATACTTGCTGAGTAGTTTTGGTAAAATTTATTTTAAAGGCACAATGAAATTGCAATATTAGCTAAATATAGAATTAATTTAGCCACCTTAATGGGAAAGATCCTTGAAATCAGTTAGGTTCTTCTGCAGTTCATTTTGATATATTCCCTTGGGATTATTTACTCTTGGATTATAACATTTTAATGGACTCTACTTTTCACAGAGATTTCCTGTCTTTCTTCTTTTATGCTTTCTACTTTTTTTTGTTCAATTACACTTGCCTTCCTACTAAACTTATAATTACTGTCCTGAGTCTACTCTTGATTTTAAAAACTCATATGCTGCTGATACCCTTTCCCCACTGTCACCACAGATCTATCACTTACGAAACTTTCGTTGGGTTCTCCCTCATTTCATCTCACTCCTTTCTCTGTAGGATGCAATAATGCAGTTCTTGTGTACTAATTTGATTTGACCTAAACCCAATCATTAAAGTGATTGAGTCATTTAGTCACATACTTTATTATTACTCTTTTAATTTTTATGGACATTTCAAATATACGCAAAAGTGGAAAGAATACAACAATAAACATCAAGGTACTCATTATCCAGTTTCACAATTATCAACATTCAGCCATTCTTATTTCATCCATCACAAGCACACATGTTTTTGCCTGAAATGTTATAAAACAACCAAAACATTGTATTTCACCTATGAATATTTCAGTTCACAACTGTAACAACACTTTTGTTTTAAATAATAACAATGCCATTACCACATGACACAATTTATAATAATTCCTTAATAGCATCTAATGAACAGTTTGTGTTTGTTTTTAACAATTGATTGTAAAAATTAGAATCTAAGTAAGGTCAAATGGTGCATTTACGTCAAATGTTTTATAGCCTTTTAAGATCTCTATAACAATCTACCCTTTTTCTGCTGAAAAAGTATGTGTCATCTTCTTTTCCAAGACCTTCGCCTATTTAATTCTCTCAATACCATTAACCTTTAATTTCTTTCACCCTAATATTTCATGAAAGCCATAATTAAATCTAGAGAATTGATTAGGTTTAAGTTGAATTTTGCGGGAAGGTGGGAAGGACAAAGATACTTCCAAGGTGATGCTATATACACCTATGTTAACATATCATGTCCAGTGCCAGGTTAATCCATCCATTTTGAAGGTCCACATCAGCTCTCAGTCTAGGAACTATAACACCCAGTGTCAGGCCTTTCTTAATTAATGATCTCATCAGGACTTGTCAAATGGCAATTTTCTAAGTGTATTATTTCTCCTGCATTGAACAACTTTTCATTGAAAAGTTTCCCCTTACTATATATTTATGTATGGTTAACTAGTTAACCAACTATTTTGTTCAGGAAAGGCAGGGTAAATGCTTGTTTTGTTCCTGTTAATTTTCAGATTCATGAATTCATGTCCTAGCAAAGGTGATCCATGAGTGTACCTTTCTTTTGGAATATTGTAATAAAAATCCTGGCTTTATGAGCTTTCTAAAATGTATTTGCTGTTTTAAATCCTTGAGAGGCATCACTTGTTTTCGTACTGGAGTACCTCTATGACCTTTTTTTTTTTTTTTTAAAGAAGGTGTTGGGGGTAGGAGTTTATTAATTAATTTATTTATTTTTGCTATGTTGGGTCTTCGTTTCTGTGCGAGGGCTTTCTCTAGTTGTGGCAAGCGGGGGCCACTCTTCATCGCGGTGTGCGGGCCTCTCACTATACACTGGAGCACAGGCTCCAGACGCGCAGGCTCAGTAGTTGTGGCTCACGGGCCTAGCCGCTCCGCGGCATGTGGGATCCTCCCAGACCAGGGCTCGAACCTGTGTCCCATGCATTAGCAGGCAGATTCTCAACCACTGCGCCACCAGGGAAGCCCCTCTATGACCTTTTGATATGACCTTAATGGTCTTTGATAAACTTTTTGCTTTCAGGCAAGTAAGCTGACCTAGCTTCATAGTGTACATTTTCTGACCCAAATCTGGAGTTAGTTTTTTTTCCAAAAACTTCTGATTTTATTTAAGGTACGTAGTATACACAGTCCAGGTGCTATGATGTTCATTTCTAGGAGATTGTCACTGCTTATAGGCCATTTTAGTGGACAGAACTATGAAATACTTTTCTTTCTTTAAAAAAAGAAATATAGGAAATTAGAAAGAGTTTGTGGGGTTTCTTTGGACTACACTTGAAACTTTTCTGTAAGTTTGGTGTAATATCAGAATAAAAAGTAACACAAGAACATATGAATTTATACTGATGCTTGCAAATAAAAATAAATATTGTAGGGTTTTGCTTCTTGGATTTTTAAAATCTTTTTTACTTAAAATGAAAATTTTGCTTCCTAATAAAATTAATGTAATTACTTATCTACTGTATCCTACTCTCTTTAAAAACAAGGCCCCTTAATGCAGTTTTAGACTACTTTGTGGCTCTTTTTGTCATTTGGATATATCTCACTCAGGATAAACACTCAAAATATTCTGTTTAAAATCACTAGAAATAAAGTTACTTTGATATTCCATTATCTGGGTATTCAGTTAATCCCACTTGTTAATTTTTTCAATTTCTAAACTTTGCTTTTTAAAATTTTAATCTTGTTTCTTAATTAGATAAAATATTTGCATCCAACGTCAAAAGTATGTCAACACACATTCAGAAAGAATTTGCTTTAATATAACGCACATGTACACACATCGAGTTCTGTCCTTTCCCATCTGCCTGAACATTTTTTTATGAATTCTTATTTCAAAATTCAAATGTTTCTTTTTAGAAAAAAAAATATTTGTGTGTGTGTATATATATATGTGTGTATATATAATTGTATTCTCTCCTTTTCTTCACAAAAATTGCTTGATTATGGTTAAGTATCACTTTGTACATTGCTTTTTTCACTTAATATATTTGGGGATCATTTTAAAAAAGCTTAAAGAGATCTGCCTTGTTTAATTACAGTTGCATAGTACATTGTGGGGATGTATCATAGTTTATCCAGGCCGTTCAGTGTTGTTGGTTATTTGGATTATCTCAGTCTTTGGCAGCCATAAATAGCCTTGTCTATATATTCTTTATTATTTCTTGGCAGTGTATATCTAACATAGGTTTTTTTTAAAGGAGACCACAAAGGGAAAATGAATATGCAATAACTATCAAGTTATTGTAAAATTCCCTTCCAGTGGCATTGATCCATTTTGTATACACATCACCCTTGTATAGAGCACCAGTTTCTTCACATCCTCTTCAAAATGAGTATATTGTCCAACTTCTAAATATGGGCCAATCTGATAGGTGAAAATAGTATCTCAGAGCAATTTTAATGGCATAGAAATGCATTTGGAGCACCTGTGATTGGTAGAATAAATGCTCACGTATATTATGAGTTTTCTATGCACATGTATCTCCCAATAAACCCTTTCTGAGGCAAGCGTTTTCTTCAAAGCTGTGTTCAGTTCTGTGTAAGGCAGAAGGCACACATGAAGGGAGAGCCTGGGGTAAACATTTTATTAGATAGATGGCTGCAATGGAATGAAAGCATCATCAGCATTGTTCTCAAACTTACCACCAGAGAGGATGAAGGGTCCATATGTGCTGCACTGAAGTATTTATTTATCACTTCCTGGTGGTCACTTAATAATGGTCTTCTCTGAAAAGATCCGAGAATCCTGATTTAAAACTTTAAGTGTTACTCATTTTAAGAACAAGGATAGGAGAATACTTGTGAGTCTATGAATCTTCATATTTTCTTCTCTAACCACTCATGACTCATGCAAGTGCAAATGTTCTTTGAGGATGACATGACTTATATATCAGACAGAGATTTTTTTCATATTTAGGTATCAGATAAAATGTTCTTAAATTTTAGAAACTGCTGCAAAAGAGTTTGCAATTTATAAACACTGCTGGGAAAACATACAATAGATGTCTTCAGAAAGTGCATTTCTCACTGTTTCTCATTTATATTCTAAAATCACAGTGAAACAAGAACCAGACACCCTTTACATGTTTGTACCTCTGATTAAATTAGACACTTGTGGTAAATCAAAACGTATTTTGTAAGTGAAGGAATAGGAAGCCAAATTGCTATTTGGGCTGGAGATTTTCTAGAGAAAAAAATAAGCACATTGTTTTGATTTGGTCACTGCATCAGTAAGTTTAATTTTCCAATTGACTAGAGAGATGCTGTAATACCTTATACAAACATGATTTGTAACCTTCTAACCTCTTTTATTCTGAGCACACAAAATTAAACTATTTTTCATCTGTAACAAACTGCAGAGACATAGGAATGGAAAAGTCATTTTTTGCTTCCTCTACATATACAAGTGACTTAAACAATATAAGAATAATGTCTCCCAAAAAAGGCAATCTTCAGTTTCCTGATGCAAAAATTGGAGTCACTCTCAAAACCATTAAATCGTCCTTTTATGCTACCCTTTTTGGTTAATATACAAAGTAAATTATCACTATCATATTTTTCCACAGGAAAAACTTCTGCAAGGAGTTATATCCACTTATTTTTTGAGTGCCAAGAAATCTCAACTACTTTTTTCTTAATTCTATCTTTTTGGACAGCTTGTATTGTTTTGTTCTTCTGTAATAGTAGATATACTTAACATTCAGACAGCCACAGTAATAGTCTCTGTAAGTCTGGGGACAAATTATGTTTAATCAATGCCATCTAATTCACTGAGGGGAAACGACCTAACTTTCCATACAGACAAAGTGTGTGGAAGGGGCAGCCTACGTAGTATAATTTGAAGAGCCTTCTTGCTGCCGAACATTTCTGCCATCAAGCATGGAATGGTGCCCCGCAAATGTATAGTTCCAAACATTTCTTTTAGTTAAGGCATTGGTCTCTAAATAAGCTGTTTATCAAAATCTCTCAGTAAGGTTTCTAAACACTCAGTTTCTCAAGTCCCACTAACCTACTCTAAGAATCTCCTAGAGACAAACACAAAACTTAATAATTTTTTTAATGTTGATATTTATAGGCTTTCAGTTTGGGAACCACTGAGTTAAGGAACTATAATCTTTATGTCCCTCTGTTAATTTGCAATTGCCCTATGAGTGGAAATAGACTGTATTGGGATTTGCAAGTCAGGTGAGTGCCAGGCAGTGTTAATATCAGTGCAGCAAAAGATGCTTTTATTGCAGTTCACCTGGCTTCTCTTTGTTTCTGTAAGTGTCCTGTCTCTTCATACTTTCTTTGCTTCATCAAGGCATGGTTTTAAAAAGAATCTAATAATCGTGTTCAGAGTTGAGCTTTAGAGTTAATTCCGCTCAATGTGTATGCACTCTCACTATTTGTAAATATCAAAGGAATGGATGTCTAATGCTTAAATAAGGAGATATTCTTTTATAGCTTTCCTTTATGAGATGTGACACCTCATTTCACTTGTCAAAGCCATCTAAGAGATTCTTTACTCCTTGCTAATATTTATACCTGTATTTATAGAGTTCTTTACAATTTAAAACACTTTCTCGACTATGTTTTTTATTTGATGCTAAAGAACAAATCCATGTGAAATAAGATGGTTTTATTGTAGAAACAAAAACTCAAAGAGGTAATGTTGCTTGGGAGACCATACGAACAAGTGGTTACAGTGTGAGGCTTTGGAGCATGACAGGTCAGTTCCAAATCTCGGCTACATCATGGATCCCTGAGAAAATATTTTACTTCTCTGGCTCACCCTTTCTCATTTGAAAAATAGGAGCAGTAGGGTTGTTGTGAAGATTAAATGTGTTTAAATGATTTTAATAAGCACCTCAGTGCTCAACAAAGGCTATTTGCACAAATAAATGGGACAACTAGGGTGAGGATTCCAGTTCTCTGATTTAGAGTTCATTGCTCTTTCCTCTCAAGCACACCTTAGTTGCTTGCTGTCAGATCTATTTCAGATATTACAGCTAGCAGAGAGCTGGGCAAGAATGGAATACAGTGTAGATAAGTTTTGAGAGTAGAGAAATAGGTTCAAGGCTAGGGGCATTGTGAGGGACAGCAGGCCTGTGAAGTACCACTGAGGTTTGGGGTAACTGGGAACATGATCAATAATTAATAAAATAGTGAATGATTGTGAATAAATGAATACTGCACAAGGGCTGAAGTAACTCAAATGGGCCTTGCTAATTTCATTAAATTCCTAAACTACTACTAATTTTGAAGTAGGACTTTGAAAACATATATTTAAGCAGTATTTTATTATGCATATTTCAATAACCTAGAAAAGTTGAAAGAATTGCTGGTGAACACCCATATAAC
Source organism: Pseudorca crassidens (assembly GCF_039906515.1). Lineage (NCBI taxonomy): Eukaryota > Metazoa > Chordata > Mammalia > Artiodactyla > Delphinidae > Pseudorca > Pseudorca crassidens. Next base: position 39,346,948 of record NC_090303.1, read on the forward strand.
TGTCCACTACCTAGATCCTACAATTGCCTTTTTTGTTATATTTGCTTTATCACATATCTACCCGTTTGTCCAATCATCTCTCAGCAATTGCAGTAGGTAAGGTATTAGCATTTCCACTGGTTCCTCCAGCCCAGATTCCTACAAGCCAGGAAGAAAGTGTTAGGTGACATCAGAACACAGAGTGAGTTACACTGCAGGAGAGAGACTTTGATTTTAGGGAACCCAAATCTTTTATAATAGTCAGTAAGCATCCTTTCCCTTTGTGTCAAAGAGAATCTCTATCTGAAATGTAGTAATTTGTTATTCACTGCCTGTGTGGTTACCCTCTGAAGATGGTAGTCGGCTCCCATGGGAGTTGAAGTCTTTCCATTCACCTTAAGGATGGGTGTGATGATATTTGCATGTCGCCCAGGCTGTGTGAGACAATATTCAATGATATTGCTTCTTTAATATGCTTTTAGTGTTTTGTAGGTATTATGAACTGAATGTTAGTATTCTCTCAAAATTCATATGTTGAAGCTCTAAGCCCTTTGTGCTCATATTTGGAGGTGGAGCCTTTGGAAGATAATCAGGTTTATTTTAGGTCATGAGGGTAGGAACTTTATTATGGGATTGCAGCCTATATAAAGAGGAAGAGATCCATGTGCTTGCACCCAGGAAAGGCCATGTGAGCACACCCTGAGAAGGCAGCTATCTACCCACCAGGAAGAGTGCTCTCACCAAGAACCAAATCTGCCAGCACCTTGACCTTGGACTTCCCAGCTTCTAGATCTGTGAGAAATAAAAATCTACTTTTCAAGACGCCCAGTCTATGGTATTTTGTTATAGCAGCCCGAGCAGTCTAAGACAGTAGACATGCTTAAAAATAGAGCTATGGGAAGCTCTGGACTATAGGAATTTAAAATCAAAACCACTTTTTCCCCTTTAGTTACTGTGTAAGGCTTACAAAATCTCTCCTTCTATTTTAAAAAGAAATGATGTATGAACTAATTTGGTAAGACTACTTGGGCATCAAGTAATTCTAAGCAAACAATATTTTGATGACATAAGGGTAAATGAATCAGAAACATATGGACCAAATTATCTCTGAAATACTTTGGAGCATAAACATGAAGGGGAAGGGGCAGTGTTTGGAAGGATGCCAGATCCTACGGGGCACTCAAGTTAGCTTGAGAAGAAGAAGGGGAGTTTTACTATTTAGAGGAGCAACCAGAGGCTTCTGAGTCCTGGAATTTAAGGTGCCAGAATCTTAAATATTTGAAGCACGAGGCAAAATGCTATAAATCAAGTGTGTACTAGCAAAGGTATCAATGCATCAATGGTTATTTTTTCTTATGAGAGTTGTGTTTGCCAAAGTTTTGTTTACTAAAGTAAACAAATAAAAAACTCATACTTTAGGTTATGCTGCCATGCTAAAATTTCTTAGGTCCTAGAGGCATCAGAAGTGAGGCAAAATTATTTAGAATTTATTTATAATTAGTGACAGGTGCCTGTTTATCCGATTTATAAAGATTTGTCAGTAGAGTCACAAGAGGGAGGTGACTGCGCATCAGTATTACAGTTTCTGTAGGACACTGTATTTAGTCTGGTAGGTTGTGACTGTATTTCTAAGCTCCTGTATAATGGAGCTCTTGATTCAAGAACTGTTCCATAATACTTGAGGATATTTATGCATTTAACACTTTCTGTAAACTAGCTACTTACTTGCATAATTATCAAGACTACTGAGGAAAAAAGCAACATTTTCTCTGCTCAAACCTCCAACCAGGGTGAACGTGCTTCTCCCATGTGGAGCTTGGTCTAGAAGTACCTTTGCTAGAGGGACTGTGAACAACTTCACTGGACCCTTACCTAAGTGTTCACTACAGCTGTTTCAGCTGACGCATGGTAATTAGTATAAACACACTACAACATCATTTCATGTATTTATACTATAATTGCACATTTTAATTTCAGTCATTAAACATACTTAGAGTACATTAATTTTTAAATGAAGTAATTATTTTAATTGTAGCATGAATATACTCAACCATAATGCGCTCGATCTGGTACTAAATTCAGTTTTCGCATATGCTTCAGCCTGTGAATAACTATGCTCAAATATCCTGAACCCCTTATGTTTTAATTTTGATGAGCCTCTGTTTTCAAATCAAAACCTGGTAGAGCAGTGCCTTGTGAAAGGCCCTTTCTCTTTGTCTTAAGAAAGTAATCAGGACGAATTTACTCAGTCCCCGCTATGAGTAAATATACTCTGCCAGATTCTGAAGGTATACAGTGCTGTGGGATTCACTCATTGAACTTGAGAGCCTTAATTTAGTGTTAAGGAAGAAATAAGAAACATGCATTACAAACAAATATCTGTAAAACCATGTCCCAGTTTTGATCTTTGTACAGGGATTAGGTAAGTAAATATACTGGTCCTTAGGAAATACACATGAGAAGATTTAGGGGTAAGGAAACATGAGGCCACCAAGTTACTAACAAATGGTCAGAAAACAATCTGCTGTGTGTGTATGTGTGTGCGTGTGCGCGCAAAAGAGAGAGAGAAAGGCAGAGAATAATAAATGGGGCAAGTGCAAAACAATTGGTCAGTGTGGGTAATGATTATATGCATCTTTCTTGTACCTTGTTTGAAATTTTTAACTAAGCTTGAAGTTTTTTTAAAAACAAGCATAAATAAAGCTCTGATATAAAATTTTATTAGAGCAATTTGGCAATGTCTAATTATAGATCCTTAAGATGTTTATAAATGAAGCTTAAAACAAAATTTTTACTCTTAGGCATCTCTCCTACGGAAATAATTGGAAAATTGTTTATTGCAGCATTGGTTATAGTACCAAACACTTGAAAAACATCCTAAATATCTCATAACAAGAGAAGAAAGTGATGAGGTCAGAAATGACAAATTTCATTTGTAGGAGGCAAAAGGTCTGGCAAAAAACCAAACCAAGCCAAACCAAAACCAAACCAAACCAAAGTAGGACCAGAGGAAAAAGATATAAAAAGACCAGGATTAAGGCAGAGTTTTGGAAGCAGTCTTCCTCCCTCCCTCTTGCCCTCCCTTCCTTCCTTCCTTCCTTCATTTCTCTATGAATTCAGTGTGTATTTATTGCATGCCTACTAAGTCCCAAGGACTTTACTAGTATTGGGAAAATAATGATGAACTAGGTAAGGAACGTCCCTTTATTGAGCTAATGGTCTAGTAAAATAATAACAACAAAAGAAGGTGGTTAAGAGTGTTTAATGATATAAAAACTTTGAGTAAGAAAGAACATAAAGAAGGTCAGAAATATTTGTGGTCAGACCCATTCAGGGTGCATGCAGGAGCAAAAGGGAAGGGTATTCTTTAATGTAAGTGCATGTGGATTATATGAATTTTTACTAAGTGAACATATTCCACTTTTGTGAAAAGAAAAATAATTTAGTTTTTCATAAGTCCAATATCCACCACTTTGTGAAAGAGTCAAAAATAATTTAATAAAGTTAAGATTTCCTATGTTCTCCATTTTGCAGAGTTATTCCTTTTCCTTAATAGAGGAACCTGAAGAAGTCATTTACTGAGAAATTTAGAGAGTCATTCTGAACTTCTAAACAGAAGTTCCCAAAGTTCTTGGCTTATGATGCTCTTACTGTCTCAGTTACTTTTTCATGGCATCCCTAGGCTAAGAGAAATAGCCAACCGTCCTGTTTATTAGGCAGGTAGGTCAAATCAACTTGAAAGTATTTATGTCCTAACACCTTAGTAGCTGTTTGAAAAGATAAGACGTATAAACAGAAAACATTTATTTCATTCTTAAAAAAACATAATTACTTTCTAATGGGATATGTGTGTCTATTGGGCACTGCACAGTTTCTCAAATCTGGGAATCAGATTGTACACCAATGCTCTCATTTCCTTTCCTGTATTGCGTAATGCATGGTACTTGTGTTTTATGAAAACCCCACTTCACCAAGACAGGATGTCTTAGAAAGTAATGTGGTGCAATGTAACGTTGGGCCCATGAATGCTTTGAGTTAGTAATTTGTATGGTATCAGACAGACGTCAAGTATAGCTGTGAGGGGCCTGGGGTACCTAAGGAACAATTTGGAAACTGCAATTCTAGACAATTCCACTTCTGGCTCCACAGAACTTGTGTACCCTTGTGGAAAAGCAGAACACTTTCATTGCTAGTGAGCGAATTATTATTATTTATTATTATTATTTGTATTGGGTCTCAGAAGGACCTGCTACAAACTGCAGTAAGTTGCATTTATCCACCTTGGTAGCTTAGCAGAAGAACACTGCCTTATCTCCAGAAAGGAGTTGTACTGACCCTGAGGTGGAGTAGAATGTAAAAAAGGACTAGACTTTGACAATCGGGTTCTAGCTGTGTATTAAGCCAGTCATTTCACTTCACAGAGATTCAGTTTCCCCAAATGAAAAACACATCTTGCTCTATTTACAACCCTAGAATGAGTATCTTATCAAATAAAATGTTCTGTCTGAAAGCACTTTAGAATGCAGGAAACGCTCCATAAATATGATGTTTTAATACTGCCATCATTGTTGGTGTTGCCACTGTGCAAGGTCTTAGTGGCTAGATCATTTATTCTAGAAGTAGTGCAAATATTCCTAGCTTTGGCTAACTAGAGGAATTGGTGTGAAGCCAGGACGATATCTCTCCTCCTCTCAACCAGCTGAAAGATGATAGACTTCAGTCTGATTTTAAGATTCAGAAAATGGCTACTTAGTTCCTCTGCGAAGATATACATATTGTTTATTCGCTCCAAATATAAAAAAAACTGCCCAGAGAGAAGTCTTCTTTTGTCTCCATCTTCTAGATTCCCTTTGGTGTGCTCTTTGGTCCTCACAAATAACAGAAGTATGACTTTCGCATGAACTAATGAATGCCGTGTCTTTAAGATGGATCATAAGAGAATCCATTTACCTCTGGGATGTCATCCTGGGTTGTGCTGTTAAAGTGTAGCCTCGAGACATGGTACTTTATTTTTTGTTACTAGTATGATGAAGTGAAATAAATGAGTTAATATTGTTCAAGTCCTTAGAATGTTATATGTAATGCTTATTTTTTGGTATGACACATAATAAGTATTATATTTAAGTGTTTAATAGCAGAAACTTGGGTGAATTTATTTATTTTCAGTCTCATAACTAATGGAGAGCAAACAGAATAAATATCAGTGAGACCATTTCAGCAAGTGATGTTAAGATCGCTGTGGGATTGAGACTGTTCCTAGCACTACTTATCTCATAATACCCTCCGTAGTTTATTTTTCTATTTCACACACATGACATTGAAAAATTATTACTTGCTCACATGTTTGTCTCCCCAGCTATACTAAGAGATTCTGGTGGTAGGGACTTTTTCTCCATCATCTCTGTGTATTCCAGGGCCTGGACATACAGTAGTTGTTTGATACATCTTTGTTAATTAATGGACTGAGAAATGAAAGAAACAGTAAGTAAATGTAATCCTACCCAACTATAAGATTGAGCAGATTAGAGTGCTCAGTTTTATGGACACTGAACCATCAGGATCCTCCTTTATGCCTCCACTTGGCATGAAATCATGATGGTAGGTGACATTCTTACCAAAATATTCCTTTTTTTTTTTGCGGTTCGCGGGCCTCTCACTGTTGTGACCTCTCCCGTTGCGGAGCACAGGCTCCGGACACGCAGGCTCATCGGCCATGGCTCACGGGCCCAGCCGCTCCGCGGCATGTGGGATCTTCCCGGACCGGGGCACGAACCCGTGTCCCCTGCATCGGCAGGCGTACTCTCAACCACTGCGCCACCAGGGAAGCCCCCGAAAATATTGATTCTTGAGCTAAGCTACTATTGATAACTAGTTTCATCAATATAGGTGATTACTGACTGTCTTCAAGCATCTTATAAATTTTGATTTTAAAATTATAAGACTTTTTTTTGGAAAACGTGTTTCTGATGACCTCGAAGTCTGGGGCAGACAACAGTATTCTGTCTTTTCCCCCACATTTATTTTGTATAAGAAATGGTGGGATTCCTTTTTATTTTCTTGTATTGATTTCCCTCTTTACTTGATTTAAATTCCGTATGCTCCCTGTGTTTAGAATTGTCTGTTACTAAAATGTTCCTTGCAGATTGTTCAGTTTATGGTGCACAATATTACTTTTTCATTGGTAATTGCACTGCAGATTATTATATGAAAAAAGATCCATTCTTTTCTTGAGGCATAAAACCAAGTTCCTGTCTGTGTTGCGGATGTTAAAAATCCCAAGACACGTAAGGAAGAAGAGTGGGAGTATTAACTCTAGAAAAAAACCTTTGGCCAAATACCCATGAAAAGCCTCTCTCATCACAGCACAGGGGATTAAGATTGTTAAGAACGATCTTTCTGAGAGAACTACTTTATGCAATTATAATAAAATATTGAGCATTTCTTTGGATTTTATGCACATTCCTTTCCAAGAGGAAATCCCAAAACATTTTGTAAAATGTCACAAATTTATACTACCAGCAAGTAAAATGAATGATTTAAATAAATTATCAGCATTTCAGAAACAATAATTTAGTTGATCCATAAAATATCTCAAATACTAAATTGCTAACAGTGAGTCTTTCCCATCTAAAAGTATATAATGTTTACAACTCAGGAGTCTATTTTTATATAAATCTAATATTTTAAAATAGCTTAGGTAAGCCTTCTAAAAGTAGAACAAGGATAACATTGAAATAACTTATTGATAGTACCCTGAAATTAGACATCTTTCAAATTCAGAGTGCCATGTGCATGGAGTAGCATAAGTTCTAAAAATAATTTCTTTTAAAAAATATTTTAACTTTCCTCCACTTATTTATTTGTAACATTTTAAATTGTCCCCATTGTGCTTGGGGCCGTTTACTCATGATTATACTGAAGTAGGTTTGCTTTCTTTGTTGAAAATTCTTCTCCCTAAAACTCACGATCTTCATCTTAAAATGCAAACCCTATCAACCTTTCAAAGTGGACACACGCTCTGACCTGTTTATTACGTTGAATGACATCGGGTTGACAAACCACAGGAGTCTGGGCTACTGTGCCCAATAGAATTGGTGACGGCGTTCATTGCAACCAGGGCTTTAAGTGTACACTGGTTGTTAAGATAAACACAAAATGTTGATGCCAAAGGAATAAGCCCAACAGAGCTGTAGATGGATGTTATTTTTACGAAGAAGGCCTCTGGTGATAAAACAGGGTTGACCCTGTTAGTGGGGGCTCCATAAATCTTTCCTGGCTGAAAGTTCCTGGCCGTGTAGGTTGGAGGGTGGACAAAAGAATCAAAAGATCCAGGATGTACTGTACGTGTGAGGATTGCCTATGGGACTCTGCAATAATATAACAATAGCCAAGACTGCAAGGCACAGCTTCAGTTCCTGCCTGCTTTCAACTGCTTCTAATAACAGTTTTAATTTTAGGTTCTTCTTTTTCTTCTGCATTAAAGAAAATTCTTACAGTTGTACAGTTTTTATTGTCATTTGGGGCTTTCCTTCCCCAATGAAAGGCTTCTCATGATTCTACACGGTCTTATAATACATGATTCTATGGTCTTATAATAAATATTAGTTATTTTATTGTTATTTTTATGGCCATTATGAAAGTAATGTTTCTCAGTTATTTATGTTGAACATGTTCAAGAGCCTTTCCTAAATTCAAAAACAATCATTAACAACTACAGACTTCACCTTTTTTAATAGTAGTGGTCATAGTTTGAAGACACAGTATATAATTTGTTGAATTCTTTATATTTTATCAATTACTACAAATGAAAGTAAGGATAAAGTGATTATGTTACATTGTAACTATTTCCCAAACCATTCTATTTGATTAGAAATCTTTAGCTTTAATAAACCAACTTATCATACAATCAGTTTATCAAATATTGTCATTTATTTCCATCCATTTAAAAATATATTTTTACTGGCACAAATTATATTTCTAATATTGTTTACATATAGTGTAAGGATCATAACAGACTGTGTTTTTATGTACCTATCGTTGGGCATGAGCAGGTCAAACATATAGTCTTTCTTGCTGGCAGTTCTAAACTATCCTGGAAATAGTTTGTGAGAATCCAAATTCAATAATCTTTAAATATTTATTAAATACGTACTAACTATTCAGCACTGTTAGGTGCTTTGTAGCTTAAACGAATATGTGATGTGATCCTTAATGATTTTCTAAGGTTAGATCCAAGCCTGATAATTTCCCACACTTTGCCAAATAGACGATAAAACAAGGTTTATGTTGTATGGCCCACGACAATGTCAAGAATGGGCTTGTTTAAAATTTGTTGAGTCTGGTTCCTTAAAGTCACTTTCAGATATTACCAAAAAAATATTACCATGAAGATAAAGAGTATGACAGAGGTCAGCTACCTTTTTAGTACGTTTCCCCGAAAAACAAAACAAAAGTCCTCTTCTTTTGTAATAAGGTATCTGGCTGTAAGTACCCGTTGTGAATGATCAGTGAGTCAAAACTATTAAAAAAAAAAATCATTTGCCTGAGAAACTACAATTCCAAAGAGCATCTTTAATAATCTAGGCTAAATGGCTTCACTAGGAGTATAATATTTAAAAACTTTCTACCTTCTGTTTAGCTGAAGTTCAAGTTGAATAGCTTTTGAAAGTTGGGAAAAATGTGTTCCACATTTCAATAAACTTAGTGGCTTTATGCCTTGTTCTCTGCTTATGGGCCAGCAATAAAATGTGCCGCTTCCTTCTCTTCTTAGAAACAGCTTCATTCTAAGTAGATCTTGGGGGAAATTATATGTATATTGTTAAGGAGATAAAACACTGATGACTTAAAGTTTTAATTCTTGCTGTTTATTTTTTTTAAGATTTTTAATTCATTAGGTCATTATCCCCAGAAGCTGATGTTCTATTCTGTGTCTGTTCTAATCACATTGCAGGTGAAAATACATTTTAGTTGTAATTGACATTCCAAGAATTAATAAGATATTTTCAAATATTTTTAAGGGCTCTGAATATAGTTTTCATTACTTTTGAAAGCTCTGCCCATTTTATATACTTTTCTCCTCAAAATGTCTGACATCATTTGGCAAAAATGGTTTAAATATAAAATGGAAAGTGTGATTAGGAAACATGTTTAAATAAAATAGTAAATTTTCTCACTGTTTTTCATAGTGTTTCAGGAGAGACTGGATTCTTGTGTGTTTAGGAAATTTGCAATTTTAAAATGTAATTTAAAAAATAATTTTATATCTAAGTGAATTTCCCAAACAAAACTTTCTGTATAAACAGAATCACTGTCCAATTGATCAGATACCAAACTTATTATGAAAGTGAAAATATACTCTTTAGCTCCTCATCTCTACAAATGTAAGTGTGTTATTCAATTTGCTTTAATTTTTTAATATTTTATTAAATTTATTTAATTTTATTAAATTATTAAATTTGCCAGCACAGGAGGTCATAAGATGCTCTAGTCACAAAGCTTATGTGACCATATATGGCTTTTGACTTATTTGTGTTCCATTCCATGGCTAGTCTCTAATTCCTATTATAATTTAATTGTCAGTGATTTTGTTTTGTTTCACATTTGTATTATTTTTTACAATTCATTTTAAGTCTTTTTTTTTCACCAAGTTGGAGCGTAAAATACAACTTTTTATTTAGAATCTTTATTAAAAACTTTAATCCACCATTATTTTAAATATAATAGATTAGAGTCAATTTTGGAGCAGTTAATAATAAGTAATTCCCTGTTGTTTTCATTCATTCTTAACTTTTTTTAATGTACTTAGGCCAAATGAGATTTGACAGATCTTCCATACAGGATGGGAGGGATGGAGGAGGTGTCTGGTGGTTGTCAAGAAAACAAGGCAGCAAAGAAAGATACTCTTGTCAGTGGTTCTTTGTTTTCGTCTCACTTGTGTATATTTTTGTGCAGCATAACGTAGAGCAAACAAGTTACTTAAAGCAAAATAATGTTGCCCATTTTTTTCCCAGTGAGTAAGAGATTTCCCATAAAGGACATACTTTAGTCAAAATAATCATGATTTTTTTTGAGATAAGATATAAAGAAGTATTACTGTATTTTTTCAGAAATCTAAAGTGAGTATTGTTAATTTTATTTGTCATGACAATAAAATCACTATTACCATGCAGGGTGTATTATAATTGGGCTCTTATAATTTAGCTTAAGTTTTCTTAAATTAATTACAGCACAATTTCTTTTTAACTACCACATTTTGTCAGTCTCTCTATATTTACTTTTTCCTTTTTACAAACTTAACTTGATATTTTTTTCCCTATGTGTTTATTTAGAATGGTTTACAAAAATTCAGGAGTCATTTGAATGTTTTCCTCTGTCAAACAAAATCTCCATGTGTTCATGTTTAGTAGGTGTTGTCACTCTCTCAAACTTATTTCAGTTACTGAGACAGTATTTTTCATAAATCCAGGATCACAAGATTGAACTGCACGTAGGCCACATCACTCTCTAGAAACAATATTCTGCTTCCTAAATCCAAATTACACCCCTGACTGTCTGGAGACTTTGTGTTGAGGTGTTCCTGGAGACCACTGAGGTTGGGCGATAGAATCTAGATACTGAGCAGCCCTTTTACAGCCCAGGTCAGCTTTCAAACATTGAATAGCAACACTTCTGCACATATGAAAGGTGGCTTGTGTTATCTCCAAAGGATACAGCAAGAATACAATGCATGGTACAGTGGAAAAAGTGGTTGTGTTGCAATCATACTATTCTGTTTGTGAAATTTACAACTGCTCTCAATAAGTGTTTCTTAACCCTACAAAACACAGAAATTGCAAAAATGCAGTTAAGTAGAATTGAGCTTCACTTAAGAAGACCAACAAAAAATGTCTCTGTAGTATACCAGTAGCCTTAGAATATTTCATGCCTTAGAGCCACAAATAAGTCCTATTTATAAAAGAGACATTGATACAAGGAAGTAAAGCATGCTTCACTGAGAAGGTAGCCTTGTTTGTAAACAAAAGAATTAGTCCTCCTTGGTTATAAGAATAGTAAGAATGGCTTACACTGCTGGTGAGAATGTAAACTGGTGCAGCCACTGTGGAAAACAGTATGGAGTTTCCTTAAAAAACTAAGAATAGAGTTGCCATATGATCCAGCAACCCCACTCCTGGGCATACATCCAGACAAAACTCTAATTGGAAAAGATACATGCATCCCTATGTTCATAGCAGTACTATTTACAGTAGCCAAGACAGGGAAGCAACCTAAATGTCCGTCGACAAATGAATAGATAAAGAAGATGGAATACTGCTCAGCCATAAAAAAGGATGAAGTAACGCAACATGGATGGACATGGAGATTATCATACTAAGTGAAGCAAGTCAGACAGAGAAAGACAAATATCATATGATATCAATACAAATGAACTTATTTATGAAACAGAAACAGACTCACAGACATAGAAAACAACCTTATGGTGACCAAAGAGGAAAGGGGATGGGGGAGGGATAAATTAGGAGTTTGGGATGAGCAGATACAAACGACTATATATAAAATAGATAAAAAACAAGGTCCTACTGTTTAGCACAGGGAACTATATTCAACGTCCTGTAATAAACCATAATGGAAAAGAATATGAAAAAGAATATGCATATATATGTATAACTGAATCACTTTACGGTACACCAGAAACTAACACAATGTTGTAATCAACTATACTTCAATTAAAAAAAGAATAGTGAGGGGCTTCCCTGGTGGCGCAGTGGTTGAGAGTCTGCCTGCCGATGCAGAGGACATGGGTTCGTGTCCCGGTCCGGGAAGATCCCACATGCCGCGGAGCGGCTGGGCCCGTGAGCCATGGCCGCTGAGCCTGCGCGTCCGGAGCCTGTGCTCCGCAACGGGAGAGGCCACAACAGTGAGAGGCCCGCGTACCGCAAAAAAAAAAAAAAAAAAAAAGAATAGTGAGAAGGAGTAACAATCCTGGTAGTGATCAAGAGGGCACCTTGTGAGGAGTGTGAAACCTGTAATTTGTCATCTAAGTTTTCTTCCAAGGCTGCAATCAATCTCCATCAGGCCCCAACTTCTCCCATACCCCCTACCAAAGTGGGAGAAATATCTCTGTTATGCTTTAAGAAATGAGTTACAATGTGCATTTGTTAACACTGAGCAGGTCTCCCTCACCGCCAAAGCACAAACCACCACAGAGACCCCAGGTGAACATGAGAAAATTGATGAAGGCTGCTCAAAGCTCATGCCTGCAGATACAGGTCGTGTATACAGACCTATCTCCTACCAACCTCGCCCCTCGGTAGCTGTAAGAACTCACTGCTGTGGGGAGACCTGATCTGGCTGTGCCTTGTGGTCCCTGAGGGGCAAGAGGAGAACTTGGAATTAGAAGAGGAACACTGAACACATGTGCTGGAGACCTGATCTTTAGCATCCCTAGCCCTCTGCCCACTCCTTTTCTGTGCCAGCCTCTGTGGTCTGATCAGTGTTTACTTAAGTACAATAAAAAGTCTGAGTAAAATTAAATATGTGTTTCTTGGGTTTGTTTTTATCTTCTGAGCTGACATTTTTGGCCGTCAGTCTCTCTTTCTCTCTCTCTCTCTCTCTCTTTAAGTCTTTCATTTTCCCATGCTTAAAAACAAAGCATCTTTTTCTTATCACCATCTGTCTTGTATCTCTCTGTACTCATATCACTTTGTCTTATGTAATCTCTCATTTACTTCTTATAGCGGCCAGCCTTTAGTAGTTCCCATCCACCTCCTACATATTTAATTCATGTGTAAACCTAGCTGCATAGAAATCATAAGACCTTTTAAACAGGTTGGTCCTCAATAATGTTTTTAATTATGTGATATTACTTTTTTTCTCCAGCTCTGAGACATCTCATATTTTAGTGTTTTTCATCTATTTTCGTAGATTTTGCCCTTTTATTTTCCTTTTTTATTATTTCATTTTCAGAATTTGGTACAGAAGAAATGCTACCACAAAATAAAAATGGGAAGTATCCCTGTTTTTTCCCTAGCATATAGAAGTGTTTAAATCAGGCACTGTTTCTTCCTTACTGATTGATAGAATTCATTCATGAAAACATCTGGGCCTGGATATTTAGTTTGGGGCTATTTCTAATTACAGATTTAATTTCTTTAGGACACATACCAAGATACAGATGTTCTAATATTGTTTCTTTTTCTGTAAGTTTTCGCTTATCGGTATTTGTTCAACTTATCTAAATTTTCAAAATATGTTGCCATGAAGTTGTTCATAGTATCACCCTATTCACATTTTTTTAAACTGTAGAATTTAGAGTATCTTATTTTTTTGTTCCTTATATAGGTAATGTGTGCCTTCCTTATATTTTTCTTGATCAGTCTTGCTACTGGTACATCATTTTTTCAATTTTCATAAGAACATCTGTTACTTTGGTTGAGTCTCTCTATTGTACATTTATTTTATGTTTCTTTTATTTCTGATCTTTTATTATTTCCTTCTTTCTCCTCTCTTTGAGTTTAATTTTATTTTTAACTTTTTAATATGGACATTTATATCATTGATTTTCAACCTTCTTTATTAATTTGTGGAGAACTATAAGTTACACTCAAAGCACAGCTTTATATATATCTCACAGTGTGATCTGTGTTTTTATTATCATTTAGTTTGTTGTGACTTCTTCTTGGACCATTGTGTTACTTATAAGTGTGTTGCTTAACTTCCAAAGTTGGTAGTATTCTAGTCAGATTTTTCATATTGATTTCTAGCTTAATCTCACTGTGTTCTGAGAACATGCTCTGAAGTATTTCAGTCTTTTGAAAATTATTAAACTTGGTTATGGTCCACCATTTAGCCCCAGAATTGCTACAGGAGCTCTCAAAAGGAATTGAATTCTGTTTTGCTAGATCCTAAACAACAAAATTAACAAATTTGATCTAATTTCTATATCCTTATTAAGTTTTTTTTGTCTGCTTGTCTTAGTTATTGAAAGGTATGTTAAATCTCCTAGTCTGAATATAGATTGATTTATTTATCTTTTAGTTCTGTCATTTTCTTTTGCTTAAAAATTTGGAAGCTCTACTATTAGGTATATACAGTTAAGATAGAGTTTCCTTACAGATTGATCTTCTTATCATTATGAAATATTCCTCTTTATTGTTAGAGATGTTTTATGACCTTCTAGAATCAAGGAAACTGCCTAGTTCTTCACATTCAGCTTTGATATCTTTGGCAGAGATTCAAGGACTCTGTGGTAACTCCCAACACTTATGTCACTCTCAAAGTGTTCTCAAAGTCCTTTCCTACTGAAAAAGATTCCATTGCACTTTTCCAGACCTTCCCATTATTAGGAACTGTGGATAGGATCCCTGTAATAAAATACTTTGTATTCAGAACCATCATATTGTCTCCCCTATTTCCTTTTCCTTTTATATGCCACTATTTTCCTTTAAAGCAGTAAAGAAGAACTATTAAAATATAGAAACTATTAAAATGTAGAAAGTAAATTAAATATAATTTAATAAATTAAATCTATTTAATCTATTAAAATCTCACAGTCCACTTTGACACTGTGGACTCAAAGTAATTTTCCTTTGAGTCCACAGTCTTATGATGTGGCAATATATATTAATTCTATATCTGCTCCCATTTCTCTCTGACACCTAAGACCCTGTAGCTGCGAGGGTTTCTTATTCGTTAATCAGTCATCATGACCAACACACACTTAGTTCTCACTCACTTTAACCTTAGGTGGGGCTTGATTGAGGCTTCAAATAATTGTCATCACCTTCCTGTGGCAGTAACAGGTGACTTTTCCAATATATATATTTATATGTAATGGCAAGACTCAGAAAAAATATGGACTATATGATTCAAACTATAGGGACTTCCCTGGTGGTCCAGTGGTAGAGAATCCACCTTACAATGCAGGGGACGCAGGTTTGATCCCTGGTCGGGGAACTAAGATCCCACATGCTGTGGAGCAAACCACGTGCCACAACTACTGAGCTAGCGTGCCTCAACTAGAGAGTCTGCGTGCCACAAACCACAAAGCCCACACGCTCTGGAACCCATGCCCCACAGCTAGAGAGAGAAAATCCACATGCCACAACTAGAGAGAAGCCCGCGCACTGCAATGAAAGATCCCGCGTGCCTCAACGAAGATCCTGCGTGCTGCAACTAAGACTCGATGCAGCCAAAAATAAATAAATAAATAATAAATGAGGGGGAAATCAAAAAAAGATTCAAACTATAAACTTTTCTTATGAAATGGGAAATAAGGAAATTTCTATCTAAAAGTGCCTTACACTTTGATGCTAAAGAATTCAGCTAATTTGGGGGAAGTGTTTGAATTAGTATGGAGCCAGAGGGAGAATTCCAGCCAAAATCAGGGCAGTTAAAATTTTTAATCTAATCTTATGCCGCTTGTGATATCCCGTTATTGATTTGCTGCTTAGTGATAGGAAATGCTATGACTTTTATTCTATGAAACTGTATGATTTTCTCTGTATCTTTATCGCCTGTAGTGCTCTCCTCTGCCCCCCATGGCATCAACCACATGCTTAAGGCTACTCAATTCCCCATTTCTACTCCATTTCCCCATTCCAAACTTTAGGAAGTTATGTTCAACTGACTCAAGACATCATTACCTTTCTCCTAGAACTTGAAACTGAAGATGCTTTGAACAGAACTTCTCTATGCTCATAAACATATACTTTCCTCCACATGACTGAAACACCCATACTCTAATCTGAAGAAATGAATTTTCCTTTATTACATGCACCAGAAGTTTATGATCACTTTCTAATTATTACCATACGAGACTAATAGTTCCATCTCAGAAGTAACTACTGACAGAAACATTTCTATATCTGTTTTGTTTCAAGCTCACCATCTTCTCAGGCTATGGTACCTGCTTCTGATTTGGTCACCCTGCTAAACTCCCTTTTCTTGTCCATTTACCTTATCAACAAGCCAGAGTAATTTTCCTAAATAAACCTGTTCATGTCACTTTTTTGCTTAAAGTCATCCACTGACTCTTGGCTGCAAAAGTATAGTTTAAAATCCTTACCAAGAACAACTTCTTCATAATCTGGGTCCTTCTTACAATCCCGGCCCTGTTACTAACTGCTCATCACCACTCCTACCATATACCTTTTTGCAGCCATCTATTTATATTCCTTGTTTCCCTTATAGAGAGGAGATGCCCAGGCATAGGGTAAGCCCTCAGTATAGATGGAATGCATGAGAAGAAAGATGCATGACAAGACGGGTCAATTTTTATTTGAATGACTCTCACTAAATTATGTCTGTCAGTGTTAACCCAAACCACAATGGCTTCTTTGTTTACATCCCATGGTAGTCCATGCAAAAAGATGGTAATCTCGGGCTTCCCTGGTGGCGCAGTGGTTGAGAGTCCGCCTGCCGATTCAAGGGACACGGGTTCGTGCCCCGGTCTGGGAAGATCCCACATGCCGCAGAGCGGCTGGGCCCGTGAGCCATGGCCGCTGAGCCTGCGCGTCCAGAACCTGTGCTCAGCAGCGGGAGAGGCCACAACAGTGAGAGGCCCGCGTACCGCAAAAAAAAAAAAAAAAAAGATGGTAATCTCTTTCTGCTTTCAGCCATCTATATTCAGTGGAGCTACTTAATAACTTAAAACTGTAGCTATGGACTAGAGTGGAAAGAACATTGGCTCAGGAGTCTGGAGATGCTAGTTCTAGTCCTGTGAATTTAAGCAAATCACCTAATGTCTCAGTGGCTCATTTTCTTCTAGGTCTTTCTCAGGTCTTTTCAGCTTTACAATTCTATGGATTTAGACTGAGCTTCAGATCACCTGTGTTTGTATTAGGTCCATTCTGTTTTTCTGCGCTCTGATTGGATTCTTCCCTTTCCTGGTCCTGCCTCATTTCACTTTTGTCATTTTAAACTCTGGCATCACAAACATAAAAGGGACTCTTATTTTGGGATGTCTTTTATTTTCCATACCAATTAAATGTCTTGTAATCACTATCATTTCTGCAGAGCAAATGATTATGTAGAAACATGCATCTTTGATTTGTCTCTACAGATAAGTGTGTTGATTCTAATGAAATCAATTAGAATGCGTGAGCAATTGTGTGTCTAACTTCTTCAGCCTCAGAGCTGTATCACTCGCAGGCACAATATTATTGGCTCATTTGTTTGACATCACATGATATAAAGTTACTATACAAACTTACATTTCCAGTGCTACCTATCCCGGATGATGAACCGCATGATAGATTAAAGTTCTAGGGCACCAAATTTAGGATAAAACTGTTTATCCGGGGTATATATTTTTCAAAAACCAAATCATTAACTCGAAAATAAAAGAGGAGGTCTTAAGTCAAAATAATTGCTTAAGATTTTATCTGATATGAAGAGTCTTGTCTTTAATGTAAATAACAGACTCTCTGGCTGGCCCTGGAGTGAGAACAGGAACATGATCAGCATTGACAACACATGCCATGGCCAGTGTCTGAGGTTCCCATCCTCTGTGTGGTGTTCAGTTCAGCAAATTCCAGAGGAGTTTGCACCCCATTGACTGTACTAGTGACGAGATCTGATGCCTGTCAGCAGACAGGAAAGTCAACAGCCTGTTGTGTGCATGTGTTGGACTCACTGTTCTGGTTTTTGTAGAGTGTATTGGCTGGTTTGCTTCAGTGATCACTTTACAGTCTGCTCCACACTGAGTTTGGAAAGAAAAAACCCATGAAACATTTTCCTTGTACTTCAGTATGTCTTCAACGATACTTGAGAGAAGTGGTCCTTCCTCTTATAGAAGTACCCATTTTATAGACAAGGAATTAAAGGCTAGAGGGCTTAAGTGACATGCTCAAGGTCACATATCAAATTAGGGAATTTGTTAGGTATATGAATTTAATTTCTCCTAACTCAGAGTCCAGGCTTTCCCCTTGTCTCTGCTCATTTTCCAATTAAGGCTAGAGCTGTATTTAATTGATACGTATGATTAAACTGTCACTACAAAGAGGCTTTACTTTTCCGTACCCATGAGTGGATGTTAGCTGGTCAAAGACGGAGCATTTCTCTGGAGGTTATATGTCTCTTTAATACGCACAGGGGAAAGGTTCAAGGG
Organism: Pseudorca crassidens; assembly: GCF_039906515.1. NCBI lineage: Eukaryota > Metazoa > Chordata > Mammalia > Artiodactyla > Delphinidae > Pseudorca > Pseudorca crassidens. Next base: position 39,365,033 of record NC_090303.1, read on the forward strand.
CTCGTCCTCTTATATTTTGGGAGTCCATCCAAAATAAGAAACGTGGTTGCACAGTGGCCCAAATTCAACTGACATCCTGCACAGAAGTCTTTCTCAAATTTGGCTGGGTATTGGAATCACCAAGGGTTATATGATTATGTATTTATTCATCTATTATGTTTTTATTTATTTACATGTTCATATAGATTCTCAAGTGTAATGACAGAGCAGCAGAATCGAAATCTCTGTTGGCAAGATCAGGCAATCTGTATTGGTTTAATGTTCTGAGGTAATTCGGACTTGCAGTCAGTTTTTGGACTCACAGCTTTTGTGGAAGGAGGACTCAGCTGTTTGTGGTTTTCTGCTGTAGCATAAGCCTTTGTAACACTACGCGCTACAACTGGAAATGTTTAGGTCGTGTAACATCTTTCAATAAAGTTTGGAAAGTTTGCTCCACATTGACAAATCCATGCTTTCCTGCTCTTTTCATAAGGTATTATTTTCTCCATAATATGCAGCTAAACAGCCATCAGGAATGGACAAGTGTATTTTAGGACTGCATTATGCCTGGGAAGTGTAGAACATCTCTTTTTCTCTGCTGGTCTTCTTGCCCTAACCTAAGGGGCAGTGACATCACTTGGAACAGTTGTAACATTTTAAACGTGTGTGTAGAAAGTAATTTCAAACTTTGAAATACCACACTGAAATTCTAGGGGAAAAAAGCTTTAGATTATCATCTATAAAAATTGTCTTTATGGATTATTCATGATAATTCCTACATTTCATCAAAGTGTCAAGCATGAGCTCCAAGTTAAAATTATGGTTTTCAAAGCAGAGGGAGGGAAGGAATGATTAAGCTGATGGGTTCATTATTTATAAAAGGAGTGACTGTGGGGAAATGTTGACATTTAGGTAAATAGCTTAAAATTGCTCACTGTAAATTAGTAACCTCTAAGTATACTAGCCTTTTTATTGTTAGACTTTTTGACTTAAAAATCCGAAATTGACTTAATCATTCAACTGCTTTCCTGTATGAGAAAACCAATCTCATAGCAGTGATTCTGAAGAAGAAACATAAAATCAAAAAAGAAAGGAAACATCACTTTTGAGGGTGTAGAGTATCAAGGCGCTACTATTTCTTGTGATAATTAATGATAAGAAATTCGGAATCTAATAAGGAAAAAAAAAGTTATCTTACACGTTCACTGAGCATCAGAGAGCTAGTCATACATCACTGGCATTTTAGATACCAGCTACCTAGAAATATTAGGTGGTCCCCAAGAATTGCCTAATTTTTCCTCTCAAAGTTTGTGAACTATGAAACTTTTTATTCTACTGGCAAATAGACAAATTTTTTCTCATTTCCTTGCCCCAATTTCTTATTCATTTACATTCATCGTATACTGCTGTGCCGAATATACTTATACCTTGAAACATGATAGTATTATGCAAAGAGACAGAGTGAATGTGTAGGTAACAGTTATTTGATGAAAACCTACGCTGTTGTCTCTGGGGAAGATTCTATAATCCAGTAGTTACTTTTTTCAGTGGCATCCAGCTACTGCAGCCAAGCGATCCTTTCTTGTTTTTACATTGCTCTAGGTCGTTTTCATGTTCAGTGCTTTATTTCAAAGTTTCATTCATTCCTTAATCTGAGATTCTCAACTTTGCCTAACACATAAAGCCGTACGGAGAATTTATCTTTTTAAAAAAGCACTTTCCAGAATGGATAGTTAATGCCAGACATAATTTTGTTGTATATACATAATTTGTTTAGCACAAACTGATGTAATTCAATAAAAAAAACACCCTCAGATGACTGGGGGCTTTGTGTAGGTACACCCTCTGGTCGGAAGTAGATCACGATGGTTAAGAGGCGGTCTTGAGACTCAGACTGCTGGGGTTCAAATCCCAGCCCAATTGGTGAGTTACTTTGTTTCCATTTCCTCATCTATAACATTGGGAGGATGATAATAATAAAATTAATCTTGGAGGGCTGTTGTAAGAATTAAATTATGTGACATGTGAAGTCCTTCAAATACAGCAAGCTTTCACTTATTTTGCTTTACATATGTTTTGCAGTATTTGGAAATGGGCATCCAATATTTTAAAGTCCAGGAGACATAACATTATCAACAACTTTTGAAGTTTGATAAAAGGAAAACAGCTCTTTGGTTCTTTATCATTTTATTCTCCTCGCAGAGAACACAAACCAACAACTAGTCAGAAAGAACTCTTGACAAAAAAAGAAAAGAAAAAAAAAAAGATTAAAATCACCACCACCACAAAGACAGATTTGTTATCTTTCTCCCAATTTTTCGAAAAGAATCCACTTTGAAAGAGAAAGTTGTAGATAAAATAACATACTTTATGCCCATAGAAAGACAAAGACAAAACAGCAATATCCTTTATCCATGTCCTGCCCTCCATGGAGCTTCCTGTCAGATAAACACATTGGGGCATGAAGAAGCCTTCCATGGAAAGGATATCTTCAGAGACTGAATTTTTCATGAATGTTATAGTTCACTACTTTCAGTAAAATGTCAAGAGTGATACAATCCATCTGTGGATTAATGTACCCTCACAGAAATCTTTGTAATGTGAGATCCTGTTTTGGAAAACTGTTACCTTGGTTTCCACAATTCCTTCTTAATATCCTCTGCTTATTCAAACAGCAATGATTCTTGGTAATTGAGATCATCTTCTAGTCCTTAAGTATAAAGGCAAAACAGAAGTGAACTGAGATTTCTACTTTGAAATGTATTCCCACTTTGTACATATTTATATCAATAAGCTTCCTCTTAAAGTGACACTTCTATCACTTGCCTAGAAGTTTTGCCTCAGTCCAATTTGAACCAGACTCAGCACTTCACTTGCTTTGATTATTAAACACCAATGCATCGCTGATGCTCTGTTAAGTGATGATTTGGAAGTATCTCTACCTCAGGATTTGAAAACGAGGGCTCACAGAAATGAATTTTTTATCTGCCTTTTTTAGATCTGATGTGGAAAATACAACCATTTACATTTACAGCTCAGTTAAATCCTCTTTAAGTCCTGCATCTCAAATCATTTTCCTTCTTTATTTTTTCACCTACAGTCATGTCTAGCTGAGTTACAACATTAGAAATTCTAAATAAGGAGGAAAAGCATCATTTGGTTTACATTCAATACACTTAAATTCTTTCTTAGTAAGTATAATTGTAGATTTACAGATTCTTGATATTTTCCTCTGAGGAAAATTAGGTTTGGCTATGCTAAAGAAATAAATGACAAACGTATGAGAGTTCAGTTTACAGTGTGGAAGCGTGTTGCAAGCTGCTAAAATTCAGTACGTCTTTCAGAAACTTTTCATCAAAAATTATGGGCGCAGGCATTTTGAATGACTAAATCATTCAGAATCAGGTTCATCTTTATTGTTAGAATTCTTTTGGGGGGGACTTTATTTTTTATTGAAGTGTAATTGATGTACAATGTTGTGTTAGTTTCAGGTGTACAGCAAAGTGATTCAGTCATACAGATTCTTTTTCAGATTCTTTTCCCTTATAGGTTATTACAAAATATTGAGTATATATTCCCTGTGCTTTGCAGTAGGTCCTTGTTGGTTATCTATTTTATATACAGTAGTGTATATATGTTAATCCCAAACTCCTAATCTATCCCTATGCCCCTTTCCCCTTTGGTAACCATTAATTTGTTTTCTATGTCTGTGAGTCTATTTCTGTTTTGTATGTAAGTTCATTTATATCATTTTTTTAATACGAAATTCTTTGTTTGAATGCTCCAGTCTCTGGGCAGCCGAGTCACTCTGCTAATCAGTCTATACTTACATGACTTCCAAAAGTGCAAACCGATCTGCTGCTTTTCCTCCTCAGAGATTTGCTGTCCTATTTGTTTTTAAGCTTTTTGAAAGAAAAAAAAAATTTTTGGCTTTACATAAGAGCTGTGCCGTGTGGAAGTTTTGGAAATTTTAAATTGCAGTCAAGATCCCCACTTGCAGGTGAAACATTATCTGGTCATCTTGTCATTAGTGCTGACAGCTTTGGCTGGGGTCGAAGTTAAGAAAAATGCTGGAATGAACCTGGAAACAGTCATATGTTCCTCATCCATCACCTCATTAATCACCAAGTTAACATTGTCTCTGAAACAATGCTGCTTTAGTGTGGGGTAATCCTCATTTATAGTTAAGCTACTAAACAATATTCAAGAGTAAAGATTCCCCTCCATTCCCTGCCAAGTATGGCTGAGACATGACAATCATGACATTATTCATTGATAATTAAAGCAGAAAGAAGGATCCTGGGCCATGCTCTCATTCTTATACAGAATAGACTATGCTCATAAGAGGTTTCATGTAGACCTATAATTATTATCTCATTTTGGGGGGTACTATTAGTATCATAGTTTATAGCTAGAAATACAGTGAAGTCAGAAAATATTAAATTTAAAGTCCTGTACTTCAGTGGGTTACCTCTGTTCACAAATGTCTGTGGTATTTAATATCTCATCTCCAGCTTGCAAAGTTGTGAGATCATACCAGTGTGCAACATCAATACAAGAATTATAGAGGAAATGGGGAAATGATAATGATGACAATTGGGTATGATTCTGATTTATGTGCACACTAGTCTAGAGGTATAAATAAACCACTTAAGGAAATGTGTTCATCTGAATGTGTTGGAGTTGCAATAGATCACTAAATCCAGAGGGCAAATATATCACACAAGTGCTTAATTTTTACTTAGAGACAGCTGTTTGTCCTGGAAGGATCTGGTTATTCTTTTAAAAAATATACAATTTAGGTCTAAGATTATGAATATGTTTAGTTATTCATAAAAATATATCCATGCTATATATAATAAAAAGAAATGTGTTACCTATTCACACTCCCAAAAGAAAAGGGTACATTTGAAGTAAGTATTTGTATATATGGGTATTCTAAAAAGCTCTGTAAGTATATATATTATTAAATGTTTATGTTCCTGTAGTTTGCTGTCCTTGAGAATTAAAATAACAAAAATAATAACAATTAAAAAATAGTGCAGGGAGCTTAGCTCGGTGCTCTGTGGTGACCTACATGGGTGGGATGAGGGGGGTGGGAGGGAGGTCCAAGAGGGAGGGGATATATGTACACATATAGCTAATTCACTTCACTGTACAGCAGAAACTAACACAACATTGTAAAGCAACTATACCCCACTAAAAAAAAAGGAAAGAAAAAATAACAACGTTTTTAAGTGATCAAAGGTTACTTAAAGTTTAGTTTTTGTATTACATAGGTTAGAGAGGAGCAGTTTCACTTAGGTCACATAAGAGTATTCTAAAGTTATCCCATATTTTAATATAATAAGACTTCAAATTGAGATTTAATTTGTGAAAGTCAATCTATTAACAGGCTAATTATGGATACCTGAAGTTGTAATATTATAGAAACAGATTGAGTCTATTATTTCCTACTGTTGGAAGATGTATAAGCCCCTGTAATAGATACAATTTTTTAAATGTGAAAAAACTGAAGTCATGGTAATACAATATGACTATTTTGACTATTAACGTTATATTCACTTTCAAATTTCTCGCTATATACTTCTTAGAACTGTGCCATATAGTTTCCAACACTCTACCAAACTCTTCCTACAAAAGTTGAAAGTAATCTCCTAATGATTCAATTACATGGCATATATCCAGACCTTATTTTATTTGATCTCTTTCCATACGACTCCATCTTTCTATTTCAGACCTCTTCCGAGTCTCCTACATCTTTATTACCCTTTCTAGTCATTCACCGTTCTTTTTTTTTTTTTTTTTTTTAAATGGAGACCTTAAAAATTGTTTCCATTAGGTTTTTGTTGTTTGGTCCATTTACCATTAAGACAGCTATTCCTGAATGAGATCATCCATTCTTTTGGTTTTCTCTAGATGCCTTTCCAAGTGTGTTGAGCATTATAACACCTGACCCCTCTCTACTGAGATCTAGATTTCTCTTATCAACTGTATCTCCTAGACATTTCTTCTTGGATATCCTCTAGCCCCTTCAAAATTAATGTGTGTTAAGATGAGACCTTATTCCATACAGGCTCTCCTCATGTATTTTATATCCCTATTAGCTATGTTGCCATCTCAAAGGCATCTCACAGGTTAAGGTGTTGCCTCTTTTCTCTAATTCTCTTTCACATTCAGCCAGTCACAAAATTCTGTCAATTGACTACAAGAGCTTCTTGAGTCTGCCCATCCCTTTTCATTCTTATGGTCCTAGCTCAGACTCTGTTTCTTGCCGTAAGGCACAAGGAGCTCAGCTGACCTACCAAGGTTACACAGCCGGTAACTGCCTCACCAGGTGGCCGAACTGCAGTGAGTCTCTCTGACTGCTTGTTCTTTAGTCAGATATCGAATGGTACAATCCATCCATTCATTTTGTTAAAATTGGTTTTGTAGATGTTGTAGTTGTTGTTGCTCTTACATGGGTTTTTACTTGATTAAAAATCTGTGTTAGACATTATGGATAAAATATTAACTGACTTTCCTCAGCTATCATACATGAAGATACTGTGATATTACTGTATTATTTCATCAGAAGTTCCATCTCCATAGCTTTTGACAAGAGGAATAAGCTATATATTTATATATGAGATTTTCGAAATAGTCTTCAAATAGACAAAGTAAAAGTCATAAGATATTAAAATAGCTTATAAAAGGGGAGTTCTAAAAGTTCTCATTTCCAAAATGAGATATATATTTTTTCAAAGATTAATTGAGTTTATACCTCTGAGGCACCATCTTACCAAGTGTAGAAAAAAAAAAAATCACACACATACACATATGCTTGTATACAAATTACATATACATATATATGTAATTTGTGTACATAAATACATATACACTTGTGTGTATACATAAACATTTAATGCACATGTGTAATTATTACATGTATTTAGTACCCATACATATATGTATTATGCATGTACATATAATTATACCATTGAGAGGACTACACATCTCTCCTACAGTGAAGTTGTTAAGCAGTATAGGAAATTTCAAACATGAATGATCTTGCCTTTGAATGTTCAGAAAAAATAATTCTTGTATTATATAGAAAATATATCCTTGGCATAGTCATCTTGGTACCAAGGTCTGTTACTGTTACAATTCAGGACAAAGATAAAAACAAAAATAAAGCAATCTTTGCATTGTGTGTGTTGCCACTTGTAAGAATATTACAATGGATATATCAGTTGTAATAGTATTGTTGCCATCACCATTTTGGATTAGTGATTTAGAGCCAACGTTTAAACTCACTACCTTCTTGATGGGTTATCCCAGAAACAGATGAGAATTTAATGAATCGCCCACCTATTCGGTCAGGAGGCGGGAGGAGAGCTGTTAGATCTGTTAGAACATCTTGTTAAGTGAGGCCAAGGAAGAGTTACAAATGAAAAACAGACTGTTAGGTTTGCTGAGGTCAAAGGAGAAGTTGAGTTTGTGTGGGAGGTGACGGGGGCCTCACAGGGGTCAGGGGTGGGACAAATCCCTCACCCGCATCTCAGGATCATACTATAGTGAACAGCGAGCATCTTCCTAAAACATGAACTATAAAATCTCCCTTCTAAAAGGATTAAAGTTCTTCATCTTTAATTATATTTCCTTAAAATTATACAATTATGAATACGGCTTAGTGAATTCAAATATAGATTTATTTAACAAATCCCATAACTGCCTCAGAAATAATATCCAAAAACTACAGATACCTGTTATTTAATACGGTACAAATACCCTGTGTAAAATTCTGGATTTTCTATTTGCCTGGAAGAGCCATTATAGACGCAGTGTTGGGGTGTAAATATTTTCAGGAATCCTATTATTAAATTTCCATGCACTGTTGTGAAGTTTTATTCCTTTTGTATACATTTAAATGCTTTTAATTCTGGTTTTGGGTTTTTTTTTTCTTTTTTTTTTTGATAAAGAACACTATAATGCCTTCAATTAAAACAAGCTTCATTAAGAAACACCTATGTCCAAACAAGTAAAAATACTGTAACCATTTACACTGTCAGGACAAATATTGTAGCTGCCATTCCTTTCCCATAAATTAAGCCTGATGTGTCTGGCCAAATTTCCCTCCAACAACAGAATCCCCTTGCTCTTCTTAGGCCTTTAACGTTCCCTAAATGTCCCCTTTTCCTGCTCAATATATTTCACATGTCCATGTGAAATCAGGGGAGCCATAGTAAATTCAACACGTCTATTAGGCAAGTAAGAATACAACATTTCATTGTTGTCTGGATCATGCTTTCCAGGTAAAATCCCTGGAGACTATTAGATTGAATAGCATTTACATTCTTCCAATCTTTGTTCTATGTTTTTACATTTAGCAGTACTGTAAAACTGTATGATCCATATTTGACAATGTTCTTGCAACAGTATTTGAGAATCAATAGGTCCATGCTAGTAAATACTGTTTTATACCCCTAATTTGTAGTTACCTTGCTAAGTCATCACTAATCCCTGTCCTCTCTATTTCCTGGTGACCCTTATCTACTACTGTTAACACAGTAAAAGACAGTAGAGTGCCTATGAAGTATGGGATCTAGACCCAGCATTTTAGTTGAAACTGACTTTGTTGTTTATCAGACACTTACACAGTGTTTAAAATGGGAGTACTTAAAACTGCTTGAAATGCTTTATACATATTAACTTATTTAATTCTATAGCAATACTATGAGAAAGGTATGATTATTAGTCCCTTAAATAGATGATTAAATTGCATCACAGAGAATTCAAAGTCACACAACTCTCAAACAGCTGAGCAGTTATTCAGACCCACGTAGTTTAGTTCTAAAATCTGCATTCTTAAATTTTCCTATGCTACTTCTTCATTTTACAACCTTGGGCAATTTCCTTAACCTTTCTCAGCCTTTCTTCGTATATAATATAGGACTGCTAACTATACCTAGTTCAGAGATTTGTGAGAATTAGATGTGATAATAGTCATAAATGCTTAGAGCAGTACTTGGCATATAGTGTTAACTACTGTTATTTTCAACATCACTTTCCCTACTGACCTTCTTTTATTTCTTTAGAAGCACTGTGCTCCTACCCTAATCAGGGCTTTGCACATGCAAGCTGAAATTCTCCCTGTCTCTACCTCTGACCCTCTTGACCTTCATTTCCAATTAGCCTATATGCTAAGACCTGTACAAATGTACCTTCTTCAGGGAAGCCTTTCCTGACCTTCATACTGGGTGAGCACTCCTCACCCCTTTGGCTCCCTAGAATAAAGAGCCTGAGGCAAAGGCATATGTTTCTTCCATTTGGCTGGACATTTTCTAAGGAAGTGCAATCCCAGGGAAGAAGGAGTGAGGAAAATGAAAGGCAGGCATTAAAGGAGAGAGATAGTAAATGCAAGGGAGTACATTACTCAGATGGCCTAGCTTCTTGTCAAGCTGATTGCTGCTTCACCCGCTGCATCTTCCAAGAGTCCCGATAAGCTCCCTAAGTGGTCCATCAGGGTTAGGAAGGGAAAATAATTTATTCTTCTGGCTCTTGTTTCCATTAGTCAAAGGTGGTCCATAAGGTTTTAAGGCCTTTACATTTTTGTGTGCATACCTGGGTGCCAAGCAGATCTACCATGGCTCTTGCTTTGAAGGTAACATCAGACATACAAGGTGAAAGGTTAGAGGTGCTTTGCAAAACCTGGATGTAAGACACAGTCCATGTGCATCCTTGAGTCACATGAGGGATGAAACAGCCACCACTACAGGCCACCTGGGTGTGTACTGGGGACTGTAGGTGGCTGCAGTATCAGAATTTGGTCTCATGATTTCAGGAAGAACACAGATGGGATATCTCAGGTTATAAAGCAGGTCAAGTACACAAACTGAGTAGAAGAGCTGCAGAATTCAGACCAGTATGCCCTGTTGTTCACATTTATAAATCCAGGTCTCTTTTCCTTTATACTATTTATCATAGTTTACAGTTACATATTTATTTGTAAGATTATTTACATTAATTCTTGACTACTGCACTAGACCGAAAGAATGCTTAAGGATAGGAAGGGAGCATAAGGTTCAGATTACCTGGATTTGAATCCTGGCTCCACTAATTACTAATTCTGTGTCTTTGGGAAAATTATCTCACTTCTCTGTGCCCCATTTCTACACTTATACATCAGGATAAAGATAGAACTTCTATGAATATTAAAGGAGAGGCACTCAATAAATATTAGCTACTATGACTGTCATCACCATCATCATTCTCTTTGTACCTGCAGCAATGAGCACATTGCTGCCTACAGAACAGGCTCTGGAGTAATAGAGCATGAGATCCGTGAGGACTGAGGTTTTGGTCTTCTCCATTCCTTTTTGGACCTCGGACTTATAAAGGAGAATTAAAAATGTACTAGGTGTTTCAAGAAGAATGTTTAGAATGATTAGATAAAAGAGACAATGAACGCCAATGTGTTTGTTCCATTTGTGTTCTGGAAAGTGAATCTTACACTGATTTAGAAGAGGCTTTACAATAGTCCAGAGTAGTTTTTACAGTAATAAACTGTTTATTGTATTTGTCTTGGTTGACCTGTAGGACAGTGGTCCCCAACCTTTTTGACACCAGGGACCAGTTTCACGGAAGCGAATTTTTCCACAGACTGGAGTGGGGAGGTGGTTGTGGGATGATTCAGGTGCATTACATTTATTGTGCACTTTATTTCTATTATTATTACATTGTAATATATAATGAAATAATTATACAACTCACCAGACGATCAGAATGCAAAATCAGTGGGAGCCCTGAGGTTGTTTTCACTTGCCACTCACTGGTAGGGTTTTGATATGAGTCTGCAATCAATTGGTTTATTATGGTCTCTGTGCAGTCAAACCTCTCTGCTAATGAGAGGTTTGCAGTATTTGCGGTAATTGCAGCCGCTCCCCAGCACTAGCATCAGCACCTCAGCTCCAGATCATCAGGTATTAGATTCTCATAAGGAGCGTGCAACCGAGATCCCTTGCATGTACAGTGCACAGTAAGGTTCGTGCTCAAATGCCGCTGCTGATCTGACAGGAGGTGGAGCTCAGGTGGTAATGCAAGCGATGGGGAGCGGCTATAGAGATGATGCTCCCTATTTTGCATAAATTCATTTATAAATCAATATTACTCTACCATTATGGATCAGACATATGAAATGTTTATATAGGACATTTTGGCCAATCACATGATAGATTTTAGTATGCTCTTGTCCCTGTGATAGAGTTCTATAAAGAGAAATGTATAACTTTTGCAGTAAGTGAATCAGAAATGTAGCTAGGTTTGGATAGAGTTGATACAGACCTACAGTTCCTACATGTCTTTAGTGTGCATGACTGTGATTTAGCCATGCCTATTAAACTTTTATTTTTAGTGCTCAGTAATCAAGGCTTATCATTTTGCTACAGGAAATATGGTTTCTTTTAAGTTATTCTTAGTATATTTTCACTCTTAATTGGATATTTGAATTTGTAGGACTCTGCCAGTGATTGCACACTGTAGAAAGAAAAAACTTCTATGACATTAGTAGAATTGATTTTCCAGCAGACTAATAAATAATCTCAATGACTTATATTTGATGGAACAATTACATAAAAACATTTTATTTTTACAGCCTTGAAACCTTCCATCTTTTTCAGAACATCAAATAAATTTGAATAGAATAATTTCACTTTACAAAAATTTTACAGTACATCAATGTCAACTGATATTTATTGAGATCACGTGGTGTGTTGGGCATTATTTAGGGTACTGGGAATATGTACAAAGAAATTAGCTTTCTGATATGCTGTAAAACTTATCTTACTTAGAAATTCTAGGTTGATATAGGTGATAAAATGGGCCTAAATTATCCTACATATTTTGTGTCTTCTTTTTGTTTTAGAAAATTTTTTACCTTTTCCAAGTAAGATTCTTCTGGGTCCAGCTTAATATCATTCAATCTTAAGCTTGTGGACCTGTGGTCATTTGCAGAACTAATACGAATTATTTCAAACATTTGTGCTGCATAAATAAAGAAGGGGTCTTATTTCATTTATTTTAGTGTTTGTAATATTTGTCTATCATGACATTGAATCTCTGGTCCTTTTGCCAAATATAACCACAAAATAGTATTCTTATTTTCCTAGGAGTCCTGGGAATTTGCACCACACTTCTTCGAGTAAATACATGTGTAAATATGTGAGCTTCTCAGCCCCCCAAAGACCCTGGTTTTCCTTTCTTGGCAAGGGAAATGAATTCTAAAATCCTGAATCATTTACTGAGTATGCTTTCCTTCTGATCTCCCAGGGGTCTGATCAACAAAGTGCCAAAAGACGTGCTCCTTCTAGGGAGACTAGCAGCCCAGGTCTCTCTGCAGGAGGATTTGATGAATGTTAATGAAAACCCCTACTGCTCAGAAATAGACAAGTTCGAGCTCTGGTAAAACAGGTCCTTGGTGGTTATGCTAATATCTAAGTAGATCACCATTGCCTATAGTTTTTTTACTGAAGCTCTTTATGCTTGAATTTAAGTATAACCCATTATGGTTGTTTTTATTATCTAGAGGTGGTAAAGATGAAGTTGCAACATTGAGAGGAAATATGAATGATGCTGTTTCTCTTCAGCCTTTATTTAACATGTGTTTTTTGAAAACAGAAAGGGTGATCAAGTTATTTTTATATACATGGGGTTAAATATAGGATATTTATAATTAGCTGGTTTAGATATATATATTTATGATTATGTGGGCTATCTATGATTATATGGGATATTTATGATTACTATATTTATGATTATTTTAAAGAAATGCTATGCCAATCTCAAAAGCATGCAGCATTGTAATGAGACAGTTAACGGGGTCAGAAATTTCCAGCTACTTTGTAGCAATGACTTCTGGTTTGATGACCCGTGCTTTAGCTGGGGATGTCCCCTCATCTCTGGACACTTACACAACTTTCATTTCCTTTGTTCAATAGCAGGCCCCACTGAAGCAGGGACTACCTCTTTCTTCTTCAACACTGGCTGTATTACACACTAGGCACACAATAAATGTCTGTTGCATGAATTACTAGAACATTATGATTATAATTCAGTGAAGAAATCACACACTAATATATCAAAATCTTTATTTTGTTGATAATCATAGAAATTACTTTTAGCTTTCTCAAAAACTCAGTTTAATTCCCAGTTCAGAAGTTATCAACTGTTTCTTTTTATTTCGTATTTTACCTAAACTGCTGCTTCATAGACGTTATTTTTGCTCCAACTTTCTCTGATCAGCTGCCTATAAAAGTTCCAGATTACAAATGTTTCTTACTTTCTTACTATTGTCTTTTTTTTTTTTTTTTTTTTTTTTGCGGTACGCGGGCCTCTCACTGTTGTGGCCTCTCCCGTTGCGGAGCACAGGCTCGGTGCCCGCGGCTCACACGCCTAGCCGCTCCGCGGCATGTGGGATCTTCCCGGACCGGGGCGCGGACCCGTGTCGCCTGAATCAGCAGGCGGATGCTCAACCACTGCGCCACCAGGGAAGCCCACTATTGTCTTATTTTTAAATCATGTCAATGTGAGTCGAAAATCTTATTTCTAAATGGCATATAGCCAAGGTCAATATTTAATTTCTCAGTTCTCACTGAAGAGTTTATTAAATTAATATTCTTTCTTTTCAGCCATTATTTAATAGTCATATGCATTTTAATATAGTAAGTATAATTGAACACAATCTTATTTAAATAAGATAAAATGTTTTCCATAATTATGATGAATGTCCTTTTTTGAGGCTCATCGTAAAGAAAACATTACTGGAACATGTGTGGTTATAGATATTGTGTTTATGAACAGTTGAAAAATGGGGACTTGCATCTAAGGTTTGACAAACAGATTTTGTTAGAAAAAAATGTGAAATTGGATAGATAGCCACTTTGAAACCTTATGTGTCTCTTTTGTTCACTGTTGTACCCCCAGGACTGCAAAGTACCTGAGTAATCTTGCTACACCCACAATAAGCACTCATTAGGTATTTACTATGAACAAATAAAATTTAATCGATGAATGAATGAAACAATGAAGGAAAATTCTAATAAATATTAATCACAGTGTTGCTTAAAATTCAATATCGAGCACGCCCTGTAAAACATGCTATCCTTCTTATAGAATCCGGTAACATGAAGGAGACTACCTGTATCTGAAAGAGTAACTATTACAGTTTGCCTTGTCAAATAGCTTGACATATAGACATCTTGCTCTTCTTACTCCTATTTTTCTGCCTTAGTTTAAACTGAGTAAAAATCTATGCCTTTTTAAAAATACACTTTGTTTAGAACCATCATAAAATCTATGAACACAAGTTATTCATGGCTTGGGCAACGTTTCTTTTTTTAATGACTGAAAATCATGTCTTTTTCAAAGCAAGATCAAACCTAAATTTTATCTATCCCTGAAAAGTTGAAAATGAATTATTTTAAGATTCAGAAGGGTTCATTCCAGGACCTTTTATGATATCTATGCTTCCCCGGGGAGAGGGCAGGAAATGAGAGCATTCTGAACACGACCACTCCTCCCTCCCTCTCAGCATCCTGAGGCCCTTGCACAAGGGCCTCTGTCATCTGAGAACTCCCTCGAACCCCTGCCCACAAGCACCTTTCTCTCTGTACCACTTACACTGTTAAATGAACCCTGTTAAACTACGTTTATTGATTCATTCCTTATAAAACAAAAACAAAGAGTTTTAAGTCAGAACAACTCATTGGATGATTTTATTTACCTTGGCTTAACGAAGTCAATCAAATTGATGAAACCAGTGTGTGCATAGACATGGCTTAAAGTGCTAGAGCTGATGTTTTTAAAAACCATTAAATTTTATGATATAGTTTTAAAACAGGACGTGTGTGTGAGCAGTATTGCAAATTATCAAATATCTTTACAGGGCTTCTGTATGTATTAGATCGTACTATGTGCAATTGCTGATATTCACCTACTTCTGACCTAAAAAAAAATGGTAATTTTGTGGGCTTCAGTCTGTCATATAATGGAAAATAACTCCCTAATGTAGGCTGACATTTTGTAAAGTCCTGAGTCATGTTTAGCTAATTAAAAGAAGAAAGAACATGTCACAGGGGCGGGAGAGGGGAGTGTCCTCTTTGGATTTGGAAGCAGAAGTTCAAGGTTCCACACTTGGCTCTATTATTTAGTGGTTATGTAGTCTTAGGCAACTCACTAATCCCCTTTGATCTTCAGTTTTCTCTTTGATAAAGCAGATGTATTAATAACACCCTCAACAGTTGTTGCAAGGATTAAAGGAGGTGATGTATGTGAAAGTACTTTGCAAACCATAGAGAGCGATAAAATCCAAGATAATATGCAGACTTCTGTTTAAGACTGTCTAGCAAAAGTACGATGAATGAGAAAAACAAGAAAACTTTTCTCTTGTATAACTGATTCCTATCATAAATTGAAAAAAGCTGTAAAATATTATACTTGTTGCTTTATAAAACAGACATCCCATGTGCATTTTTAAGCTATGATATCTGCCAATAAAATTCCCAGGCTAGGCCATTCCTTTCCTATGAAAGCAAGTCACACCACTCCCAAGCTTCATGCAAACTGTCAGTACCATCTAAAAATATTCCTGCATATTATGAATTAATGCTTCCCACTTTGACATTACAATATCGTTTTTATACACTCTCTCAGCACTTTCCTCCAAGCATGATTTTATTAATGCTCATTTTCAGTACAAGACAAAAATCTTTGCAAATATTTGTTCTTGTTTTTCTTTGGAACTGTGAGGGAAGACTGCTGGCTTTTGAAGGAGGGACAGGATGTATTTTGGGGCTGTAGTTGTACTTGGCTTGATCCGCTGAAGGAGAGATGGTGTTCTTAGGTGCCAATATTTGGTTTAGAGCTAACAGCAGAAAAATATCTACTTTGGTAATCCAAGTGATGCTTTCTTGTAGGCAAGTGAGAGAATAAATAGAAGTAGTCCTATGAGCTAAATTACCTTTTTTTTTTTTTTTTGCTTCCTAGTTCTAAATATTTTTATGTAAATTTATCCCAATTTACTTCATTATGTAGTATATAATTGGAATTACAATTTTGAATATCACAGGTGGGTTAGATTTTAAAAGTGTATGTATCTGTACTAAAGAATATAACAAGGCAAGGATGTGATTTCATTATTAACTGTAAAACTAAGTTAAAGCAGGTATAATTTATTCTTCATATTTGTGTCTTCTGCATAAAATATGACTGTCATAATTGACAGTTGGAGTCCAAATAATGATACTACTGTAGTCATATATCTTATAAAAGGTACTTACATTTTAAGGAACTAGGTGTATAGTCTTATCTTTGATAAACTTATCAACTAAATTTGAGGCAAGTAGTAGTATCATGGCAAGCTAATCCACTGTAGCCCTTTTCTAAGACATTTAAAAGTATTGGTAATAATTTCAATAAACCTTAATTACACACTATGTCTGTGTAAACTCTAACAGGGTAAATATTAAACCCATAGCAGAGTTTCTCAGAATGTATTGCACAGAACAAATATTCTGTTGGATACTGATAGGAACTTTGTGGGAAAATTATCGAATTGTTGAATAGATTAAGAAAACCCAAGTTTCGGGCTTCCCTGCTGGTGCAGTGGTTGAGAGTCCGCCTGCCGATGCAGGGGACACGGGTTCGTGCCCCAGTCCGGGAAGATCCCACATGCCACGGAGCGGCTGGGCCCGTGAGCCATGGCCGCTGAGCCTGCGCGTCTGGAGCCTGTGCTCCGCAACGGGAGAGGCCACAACAGTGAGAGGCCCGCATACAGCAGAAAAAAAAAAGAAAACCCAAGTTTAAATAAAGTTAAATATGTTTCTTTACTCCGAACCTTTGTTATCTTACTAAGTATCAGATATCTCCAGGAGGAGGACACACATTTATTAAATTTATCTGACTACTGAATGACTAGTAGATTTTAGAAAACTCTGATTTTGAAACGTAGTACACAAAAGGAATCAATATTTCAAATTGTTTGTTGGAAAAGTTGATAGTTTTAAAATAAAAATCCCAAACTTTCTTTGGCACACTAAAGTTCATTTTAAAAAAAAGACAGTATTGTATGTTACATTGATAAGAATTACTAAATGATAACTTTACAGATTATTATACCAGTTTACAGTACAATATCATGGATACTGCTTACACTTAAACATGGCTGATTGACCACTTGCATTCATCTCTGGTTCTTTGAGAAGTCTCATGAAAATGACAGTAAGAGACTGACAAAGAAAGCCATAAACCCCAAGAACATTGAGCAACAAGTGGAGAGTACTGCAACAAAATCTTGAAAGCTGAAAGTTGATGAACAAGAATTAAATTAATTTGCTGAATCAAGAAGGCTGAAACCCAAACTTACTGAGTATGAAGCCAAGAATAAAGATGATCTGCCTGAGAAAACCCTAGAAAGTCTCAAAAAGTGGAGACCGTAGGTGCATCTGAAAAGGGTGTACAGTTGGAGTTGAAAACTGAGGACGAGTTGAAATTCCTTATAAGCATTAGTGTTCCCCAGGTCCCCAGAAGAGCTGGGCGAACTTTATTTCCTTATTCAGGAGAAGACAGGAAGCTTACTTTCTGATCTCAGTGAAACAGAAGGCCGTAGCACTTGGGAATAGCAAATAGAACTGAAGGCAAGATAACTAAACTGAACACAGGAAAACTGAGGAAATCTTTCCCCACTGGCTTCAAAAATATCTGGAGAGTTCTTATAACCTCCTGGTCCACAATAAGACGATTTCTCCCTGACCTACAGATATTCAAAATGTCAGAGAAATATGAAGATCAAAATAAAAAACAAAACAACAGCAATAGCAATAAAAGTAACTTGGGTGAAACAAAGACAGTGCAAGGAGCAAAAGAAATAGTTTTAAAATCCTATTTTAATTAAATTACAATTATGTCTTTAGAGAAGGAAGAGTAGATACTGTATTTATGAAACAAGAATAGAATGCTAAATAAAAGAAATACGCAAGAACAGAAGTGAATTCTTACAAATTAACTATATGAGAACAGAAAGAAAATACTCCAAACAAGGGTTGAAAGATGAAGTTGAGAAAATCTTCTGGATAGAATAAAAACAAAAAAGAAAAAATAAAAACTAGAAATAAGTTTTTTAAAAAAATTAGAGGATTAGTACAGGAGGTCTAATTTAGTGTAATCAACATACTTTTTAAATTTAAGAAGAAATTGAGAGGAAGGCACGTACAGAAATTTTCCATGTACCCCTTCCCCCAACACATGCATAGCTGCCCCATTATGAATATGACCCACCACATGGTGCATTTGTTACAATTGACGAACCTACATTGACACATCATAATTACCCAAAGTCCATAGTGAACATTCCAGTTTACTTTTGGTGTTGTATGTTCTATGGGTTTGGATGAATGTATAATGACATGTATCCATTATTATGGTATAATGCAAAGTGTTTTCATTGCCTTAATAATCCTCTGAACTCTACCTATTCACCCCTCCAACCATGGCACCACTGATCTTTTTACACTCTCCATAGTTTTCCCTTTTCCAGAAGGTCCTATAAATGTAATAGTATATTATGTAACCTTTTTAGATTGGCTTCTTTCACTTATTAATGTGCATATTTAAGGTTCCTGCATATGTTTTCAGGGCTTGATAGCTCATTTCTTTTTGGTGTTGCATAATATTCTATTTGGATATACCACAGTTTATCCATTCACCTACTGAAAAACATTTTGGTTGTTCCAAATTTTCACAATTATGCATAAAGCTGCCATGAACATTCATGTGTAGGTTTTTGTGTGTATGTTATGTAAGTCTTCAACTCCTCTGAGTAAATACAAAGGTGTGCAATGCAAGGAGCAAAAGAAATAGTTTTTAAATCCTATTATAATTAAATAACAATTATGTCTTTAGAGAAGGAAGAGTAGGTACTGTATTTATGAAACAAGAATAGAATGCTAAATAAAAGAAATATGCAAGAACAAAAGTGATCCAGTGATCATATGGTAAGAGTATGTTTAGTTTTGTAAGAAACCACCAAATTGTTGGAATCATGCAGTATGTAGACTTTTCAGACAGGCTTCTTTCACTTTTCATACTTAAATGTCTTTTCATGGCTTAATAGCTTATTTCTTTTTAGCACTGAATAATATTCCATTATCTGGGTATAACACAGCTTATTTATCCATTCACCTCCTTAAAGACACTTTGGTTACTTCCAAGTTTTGGCAATTATGAATAAAACTGCTCTGAACGTCTGTGTTTAGGTTTTTGTGCGGATATAAGTATTCAAATCTTTGGAGTGAATACCAAAGAGCATGATTGCTGGATCTTGTGCTGAGTATGTTTAGTTTTGTAAGAAACTGCCAAAATGTCTTACAAAGTAGCTGCACCATTTTGCATTCCTACCAGAAATAATGAGAATTCCTGTTGTTCCACATCCTCGCCAGCATTTGATGTTGGCAGCATTCCAGATTTGGACTATTCTAATAGGCGTGTAGTGATATCTCATTGTTGTTTGAATTTTCATTTCCCTGAGGATATATAATGTGGAGGATCTTTTCATATGCTAGTTGCCACCTGTGTATCTTCTTTGGTGAGGATTTAGTCTTTGGCCTATTTTTTGATTGAGTTGTTTGTTTTCTTATTTTGGAGTTTTAGAGGGTCTTTGTGCATTTTGGATAACAAACCCTTATCAGTTGTGTCTTCTCATGCCCCCAACATTATCTTTCACAAAGCAATTTTTAATTTTAATGAAGTCCATTTCATCAATTCTTTCATGTTCTATTTGGTGTTGTATCTAAAAAGTCATTGCAATACCAAAGGTCATCTAAGTTTTCTACTATGTTATCTTCTAGGAGTTTCAGAGTTTTGTATTTTACATTTAGGTCTGTGATGCATTTTGAGTTAATATTTGTGAAGGATTGTAAGACCTAGATTCTTTTTTTGTTTTTTCCTTGTAGATGTCCAATATTCTAGCACCATTTGTTGAAAACACTATCTTTGCTTCACTGTATTGCCTTTGCTCCTTTGTCACAGATTAGCTGACTATATTTATGTGAGTTGTTTCTGGGTTCTGTATTCTGTTCAATTGGTTGACCTGTCTGTTCTTTCACCAATACCACACTGTCTTTAATACTGTAGTTTACAGTAAATCTTGAAGTCAGGTAGTGTCAGTTCTTCAGTATTTTTCTTTAATAATGTGTTAGCTATTCTGGGTCCTTTGCTTCTCTACAAAACTTGAGAATCGATGTGTCAATATCCATAAAATAACTTGCTGCAATTTTGATTGGAATTGCATTGAATCTATAAATCAAGTTGAGAAGGACTGACATCTTGACCTAACCATATTGAGTCTTCCTATACATGAACATGGAATATCTCTCCATTTATTTAGTTCTTCTTGAATTTTATTCAGTAGAGTTCTTTAGTGTTCCTCATATAGGTCTTACACATAATTTATTAGGTTTATACCTAAGTATTTCATTTTTGGTGGTGCTAATGGAAATGTGTTTTTAATTTCTTTTTTATTTGTTTTAAGTCACCAAGTTAATTTTTTTTTTTAATTTTTATTGGAGTATAGTTGATTTAAAATGTTGTGGTAGTTTCTGCTATACAGCAAAGTGAATCAGTTATACATACACATATATACACACTTTTTTTTTTTTTTTTTTTTTTTGGTGGTACGCGGGCCTCTCACTGTCGTGGCCTCTCCCGTTGCGGAGCACAGGCACCGGATGCGCAGACTCAGCGGCCATGGCTCACGGGCCCAGCCGTTCCGCGGCATGTGGGATCTTCCCAGACCGGGGCACGAACCCGTGTCCCCTGGATCGGCAGGCGGACTCTCAACCACTGCGCCACCAGGGAAGCCCATATATACACACTTTTAAAAATTCTTTTCCCATATAGGTCATTACAGAGTACTGAGGAGAGTCCCCTGTGCTATACAGTATGCCATCATTAGTTATATATTTTATATATAGTAGTGTGTATATGTCAATACCAGTCTCCCAATTTATCCCTACCCCCTCGCTTTCCTCCCTGATAACTGTGCTTGTTTTCTACATCTGTGTGTGTGTCGTTAATTTCAAGTTCCAGTTGTTCATTGTTGGTATATTTGAAAGCAATTGACTTTTGTATGTTAACCTTGTTTCTTGTAACTTCCTATAATCTCTTATTATTTCCAGGAGCTTTTAAATCAATTCTATGGGATTCTTTACACATACAATCATGTCATCTGTGAACAAACACAGTTTTATTATATCTTCCTTCCCAATCTGTATACCTTTTATTTCCTTTTCTTGTCTGATTGTATTAGCTAGAACTTCCAGTACAATGTTGAAAAGGAGTTGTAAGAGGAGACGTCCTTGCCTTATTCCTGATCTTCAAGTTTTTCACCATTAAGTATCTTGTTAGCTATAGGCTTTTTGTAGATATTAATTATCTAATTAAGGAAGTTCCCCTGTATTCTTAGTTTACTGAGACTTTTTACCATGAATGGGTTCTGGATTCTGACAAATGCTTTTTCTGCATCTATTGATATGATTATGTGGTTTTTCTTTTTTAGCCTGTTGATGTGATGGATTACATTATTTTTTGAATGTTGAACCAGGCTTTGCATACCTGGGATAAATCCCACTTGATTGTGATGTATAATTCTTTTTTATATGCTGTTGGAGTCACTTTGCTAATATTTTGTTAAGGATTTTGCATCTATCTTTAATGACAGATAGCAGTCTGTGGTTTTCTTTTCTTGTAATGTCTGTGTGTGGGTTTGGTTAACTAACTTTTTTTTTTCCTCCAGAAAGAAAGAATAGAGAAAATGGAAAGAAACTTATTATCAAAGAGATAAATAAATAAATTTTTTGAGACCTAAGGGATGGCAGTTCCTAAATTTAGCATGTTCCAGTTAAGTAAATGAAAATAACAATCGTACTTAAACACTTCATTATGAAATTTCAGAACATTAGGGATAAAAATATACACTAACTTCCTGCAGAAAAGTGAACAAATCAGGTCAGTCTCATCCAATGGTGATGGGATAAAAATGGCATGAAATTTCTCACCAGCACCTAGATGCTAGGGGCTAGTATATCAATGGGTTCAAAATTCTGAAGAAAAAAATCATTCCCAACCTGAAATCATATACCTAAGCAAACTATCAATCAAGTATGTAAATAGAATAAAAATATATTCAGATGTGCCTAATATCAAAACTTACCTCCTGTGGACTAGAAGTGGTATTTATCAAGAGAAGAGAATAATTAAAGAAAGAGGAAGAAGTGGCATCTAGGAAATAGGAAATGCAATGGGAGAGACATTAAAGGAAACTCCAAATTTGTTGTCCTCAGACAAAAATTATGAAGCCAAGCTGAGAACAATCAGTCTGGATTGAGAAGCTGATGACCGAAAGTCTTCATGAACTATATCCAAAAAGAAAAATAAAAGAGAACTTTCATAGACTACCTGATATATTTGAATGTATTAAAAGAGAATCTTTCTGCAGCAAAATCTGGGGATAAATTACTGATAAGTAGAAAAGCAAATTTCAGGTAAACAAAATGTGGAAGAAGAAGAAAATTTCATAATATGCTGCATAGCTCAGTGGTGCATAATATTTTCAAAGTCACAAAATATACACATTTAATATTTCTTTATCAAAAATAATGATGACAGCCTTTTTGGGAGAAAGTGAAGAGAGGAAGTTTGTGGTATGTGTGTATGTTTGTGTGTAAGTGTAAGTTTTTGTGTAAGCACATATTCTCTACATGTGTTTTCTCTTGAGTACACATCTGGCAGTATAATTACAGGGTCATATGGTAACTCTGTATGTAACTTTTTGAGAAACCTTTAAACTGTTTTCTAAAGCAGCTGCACATCCCCATCAGCAATGACTTTACATCCCCATCAGCTATGTATGAGTGTTCTAATTTCTACACATCTTCACTAATACTTGTTATTGTCCATTTTTTAAATTATAGCCATCTTTGTAGGTATGAAATGGTATCTTACTGTGGTTTTGATTTGCATTTCACTTATGACTAATGATGTTGAACATCTTTTCACGTGCTTATTGGTCTTCTGTATATCTTTTTGAGAGAAGTGTCTATTCAAATATTTTGCTCATACTTAAATCAGATAATCTGTCTTATTGTTGAGTTACAAGAGTTCTTTATATGTTCTGGATACTAGGTCTTTATCAGATATGTGACTTGAAAATATTTTCTTTCATTCTGTGGGTT
This sequence comes from Pseudorca crassidens, assembly GCF_039906515.1. Classification (NCBI taxonomy): domain Eukaryota; kingdom Metazoa; phylum Chordata; class Mammalia; order Artiodactyla; family Delphinidae; genus Pseudorca; species Pseudorca crassidens. The sequence goes on from NC_090303.1 coordinate 39,388,273, forward strand.
GTCTTTCACTTTTTTGATAGAGTCCTTTGATGCATAAATGTTTTACTTTTTAATTAAGGCCAGTATATCTATTTTTTCTCTTCTTGCTTGGGCTTTGGTATCACATCTGAGAAAATATTGCCTAAGCCAAGGTCACAGAGGTATACACCTATGTTTTCTTCCAAGAGTTTTACAGCTGTAGTTCTTATATTTTGATCCATTTTAAGTTATTTTGTGCGTAGGATGAACACAGTGATTTGCAAATAGAGGTTGCACAGAAAAAAATTATTGAATTAAACTGAGTTGAGGGTGAGATGACTAGAGAATTGGCTTCTGATAGAATTTTATTCCACTGAGAAAGTATAGAGCTAGAATTGTCCAGGCAGAGAGATAAAAGGTGAATACTTTAAAATGCATTTCACACCCAGTATGTTATATGGGAAAAGCACAGAAATAAAAATTGTAGAGACTGAGATTATAGTTGATTGGTTTAGCGTGTGATCATAATACATAAACTATAGTAAAGTATGTGGATCACTATAAATTGTTACACGTAGGTAAGAAGTGATTATTTGTACTGTTAGTCTAGTTTTGTTGCCAAATTGTTTTGTGTAAGTCACTCACTCTCTGCGTCTCACTTTCCTTCTCTATGTGAAAACTTGATAATGTCCAGGGATTGCATATATTGCAGTGAGAAGAATAAACAAACAAGCACAGGCAGAGGCCAGGTGAAATGGAGATTTGTCATAGTGATATTCTAAGGAAAGCAAATAAGAAAAATGTACATCAAGAAATAAGAGTACGCAAAAACTGTCATTCAGGTGAGATAAGAGCATGGAGGACCAGAATAATTAATAACTGGGAGAAGAAAATCCTAACAGCAAGTTTTTTGCAAATTGTATAATATACATCAAATTCAAAGGGGAATAACTTAATTTTTATTTTTTATACGGCAAAAGTAAGCTATGAGATTCACGTACAAAATTAAGCAGTATATTAACCCTTAACTGATAGTGAAAATTGGGAGTCAAGATTCTAGTTCCTAGATAATAACATTGTAATAACTGTATAACATTTAACACTTGGCTATTATCAGGTTACAATTTTTGTTTGTTTTCCTTCTCTCCTCCCTCCCTTCCTTCCTCCTTTCTTCCCTTTTCTTTTTTCCTTCTTTTTCTTTCTTTCTTCCTCTCTCTGTCTCTGTCTCTGTCTCTCTCTCTCTCTCTTTCCTTTGTTCAAATTTCCAATTTCTTAAAGAAATACCAATTTTACTGGCTAATGCTATTACTAGCCACTGTTTGAGTGTACCATACCAAATCAGAACCAGCCTGTTCCTAGCATGAGTGTTTGTGCAAATGAATGTAAAGTCCTGTTGATACAATGCTTCCCTGCAAACATTTGCCAAAATGCCATTGTCCTTCTAATGAAGAAACTGAAGCCAAACATGATTAAGGAATATAATATAATAATAATGTAATGATTTGCGTTAGTTTATACTAGAATTTGAGACATTTAAAGTCTAGTGCCTTTTGCATTACTAGAAAAACCCTTATTATAGAGTGTTACTGTGTTCAAGTATCCCTTTTGAAAGTGAAATGGTCCCTTACAATCATGTCTGAGAGCATAGTACCAAGAGGTCAAAGGTTATACAGAAGGAGCGGTCCCCAGGAGGTCCTTGGGGCAGAAAGAAAGAAAAAAGTGAGGGAGGAAGGAAGGAAGAATGAACAAACGAAAGAACGAATGAAGGAAACAAAGTAAGGAAGGAAAGACAGACTCATGTCTTTATACTATTTCAAAGTGTTTAACAATATTGTGTTTTGAAGCAGCTGTGAATCGATAGCACAGGTCAATGTTCCCTTTTCTTTCAATGGTGGACAAAAATCCCCATAGCCATTCAACACAGTATAATAACAGATAAATGTTATCAAATTAAAGGCAATGTGTGAAGCTCTCTGTAACCCTGGGCCTCTCACTAAACACGTTGTCTGCACGTGTGCCATCCAACATTGCTGAAATAGTGACATGGTCTTGAGACACTTCAATGTTACACATTTTTTGAAACAACAGAGAAGATGTAATTATCTCATTGTAGTTTCATGTGGCCAATTTTTATTAGCCTAATTCTTTGAAAATGGATAATTCATATGAGTGTGTTTCTCTGTTAACCAGAATATTTAATTACCCAGAACTCCTCATGTCCTATTATAGAAAGATTATTAGGATCACTCTTACCTTGTTAAAATATAGGCAATAAATTATAAGCATTGTCTTCTTTGAGCCTTATAGCTTCCATTACAGTGAAAATAATTTTATATCATATCCGGTTTCTTTTCCATTAAAAATAATGTATGTAGCCCTCTTAGAGAATTGCTTGCTTTCCCTGATGAAGAGGCTATAAGAGCCCAGCTACAATTCAGGTTAAAAAGAGCTGAGAGGATTGAAACATCCTTTGCTGAAATTTTTATCTTCTTATAGTAAAATCTGATGTTAAACAATCTTCCTAACATATTTAGCTTCATCTTTCACTGCAAGAAAACACTGTAATTAAACAAGTAACAATAGTTAACATTGTCTATTGAAGATTTTTTTCTTTATTTTTGTTCAAATTTTATTTTTGCCCCTTCCAAAGTATTGCATAAAAGAATTTGTTTAATTTTCTTGTTAGTATTTCACGTTTTGATTCCTAAATGTATTTTTCAAATAAAAGTAAAAAATTGTCAAATGGGTCCATTCTGTTAAACGAGAGTGAATTGGCCAGCAACAGGCCTTTGAGTAAAACCAAAGAAAGCAGCATATACTCATGAGCATTTGATTGCTGGGAGCACATTTTATGGGTGAAAAGGTACAGAATCCAACAGCTTTATGCATTGACAATAATATCAGGCACTTTGCATTTGTGTGTGTGTGTGTGTGTGTGTGTGTGTGTGTATGTGTGTTTATGTGTGTTTATGTGTGTGTGGTTGTGAATAGATTAACCAAGATGAATAATCTCATTTACATAAATATTCACTCTAAAATCCATAGAGGGACTTGTTCTTTTCTTCCTTTTTTTTTAAGTAAATACACTTAAATAAATATTTTTGGTGAAATTTCAAAATATTAGTGCAAATATTTTGAGGAAAAAATAGTATTTTCAGTAAATTTAACTGAAATAAAAGTTTAAAATATTTAGTTGAGGGCTTCCCTGGTGGCTTAGTCGTTGGGAGTCCGCCTGCCGATGCAGGGGACGCGGGTTCATGCCCGGTCCGGGAGGATCCCACATGCCGCAGAGCGGCTAGCCCGTGAACAATGGCCGCTGAGCCTGCGCGTCTGGAGCCTGTGACCCGCAGCGGGAGAGGCCCCAACAGTGAGAGGCCCGCGTACCGCCAAAAAAAAAATATTTAGTTGATATAAATAATAGAAATCATCTGTGATATTTTACGAAAACTTCAGAGGCTTTTAAAGAAAAACTAAGCTTCATGATTACATAAATTAAATTGGAAAAAGAGTTGAGCAGAAATTCATTTAAGTGTCTATGTCTTAGAACTAATTATTGTAAAATTTGAGAAAAGGGGCTTTTAAGATGTGATGAAGTGTTAAGTGGTCCTTCTTTATTTAAAACAAGTGATGTTTGAATTCCATTTTTCCTTTCCCTAAATGAAACATTATTAAATTGTTCATATTTTGTATTCTTCACTTTGAACATTAGTAATAGTTCCTAAAAATACACCAAAAAATGATTTTTTAAACCAGGTAGTACTTTACCTTTTTTAAACTGAGTAATACTTTGTAAAACTAAAAAATATACCTCAATTGGGTTAATCTCAATGTCAATGTTTTGAATTTGTTTTAAAGGAAGGCATACTCTAACAATTATTTTGCATTTTATATATATATATATATTTTTTAAATGAAAGTTGCTCTCTTAATATACTAAACTCCAGCCTTCTAGAAATTATTATTTTAACATTCAAGCAGAGCTTCAACCCTAACCTTTTCTGAGGATGTAACCTGACTAATCAGGTCTCAGCTCTATTATCTTTCCCTGATCTCCATTATATGCAATGTTTACGCATATAATGGTTTACTATTTTCTAATATTTACTTTTTCGTATGAATGTCTCTATCTTCTCTTTCTGTCTAAAGAACAAACTTTTAAAAGTAGGCACTAGGTATCACTCACTGTACATTTTATGTCATGCAGAGCTGTGGGCAGGTACCTATATTAGAGCTCAGAAAAAAGTGTGGGCTCTGGGACCAGATGGGCCTGGATTCAGATTCTACCTCTGCATCTTTGTAGCTGTGATTTTAAAAAGTTGTTTCCTCAATTTCCTATTCTTTAAAACAGCAAGAAAATAAGAGTTAACTCATTGTTAAGCTTAGCAAGGATAATCTCAAGTATCTGCCTAGAACTCCACACATTTTCACTCTTCAATGTATGTTATCTTTCATTTCTCCTTCAAACTACCTTTACCTCTCCTCACAATTGCTTGCAAGAATCATTTCTTTTTAGTCTTTACTACCCACCACTCTTTATTATGGTTGCTTTTTGGTGTCCCTAATTCAAAAGTAATGTAAAAAACCTGGTAGAATTTTACTTACATGTGGTAAAGTCTTGGCAGTGACCTAGGTAAAAACTAAAACAAACAAACAAAAAGCAATCTAAACTACTAGAGAAATCACTCATGGCTGTTAAGATCAACTTGAGTTTTTATGCTTAATGGTTTTGCTTGCAAACAACTGGATATCTATTTCACTGGACAGTTCAAAGAATTAGGTAATTTGTTTAAAGCACGGAGATAATAAGACCAATGTGGTACGTCAGATCACCATGTGGTTAGTTGTTTTCACTGGATTTGGTGGTTTTGACTACATTTGTGACCTGAGGCAATCAAATGAGTAACTCATTTCTATCAATCAGAATCCAACTCATCTATAAGAAAGAAAAATCCACATTCTATTTCTGCTTGATATTGTAAAGGTAGCCATATTGCTCTTCATGAAAAACAATGCCCTCACTCACTCATTGAGATGAGAATATTGCAGACTTTCAATTTAAATAACTTTGCCACCATCACACAGCTTCTGAACATACTGCTTCCACAATAGCACTTTTTTTTTTTTTGCACTAAGGAGCTCAACATGTCTCAAACACCTGTTTCATGTCATCTTATATAAATTCCTTTCATTTTACTTACATTGCAAGGGTTCCCTCCTATTGCTCGACTCTCCATAGGGGTGGAGGTATAGCTGGAACATGTTATACTGTGGAAATTACGTCTAAAAAGCACACTGACAATTGCTATTATTAACACAATTGATCACTAAACTCTTATGTCTGGGAAAAGAGGGTCAAGACATCCTTAAATAGATCCAGATTCTCCCAGGCTACCATGAGGATGATATTTTGGTGAAAAGTTTAATGAGAGAGGAAATTTCAAATCTCTTTTACCATTGGTTAGATAAACAGCATTGGTCCCTTTCAGCTAACATGGTCATTTATTCCCCTCAGTCCCGCCATTTTGTTCCTCAGCCTCCAACCACTAAGTTTTGAGCATTGAGGGAAAGGTTTCATTGGCATCACTTATTACCATTAAAGCACTTCCCTTCTGAATGTTGGCTGCCAAAGTATGTGGTATCCTGTGGAGCAAGAGGATGAGGACATAGATTGCAGTGAGGCTGAACAGTTTGCACTTCCTAGCAGTGACACCAGACATCAATCTTTCCAGAAGACAGCCGAGAACACATGAACATAAGAACTCTTTAAAAAGAACAAACGAGGCATTATCCAACCAAAAAAAAAAAAAAAAAAAAGCCACCAAAGCATTTTCCTAGTAAGTTTCCCAAAGATGAAAATGCACTGAAATGACTTAGGTTGTCATGATGCTTGTTTAAAGAAACAAATAAAAAGCAATCTCTACTTTATAAGGTAGATATTTATGAGGTTTAAATTATTTACAGCATAGTGTTTGAGAATCATTTAATTGCCTCTCAAAGTATGAGGGTGTTTCATGTTTTACATGTGCATATCAGCTGGCCTTACAAAAGAATGCTAATTTGGTCACAGTTAATCTGTTTCACATGGTCTACTGCATCAACCGTGACATCATTATAGGAAATAACGTTATGCAACTCTGCAACACCAGAACTGGGTTGTTGGTTTTTTTTGCCATTTGACAAGGTTTCAGACAAGATGATCACAAGAAAAGAGGGAATTACTAGGCGAAATGTGTTCAAATCATTGTTTTGACCTACATGAATTTGTCATGTTATCTGCTAATAGATTTATGGCTGCTTAAATTCACACTGCACTGCAAGGCTCAGAGATCAAGGCCAGTTATTGTGGACTCCTGGATGTTAGATTGTGCTGAGAAATGTTCCACGTGTGCCTTAAACTTTGGTAATATTTTGCTTCATGACCTTTTACCTGGAACCTATTTAATTGATCTTCATTGCTTGCAAAATAACTTTAAAAATAACAGTTCCACATACTAATGACATTATAAAACATTTCCAACAACTTGTTTTCAAAATTATATTGAAATACAATGGTCCTCTTAGGGAAGAGTATTTTTTCAATAAAATATCTGGTCCTTTGTATTTGACGGGGTAGAATTAAATTCAGTTCACAGAACAACCACACGTATTTGGAAAGGCAGAAGAAAGGGGAAGAGGAGTGCATGGAGCCCTTAACTTCCTTTGGATATCACGAGCAAGTGTGGGTTACCTAGCAGCAAAACCACGGGGATAGCCCTTTGTGTTTTGACAGTATCTTTGTTTTCCATTTGGGGATTTGAAAATTTTTAAGGAGTTTTGTGTAGCCATATTCTTTGATTTTTGTTTTTTTTAATGTTTGAGGCTTCTGAAAAAAATGCTAAAGTGCTGTATCACCTTCCTGTTCTCCCAACCTCATAAGTGTATCAAAAATATCTATGTTCAAGTAAAGATTAACTTCATGATAAGGTAAGCTTAACTGTAAGCAGGTGAGATAACTCTAGTCATGACTTCTTGCAGATGGTTAAGAAATCTGTAAACAGCATCCAGGTGGACAGGCTCCCAGTTTGATGTTCTAACTTTGGGACTAGAGGGGCAGTAATACACCATTTAATAATATTTAAAATACCTTGAGGAATTAGAGGAAAATTTTCTGTAGTATAAAAGCTGTCTCATTATTTTAGAGTTTGTGTCAAATAGTTTTTGAGTTTCTTCATATACTGTTCCTTATGGATTTTTCCTAAAATGTCAAATCTTTGAGGAAAGAATCTTACATTTTATTGTTGACTTTCACAAATAATAATGGTTTTCTATGTTACCTTTGCCATTCCAGTTTTCCCTTTATGTTTTTTATATATATGGTTGTTCCTATTAGTAATAAAACCAACTTTTAGGCCTGTTTACTACCATGTATTAGAAGACAATATCACAAACTAATGTGGAGTCATTTAAAAAATTTATTCATTTAGTGATACTGGGTTTTGTCCTGATCATGTGCTAAGCATTGCATAAATATCAAAAGAGAGGTCAGAAGGATACAAAAAAGCACTGAGATCTAGTTCTGCTTTGAGACCTTCCCTGGCTGTCATCTCCCTTGCCTGGGTGGCCAAGGTGGTAGTAATGCCATTAAGAAAGAAGGACGACAGGGGACAGAAAGTAAGATCATGAGATAGACTCAGGGCACAATATGTATAGAATTCTTAAAAGGAATTCAGGCCCAGAGTCCATGGAAACCTGTAGACTGAAGTATTTGGGAGCCATCAATTTTTGGATCAGTGATTCTTGAAGTCATTGGTCGTAGCACACCATGAAAAACAGTAAGAGTGAGGGGTAAAGGAAAACAAGAGTTGGTCCCTTTAAGGTGGGTGAGAATCAGGAAGGAAGTCAGGGAATTGCACCTGGATGGATAAAGAGGAAAACTGGGAGCAAGGGGTGTTACTAAAGCCAGAAGAAAAGAGTTTCAAACAGAAGCAATTGTCATATGTTTCAGAAAGTTCAAATAGGACGACATCTAAAATGAGGTCTTTAGTTTTGGCAAGAAAAGAGGCCAAGAATGATTTTGGAGAGAACTAAGTGGTATTAACAATGAGCTTAAGAATGAATGCGTGGTAAGTAAGTAAATAATCTGCTCTTTTAAGATGTTTGAGATAAAAACAAATTAAGGAAAGGGAAAGCCAAGTGTTCATGTTTTACAAAATGGAATGTTTAGATATGACTGAAATTAGGGAGATGGAATCAGTGGGAAGGAAAAAGAAAAATTTAAAAAGCATTGATTTTGCTAATGAAAATACATGTATTTAGCAAATAAAATCAATAGTTATTTATTTGGTTATTGATTATTCAAATGAAACAGTTTTATTTGGTAAGCATAGAAAAGAAAATACATTAGTGATCTACTATACAAAGATCATAGTAGGTGCTGTGGAAAGTACAACGATGGACAAATTAATTCCTCGAATTAAGAAGCTCATAAAATAGGGGAGGGTGCAAAATAGCAGAGTTATTTGTGACATTAGAGGCCAAGGAGTAATAAGAATTATACAATAATTGTACCTGGGAGGGCTGAATATGATTTCCTGAAGAAAATGACACATGCAGGTATTCTTGAAAGATGAAGGATATTTTGACAGGTCACACAAAGATGGGACCAGGAAAGTGTTGAGGGTGTTCAAGATGCCCAGAGAATGGAGGGTACATGAGAAAAAAAAAGAGGAAGATACATATTTTTTCATGTACTATTCATGTGTCACAAACTGTTACTCTTCCGATTTTATTTGTCATTTGAAAATGTAAAAACCATTCTTAGCTTGTTGGCTGTACAAAGCAGTTTGTGGGCTGGAGTTTGGCCTGTGATGTCAGTTTTCTGACCTGCACTAGATTGTGAGTGATATAAGGGCAGAGTATCTTACACATAGATATCACACAGTGAATATTTTCTGGTTGTACTGAGGCAATGAGGCCTTAATCCAGGACAGCAGGTATGAGATAGGAAAGGAAAAAATCAGGTGATTTTGTGGATTGATGGCAGTCAGTCGGGAAGTCTTGGTGGGGGCCCAAGGGAGGGAAAAGGACTGATCAAAGGTACAATAGTCATATTACAAGGTCAGAAACAGAAAGAAGGAGCATAGGCAGAAAACAATGAATTCATTTAACAAATAGCATTTGGATTTGAAGGTCATGTAGCAATGGAGTCATGGTTGGGGACTTTGGAGGTAGAATATGAAGTTTTGTCTATTAGAATAATGGGGGATATGGTCCTGCACAACCCCTTCCATCTCTCAGTGGCCAAAGAATATTCCAAGACCTCTTCCTCAAATAGTAGTGAGACTCGGTAGTCATTGATGGCCTCCCTTTTAAACCAGACATATATTCAGATTTCAGACATGCATTTACTTTGCAGGGAACAGAGGAAAGGGCAAAGTAACTCATCACAGTAACAAATAACGTTCAGTTCTATGACGTGTCAGCAAATGATAATAAGAGAGTGAGGGACAAATGTGTAGAACGAAATCGATCAGATGCAGATTGGTTCCTCAGAGGCCAGGGACAATGCCAACCTATGTCACAATGAGACCATTCACAAAGGATAGACTGACCTGTTCCAGTTGGGACATCCAGTGCTGATTCACTCTGGCACCTTCATTGGACACCATCGCATTTCTTGCAAATTCAGTAATCTTCCAAGCTTCTAACTCATTTGCTGTGAAGCAGTAAAAATTAGTTTCAGAACACAAAGGCAAATGGTAAGACCAATAGAAAGCCCTTATTATTGGCAAAGAGATCCTGGTAGGTTTTGTTGCTGTTGACAGGGGTAATCTGTATCCACTCAGGAGGCTTAATAGAGGAAGAATAAAGACAGATTGCAGCCACCTTCTAACTAGTGGTTTTAGTGCCATTTTTTCCTGCTTTCCTGTCTTTTCCTGACAATTCCTGGTTGTTTTGCTTTCCTGTTCACTTCCTTATGTTGCTCTCCTTTCAAACTTTGGAGGTTAATTTGTTCTTGGATTCTGTGACTTGTGGAGACAAATTATAGAAATCATTATTCCAAACATAATACAGCAGAAGTTCACTGGGTCTCACCACAGGCGAGCATGCTGCACAGAAGGAGTGCTTGCCAATCCTAGCTAACTCTATTGACATAAAGACAGTTCTTCTCCCACGATTTCTGCCCCCAGATTGTGCTAGTTAGGTCATTAGGAGTGCCAAATATATGTCATTAAATCCTCTGGATGGTTTCTTGCTTTTATTCTGTGTAAAGCATGTGGATTCCTTAGAATCTGAATATATTGGAAATCTCGTGATAAAATCACTAACAGCCCCCAAAACCTAAACCATGATATTACTGTGCTGTTGCTAACCAGGACCCACATGCACTAGAATTTGGTTTTATTAAATGGGTAATAAAGAGACATAAAAATTGTCAAATTCATAATTGTTTTAAAATGTAATACTGATAACTTTTATTTCAAAGAATTCGTATTTAATTCTGCCAACTTCTGCAGAGAGGGATAGTTTTCCTATAAACACAGCTTATTTTCCACATGGTTGAAAGGTATGGGAATCTCCCTTAACCAAAAATCTCTCTTCACTAGTCTTGTATTTCTGGAAATGTCAGTATTCAAGCCACTTAATACTTCAGTTCAATAACACTTTTTCTATTGAGTGAGGAAGAGCTCCTTCCAACGGATTACCAAGGATATAATCAGTATTCTCTAGCAAATTACTTGGCCCATGGCCTAGGGCCGAGGTAATATTAATCTGAAGAGAAAGAAGAGAAATCTAGGTGAATATTTAGTCTTGGCAAGTATCAACGCCCAAAATGGCTAGGAGCAGAGGGATATAAATGGAGAATGATGGAGCTTAGAGAAGGAAGAGTGTGCATGACATCAAACTGTTATTCACAGCATTCTTTTCAGGCAGCCTATAACCTTCTAATAGAGTGGACAGTAAAGTCAAAAATTACCATTTTATTCTTAAGCTAGTAGACAACCAGTTTATCTCATGGGTTGGAAGTGTTGCAGAGATTATATGGACTGACAACCTACAATAAAGCTTAGTCTACTCAGAGATGGAGTAGACTGCAAAGTAGAACTCTCTCTACTTTCATGTGTAAATGCACTACTGTTTCTTTCTACTCTGTCTTTCGGTGGAGCCTTAAGCACCATACTTCGTATCTGTGTACCTAAATGTGGAATGTAATATGAAACTATGTGTATTTTATATCTGTCTGCCTTGAATATAAATACATAAACATGCATACACACAAATGTACGGTAAATATATGCGTGCGCCTATGTGTAAATTACATTGGAAATGTACCTCGTTTTCTTTTCTCTTCATAGATTCGCTTTCATCCTTCCCCTGTTTCAATTCTCAAAATATGTATATGAGCAATTTCCTCATATGGGTGAGCAATGTTTAGAAATCTTGGTTGTAAACTGGCTCTTAGGAACGAGGTGCACATTTTCAAAAAAGAAATGCACCCTTTTGAACTTAGGTTCTCAAATCTGCCTATATAAAGACATATAGTTCATCATAAAACTGAAAGAAAACTGTTCTATAGGACGTAATTACCATGTTCAGCAATATTTCAGGTGGGAACTGCTTTTAGCCTTTCAACTTGGGAAGCCAGGAGCATCTCTTTCTTTGCAGTGGGATGAGGAACCCCCTCTCACTTTCTGTTCCACCTGCCTGGCCTAGGCTGAAGGAAGTACACCTTTAATTTCAAGATATGGTTGGTTTTGTGTTTTCTGGTCTGGGACAAGGGCTCTAACCTGGAAGGTTAGTTGAAGATGGTGAAGTGTAGCGAGAGATTGGAAGTGAGAGACTTTGCAGGACTCATCCTAGTGCCCAGTATGAGTTCCTTTCTTTCAATCACTCCTCAAGGCCTGTCTGCTTCCCTTCCTATACCTAATACCTCTTGCCTATCATAGGAGCCTTTATTCCTGGCATTGTAATCTAACTCCCTGTGGAAGAGAGCGTGGTCCTATAGCTTCTCTCCTCTGCCAAGGAAAGCTCAGTTCTGCTAAAGTTTTCTAAAAGTTCTTACTCCTTGATCTGGCAAGGCAACAAGGAAAGTTTTCCTATTCTATATATATTTAGGTAGTAAAGGTAGAAATACGTTCATACATAACTAATAAAATGGTGGGTCTTTGGTGAGCAAAATTTAGATTCATCTGCATTGTGAGGAAAGTGAATAGTCAGGCTTGGGCTTTCCAGAGCAGGGTGGTGATGAAAGGAGAGGAGTATAAGAGCAGGAATAGTGTTGAGAAGACAATGGGGACTCTTGGAGGAGCATGGAAATGAGACTGGGGTATCAGATGCTACTAACAAGATATGCGACGTTTCTCTTTCCTTGACATTCCCAGCCCTGTTACACACACCTGCCCCAAGGCAAGGCAAGCCTTTCGTTAGAATGAAGTGAGGGGAGACTCAAGGTAGTAGAAGAAAGAGAGAGAGGAAACATCTGCAGGATATGTCCTGGATTCCCTATTGCCATCTCTTTGAAGCACTCATTTTGGAAGGCTAATGATAAGAAAATACGTTACTTTGAGCTATGCTAGTTGGAGGTTGCTTTTAGAAACACAGGTACCCAGTATGCTATGAAGTGATTTCCTCATAGAAGTCAGTCCATAGGAAACACTGAGTGATAGAGTACATAGATCTGTAATAAGGTCACTGATATTGGGGGGTTTTGCATCATATTCATATGTATTAAGAGCAAAAATTACTAGTGGGGAATAAGTTCACTGAGCGATAACAAATCCCAGTGACAGCACAATAGATTTATTTCTCATTCACATCCTGGTGAAATAACGGTCAGTGGGAGCTTTCTATTCTACCCTGGTAGCCAGATAGCCAAGATCCTTCTGTCTGGTTTCTTTGCATACCCTAAGGCCTCAGCGTCCTCCACTGAATATCCTGTCTGGCAGTTGGAGGGGAACAGAGAGAGTGCAAAGGATCACACCAGTTCTCTACCCCTTCCCGGGGTGACACACATTATTTATACTTACACTGCATCATTGAGAATCAGACACACAAACCCACTGAGGGGCAGTGGGGCTGGAAAATATGGTTTCTGCCAATGATAAAATTATTAATATGTAATAAGAAAAATAATCATTACTTATGCAAGTTATTAAATCTCATATATCCCTTTCCTCATTTATAAAATGGAAACTATACAAACATCTACCTCTAGTATAGTTCTAGATAATACATGAATTAATACATATAATGTGTTTAAAATATCCCCTAGAACATGATAAGCACTTTTGTGTGTTTACAATCATTGCTATTATTATTATTATTATTATCATTAATCAGTCTCATCTTTGAGTAAAGTCAAGGAGGAACTCATAGCATTTCTAACCATTAGGTAAGTAGGCAATGATCCAAATTTAAATTGTATGAGATATTGTAAAATCTCATTTCTAGAAAAGGTGGAGAATAGACATATAGAAAGACAGGTAGGGGAGGGGTCACTTAATCTGTCAGACAGAGTGAAGCTAATATCTTCTTATATTTCATGGAAGCCTTGGTTATAATAATCTTTCAAAAGTTGTTATGAAACAATGACTACAAAGTGATGCAGGACATGTATAATTTACACAGAATTATTTTTATTTTAAGGGATGTAAAAGTTTCCTGTATCAGCGAGTTCTTTCTATATCTTTCTTTTGCTTCTATTTAGTTGTAGGTTCTTTGAGGGATGTTTTTTGTTTGTTTGTTTGATTGATTGCATGCTTTTATCTATCAGAATATCCACAAAGATATACATAGTAGGGATTCAATAAATTAGTGCTAAATAAATCCTTATTTTTAAAAAAATACACAATTTAAATGAAATCTTTTCAAATATAATCTTAATTTTTAGACTTTCCTAAATGGATTTAAAATAGAATACAACTGAACTACCTATGGACGTGTCAAAATTCTGAAATTTTAAAATCACATTTTTCATTTTTAATGATAGTGGATATGGTAGGTGGAAATAACATTCTTTTATATCTTCAATTAATTTTAACATTTCATCCAAATAACAATAATAAGCATCATATTTTTTCTTGCTTTTGCATTGTATAGAAATGGAAGTTTTGATTGAAAAGATGATATACATTCTTAAGGATTTATTTTGCTTCATACTAAAAAGCTGTATCTTCTTTTATTTTTTGTTTAAATTTTGAGAGAATTTAAACATATGAATGGAGAACTAGTCTTTTAAAATTCTGCATGCTAGTTTTTAAAGACTTCCATGTGAACATAAATTTTAAAAAAATGTTAAAGTTGTGATTGCTAGAAAGATTAGAGAGACAGTTTAGTGTTTGTGACAATTTTAGAGCCATCATTTGTTACCTCCTCTAGAGAGATGATTTAATATCTACATGTTGCCAAATGTATAGATAAAAAGTGAAAATTTGGTCAGTCCTTCAGATGACTGGTTTCTATGATGCTGAATGTCTGGATATATGCAAAATGTTTTGAACAAAAATATGGAGGTCCAGCCAGTTTATCAATTTTATTCTCATTGATTTGATATTTTTAGATATATTTAGTCATTTATGTTTTGGTATTAAGTGGACAAAGGATAGATTAGAAAAAAATAATAAAGACTATCAATCTCTATTCACTGAATGAATTAGCAATATCATCAATTTTATCATCACTTTGATTTGTTGCTATAGGAAGTGAATGAAATTGTGATGACACAATTGATGATGTCATCATCAGTGCATTCAATGAGGGTATATTCTTTGTTATTTCACCAGCTATTAAATTTTCCATTTAGACTTGACTTTGGCAGTTCGAGTCTGTTACTAATATTTTGATTGCTTAGTTCAGTTACTTTTTTGAAATCATTTATCAGTCATGCTTATCTGTTGGAAAGAGATGGAACAAATTTTTAAAGGATACACTTATACCTGGTACTGATATTTTCAAATTCAGAGTGACAATTGTTTTCATTCAAAAATAGACTAGTTCAGTGTTTTGTAGCGTTAGATTTCCTGCAAAAGGCAGTAAGCAGTAGCTCCAATTCAAGAGATTTAGCACCATCATTTAATAATGTGTGTTGAGCTCCTTAATGTCCTTTACTTATTGGAAATTACCAAATACATGTCATCTGGGGCTCACAGAATAGTGGGTCCCAGTCACCTCCATTTCTGAAGGAGAAATAAAACTCCAAGAGGGGAATGAATGCATCAAATAAATCACTGTTGAAAGAGAGAGAGACAAAATTTTAAAAAGCTTTCTCTCCTTTAATGAAACTTTTTTCCCTCTCCCTTTTAATTTCATTTTTATTACTTATAAAATAAAGAATTTGAACTAAGTAACCTCATAAACTCCTTGCAGTTCTCATGTTCCATAGTTACCACACAATATGTTAAATGTTCCATCAAGTGTTACTAACATGCCTTTCTTGGTGCAAACACCAACATTTTGCAACTATGCCTGAACATTTTTTCCTTCATAACTCGAAGGTTTTCCAAATTATGAGTGAAGGCAACATCATCACCCCCAGGATGCCCCAAGACTTCCTGTCCACTACTGAAGATTAAATAGCTCTCATATAGCTGTAAAAATTCCTTGTAGACCTTGTTTGTGTCTCAGATTAACCTAAAGAATTATTTCTCTCCATTTCATAGGTGACAAGAAATGACAAAAGAGACTTATTTAGATATACTTTAGATGTATAGTACATATAGAATCTGTTAGCTTCTAAACTGCAAGTTTACTCTGCTTACAAATTTTCCTCATTCTGAAAAGTTTCTTGGAAGTAACCTCTGTTCTTATACACACTAAAAATATCTTTTAATGTAACTCTCGAGTATATAAATTGGATTTCATCAAAATTAAAACCCAGTGGTTTTAATTAGGTACTGTAAAAAAAATGAAAAGTCAAACCGCAGACTGGGAGGAAATATTTGTGTGCAGAATATATAAAGATATTTCAAAACTCAATAATAAGAAAACAACCCAATTAAATTGTGGGCACTAATTTTGAATAGACAAAGAAGACATATAAATGACAAATAAGCACATGGAGAGGTAATCATTGTCATTCGCTATTGCAGAGAAGCAAATTAAAATTTCAATGTGATAATAATACACACCTATTAGAATGTTATCATGTAAATAAATAAAATTAATAATGTCAAGTGCTGTCAGAGATGTGTAGCAAATTTAACTCTCGTATACTGCTGGTGGTAATGCAAAACGGCACGGTCAGTTTGGAAAACGTTTTGACAGTTTTTGGCAACCTAATGTAAACATCCCATACAGTTCAGTAATCTCACTCCTGAGTATGTGCCAAAGTGAAATGAAACTTATGTTCACATGAAAACTATACTAGAAAATTTATAGATGCTTTATTTGTAATTGCCAAATACTGGAAACACTTGAAATGTTCAACTACTAAGTGGATCAAAACAAAACAAAACAAAACAAAAACTGTGGTACATCCATACAAATGCAATACTACTCAGCAAAAAAGGGAACAAACTACTGAAAAACACAGCAAAATGGAGGAATCTGTGATGCATTATGCAAGTGAAAGAAACCAAATCAGTGGATACTAGGGACTGAGAATGAGGTCAAGGAGAATTGACCACAGTATTAATTTTCTACTGCTTCGTAACACATCCGTGGCTTCTCTCATGGCTTCTGTAGGTCAGAAATCAGTGCACAGCTTGGATCAGTGCTTCTGGCTCAAGATCTTTCATGAGGCTGTAGTTAAGCAGTTAAGCTGTCTGCTGGCTGTAGTGTTATCTGAAGACTCAAGTGGGGGTGGATCGGCTTCCAAACTCACTTACATGGTTGTTGTTGGGATTCAGTTTCTTGTGGAGTTTGGGTTGAGGAGCTTAGTTCCTTGCTAACTGGTTAACCTGAGGCCTCTCCTAGTCCCCTGTCATATGTGCTTCTCCAAAGGGCAGTTCACAACACAGCAGGTGACTTTGCTCAGACAGAGTATATGAGAGTACAAGAGAAAGCACCTAAGACATAAGCCACAGTCTTTTTATAACCTAATATCAGAAGTGACATGCCATAACCTTTGCCAAAATTACATTTACTAGAAGGGAGTCATAAAATCCAGCCCACACCCAAGGGGTGGGTTTATACAGGGGGTTGAACACCAGTAGGCAAGAATCACTGGGTGCCATCTTAGAGGCTGCCTCCTATAGGAATCCTCTGGGTCCCATGGATTCTTATTTCTCTCACATTCAAAACACTCACCTCTCCCAAGGTCCTAAACATTTCATCCCATTACATTATAAGTTCAAAGTCCAGAATCTCATCATCTGAATCTGGGAGCCATGGTAGAGTCAGCCTGCCATACACAAAGTGGAACAGGGAACTTTTAGGGGTGATCAACACTGTTCCATATCTTATCTTGATTGTGACAGTGATTACACAGTGGTGTTTGTTTGGCAAAAACTCATAGAACTAAATATCAAAAGGGATGGATTTCACTGTATGTAAGTTGTACCTTAATTTACCAAAAATAGAAACAAGGTAACAAACTCAAGAATATAACATACATACAAACACACATATTACATTAAATTTTGGCCAAACAAATTGAATGATTGGTCAATGTATTAATAAAATATATTTAAAGAAATCTATATTTTGGCACTGGAAAGTAGCATTATTATTTCTAATATAATTAAAAAACCATAATAACATATCATATGCTTAGAAAATCAATAATTTTTTCTTATAGAAGAAAATTATTATTGTTGACAACTTATAATTTTATTAATTTTTTTCACAGAAAGAAGTTTATTGTGATAATATCAATTTTTTCTCTTTAACATTTGGTTTTCTTCCTTAGAACAGACAACTCATCAATTCAAGTATTAGGGAAGATGAACATATATATAAATGTACTATTAACTTTTCCTCATTTACTAAAAAACTGTGGGGACAATTTTCTATAAAATGTATTTTTATAACCACTTTTGAAAATAATTTACTTCAAGTAAACTGAATATAGTCTGTGAAAAAAAACCTCTGTATTTCTTCTTGTTTTTCCCAATTCTGAAAAGTGACAGAGGTAAGGCAGTGGGATCCAGTTACTGCACCCTGTTTATACAGCTGTACTTCATTGAATGAAGGCTTGTGTTACACACAGTTTGTGATAGGAAGTAAATGCTTTTAAAACAACTATAGAGACAGGTCTTTAACCTCCACCCTCATGGATTCTTTGTTCCACCATTTAGCTTCTGTGGAGATTATAAGGAGGTAGTTCCAATGCATATTGTTACCCTCTAATTAAACCCCATCTGATTAGCTCATCCACTTGTGAACTCATAATATGGGTACATTATGACGAATTTTTTTAAACAAAAATCCTGAAAGGCCCAACAAAGTAGTGTTTTTATTTGTAATGAAGTTTTTATGTGACAGATTGTGAAATGTTCAATAATGTGTATGTTCTAAAGAGAAAATGGTGTTCAGATTACTTCAGATGTTCAATCTGTAAAAAGTTTTAAAAGATTTAGGAGATTCATCAAATTTATTACCTCTTAATAATATTCCACACAACATCTGAAGATTTCAAGTGCCTTGGGATTCTTTGTATTGCTCTTATTTTTATAGTTATATAGGCTAGTCAGTAAACCAGAGATTTAGGTTCTAGGTTATTTCAGAGATTATGCTTGGGAAGTTAGAGATCATTATGGTGAAGTAGTTCTCATTTGTGTAAGAACAATTTCCTTCATTGCTCGGGTAGAAATACAGGGTCATTACTAGGAACGATTAGAATGATTAAAGTATGAAACCAGTCAGGATCTAAGTTAGATATAAACTGATGGTTTGTGAAAATACTTGCCCCACTTGAAAATATATGACTTTAATAGAAATGACTTCTGATAGAGCTGTGTATTCATAATCCTGTTCATAATCTCATTCTCACAGAACTAAGTCTTTCTTATATCTCATTTGTTTACCAAAACTCTTTTGCACATTTTATTTGGTAACTCCCTACATAGATTGTCCACAGACCTTTCATTTCCTAAATGAATGGCCAAGAAGAAGTCCACCCAGAATGACTGTATCTATGTCTATATCTCCATTTATCCATGCTTTTCATTTTAAAAATTTCTAACAAATTGTTCTGCCATGTGCCATGTATTTTAACTATGAGTATATGGCAGCTGCAGAGACCAATAACTCAATATTTCCACTTTTAGGTTCACTGTTCAGTTCCCATGCATCCAAGCCTAAAAAATTTTAAATTTCTAATCTATACTGGCAGGGATACAATTATCACATCATATGGTTAATTCTATCTCGTGTATTTGTAGCAAAGGACAAAATATAACTTAGTTTAGCTAAGAGCATACTTTCTTTTACTAAAACAGAATATATGGCATTTTGATCTGTAATTCTGGTAGGAAATGAAAGATGAGGGCAGAATGAAAAATGTGGGCTTGTTTTCTTAAATTCCATATACATAGGTGGTTATTATAGTGGCACATTTGCTGTAGAAAAGGCAAGCAACTCTCCTTTAGGTATATATGAATCTCAAGACAGTACGAGGGCAATTTACATAATGTTCGGTGAAAATTAACAATTTGCATTTTCTTTTTTATTTTGAGGACAAACAGCAATTAGGTGGGACAATTTTAGAAATGGTATACTGTTTTGGTGAGGTATGGGAAGAACTGTATGTAACTATTAGTTATTAATATATATCTGTAAATAAAACTGAAACCTTAAATCTTAGGGCCAGATATTATTCTGCTTTGCCTCTTATTCCAATAGACAGATTTTGAAATTTCTTAAAAAGCCATTAGGGAAGAATATTATGAAATATTTCATTCCAAAATTTATACACCAATTTCTCCCATCAGAGTACTCTTCTTTAATTAGAAATATGTTATCACATGCTGAAAACTTATCACAATGCATTGACTGTATTTGTTACAACATTACCAGTTGGCTTTTATGATTTGTCACGTTGTAATATGTTAGGAAAGTGTAAGTTTGGAAGTCATTTCAGTTTCCTGAAGGCATTTAATTATATCATATACACTATACATATTTATTGGCTGTGTTTCAATTTTTTTATTTCTTTGTAATTTATACCATCTCTGCTTCCAAAAATGATTTGAGGCAGCTCATTTTAATTATAATTATATTGGCTAGGTTTTTCAGAGATGTTCGAGATTTTTCTTCCTCACTCAACAGAGCAGCATACATAACTGAAAATGAAAATTGCTTTGTTCTTATTGTCATGGCTCATTTCAAATTGTGTGTTTTGCAGAGGTTAATTTTATGTGGGCTGCACACCAAACACACCACAGTTCAGAAGACTATAACTTATCCACAGCGCTGAGACAGTCTGTCTTCCAACTGTACACTTCCTGGGTAAGTTTATGAAATTGAATAAAGGTGATAATATAATTTCATTTAGTCGCAACTGTTTCTGTTTCCTCCAAGTAAATGAATAGAAGCTGTTTTGCAAAAAATGCTTCTTTCTCCTCTGTAAGGCCAGACACTAAAGTGTTTCCTTCTCCTCTGTGAAGCCAGACACACATGAAGGAAGTGGTTTTTTCCAATGGTAGTCTTTTACTTGAGGCCCCAAAACTCACAGTGAGAAAGTGGCTGGCTGTTCTTTATTTACTGTCAACTGAGGAGTGTGACATATAGACAATGTACCTCAATTCAAATATATGTAAAAATTTCATTACAAACTTTTAAAAACAGTTTTTAAAAAATCAGTTCCCATTTCTGGATGCTTGAGTAAAATCTAATTAAATTCTTTGCTTTTTATCTATGTATTAGCATAGTTAATACAATGCTCAACAGAAAGTTTGGCTCTAAAGTATTTTAACATAAGGAAATGACAAGACTAATGAATACCAGAAATCGCCTCTAGTTCTAAGATTCTTCTCATTCTCTGGGCAAACCTGGTCCACTTGGTATCAGACCTCATCTGTGATTGTCCCTCTTTAGCTCTTCTGAGCTGTCTAAAGTACTGCTGCTAAAATGCACCTTGAGCTAGAAAGTCAGAGTTATCAATGTATAAGTGCATTCATCAGTAGCTGTTTACTAATGATAAATTATAATGATAATAATACAAATGTTCATCTGTATGGTTCTTAATAGTTTGCATGTATAATACTTCTATTAGATATGATTATTGAATATTTTCTATGTGCCGGACAATCATCTAAGACCTCTTTATGTATTAATTCATTTGTTTTTCATGACAACTTCAAGGCATAGGTACTAGTATAACTCTCATTTCAAAATGATAACTGAGTCCATAGTTTAGTCACAAAACTAGTAAAGGGAGGAGTAGAATTTGAACTCATTCAACCTGGCTGCAAAGATCTTAACCTCTACACTAAATTCTCTTCTATGTACCTCTGTATTGTTTTTCACTTATGTCATATCTTTTGATCCCTGCCCCCCGTGCTATGCTAGATCAAGTATTAACATTATCAGGTACCTGTAGGTCAATGAGGTTAATTACACAACCAGTAAGTGACAAAGTCCCATATTTGAAATCAGATTCTTCATAATCAATAGAAAGATGTACTGGCATGTGTTCTGACCCAAACAGGAGCATAGGCCATACAAATGGATAAGCCAGTGGTGGCACTAATACATTTGCTGCAAAGGATATTGAAGGAAATCCACCCCCTGCTCCCCACACCATACACCTATGTTACAGCTTATATTAATTTCCTAGGCCTGTTGTAACAAAGTACCACAACCTGGGTGGTTTAGAACAACAGAATTGTATTGTCTCACAGTTCTGGAGGCCAGAAGTTTGAAACCAGTGCTGGCAGGGTCATGGTCCCTCTGAAAACTCTAGGGGAGCAGCTGTTCAAGTCCTTTCTCCTAGCTTCTCGAATCTTCACTCCCCATGGGAGTCTGATCTTCACATGGGGGTCTCCCTGTGTCTGTGTTCAAATTTCTCTTTTTTTATAAGGACACTAGTCATGTTGAATTAGGAGCCCACCCTACTCCCTTATGACCACATCTTAACTAATCACATCTGCAATGATCCTATTTCCAAACAAGGTCACATTCTGAGGTATTAGGGAATAGGATTTCAACACATGAACTTTAGAGTGACATGATTCAATGTATAACACAGCTCTAAGCAATATACATGGAAAAGAAAGAAAGAAAGATAGATCGATAGATAGATAATTTCCCCCTCACATCTTCTATAGCCAGCTTGTGCTGGAACTTTAGAAGGTTAAAAGTAGAGGAACATACTACCTATTACACGCTGTATATACCTCAAGACTGGTCCAGTGAATGGAGGGAAGGACAGGCTCCTGACTGGGGAGGAGAATACTGTCCACCCTCCCTTCTTAAGGAATAGCTGCATTAATACAAATTGTTATTATCCTATACAAAATAGGCTGACTATATGACTGATTAAAATAATAATCTCAAAAATATTTATTCTCTCCTGATTTATATATTACTCTTTGCATAAGGATAACTCAAACCACCAGTAGTTACATTTTGGGGGAGAAAGTCTCCAAGGGATGTAGCTATGTTGGAAGTTGCTCCAGGTAAATCAGTGTCATTAATGAGTTAATTATCTGAGGAATGATCAAAGGAAAATTTTCTATCTGAGCATCAGAGATTTCAGAAGTAGAAGAAACCTGGGAGATACGATATTTAAATCATCTATTTTTAAAGCTACAAAGTGAATCTCAGGGGAGCCCACCCATCATCCAGTATTGAACATTGTTGGCTGGAACAGTCCAGACATCTTACTCCCATCTTTATCCTGGTCTAGCTTGTGTCCTTTCCCCTATTATATCAATGCATCCAAAGATACAGATTAGTGAAAACTGAAGTGAAATGCAGGTTCACACCTATTTATTGCCAGACTAAATTCCCTTTATAACCTCTTATCACTTTGCCAAAGACACAGAAAATATGCTGAATAAGTAAATGAGCATTGGGAACGCATTACAGCTTTTAATTTGGGGTGGAGATGGGGAGGAAGAGAGGATTTCCAGTATGGGACATGAAAGGTAGAGATTGTCAATCAGCCTGGATTCTTGGTTAATATTTGTAAGTGTGCCAGAAGATAACTTGGATGGTTTCAGGATCCGTGATGGTTGCCAGTCTGTGATAGCTCTTTCTAGACATTAAAATCAGAGTTGTCAGGTCTCTTCATTTTCTTTGCATCTTTTGTAAGATTCTTTTCATCGATACAGCTATATAAGGCATATAATTTGGTAGCTACTAAGGTAACAATGTATTTTAGAACAAATAATAAATGGGTCATGTCTTTGGAGAGAAAATTGTGAAATGAAAAGAAAAATTAAGCTCAGAGTGCTTTTCTTTGACATTACTATGAAAATTAGGGTGGCAGGCCTGTCATTTAAAGTAGTTAAAGATGAGAATTTATAGCCATACTTTTTGCATTTTTTAAATCCAGTTTTAGGTGATTTAACATTACTTATCCCCAAAGAGCTACAATTAGTGGAGTAACTTTTTTTCCCCAAATTATTGATTTTTTTTTATTGAAGTGTAGTCAATGTACAATATTATATGTTACAGGTATACAAAATAGTGATTCATAATTTTTAAAGGTTATACTTCATTTATAGTTATTATAAAATATTGGCTATGTTCCCTGTATTTGTTGGGGAAGCTAGTAAAGTAGTCGTGTTCAGGCTTCAGAGGCCACACTAGGCCTCTCTCTGACCTGACAATGACACTAAAGCCGGCTGCATGCCAAACTGCTGAGCTACACCCAGGCCAAAGGGGTGGCGCCAGCACACACTGTAAACCACTAGATAAGATAGAGAGTAAGTCCTGGGACTTCTTGCACCTTGAGGGTCTGGCCAGCCCCTGGGGATCAAGAACATTCCAAGACTTATGAGTTAAGACCAAGGCATTTATGACAATAACCAGAGCTGCAAGCTTGCACGTAGGTTGATTGTTATCAGCATGCGGCCTGGTGCTAAAAACTGGGCTCCTTCGAGTGGCAAACTGAAGTCTCACCTGTGGGGTGGATGCACCGCCTGGGACCCTTCCCAACTGGGACTCCAGCTTTCTGTTACTTGGGACTTCCCAGCTGCTATTTGAATCTGGATGTAGGTGTCGGACCAATCTGATGATATATACTCTGTTATGTCTCTCTAATACTTTTATTCATCCCCTTCTAATGCCTGTATATTGAAATTAAGTTAAATAATCTTCTATTAAAAAATTAATTAAGTCTGCTCAGTTGTGTGAGATGAGTGGTTATTTTGCCAGTGAATCCAACGAACCTTGAAACAGAAAGAAGGATTTCAGCAAAACAGTATTGTACAATATATACTTGTTTATTTTGTACAATTATAGTTTATACCTCTTAATCCCCTATCCCTATATTGCCCCTTTTGGTAGCACCTTTTTAAGTGAGGCTTATTCATTATAATTAATTATTATAATTAAATACATTAATATTAATTATAATAATTAAATATATGGTTTTGCTTGCTACTTCAGTCTTTTATTATACATCTTAATAATATAATGCCTTAAACATGATAGTCTCTCCACTTTGCAAATAATAAAATGTGTCTAGACTCATGAATATTATGTAATATATAATAGGGTCAAGGTTAACATCTCATTTTCTTCCAACTTCATAAATAAAATATCTGAATGCTACAGCTTTATATTCAAAACATAGTTATAGAAGTGCTCAAAAAATAAAAGAATGGGATAAGTCAAAGGGTTACAGGAGCCAATTTGAAAGAGCTCCCAATGGCCAAAATGTGGAACAATTTGAACAACAAAATATATAACATAGTGTGAAGTTATAATCCAAAGTATAAAATAAATATCTTTGAAATCAGTCCACATTGACATAGATAAATGATTAAATACATAAATAAATAGGAACAAATAAATGGGAAACGAAATCCCCTAAAGAATTTCAAGAGAATTTCAAATTATATATGTAGATACTGCCCCCATCCAGGAAATGGAGGTTAATACCTCCTTTACCATTGCCCTTTGAGTGTGGACTCTAATAACTCCTTCACAAAGAATAGAGTATGGAAAGGGACAAAGGGTGGGGTGGAAGTGGAAGTTTAACTTTAGATTGAAGAAACTTAGCAAACACAATAAATCGCGGGTCAAAGTTTACATCATCAGGTTGTATTGGTAGCAGGTACCCTTTGATAAGATGTGATAAAATTATGCTGTTTGTATGTACCCTATGACTAGATACATGGGAATGGACCTTCACCCCTGTGGTCTTTGTCACCAAAACCCATAACCCCAGTTTAACCATAAGAAAAGACATGTGTCAAACCCAAATTGAGTGACATTCTACAAAATACCTAACCAGTACTCGAAAGTGTAAAGGTTATGAAACACAGAGAATGTCTGAGAAACTGTCACAGATCAGAGGAGACTATAAGATACAAAACTAAATGTAATGTTTTATCCTAGATGGATCCTAAAGCAGGAAAAGAATATTAGGGGGGAAGAAAAACAGAACTAATGAAATCTAAATAAGGTGTAGAGTTTAGTGGAGTTTAGTTAAAAGTAATGTACTGGGCTTCCCTGGTGGCACAGTGGTTGAGAGTCCGCCTGCCGATGCAGGGGACACGGGTTCGTACCCTGGTCCGGGAGGATCCCACATGCCGCGGAGCGGCTGGGCCCGTGAGCCATGGCCACTGAGCCTGCGCGTCCGGAGCCTGTGCTCCGCAACGGGAGAGGCCACAACAGTGAGAGGCCCGCGTACCGCAAAAAAAAAAAAAAAAAAAAAAAAAAAAAAAGTAATGTACCACTGTCACTTCCTTAGTTGTTTCAATGCAGCTTAGTAATATGTTAACAATACAGAGTCTGGGGGTAGCAGGGGAGGTAATGTGGCAACTTCCTATATTATCTTTGCAACCCTTTTGCAAGTATAAATCTATTATAAAATAAATAGTTCATTAAAAGATAGAGCTACATGTCCATACCTGCATTTTCAAACTCAGAGCCACTGTAGATCATATACCAACTCTAGAAAAAAACAACTTAGATCTAGCCATTAGCAATAGACATTGATTCCTGGAACCCCCTAGAGTATCATAAAGAACAATGATTCAGCCATGCAGTTGTTAAACTGGCTGTTGTTCTAAAGTAGCTATGTTTCCATTCTTAATGTCTCAATCCAACACTCATTTTCCAAAATGTCAGCTCTGAACAAGCTAAACTCCTTCATTGCTGTTAGAAAGGAACCTCATAGAGTCCTTATCACAGGCAGAGCTGGTCTAAACCTGATCCAACCTGTTTCCAATCTCATCTTCCACCCTCCCCCGTTGTCACCCCATCCAGTTTAACAATTAATTTTCAATTCTCTAAATCTGCCATGACACAATGCCTTGATATTTTATTGAACATACAGTTATCTCTGCCTAGAAAGTTATTTATGCTTTACCTCTGATTGTTATATCCTTCAAGATTCATTTCTCTTTTACAGCCACCTTCCTAACTTCCCCAGGTCACTTTTTTTTTTTCTTTCTGTCCTCCCATAAAGCCTTGCATATTCTATTATAATACTTATTTGCATTGTTGTCTTTCACACCAGCATGTAAACTTTGAAGGAAATGAACCTACTTCTATTTTTTCACTGTTACATACTTAGCATGTATAAAGTGCCTCATGCAGTCAGTGCTTAATAAATGCACATAACATGAATGAATGAAACAAAAAGTTTAATAGTTGTCAAAGAAATTATTTTTCTAAGTTACCTAGGGTAAGACCAGTGTGTGAAATAATTTAAATCTGTCAGTCATTTAAATGTTTATGATCTAACAGATCCTCAAAAAATTAGAGCACAGCGTGAGTAACTTAATTATTTTTTGGAATAAAATATATTTTAACATATTTGCATGACATATGAAGCTATTGAATGGGAAATAGTACACTATCTACATTTCAGTAGGTGAGTATTTCTTTTAAAAGCAGTAAAAAATGATAAACAGTTAGTTTAAATGACTGGGTTATGTAATTTTTTTTAGCTCTGTAGTATCTGTCAGAGGTACTTGTTTTTTAGGTTGGTATTATCAGTATTACAAGAATTAGTAAAATATGTTTAGAGCATATTAGCAATCTAAAAATAAGTAAATTTTAACCAGTATCAGAGGAAAGACATACAGTTAAAATACCAATTTGTGAAAACCTTTATATCTATAAGTTAGGGAATATGTAAATGTATGATGATATTATTTTTGAGCATAATAATTTCAAAATACATATTAATTTCATTGAGGAAACAGTAGAGAACAACTCACTTGGAAGAAAGAAGTCTGGGTTCCAGCCTTAGATCAGTTATTAGCTAGATTTGCCACACTGAACCAATTAAGTAATGTTTGAATCTCAGTGATTTTGAACATGAAATTAGGCATTAATATTTGCTCTGCCTTCTCATATTGTTATTGGAAGATCACCTTAAATAATGTGTGTAAATTCTTTAAATTCTTTGAACTATATGAAGTATGATTCACATGTATAATATTGTTTTTATATTACACATAAAACCGCAGAGGAACTTTTAGTGAAATCTCAGATCTTTTTATTATGACACACTCTCTGCCAAACTACATAAGCAAAGACTATTTTTCAATATATGGGAGTTGGAGTTATATAAAGATAAATGCAAACAAATAAAGACACAAAAAACTAACAACTTTGATGTAATGCAGTCAAATGCAGTGGGGATAAAATTCTCACAACTCTTATGTCACAGAAGGAAAAGATGCCTTGAGCCTCCCATGAAGTAAAAAAAAACAAAACTTCTCTCAGGACCTTGCCTCAGAACTCCAAGGTATCCCTTCACCACCCTCAACCTCCATTCAAGGACATTAGTAAGACAAAGTTTATGTTCATACATTAAATAAAAGAAGCACTTTGCCAGTTTGTGTGTTGACCAGTTTTAGATCCTTGATTCTAGCACAGATCAGCAAAATGGAACTATTCTGGGGCTTACCAAGCCATTTTGAAATTTGGTAAAAATAAAATTTTCCCCTGATTTTTGATATTTTTCTTTACAGAAATCTGATAGTCACTTGTAGTCCTTATAATGAAAGATAAATAAGGGTATCATAGTGAAGACCTCTACATAAAACAGCATTATCTTATTGGCCTTTAAAAAAAATGTTCAAGTGGCTAAAACACTCCCTTTACATGTTATTTTTCTTGTTTTGAGAAACGCATCCACTCCTGTTTTTTTCTATATACACTTTTGACTGACAGAGGTCTTCATGGTGGCAGAGGTTGGGGATATGAAGAGAAGTAAGACATGAGCTTTTGTTCTTAAGGTGATTGCTTTCCTTGGAGGGATTCAATCAAGTCTACAGCCATTGTAATACAAATTGTTAAGGATTTAGAGAGAGATGTCTGCTCTGAGAACCAAGGAGGGTCAAGTGAAGCACCACAGAAGAAACGAGGCTTGAGCCCAATCTGTAAGAAGAAAAAAATTTTGCCATGAATATGGTTATAAGTGGAACATTATGTAGAAGGAGAATGTCTGTGAAAACACGAAATTATGAACAAATATGATAAACGTAGGGAATGGCAAGTAACATGTATGGTATGCGTATTATTTTCTTAGAACTGCCCTAACAAAGTACCAAAAACTGTGACTTAGAACACCTGAAGTGCATTGTCTCACAGTTCTGGAGGCTAGAAATCTAAGATCAAGGTATCGGCAGGATTGGTTCCTTCTGAGGGCTGTGAGGAAGCATCAGATCCACAGCTTCTTGTGGTTTGCTGGCAGTTTTTGGTGTTCCTAGTGTTGTAGATGTATCACTCCGATTGCTGCCTCCCTCTTCACTGAAGTTCCTCCTGGGTTCATGTCTGTCTTTGTGTCCAAATCTTCCCTTTTTAGGGGACATAATTCAACCCATCACGGTATGAGTATGGCTAGAATACAGGATGTATAAGAAGGCGGAATGGGGAAAAGGGGAAATGGCTAAGAGCACAGAAATGGGAACAGAAGGGTGGGCCCAGATTTCTTAAAGAAGACTTTCTAAGTGGAAACACAAGCACTTTCTCCAAACATCACAATTTAAGTAGATGTGTTTTAAGGATGGAGATGGGTACTCTACCTGCAATCAGAGGAATTGGATGTCTGTCATTGCTAATCACAGACTTAAGGAATTATTCAATCTTTAGTTTCTCAATTCTCAAGGAAAATGTCTGTAAAGTATTACAGAAATAAACAAGAATAATAGAAATGCAGCTATTAGGTTAAACTACTTTATTAAAATAAAGTAGACATGAATCTGGAGCTCAAAAGATTTTTTAAAAAATATTTCTTTCAAAGTAATTATACCCTTGAGCTTCAACCATTTTGCTTACAGCTTATTCATGGACAGCTCTCCTCTGTCAACCCCTGCTTTTTCTCCCAACTTGTCATTCCTCGTGGCTTTCCTTCCTACTTCATCTAACCTAAGATGCTTAATGCCCATGATGCTAGCAAGTACAGGCTACCTCCTTCTGCTACATCTGCCCTTAAGTCCCCAAGCCTTGCTTGAATCTGGTCACTCACCTGCTTCACTGCCACACCCAGCTTGCTGAGCGCCATGGGTGTCCTCCATCACCAGCTGGGAGTTTGGTGCCCCTCCACGAATGGCTTCGAAACCCAAATGAGCTGTCAGTGCTGCTAACCAAGCCATAAACATGAGCCTCTCCCCTACCTGGGAGAAGGCTTTCTAAAATTCCTCAGTCTCCTCAAGATCTTTCCACTGCTGCCCCTGTTTGTCAGCCAATAAATGAATTTAAAACTTCACAGAGAAATTAGTTTTTCTGGTTTTCCCTCTCTATATTTCTGTTCAGATATTTTCATTAAGATTTGTGAATTCACAGGTACATATACTTAAAAAAATATTTTTCATTTAATTTAATTAAAAACATTTTATATTATATTGGAGTATAGTTGATTAACAATGTTGTGTTTGTTTCAGGCATACAGCAAAGTGATTCAGTTATACATATACATGTATCTATTCTTTTTCAAGTTCTTTTCCCATTTAGGTTCATAGATAACCAACAAGGACCTACTGCATATCCTTTACCTCTAGTTTTGCAGAAAATGTTCACCTCTCTTCAGTAGGTCTAATCCTTAGATTGGTGACATTGGTCCTACTGTGTTCCTCTGTTGGACTTTGTCCTGTCAATGACTCCTGGCATTTGTCCCTCTTCCTCTCAACTGGATCCTTCTGAATATACCATAAATATATTCATGTCTCTCACATTAAAACACACACACACACACACACACACACACACACACACACACACACACACAATATCTCCTCCCTCATCGATATGTTCTATTCAAGAAATACCTCCAGCTCTCTCCTTCCTTGTTCTTGGAGAAAGAGAGAAGTAAATCAAACCTACCTCTGTTTCATCACCTCCTTTGAATGATTCTTCAACTTACTGAGGTTTACATTCCAGGCCTACTGCTCCACTGATCCATAGCTGCAAATCCAGTGTCGTTTTTTAGTTCAGTTGATATTTTCGGGACGTATTTGCTTCCTCAACAGCTTTCTTGGAATATTCCTCAAGGGCTTCAACACAGTATACCCTAAGATGAACTTAATAAATCTACTCTTCCTCCTGTTCATCATCTTGGTGAACAACATCACCCTTCACACAAGCCAGGTATCTGGGTGTCTTCTAATTCTCCTCTGTTTCTCTCATTTCCTATGTTTAAATAGTTACCAAATTCATTGGTCTCTTGTATATATTCTGCCTCTCCATTCCCATGGCTGCTGCTGTGGTGAATGTGCATGATTTTTCACTGGGCTATACAAATAGGATTTCATACCACTTTTATATTTCTTACAAGCTTAAAAATCACATGTTAACTACTCCCTCCTGGCCTAGGATAAATCCAATCTCCTTAGAATGGCATTAAAGTGCTCCCTCTCTGGTTTGACCAATGCCTAAATTATCTTTTGTTTTTGTTTGGCTGTGGTGAGCCACAGATTCCCCAGAGCCTTCCTGATGAAAGCTATAGATTGTTTCTTTAGAAAATCACACATTTCCCCCATACATACAAGTTCACACTTTATTATAGTCCTATCCAGGGGGTTCACAGACTCCTTAAGATCTATCCATGAATTCCATGGTTCCCCCCAATCTCTTGCCCTTTCTCTAATGGCTTCTGCAGTGCCAGAATACTCACGGTTCCCCCTCAAGGCCATGTTGCTTTTTCCTTCATGATGCTTCCTCATACCACCCCTGCCTGCCCCATTTACTTGATGAACAGAATAAAACCCACTCATCTCCTCCCCATTAGCCTAAGGTCACCTCTAGACCTATCTTTATTCTCTCCTCACACATACAGATTTGTGTTGTTTCTCTCCTTCATGACCCTATTATATATGACCTCTATCAAAAGATAATAAAATAACCTAAGGTAGATAGTGTAATTTAAGGCAAAAGAGCCTTGGAGTCAGAATAACATGGGTTTGAATGCACGGTAGAAATGGATATATTCGGGAAACAGTATAATATCCTCTGGCCCAGGTACTAAGAGTTTAAGTTTGAGGAAGGAGAAATTTCTTCTGACAAATTAGTACCATCTGAAGCTTTATGATGGAAGTGGCATTTAAACCAATTTTTAAAACTGTGTAGGATTTGGAAGTAGAGAAGAAGATAAGAATTCTCAGAACTAGTTGACATTTACTAAGCTGATTTCAATTTTAGAAATTGGAACCTTAATTGTATCATTAGACTCTTTTTATAGTATTATATTAATCACAACAAATTAATTTTAATATGATTCATGTGACTTACTCCCTGACATATATGTTTATTTCTTATTAGAAATGTTATTTTTTGTAATTTATGTTGAGTTCATTTTTCTAATTGTAAGTTCATCATTATATTTACTGATTTGTAAGATTTGAGACATTGTTTCATCAATTTTTAAAAATTGAAGTATAGTTGATTTATAATGTTTCAGGTGTATAGCAAAGTGATTCAGTTAAATATACATATGTGTATATATACATATGAGTATATATATATATATATATATCTCCACATATATAGATACTTTTCCACATTCTTCCCCATTATAGGTTATTACAAGATATCGAATATAGTTCCCTGTGCTAAAGTAGATCCTTGTTGTTTATCTAATTTATATATAGTAGTGTGTATCTGTTAATCCCAATATCCCAATTTATCCAAACCCCCTCCCCCCTTTCCCTTTGGTAATTATGTTTTTTCCATGCCTATGAGTCGATTTCTGTTTTGTAAATAAATTCATTTGTATCACATTTTTTGTTCCACATATAAGTGATATCATATGATATTTATCTTTCTCTGTCTGATTTACTTCACTTAGTATGATAATCTCTAGTTCCATCCATGTTGCTGCCAATGGCATTATTTCATTCTTTTTTAATGGCTGAGTAATATTGCATTGTATCAAGATACCACATCTTCTTTATCCATTCATCTGTCGATGGACATTTAGGTTGCTTCCATGTCTTGGCTATTGTAAATAGTGCTG
The DNA here is from genome assembly GCF_039906515.1 of Pseudorca crassidens. Taxonomy (NCBI): domain Eukaryota; kingdom Metazoa; phylum Chordata; class Mammalia; order Artiodactyla; family Delphinidae; genus Pseudorca; species Pseudorca crassidens. Next base: position 39,420,734 of record NC_090303.1, read on the forward strand.
CTGTGAACATTGAGGTGTATGGATCTTTCAAATTAGAGTTCTCTTCAGCTGTATGCCCAGGAGTGGGATTGCCGGATCATATGGTAACTCTATTTTTACTTTTTAAGGAACCTCCATACTGTTCTCCACAGTGGCTGCACCACTTTACATTCCCACCAACAGAGTAGGAGGGTTCCCTTTTCTCCACACCCTCTCCAGCACTGATTATTTTTAGAGTTTTTTATGATGGTCATTCTAAGCGGTGTGAGGCCGTACCTCATTGTAGTTTTGATTTGCATTTCTCTAATAATTAGCAATGTTGAGCATCTTTTCAGGTGCCTGTTGGCCATCTGGATGTCTTCTTTGGAGAAATGTCTGTTCCTTCCCATTTTTTGATTTGATTTTTTTTCGACATTGAGCTGTTTGTATATTTTTGAAATTAAGCCCTTGGCAGTAGCATCATTTGCAAATATTTTCTTCCATTCCATATGTTATCTTTTTGTTTATGGTTTCCTTTGCTCTGCAAAAGCTTTTGAGTTTAATTAGGTCCCATTGTTTATTTTTGCTTTTGTTTCCATTACTCTAGGAGATGTATTCAAAAAAATATTGCTGCAATTTATGTCAAAGAGTGTTCTGCCTATGTTTTCCTCTAGGAATTTTATAGTATCAAGTCTTACATTTGGGTCATTAATCCATTTGAAGATTATTTTTGTATATGGTGTTAGAAAATGTTCTAATTTTATTCTTTTACATGTAGCTGTCCAGTTTTCCCAGTACCAGTTATTGAAGAGACTGTCTTTTCTCCATTATATATTCTTGCCTTCTTTGTCATAGATTAATTGACTGTAAGTGTGTGGGTTTATTTCTGGACTTTCTAACCTGTTCCATTGATCTATGTGTTTGGTTTTGTGCCAGTACCATACCATTTTGATTACTGTTGTTTTGTAGTATAGTCTGAAGTCAGGCAGCATGGTTCCTCCAGGTCCGTTCTTCTTTATCAAGCTTGTTTTGGCTATTTGGGGTCTTTTGTGCTTCCATGCAAATTTAAAAACTTTTTGTTCCAGTTTTGTGAAAAATACCATTCATAATTTGATAAAGATTGCATTGAATCTGTATATTGCCTTGGGTAATATGGTCATATTAGAATACTGATTCTTCCAATTCAACAACATGGTTCATCAAATACGTTTTTAGGAAATCTTATGGGAAATTCCTTAAGAAAGTGTTCTATGGGCTAACAGGCTTGTGGTTTGTACTAGCATGATAAAGTCTCTGAGAATTTCTATGGTAAGGAAAGTTCACTTGCCTTACTCAACTCTTCACAGTTTATCTGATGATAGAACACCCTTTTCCATAATAGCTATTGTTATCTCAAAGGACTATTTCTTCACACTTTGAGGAATTATAATGAACTATAAATAGTCATCTTGTATGAACTCTTTTTCTAGAGAGAACTATTTATTAAGCATCAAGATAAGTTTGGTCTATATTTTTATTTACATCTCAAAGTTTCCAAAATATTCCTTAACTTAAAATACTTAAATCATTGGTCATATATGTGTTTCAAATATTTTTTTCACTTATTGTAAGAGAACTATATTAATATATTCTCAAATCAAATCACAATATTAGAGATTTTTTGGAACTAAAAAGATGGCTAGATTTCAGATGGTCTTCTCCTTCACCAGTCATTTGAGGAAACTGGAGCCTAGAGAAGTTTAAGAAATTTGTAAATATTGCAGAGCCATTCTGTAGTAGAATGAAGGCTTAAAAGGGAATGTCTTGAGTAAGAGCCCAGTGTTCTTTTGTTGTTCACTAATCTAATCCATTGTTTAATAATGAATTTATAAATAATGCAACTGATCCTGTTGTGATGACAGCTGAGATTTTTCATGACTTAAAGTTCGAAACAAAAACTATAAGAATTTATGGAAATGTCTGATTTCAAATATATCCTCATTACTAAACGTTGTTGAAATGATATTTGGCCTAATTGGGAACAAAAGCTTTAAAATAATTCAGAAATAAAATTGTAGTATTCTGAAAGCATGTTTTTAAAATATCTCATCTTTTGGAAATATTAACTTTATAAACCCCCAAATGTAAAGTTGAAGTCTGATTCTTTTTCTTCCTATTTTGTTGTTTAGTTTTTCATTTAATAAAAAGTTTTCTTACAACATGAAACCACTCTTGGGGATCAAAGTCAGTGGGAGAACACAGCAGATTGTGCTTACTCGTTGATTCTAACCAGTGGTTTACGAATAAGTTGTTTTCCCAAGGCAGAGGCATTTCCGTCTGTTAGGAAATAGGGACCTTCAAAACTTGTTTCCACAATGGCACAGTATCATAGCTCCTTCTTTACTAACTTTGAAAAAAAATCAGGAGATATTGTCAACCACAAAATAATAAAGTAAAATGTAAGAGGGAAAATGTATTCTTTCCCCTTCTCATATGAAGTGACTGTCTTTTACTATAATTGCATTTCGTTACTCAGAATGCCATAATAATACAGTGTTCAGGAGCTGTCAAGGTATAAAGGCACATGCTCCTACATTTCTTTTACTTAAAGAAAGTGTGTATTTTTGTATATATTAAAAAACCTCTTTACTTCCAGGAAATACACCCAACCTTTTCAAGATTAAGGAAATAACGTACATTGTATGCTTTGTTAAGAAGACAATATTAAATGTGAAATAGAAGTCCAGTGGACTTAGCTCCAACATGTCTATAACTTTATCATCATGTGGAAAAATTAATGTTGCAAGGTCAAACACGGCAATAAAATGTACAGAATAAGATATATTTGCTAAAAATAAGGCATATTTGCTGAAGGATAGACTCAAAATATTGAATCATTAGTGATAGTATATGTTATGTTGAGAAGTCCTATGTGCAAATTTATAATGTTTTAATCTTTCAGATATTCTACTCTCCACTGGCCCTCTTCATACCACCTTCAGTCTATGCTGTTCATCTTCAGTTCAATCTCCTCTACCAGTTTTGGATCCACACAAAGGTAATTTTTTTTCTTAAGTTTTATACTTAAATAGCCTAAAGCAATGTCCTAGAAATCCACTAGCAGCTGATTTATTGTGTAAGAAAAACCTTTGTTTGCCTTCTTTAAGGAGAAACATGTGTTCATTTTTATTCCTTTTTACTGAATATATATTGCAACGTTTATAAGAAGCAATGAGGCCAGTTGGTCTCAATTAAATAAAATAATTTTTGAACTGTTAAGTACCAAAATGTTTTAATACTGTACTCAATACAATATCTTCCTGTATTACAGTTTATTAAACATAAAGATGTTGAAATTCATTTCAATTTAGAGATATAAATTTATGTGTGTATATATTTGTGAATATTTTGTTTATATATTTAATATATACTAGTTATAATAATTTATATGTATAATATAATTTCTTGTTATATAATGAACAATATTTAATTATATAAGATATATAATGTTTATACATTTTTATTTATATATACATATATATATCAATCGGTGGAAACTGCTTGAAAACTCCTTGAAAAACATTTAATGCTTAAAGAAATTATCTAAATATCTTTTGATTGGAAACCTTTCTCTAGTTTTAGAGTTTAGGTTTTATTTAAAGAGTGTTCAATAAGTTTTTTCTTCCACAAAAGTGAACAAATATAATTTCTTGGGTCTTCTGTGGTATTTCAAATTGTCAGACTTGAATGTTTGCAGATAGATCATTAAGCAACTGATTGTTTTATGAACTATCATATTGATCTGGTTGTTAAATACCAAAAATCACAGACCCTGAAAAGTTCTTACTTATGCACATTAGAACGCTTTCAAGCTTTTGGTATTTATCGGAAGCCTTTTGAAGTTCTAGAGGAAGCATGCTGACAGGTGTTGCAACTGGTTGAACAGTACCACAAATCACAGCTGCATTAGATGCCAAAGCTTGATACAACAAAGTGCACTATTTCATTAATCTGCAGTATTTCATGCTACTGATTTACTTGGAATAAAGACTGTTACCATGACTTTGGATGTATGTGGCATTATTTGAAGATCTGTCATGAAATAGTATTGCATTTTATGGTAGCTGACATACATCAAACAGTCAATACTACAACCATCTGAAAGAGTTGTTGAGGCCAGTTCTGACTCTAGAGGTCAAAGACAAATTTGTTTAAATCAGTGGAGGGAAGCTTTCTGATGATTTACATGGAGGGGTTAAAGGAGAAATACATTTTTATAGCAGCTCTGCTCCACATCATGCCATGTGTTGGGTCTGGTATTAGTCTGGATACAGAATAATGGTGCCTAAGTAACTTTCGCCTTTTCCTGTGGCCCTCCGAGAAGTCCATGAGCCAGGGCTTGAGTTCTATCCTAAGAAGTAAATGGGGAGTAGAGGAAAGCCAGTGGTTAGACATTTCTTTTAAGCTCAGAAGCTCCATGTGGCTTCATTCTAACTTGAAAGCAATGCATTAGAGCCTCTCACTTGTGTTGTGCTTTAGACTTTTCCAAGTACTGTACGCGTATAGTTACTACAGTTCAGTGGCACAGAAGGAAGAGCATACCTTCTGAAATTAAGGTTTGATTCTTGGAATTTTAAATTATACATTAACTGTGAGTACATTTCTAAAATTTTTACAGCTGTGTACTTAATTGCATTAATTATTCTAGACAGCATACTACCATTTGTTTACTAATAACAGAATCACTCAGGAAGTAGAGCCAAGAGATTTGTAGCAGTGGCTGCTTCTGGAGAGAGGAGCAAGTGATATAAAGAACTGGAGTGAGGAGAAGACTTAACCTTTTTAAAAGAAAAAAATATATATTATCATGCTTTTGCCCTACTTTTTAGAGATTAATACATATTAGATTAAGAAATAACAAATAAAAACTGAAAACAGTGGCCTTCAGCCTAGAAAAATACCCACTTTGTGACTCTAAAATATGTTAGCCCCTTTAGGCCACTTTGGCACTGTTTAATTTCAGGCATCATACGTGGGTCTCCATTCACAGAAACAATATATGAGCCATAGATGTGGCAGTGTTGACCAAAGAGCCCTGTACATACCTGGATGGAGGTTTGATTTCTTACAGTTATTTCACTTCTGCTGACATCCATAAAATCACTTTTCATTGAGGGGAATCTGGCCTAAAGGAAGTACGATTTTCTAAAAGTGAAGAAAAGTTCACTTCAATCAGATGAGGATAAGAGGAAGAAAAAAACTAACAACATGGTTTTGAAAGATTGTAAATGAGAGATAAAGTAGGTCATATAACGAACTAAAGAGTTTATAACGAAATTTTCTGCTTAGTTTTGAGTTACTTCAATGAAGAAGCAATAGCATCTATCTCTTCCTTTTTTTGAAAGTTACAAAACATTCTGCTTAAAACTGTACACTGTTGCTTAATTTTTATGACAATGTTTTTGTTCATTCATCTAAAGTGTCTGCAGTTCATAGTCAATTATACACTTTTCTTGTGAGTTTGCTAAATGTAATTAGAAAAATATTTATTTAATACGTTTTAAACTTAGTAACTATGGAATATTGGAATTATTTTTTAAGATATTAGATGATATTTGGGTGTCAGCTGATTTAGATAATACAGTAACGGTAGTAACTTTATCTGTTACCTTTGGTTTAACTTAAATTTGCTATCATATTGTTCATATACATATCAGATGATGCTTGAGCAGAGAAATATAAAAATAATTACTTGGTATTGAAGATTTGAACCATATAATTCGATGACTTTTATAGTGTTAAACTGAAGCTTCTACATGGAACATTATTTTCAGTTACAAACATGAGTGATCTGTTTATGTACTAATATGGACGGATCTCCAAATAAATCAAGTTATGTAACAGGGTATAGTGTATACTAATATTTATATATTAAAAAAGAAAACAACTCTATGTTTTATATGTTCCCATATGCCTAAAATGACTCTAGAAATACACGTGGGTAGCCAACTGTTTTCCCAGGGGAGGGATATTTGGGATGGCTGGCAGATAAGATTACAATGAAATGTTAACATTAATTTTACCTAGTCTAATGTGGGTTAAGAGCTATCTTTTATTGGTAATACTTCCCTAATAACTAATGATGTTGAACAGTATTACATGTATTTATTGGACACTGATACATTTGCTTTAACTAACTGTTCAAACTCTTATTTTTTATTAAATAATTGTTTGCCTAATTGATTTGTTGAAATTCTTTATAGATTCTAGATATAAATCAATGTCAAATATATGTATTTTAAATATGTTCCCTCAGCTTGTAGCATACCTTTTTATTTTCTTCCTGATGACTTTTCATGAAAAGAAATATTAAATTTTGAAGATTAACTTATCATTTAAAAATTTTATGGTTACTTTCGTTGTATTTTCTCTAAGAAATATTTGACTATCACAAACTTTCAAATAAATTATCTTAGGATTTCTTTTGGAAGTTTTTGAACTTTAATTTTCTCTTTGGGTCTGTAATATTGGAACAAATTTTTGTGAATGGCATTTGGTAGGGGTCAAAATTCATTATCTCTATGCACACATCCTCTTACTCCAGGACTATTTGTTGTGGAGACTTTCTTTTATCCATTGAGTTATTTGGGTTCTTTGTTGAAAAGAAATTGACCATATTTGTGGTTGAATCTAATTTTAGTCTTCTCTTTCATTGATTTGTTTGTCTCCTCTCATACAAATCCCCACTTTATAGATTACTGTTTGTACAGGTTGTAAACTAAAATTCTCTAGGATGTCTCCCATGTGTGATTTTATGGCCTTTTCTTTCTTTCTTTCCTGTATTTATGTTATTTATTTACTTTTCTTGCTTTATTGGTTAGAGTTCACAGACAGTGTATTTTAAATCAAATTTTGGAAAAAAATTCTGGCATTATTTCCTTAAAGATTATATCTATACCTTTCTCTCTTTCCTCTCTTGGGACTCTAAATACATGTTTATTAGACTACTTGATGTTGACTCACAGATCAATAATGCTCCATAATTTTTAAATTTTCACTTTTTTTTTCTTATTTAGATTGGATAATTTCGATTAATTTGTCTTCACGTTTGTTTACCCTTTCACTTGCTCTTAAGAATCTGCTTTTAAGCCCACTAGATGGATTTCTCACATCAGATATTATGCTTTAAGTTTTAGAATTTTTATTTCTCTGCTGAAATTGTCACCTATTATGACTATCTTTTCCTTTAAGTCTTAATTATAATAATTATGCTTAAATTCTGGTTTGCTAATTCCAACATCTGAGTCAGGTGCAAGTCATTTGCACTTCAATTGGCTTTTTTTCCCCCTCAATATGGATCACTTTTTTTCTCTTCTTTGTATATTTAGTAAATTATTACTAGCCAATCTTTATGGAAAACTTGTTGTAGAGACTCTAGATTCTATCATGTTTCTCTGACCATTTATTTTTTATTGTAGGAGGCAGCAAAATAATTAGCTAACTGTCTTGTGTTTTTGGAGGCTTTGATGTACACTTTGATAGGACATCCATCTTTTAGTACTGTCTTTAGTCCTAGGGCATATACCTTATCTTTGGTGGTCTTTAATATTAGGACAAGGCCTGTCTTGTGTTGTTTTTGTTTTATTTTTTAGGGTTCTTTTCTTTAATTAATTAATTTATTTGTTTTCATTTTTGGCTGTGTTGGGTCTTCATTGCTGTGCACGGGCTTTCTCTAGTTGGTGGGAAGCAGGAGCTATTCTTCATTGTGGTGTGCAGGCTTCTCACTGTCGTGGCTTCTCGTGTTATGGATCATGGGCTCTAGGCATAGGGGCTTCAATAGTTGTGGCACATGGGCTCAGTAGTTGTGGCTCATGGACAGTAGAGTGCAGGCTCAGTAGTTGTGGCGCACGGGCTTAGTTGCCCCACTGCATGTGGGATCTTCCTTGGCCAGGGATCAAACCCGTGTCCCCAAAAGTGAGAGAGTGGCATGGACATATATACACTACCAAACGTAAAATAGATAGCTAGTGGGAAGCAGCCTCATAGCACAGGGAGATCAGCTAGGTGGTTTGTGACCACCTAGAGAGGTGGGTTAGGGAGGGTGGGAGGGAGGTAGACGCAAGAGGGAAGAGATATGGGAACATATGTATATGTATAACTGATTCACTTTGTTATAAAGCAGAAACTAACACACCCTTGTAAAGCAATTATACTCCAATGAAGATGTTAAAAAACAAAAACAAACAAACAAAAAAAACGTGTCCCCTACACTGGCAGGCGGATTCTTAACCACTGTGCCACAAGGGAAGCCCTTTTTTTTTTAATTATCACCCTTCATTTTTTTTTTATTTTTTTAACATCTTTATTGGAGTATAATTGCCTTACCTGTTATGTTAGTTTCTGCTGTATAACAAAGTGAGTCAGCTATATGTATACATATATCCCCATATCCCCTCCCTCTTGCATCTCCCTCCCACCCTCCCTATCCCACCCCTCTAGGTGGTCACAGAGCACCGAGCTGATCTCCCTGTGCTATGCAGCTGCTTCCCACTAGCTATCTGTTTTACATTTGGTAGTGTATATATATCTGTGCTACTCTCCAACTTCGTCCCAGCTTACCCTTCCCCGCCCTGTGTCCTGAAGTCCATTCTCTACGTCTGCATCTTTATTCCTGTCCTGCCGCTAGGTTCATCAGAACCATTATTTTTTTTTAGATTCCATATATATGTGTTGGCATATAGTATTTGTTTTTCTCTTTCTGACTGACTTCTCTCTGTACGACAGACTCTAGGTCCATCCACCTCACTACAAATAACTCAATTTCATTTCTTTTTATGGCTGAGTAATATTCCATTGTATATATGTGCCACATCTTTATCCATTCATCTGTTGATGGACACTTAGGTTGCTTCCATGTCCTGGCTATTGTAAATAGTGCTTCAATGAACATTGTGGAACATGTCTCTTTTTGAATTATGGTTTTCTCAGGGTATATGCCCAGTAGTGGGATTGCTGGGTCATATGGTAGTTCTATTTTTAGTTTTTTAAGGAACCTCCATATTGTTCTCCATAGTGGCTGTATCAATTTACATTCCCTCCAACAGTGCAAGAGGATTCCCTCTTCTCGATACCCTTTCCAGCATTTACTGTTTGTAGATCTTTTGATGATGGCCATTCAGACCAGTGTGAGGTGATACCTCACTGTAGTTTTGATTTGCATTCTGTAATGATTAGTGATGTTGAGCATCCTTTCACGTGTTTGTTGGCAATGTTTATATCTTCTTTTGAGAAATGTCTATTTATATCTTCTGCCCATTTATGGATTGGGTTGTTTGTTTTTTTGATATTCAGCTGCATGAGCTGCTTGTATATTTTGGATATTAACCCTTTGTCTGTTGTTTTGTTTACAAATATTTTCTCCCATTCTGAGGGCTGTCTTTTCGTCTTGTTTATGGTTTCCTTGACTGTGCAAAAGCTTTTAAGTTTCATTAGGTCCCATTTGTTTATTTTTGTTTTTATTTCCATTTCTCTAGGAGGCGGGTCTAAAAGATTCTTACTGTGATTTATGTCCTAGAGTGTTCTGCCTATTTTTTCCTCTAAGAGTTTTATAGTGTCTGGCCTTACATTTAGGTCTTTAATCCAGTTTGAGTTTATTTTTGTATAAGGTGTTAGGGAGTGTTCTAATTTCATTCTTTTACATGTAGCTGTCCAGTTTTCCCAGCACCACTTATTGAAGAGGGTGTCTTTTCTCCATTGTATATTTTTGCCTCCTTTTAAAAGATAAGGTGACCATACGTGTGTGGGTTTATCTCTGGGCTTTCTATCCTTTTCCATAGATCTATATTTCTGTTTTTGTGCCAGTACCATACTGTCTTGATTACTGTAGCTTTGTAGTAGTCTGAAGTCCAGGAGCCTGATTCTTCCAGCTCCGTTTTTCTTTCTCACAATTGCTTTGGTTATTTGGGGTCTTTTGTGTTTCCATAAAAATTGTGAAACTTTTTGTTCTAGTTCTGTGAAAAATGCCATTGATAGTTTGATAGGGATTGCACTGAATCTGTAGATTGCTTTAGGTAGTATAGTCATTTTCACAATGTTGATTCTTCCAGTCCGAGATCATGGTATGATCTCCATCTGTTTGTATCATCTGTAATTTCTTTTATCAGTGTCTTATAGTTTTCTGCATACAGGTCTTTTGTCTCCTTAGGTAGGTTTATTCCTAGGTATTTTATTCTTTTTTTTGCATTGGTAAATGGGAGTGTTTCCTTAATGTCTCTTTCAGATTGTTCATAATTAGTGTATAGGAATGCAAGAGATTTCTGTGCATTACTTTTTTATCCTGCTACTTTACCAAATTCATTGATTAGCTCTAGTAGTTCTCTGGTAGCATCTTTAGGATTCTCTATGCGTAGTATCATGTCATCTGCAAACAGTGACAGCTTTACTTCTTCTTTTCCGATTTGGATTCCTTTTATTTCCTTTTCTTCTCTGATTGCTGTGGCTAAAACTTCCAAAACTATGTTGAATAAGAGTGGTGAGAGTGAGCAACCTTGTCTTTTCCTGATCTTAGTGGAAATGGTTTCAGTTTTTCACCATTGAGGATGATGTTGGCTGTGGGTTTGTCATATATGGCCTTTATTATATTGAGGAAAGTTCCCTCTATGCCTACTTTCTGCAGGGTTGTTATCATAAATTGGTGTTGAATTTTGTCAAAAGCTTTTTCCGCATCTGTTGAGATGATCATATGGTTTTTCTCCTTCAATTTGTTAATATGGTGTATCACGTTGATTGATTTGCGTATATTGAAGAATGTTTGCATTCCTGGAATAAACCCCACTTGATCATGGTGTATGATCCTTTTAATGTGCTGTTGGATTCTGTTTACTAGTATTTTGTTGAGGATTTTTGCATCTATGTTCATCAGTGATATTGGCCTGTAGTTTTCTTTCTTTGTGACATCCTTGTCTGGTTTTGGTATCAGGGTGATGGTGGCCTCGTAGAATCAGTTTGGGTATTTTACTCCCTCTGCTATATTTTGGAATAGTTTGAGAAGGATAGGTGCTAGCTCTTCTCTAAATGTTTGATAGAATTTGCCTGTGAAGCCACCTGGTCCTGGGCTTTTGTTTGTTGGAAGATTTTAATCACAGTCTCAATTTCAGTGCTTGTGATTGGTCTGTTTATATTTTCTCTTTCTTCCTGGTTCAGTCTCGGAAGGTTGTGCTTTTCTAACAATTTGTCCATTTCTTCCAGGTTGTCCATTTTACTGACATATAGTTGCTTGTAATAATCTCTCATGATCCTTTGTATTTCTGCAGTGTCAGTTGTTACTTCTTTTTCATTTCTAATTCTGTTGATTTCAGTCTTCTCCCTTTTTTTCTTGATGAGTCTAGCTGATGGTTTATCAATTTTTTTATCTTCTCAAAGAACTAGATTTTAGTTTTATTGATCATTGGATTGTTTCCTTCATTTTATTTATTTCTGATCTGATCTTTATGATTTCTTTCCTTCTGCTAACTTTGTGGGTTTTTTGTCCATCTTTCTCTAACTGCTTTAGGTGTACAGTTAGGTTGTTCATCTGAGATTTTTCTTGTTTCTTGAGACAGGATTGTAATAAACTTCCCTCTTAGAACTGGTTTTGCTGCATCCTATAGGTTTTGGGTCATCATGTTTTCACTGTCATTTGTTTCTAGGTAATTTTTGATTTCCTCTATGATTTCTTCAGTGATCTCTTGGTTATTTGGTAGCATATTGTTTAGCCTCCATGTGTTTATATTTTTTTAGTTTTTTTCCTGCAATTGATATCTTGTCTCAAAGGTTGCGGTTGGAAAAGATACTTTATTAGATTTCAATTTTCTTAAATTTACCAGGGCCTGATTTGTGACCCAAGGTATGATTTAGCCTGGAGAATGTTCCATGTGCATTTGAGAAGAAAGTGTATTCTGTTGCTTTTGGATGGCATGTCCTATAAATATCAATTAAGTGCATCTTGTTTAATGTGTCATTTAAAGCTTGTGTTTCCTCATTTATTTTCAATTTGAATGATCTGTCCATTGGTGAATGTGGGTGTTAAAGTCCCGTACTATTTTTGTGTTACTGTTGATTTCCCCTTTTATGGTTGTTAGCATTTGCCTTATGTATTGAGGTGCTCCTATGTTGGATGCATAAATATTTATAATTGTTATATCTTCTTGGATTGATCCCTTGATCATTATGTAGTGTCCTTCTTTGTCTCTTATAATAGCCTTTATTTTAAAGTCTATTTTGTCTGATATGAGAATTACTGTTCCAGCTTTCCATTTGCATGGAATATCTTTTTCCATCCCCTCACTTTCAGTCTGTACATGTCCCTAGATCTGAATTGGGTCTCTTGTAGACAGCATATATACCAGTCTTGTATTTGTATCCATTCAGCCAGTCTGTGTCTTTTGCTTGGAGCATTTAATCCATTCACATTTAAGGTAATTATCAATATGTATGTTCCTATTACCATTTTCTTAATTGCTTTCAGTTTGGTTTTGTAGGTCTTTTCCTTCCCTTGTGTTTCCTGCCTAGAGAAGTTCCTTTAGTATTTGTTGTAAAGCTGGTTTGGTGGTGCTGAATTCTCTTAACTTTTGCTTGTCTGTAAAAGTTTTGCTTGTGTGTAAAAGTTTTAGTTTCTCCATCGAATCTGAATGAGATCCTTGCTGGATAGAGTAATCTTGGTTGTAGGTTTTACCCTTTCATCAGTTTAAATATGTCCTGCCACTCCCTTCTGGCTTGCAGAATTGCTGCTGAAAGTCCAGCTGTTAACTTTGTGGTGATTGCCTTGTATGTTTTTTGTTGCCTTTCCCTTGATGCTTTTAGTATTTTTTCTTTGTATTTAATTTTTGAAAGTTTAATTAATATGTGTCTTGACATGTTTCTCCTTGGGTTTATCCTATATGGGACTCTCTGTGCTTCCTGGACTTGATTGACTATTTCCTTTCCCATGTTAGGGAAGTTTTCAACTATCATCTCTTCAAATATTTTCTCAGACCCTTTCTTTTTCTCTTCTTCTTCTGGGACCTGTATAATTTGTATGTTGGTGTATTTAATGTTGTTCCAGATGTGTCTGAGATTGTCCTCAATTCTTTTAATTCTTTTTTCTTTATTCTGCTCTGTGGTAGTTATTTCCACTATTTTATCTTCCAGGTCACTTATCTGTTCTTCTGCCTCATTTATTCTGCTATTGATTCCTTCTAGAGAATTTTTAATTTCATTTATTGTGTTGTTCATCATTGTCTGTTTGCTCTTTAGCTCTTCTATTTCCTTGTTAAACGTTTCTTGTATTTTCTCCATTCTATTTCCAGGATTTTGGATCATCTTTACTATCGTTATTCTGAATTCTTTTTCAGGTAGACTGCCTATTTCCTCTTCATTTGTTTGATCAGGTGGGTTTTTACCTTTCTCCTTCATCTGCTGCATATTTCTCTGTCTTTTAATTTTGCTTAACTTACTGTGTTTGGGGTCTCCTTTTCACAGGCTGCAGGTTCCTTGTTCCGTTGTTTTGGTGTCTGTCCCCAGTGGGTGAGGTTGGTTCAGTGGCTTGTGTAGGCTTCCTGGTGGAGGGGACTGGTGCTTGTGTTCTGGTGGGTGGGGCTGGATCTTGTCTTTCTGGTGGGCAGGGCCACGTCCAGTGGTGTGTTTTGGGGTGTTTGTGAACTTAGTATGATTTTAGGCAGTTAATAGGTGGGGTTGTGTTCCTGTCTTGCTAGGTGATTGACATAGGGTGTCCAGCACTAGAGCTTGCTGGCCGTTGGGTGGACCTGGGTCTTAGTGTTGAGACAGAGATTTCTGGGAGAGCTCTCGCCTATTGATATTATGTGGGGCTAGGAGGTCTCTGGTGGTCCAGTGTCCTGAACTTGGCTCTCCCACCTCAGAGGCTCAGGCCTGACACAAGGCCAGAGCACCAGGGCCCTGTCAGCCACATGGCTGCTAGTGTTGGAGGATCTCCTGCAGAGGTGGGGGGTGGCTGTGGCTCACCACAGGGACAAGGACACTGGCAGCAGAAGTTCTGGGAAGTAGTCCTCGGCAAGAGCCCTCCTGGAGTCCGCCATTAGCCCCACCAAAGAGCATGTAGCCTCCTTTTGTTTGTTTGTTAATGAAATGCATAAGGTGTTTACAGAGCCCCTTTAACTTGGTAGAATATGAATTCTCAGTTTTCTCTTGCCAGTACCAGGTAGCAGTTGAAATTCCTGCTCATTACCCTCGTAACTTTTCAGCAAGTTCCTTAATGTCTTGTCCCATGCATGAATAATATAAGAGTCAGCCAAGACTCTTAATTCAAGATTCAAGTTTGAGGGCAGTATGTGAGCTGATGATGTGGCTCCTCCCCTTGTGGTGCCACAGGATTTCTCCGTTCAATTTGCAGTCACTCTTGCAGTCCCAAAATTTGATCTCTGACTTCTAACCTAGTGGGACCAGCACTTTCTCTTCAAGCTCTACCACCTCCAGCTCCCCTTTTCCTTGCAATCAGGACATGACTTAGTGTGGCCATTCTAGTAGAATCCTACTGTGCAGACTATATCCACCAAGAACAAACATCACTGTTTTGCCATCACTTGCCATCAGTGATCTAGTTGACAAGCTATGAAGAAAACAAATTCTTCTCATCAGCAACACCATAAAATCATGCAGCTGCCCCAATCAGATCTTTTCTCTGTGGATATATTCATGATAGACCTGTACAGTAAGGGTCAGTAGAAATTGGCATACAGGAGAACTGCAGAGTGTAATGTGCACAGTTAGAAAGCATGAGAAACATACAGTGGTATTTTGAAGCAATATAGCTAGTGAGACTATAGAAGCCAGAAGTTTGCAGAAGCCAGGACATATAGAGAAGAATAGGAAAAAGTAATGCGATAGCAGCAAAAACAATAGAGTGGTAGCAGCATGAGCAGAGAATTAGGACACCTGAATTCTTGATGATATAACTAATAAAGTATTTTGCTTATTGCCCTTTTGCATCCAACATTATGCTTCTCATGGAAGTTTGGCAGTGTTTATCTATTCTTCAAAATCTTATCAGGTCTACTCAAGACCCAGTCATGTGTAAAAATTTAGCTTTCTTTTACCTAGCTATATCTATTTTATTCTATCTTTTTAATAAACCATTGAGAAAGAGTGAAATATGTAATATTTGTGACATAAATTTTAAGTCATAATTGCAGAGAAACGTGTTTATCTCAAGTCTCTGTAGCTGTTGTTTTGCCCTTTGTGTAGGTGGGAAATGTATTGGAATTATTAAGCTAGTCAACAAGTCTTTTTCATTAACAGATTTATATTCATTTTGCATAAAGAAAAGTGACATCTGGGAAGACATTCTTGAATATTTCACATACTATAGTTATTTAAAATTAAATATGAGTATTGTAAACACAATTATTCATCTCAAGTGCTTTTTTTGAAACACAGTAAAAGTAAGAAATACCATTTGCATACTGTAAACTGTGTTTTTCCTTTTGGGGTCTTAGAGATTAAATTACCTGAATTTAAATCCTGACTTCATTTATTGCAATCACTGCAACTTTGTGTGTGTTTATTTTTAATTAAAGTATAGTTGATTTACAATGTTTTGTTAATTTCTGCTGTACAGCAAAGTGATTCAGTTATACATATATATATTCTTTTTCATATTCTTTTCCATTTTGGTTGATCACAGGATATTGAATATAGTTCCCTGTGCTACACCATAGGACCTTGTTGTTTATCCATCCTATGTATCCAAATGTATCCATTTCTCCATCCTTGCAACTGCTAATCCCAAACTCCCAGTACATCCCTCCCCCACCCTGCCTCCATCTTGGCAACCACAGATCTGTTCTCTATGCCTGTGAGTCTGTTTCTATTTCATAGGTAAGTTCATTTATGTCATATTTTAGATTCCACATGTAAATGATATCATATGGTATTTATCTTTCTCTTTCTGACTTACTTCACTTAGTATGATCATCTCTAGGTCCATCCATGTTGCTGCAAATGACATTATTTCCTTCTTTTTTATGGCTGAGTAGTATTCCACTGTATATATGTACCACATCTTCTTTATCCATTCATCTGTTGATGGACATTTAGGTTGTTTCCATGTTTTGGCTGTTGTGGTGTGAATCATCACTGCAACTTTGGACTGTTTACCTTCCTATGCCTCAGTTTCCTCACATGTAAAATAAAAATAGTAACACTACGTAGCATTGTTGTGAGGATTATAAAAGAGTTCATGTTACAATCTGTTGATTAGAACAGTTGGCACATAAAAAGTACTAAAAAATGTTTTCAGTGCTATTATTGTTGATGTTACTATTTCTGCACTCTAGATACCTGTTTTATTGGATGTCACTTACTATTCATTCCTAGCCATCATTATAATTATTTGTGTATATTTTATGACATAATTTTAATATAATACATACTTTAGTATGAATTACTAATAAGAATAAATGCAGTTCGATTTTTTATTTTTTTAAATTTATTATTTATTTATTTATTTTTAATTTTTGGCTGTGTTGGGTCTTTGTTGCTGTGCACGGGCTTTCTCTAGTTGTGGCAAGTAGGGGCTACTGTTCATTGCGGTGCATAGGCTTCTCATTGTGGTGGCTTCTGTTGTTGTGGAGCATGGGCTCTAGGTGCATGGGCTTCAGTAGTTACAGCATGTGGGCTCAGTAGTTGTGGCATGCGGGCTTTAGGGCCCACAGGCTTAGTAGTTGTGGCACATGGGCTCTAGCGCGCAGGCTCAGTAGATGTGGTGCACAGGCTTAGGTGCTCTGCAGCATGTGGAATCTTCCTGGACCAGGCATTGAACCTGTGTTCCCTGCATTGGCAGGCGGATTCTTAACCACTGCACCAGCAGGGAAGTCCCATGCATTTGGATTTTAAACTTGAATAATTAATTAATGCACAAATTTACTTTGGGAAAAAAAATTCATTCTTCACTATAAGAGTTTCAGATTGTTAGCATGAAGTGCATTGATCAGGTTTTTTAATATCTTTTCTTGTGTGATTTAGAAACTAATCAATATAAAAAATTATTAAATTTGCCAAGTTCTGTATATCTTGTTAAATATTTTAATTATTATATCCCACAGACATGCACTGAGTGCCTAGCCTATTACATTCCTACTCTTGCATGTAATAACAAAAACCAAAATTGGGTTAAAGACTGGAATAATGAGATGCAATATTCTGGAAGAAGGAAAAGTATCTGAGCTTGAAAGATATTAAAAAACAGACAAGTTTAGGAGAATAAACAGTTACAGTCATCCCAGGCCAATAATTCTCAGTTACTGATAGTTGTTATTGGCTGAGATATCCCAAGGAAAATATGATTAAATGACGTTTCTGTTTGTCTATTTACTTATTTCATTTTGTGTATCATATACTTAGCCAGCACTCAGTTTTTCAGCATTTTATTAAGTTATTAGATTTATTATTTATTTTAAAATTAAATTTACCTTATTTTATTGCATTATAAAAATGTTTGAAAATATTAAATTTTAAGCATCTTAACAAATACTATCTCATTAAATCTTCAAAGCAACTCTATGAAATACGAATACTATTTCCTCCAATTAAATATACTAAGTAACTTATTCTGGGTGATGTGATTGGTAAATGTGAAAGCTGGGCTTTGTATCCAGTAGTCAGGATCCAGATTCCTTGTTCTCATCCACTACACTATACAGCTTCCCTATAGATGGGTCATTTCTGATCCTAATGTTATAATAAAATAGCTACCATGTATTAAGCACTGAGTATGTGCCAAGCAAAAATTTTTCATTTAATTCCCATAAAATAATTTGAGTCACTAAAGACCAATTAAACTTTTACAGGTTGTAAAGAATGAATGTAAGTTCAAATAACTTCAGTTAATGGAGCTTTATTTTAAGGGGACAACGTATAGAAGTACATGCAGCAGGAAACCATACCAGAAATTTAACAGACAATTTTAGAAAACTGAAATTTTTATGTTCACTAACTCTGTGAGCAAACACCATCCCTTTTAAAGCTAAGAATATTGAGATTCTACAGTTTATATAAGGTAACATAGCTGGCTCAGAGATAATTTTTTGCCATTACTCACACATCGTACTTCTTCAAACAAAATTTTTATTTGATTACATCTCAGTATAGCATGGCAGAATGCCACAGGGTTCATAAAGAATCAGTATGGTACGGTGAAAAGATCATGGCTATTGGTTACTTGAGACAGAGCTCAGTTGTAATATTACCTATACCAAACTGCTGTGTGAACTTCATACACATCTACTTGTCCCTCTTAAAATTTAATCTATTCTCAGGCTGCTCCTGCTGAAAATTATTTGATGATGTTCCATGGCTTGCTGAGTTAAGTCTAAATTTCTTGCATTTTATGTTTCTCACGCACTGCCTTTCAAATAGATCTCCTGGTATATATCCCATTACTTTCCATTCTGTACAATTCAGTCAAACTAGACCATTTCCATTTCCCAAATACATCTGATATATGATCATTGCAGTGCCTCTCCTTTTTATATTTTCTACATGTTGCTATTCTGTACATTTTGCAAGGCCCAACTCAGTTCCCTCTTCTCCATAAAGTGTTTCCTTTATTAAGAGCAAACACATATGTATCTCAGACCATGTGTCCGTCACTATGCTAAGTATTTCACAAGATGTACTTATTTGATTATACAATGTATTTACTAATGCAACCCTGTTGTCCCCATTCAAAATGAAGAAATTGAACTACATAGAGATGAACTTGTTTAATGTTGTTGCAGCTAGTTTATAGTAGATCTGTGGCTCAAAACCTGGTAAACAATTCTCTCTCCTTTCCTCCTTTGAAATCCTGTATCATTGATTTCACATCTCTTGGTAATGTCCCAGTTTGCCCGGTGCAGCCCCAATGTATACCTTTTTTTTTTTCTGGCATAATTTTTACTAGCACACCCTGTCACTCTCTTAAGGTATTCATTGTACACTTGTTGTGTTTTCCTCCTAAACAGCTCTTTCATCTCTCTTCCCCTTTTTGTTTCTACTGCCTCGCCTTAATTTATGCTCTTATCATCTGTTACATCCTTTTTTTTCTTATTCCTGCAGACTCTTTCCTCTCCTATATATTTGCATACAACTGTGGTGATCATTTTAGAACCCAAGCAGTATCAGGGCACACCCAACATGAAACAAACATCAGCAACAGAAGTTTTTAAATGGCTCTCTATTGCCTCCAAGATAGAATCAAACACCTTAAATACATACATAGATTTTAGCAGCCTTACAATATGACCCTGCTTACTCTCCAGTCTCATTCCATTAGTTAGCCGGACCAGCCGGTCCACGCTGCTTTTTGCTCCCTAAGCATGCCCAACACATTTTTTCCCTCTGTATTAGCATAGGCTCTCTCTGTGATACCTTTTTCCCAGACATTCCCCACGATGCAACTCAATTACCACTTCCTCTGGAATGTCACTCTTTCACCTCTTAGTTAAAGTTGAGCGCACTTTTCTTGACACTACCCCGTGTCCTATTTCCATATTGGCAGTTAATGATAAAAAGCATGGGCTCTGTTGGGAGGGCATAAATGAGATAACATATCAGTTGTTGCACATAGGAAGCATCCAGTTAATAATGGTGAAGTTTAATTCTTACACCACTGTATTGTATTTATTGCTTAACTCTGCTTCTCCCATTATTCTCTGAGTTCCTTGATAGCAGAAAGTGTCCCTCATCTATTATGTGAGCATCTATTTACGTGTATGTGTACATATATTATATAAATATATACAAACTTTAATAAAAACAAACACCAGTATTTAAATAGACAATTAACTGTAACTTGCTGATAATAATTATTAGTGTTAGATATTAATAAACATATGTGTGTACGTACTTGTATTTATATCTAGAATATACTTATGCTGGATCTCCCCTAATAGAGTATAAATTTTTGAGGGTGATGATTACATATCTTTCGGAACTTGGGGGAATGAGTAAGTTCTATTTCAAAATATATGCTTTTGAAAGATACTTATTTTAACAAAAATCAACTTTCATGCTTTTTTTCTATCCAGTGCTTATTCCAATAGTACCTAGTATCATAAACCTTTTGTTCTTGAAATAAGTTGAGACATTTCTCAGCACTTGTGCTCTCCTTACTCCCTTACTCTGTTTGACTTCTTCCTGAATTTCCGGTTCCAATTCTCTTTTCTTCTCTCAGTATTCTTCCTTCTTAGAATTTAATTTACTTCACCATTTTTAGGTTGTCTTCAAGTAATTGCATATTTAGTCTATAGCTCTAATACGAATTTTCTTATGGATTTAAGATCTATCTTTTGAATGTTTGACTTAACATATTCATAGGAATATTTGACACCACTCTGAGTCGACATTTCTAAAACGTGTTCCATTTCAGCTCTTCTCACCTCAAGTCAGCTGTTCTTTGTTTCCATTGCTACTTGAAGACAATGTCAAGATCAAATCCTGGTGTCACCTTCAACTCCTTGATCTCTCTAGTAGCCTATACATGTTCTCTCTAGAAGAAATCTTCTGTTCTACAGTTACCTTTTAAAATAATTCACCCCCACCCTGCTTATTCTTGTATAAATTAGTAATGCTTTTCCACATGTATTAGATATATAAATCTCTTTGAAGTTCATATGTTCAAAAAATATTTCTCAAGCAGCTACTCTGGGCCAAAGAGCGATTCCAGTTTTCTGACCTGGGTTGGCACACTTTATTACTAACATTTTGAGGATCACAACCTCCTTCCAGAAACTGTTGGATTCTGGTGACTCTTTGCCAAAGGAAAAAACTTGACAAAATATCAAGAATTTTACTGAGTTTCCTGAAGATTATCAATAAACTGTTTAAAAATTCATAGATCACCGTATTCAAATATCTGTTGTGAAAGGATTGGAATTGGAGGCCTTCAGACACAAGAAATAAGATCGGAATCTATAACCAGAATTGAAGAGAAAGACATTTCAGGAACAAGGGAATAGTAAAACATAATGGCATAAGGTTTTATAATGAAAGAGAAGTCTATCCTCTGTTAGAGGTTTGTACATCTTCTTCACTAGTGTGTTCCCAGAATATAAAAGGTACCTACTTAATAGGAGCTCAAGACATGTTTGTTGAATGAATGCCTGTGGACATTTAGTAAAGTTATTTAAACTCTCTGACATGCTTCCAAATCTGTTAACTGAAACTAGTCATACCTACCCAATAAGAGTGTTGTTAGGATTAATGAAATAACATGTGTTAAGTATATAGTCTGGAAAATAATACGCTTTCAACCGATAGCAATTATGAAAAAGCAAAAAAACAACCAAAACAAAACAAACCCTGCATATTGGAACTGGTGCACAGAGACAGAGCTAATAGAAGCAGGTGTAACTGTTGCCAGTCACCCGCATGCATCAGAACTATTTGTGCTTACTCAAGATATAGAATCATGGTCCTGTTCTGAGAACCACAGAATCTAAATCTCTGGAGAGCAGGAGTAGGAAACTTGAGCAAGCTTCCCAAGAGATTAGACTGAACATTGTTGTGATGAAGTTTGAGCACAATGAATGCAGGAGGTGACAGTAAACTTCTTGAAGACAAAGACTATGTTTTATACCTCTTTGTTTTCCCATTGTCTTGTCTGGTCATGTTAACCAGATTCTTTATAATATGTGTATATAGTGAAGAGAAGCAGAAGGAGAAACAAGAAGAGAGTACCCATGGCAAATATTTGGATCAGAGAGGATGTGCTGTGGAATGAATTGTGTTCCTCCAAAATTCATATGGTGAAGCCTTAATCCCCACAGTGATGATATTTGGAGATGGAGCCTTTAGGAGGTAATCAGGTCTTGAAGGTGGAGCCCTCATGATGGGATTAGTGCTCATAGAAGAAGAGACAAAGAGGAGAGGATACAGAAAGAAGGTGGCTTTCACAAGATGCTGAATTTGCTGGCACCTTAATCTTGCACTTCTTCCCTTCTATCACTGTGAGAAATAAATGTTTGTTGTTTAAGCCACACAGTCTATTGTATTTAGTTACAGCATCCCAAACTGACTAAGACATGATGTACAGTTAAAAAATAAATAAATCTTTAATAAATTCTGAGGGACAAGGGGAGAAGTTGTCCTTTAGCTTGTCCTTAGAAGGAAAATATGCAAATAGGAACAGGACAAATTAATTTATGACAAACAGATACTTGTAGCTTCCAAACAACTAATTGAGAAATCATGCTATGATATTTGACTTTAAGCAATTGGTATTTACAAATATTTAACAGACTAAAATTTATAATGAGTGACAGGAGATCTGACCTATGAGATTGTAAACATTAAAATGCAGATTTATATCTAATGCTTAGCAACTGCCAGGTACATGGTCAGTAATCACTGACATTTGTTGATTAATGAATGTAAAAGCGACACTGAAATTGGGAATATGATCATCATGACAGACAAAATGTACTGAGCCTTAGAATGAGGCAAACATTTGGAGTTTGTGTAAGAACTACCTAAACTCTCAGTTTGTCAGTTACCTTCTTTTAACATGATGTTACTACCACTAATAACAGTGTGGTTCCTTTTCTCACTGAGTGACCAAATTGGTAAAATAAAATGATGTTACACAAGAATGAAGTTTTACATAGTTATGCTTATGAATATTTCCCATTTTTCTTAGGTCAATTTAATTGGTGTTGCTTTATAGAAGTCACTTGGAATCCACCTCCCTTTGAAGGAACACATTCAGCAGCTACTTACATTCATTTTTCTAAGGAAAAGTTAAAAGTGTTACTCAAAATGTAAGCTGAGATGAATTCAAATAGAATGCTAACTTGTCCACCTCTTGTTTGAGGAATAATACAATCATAAGTGACAAGAGTCAGCCTTCAAGGTAATTTATTACAAACACAGTTCTTTAAAACCCTTGTTTATTGTATAAACATAGCCTAGTCTCATTCTTCTTAAAACCAAGCTTTTAACTCTTTAACCCTGTGGTATGGATTCATCAAAAATTTACTCCCTATGAAGCTCTTTGTGATCCCAACAGTCCTGATTCCTCCAGATTGTTTTATTTCCAAACTATAAATATTGTTTTTTCACTCCTTAGTGTGGAAATTCAGCTACCTCCATATTACATGCTTACTGAAGTAGAAAACTGCCTAATCAGATAGGAAAACATTTGGCTGTGAATAAATCAGCATTTGTCGAGGATTTCAAAGTGTGAAAGTAGGCAGACAAGCCCAGATCCTAAGAGCTCTGCTTTCTCTTGCTTCCCTGTAGAGAAATCAAGAGGCTAATATGGCCTCCACTACCATCTGTCTAAATACTTGAATCTGTTGTCTTGAATTAACACAGCAGATCTAGTGGGGGGTATAATTAAGATTTTATTTTTACATTTCATCACCAGATGCTCTACAGTATAAATTTATCCATAACTGTTCAGATTGATTAAGTTTTTAATAAGGAAAACAATGGGTGTTTAAAGATCAACTAATTCAGAACAAGAAGTAAAATTATTTTAATATGTTGACTTGTAGTATTTATGGATTTTATCCTTTTTCTAAAACTTTAAGTGAGGAATTGCTATAGATTTTTTTGAGAGAGAAAAACCTATTCGTACATAAATATATATATGCAAACAATAAAAATCTAACATTGCCATTCATTCTACCTTTAAATTAATAAACTACCTGCTAATAAATTGTAATTTCCATTGTTTTATTCCGTGACCTTTCAAAAGATCTTAACACAGTACTTTCCATAAAATATGCACTCAGTAAATACCTATTGAATAAATGAAACCCACATAGGTTATTTTAATTTCCGTACAGTCAGATGAAGTTTATGAACAAGGGAGAATTCTCTACAGCATTCTCTGGCAACAAGCAATGGGACTGTTTGCAAAGCAGCACTATAGAAAACTAAGCAAAAGCATATATCTCTATTAAGGGTAGTTTTCAGCTTGAGACCTGGAAAAGGAACTCAATTTGCTTCTTGTTAAATAACTCTTGTGCCAGTTACATATTCAAATTTATTGTAAGCTCAAATGTCTCTGCTGTGCATTGTAATTGAAAACAAAACAAGACAAAAAAAAGAATGATTTTCTCATCCTTCCCGCAAAATCACAAAATTTTACGAGAAAGATAAGTTTTTAGAAAAGCTTTGTTTCTGAAATAGCTTTACCTTTCCATTGAAGAGACCATTGGGCTGTAAATAAGCTTCCTATGTGAAGTACCTGCATCTTGCTTTATTTCTTTTTACTTCTAAAACCTAGTAAAGTTCATAGAAATTCAATAAATGTTTGCAGAATGAATGGAATCCCTGACAAGAGACTTCTTGCTCTGATTATTCTGCAAGTAGCTTTTAATAAAAGACTTTGATAAGGACTTATAAATACAGGTTTTAATCCTCTGAAACAGATTATTTCCAACCCTAATAGAAAACCCTTACTGGTAGTTTGGTACCTAAAATTGTCATTGATTGGTATTTGAGTTTGTATTTAATATTTAGTATATATATAATAAATATATTTAATAGAAATAAATATATGTATATACATTAATATTTTTGTCCTTCAGGTTTTTTAATCTGTAAATGGGACTAAAATACTGGAAGGCATTATTGAAAGGTCATAGAAATATTTATAATCACTTTTCAAAAAGATATGCATGAGCCTATAGTTAATTGTAAAGATCTTTCCAAATAAAAGATTCTCCAAATTTTTAATACAAAAACACCCATGCATAGACATATACATAGATAGGTAGAAAGGCAGATAGATAGATAGATAGTTGAAAGAAAGAAGGAAAAAGTTAAAAAGAGAGAGAGAGAGGAAGGAAGGAAAAAAGGAAAGAAGGAAGAAAGAAAGAAAATTAGATAAGAAAAAGGCAAGTAATCATAATATAACTGTTAGTCCATTTAATTTTAGTTTGGGTTTGCACTGAATCTTGCCACTAATTTACCTGAAAAGTTTTGCTGTTTTTAGTCTGCACTTCAAGCATATGTTTCTTAGTTAAATATAACATGACAATGATTTTTATATCAGATGATAAATGTACTGGGAGCTGGCTTAGCATTTCCCTTAAATACTGATGCAGTGAAACCCAGAGGCCTGCAGTGGTATGGGTCCCTCTGGAACATCAATCACGCATGATGCTGTAAGGAGAAGTCTTGATTACTTAGAGTCAATGTCGTCACTGTAACCTGCGCTCATCTGAATGCAGGCATTTTTCTGCTACGGAGATTTCATTTCACTTCACCCTCAACCCAGTCGCCCCTCAGCATTTATCATATTGTTAGCACATTCATTTTTATAATGAGAATTCTGTAAAACACATGCTTTTTAAGACATATTTTCCCTATTATAATTTTTTCCTCTCAGACAGGATGCGTGAATATTTGTAAGCATCTCTTATTTGGAAAGAACTTTACAAATAACTATAAGCTCATGCTTTCTTTCTTAAAAGTAAGTTGTTATAAGGATCTCTGTGGCCTTTCAATAATATATTTTAGCATTTTGGTGCCAGTCTGCAGATAGAAAAACTGCAGGGTAGAAATGTAATATGGTATTCACATATTATTCCAAAATTGGGGAAAAAATAGAATTAGAGTTTTTAATATTAGATTTAGAAAGTCTCTTCCCTATCCTCAATAGTCAAAGTGAGGTGAGACGAGGCAATTTTCTAAGCAATACAGACAAACAAAATACTTTTCTCTTGAATTAATCACTTTCGTTGAAAGGAAATCTTGTCATCCAACTTGACCATCCGGTAATTATTTCTGTATTCTTAACTGAACTATAAAAATCGAACCCATGTTTCCCAATCAGAAGAATCCATGAAACTAATTAAGAAATGTATAGAATGGACTAAGTTACTTTTATAAGAAATAATTTCAGACAAGACACTAATTTAAAACACTTACTTTGATGCTTGTAGAGTTCAACTGTAAGTGATTTTTCAATTTCAATTGGAAAGACCTATTGAGGTATGTTTTTCATGTAATGTAAGGTAGTGAGAAAACTTCTGAGAACTATATCATGGAAAGAATTAATTGCAGTCAATTCATAATAGACATTTAAATATTTGATTTACCACGTGTACTTAGTTTATCAATTTCCAAAGCCAAATGATTTCAGGCTGGTAACCTACACACTATGAAGGTGTCATCACTCTTCTAGACTTGTAAGTTATCCAGCTCACTCAAAGTGTAACTGGAGGGTGGGTGGGGTGCGGGTGTCATGAGAACTCTCAAAGGAACTTTCAAAAGCACTTGATGACATGGAAACTACATTTTCTATTTCTGATTCATTTCATTGAAACTGAAGCCCACACAAACTGGTGCTAAGAGAGCATAAAGGTAATTCAGGAAATTCAGCTGCCGATGATTATCATAATTCAATTATCTCATCATCTAGCCTCTGATTTTCTGTGTGTGTGTGTTTTTTTTTGTTGTTGTTATTGTTGTTGTTAGCCCCTTTATGTTTAGTTATTTGTCTTAATTTTTCACCTCACTAAAACAAAAATTATGTTTGGACTCACTTTCCTGGCTTTAAACTCTAAGGACACTCCAGACTCATGTTTTGCCTCTAGCCTTGGCAGTAACTACCAGGCTCATTCCCTAATGCACCCCTTCCTCCAGCTTCCCAATTAGAAGACAGAAATTATACTGAGCCTCCCTCCTGAACTACACAAGACTAGAGCACAGTAAGACATTCACACCCATGACACAGAGTTTCTCCACCTTGGCACTATTGACATTTTGGACCAGATAACTCTTTTTTCTTTTTTTTCTTTAACATCTTTATTGGAGTATAATTGCTTTACAATGGTGTGTTGGTTTCTGCTTTACAACAAAATGAATCAGTTATATATGTTCCCATATCTCTTCCCTCTTGCGTCTCCCTCCCTCCCACCCTCCCTATCTCATCCCTCCAGGGGGTCACAAAGCACCGAGCTGATCTCCCTGTGCTATGTGGCTGCTTCCCAGATAACTCTTATTTTCGGGGAATGTCTTGTGCCCTGTGGGGTGGTTAGCAGCACTAAAACCTACTACTCAGTAATACAGTAGCACTTTCCCCAGCTGAGACAACCAAAAATATCTCCAGACATTGTCACCAGTCCCCTGGGAGCATAATCACCCCTGTTTAAGAACCACTACTATAAAGGCAGAAGTGTGGAGGGCAGTAAAGTTGACTTATCTACCCAATATAATCTCGCTGAGAAATCACTATGTGCAAACCAATGTTGTATGTGCTGTGAGAAACTTCGAGAAGGGTGAGACCCAGTTTCTGTCTTCACAGAAATGAACACAAATAATTAGGACATAGGACAGACCGACATAAAAAGTAGTGGTATCTTGATATGTACTCAGAGAAAGGAAAACAAAATTCCCTTTAGAAAAATCCAGAAGAGTGCTTGGAAAATTTAACTAGGTCTTGGAGGTAGAGCATGATTCCAGCAGGTCAGGATGGGACATGAAGATCTTAGAGGCAAAAGTAAGAGCATTGGGATTGGTCTTGAGGAAAAATGTGAACGGCTTTGAATTCCAGATGTTTTGGACTTTATTTAGTTCATTATGAAGATCCTTTTATTTGAATTCATTTTAGTTTTGATGAGAGGAAATGACATGATGAAATGACATGATGAAACTCATGGTTCCTGTTCTCTTACTTTTACATTTAACTCTTCTTCCCTACATCCACCATAAATTGTGGAGAGAGAAATAAGGAGTTTGTGACCACTGCAGCAAATCCAGTCCAGAGCACTTCTGCTGGATAAAGGTTAATCAATAGAATGAATGGAGCTTATAATTATAAAATTGTTACTTTTATTATTTATTTATTTTTAATAATTTATTATTAAACAAGTAAAAGCAGCTTAAGAAACAATCTTTTTGGAAAACAATGATTTCACGAAATAGGCAGAAAAAAATGTTAAAGTTACTGTCTTTGAAGATTGGGTGGGAAATTAGCACCCAAGTTTTAATAATACAGAAACCAAAAACACAATATAAATAAGAAGGGCAAAGGCAACAACCTAAAGCACTCTGTTTAGGACATTGATTCTTAACCTCTGGGGACTTATGTATCCCTTTGAGTATATTGTGAAAATAGTAGTTTTCCCCAAGAAAATACCCATAGTCACATATTCATAAAATTTGGTATGACACTTCAGGGTGTTCTTGGCCTTTTGAAGCCCATAAATGGCCCTTCTAGACATCCATGGCCCTCAGATTATAAAACCCTGATAGAAAACTACAGGATACAAGACACAGACCGTTGCTTTAGAGACCTAAGAAGCCCCAGAAGTGCCTAAAATACGATGAGCGCAATGTAGAAGCTGAAATTCCTGGGCTCTTTCTAAATAACTGGATTTCATTTTGAAATGTAGTCAAAAAGCACTTAGTTATCATTTCCCGTTAAAGTTCTAAAAATTTAGATTTCTTTTATTTGATGGAAAAAGTGCTATATCTCATAAAGCAACATGATAGAAAAATAGAAGGATTACTGAGTTGAAACTGAGAAGACTTTAGGGCTTCTTCTAAGATGTTTAAACTTGGATTAGTAATTTAACTTCTCCGAGCTTCAGTTTTATGCTTTTTTGTAATAGAGTATTGCACTATATTATTTTTAAGTCCTCTATATGTTCTAAAATTTTATAATTTAAATTAACTCATCTAAATCTAAAAAAAAAAGCAAGACAACTAACTTCTAAAAATGAGAATAGCTCCAGTTATGTTCACAGTAAAATATTTTCGGGAAGTGATTCAAAGCTAGATGTGGTTGAATTTCTAAATGACTGAATTTGCAAAAATGGGTGATAAGTCGTCCCACTCAGCTCTTATTAGTTATTAATTACTTCTCCATGACTTTGAATCAGAAGGGTTTACTACAAGAGAGGTTCTGACTGGGCTGTCTGAATGATGAATCATTTCCCACACCAAGGTGGTCTTCCCCAGCTCCAAGGTACTCATAGGCACTACAAGGAAATTTAACTCTGGTTGCCTGTGTTATACTTGGCATTTTACTAAAAAAAGAAAAAAAAAAAAAGGAATTTTCAATATTGATATCACCATGCTTTAGCCTGCAGAAGCAAAAGATTTTCTTTGAGGAAAAGTACTTGACATTAAAAAAATAATGCCCGCAGCCAAGGCTCCAATCATCTGAATTCACTTACCATTTGTGGGGCTTTAAATCTGGCTGCACACACGCCGGGACCAAGGATTAGAAATGCATCTGGGTAGCAGAAACCAGTTAGTGTAGTCTCCTCTACCCCCTTTTGTTGTCTGTTTTTGTAACATATGTTAGCCACCAAAGACACAAACAAGGATAAAATGGTTTTCTCCTTTCCCATCTGGTTCTCTGCCAGAGATACAAAGCCTGAGCAGAGCATCAGATTTCAATGTCCTGACTGCTGAGAAACCCCCTTCTTGTTCTCTATCCGTCACCATTCTTCTTCTCAACAAATATTTTTCCACCAGTACAAAGCAATGTAGTCCAATAAAATTAAGGGTTATTTCTACTTACTCCCCTCCCAATTTCTGGTCATTAATAGTGCATTTGTGGGATAATATTTTTGCCTCTTATTTCACAGGACTGTGGTCTGATATAAGGGCTATATATTCACCGTATTTTGAACTCCTGAAATTAAAAACTGCAGAGATTTTTTTTCATGTATAAATGAGTTCTGTTGTATGAATCAATGAAAAAGTCTTATGGATCAACAAAAAAAGTCTGTTGTTTGGATCCCATAATACATTTCTTATGGATAACTTTAAAAATGGCTACAGAACTCTAGATTAGAAAAGAGAGACAAGAAGAAAGAGAGAGAGAGAGAGAGAGAGAGAGAGATAACATATTACATATCCTCTGCATTGCAAACATTTGCATCCTTTGCATGCCTGTACCGTAATGGAAACCGAGAACCCCTTAGAAGCTGGGCAGCAGGGAAGGAGGCAAGGACTGTTTCTTTCAGGTGTGCAGTGAGTCTAATAAGGAGATGCTGGTGACACCTGCCCTATGAAGAGATGCAACATTGTTATGTGGCAGCGCTGCTGCTGCTTCTCCTTCAGGAACGTGCAGGACCCCACAAGCTGAGGACCGTGTGGCTCCTGCGGCTCTGCATGTCTGCAGAGCAATTGCAGATTGGGTGTTTCAGTGTCAGAGGTTGCCAAAAAAGTATTAAACCCTGCCATATAAAGAGTTACAACATAGATATATGTTTGGGACTATAGGGCTCTATCAATATTAATATTTTCAACCAACTAACTGAGCATTACTGTATATTACTAGAGTAGTAATTTCTTTTATTTAAATTTGTCTTAAAAATTTTAAAACATTCAGAAAAGTAGAATAATAGAATGAATGTTTCTAGCTCCATAACTTCAATTTAAAAATCATTATGATATCTTGTAATAACCTATAATGGAAAAGAATCTGAAAAATAATAGATAATAGATAGATATGTATGACTGAATCACTTTGCTGTACACCTGAAATGAATACAACATTGTAAATCAACTATATTTCAATAAAAACACTATGATTTTGATTCATTTTCATCAGGTATTCTTTTTTTCTTTTTCCTTTTCATTGCCAAATATGATGAAGCAAAACCTAGATCTCATGTCACGTATACTTTAGTTATACAACTCTTAAAAAACAATTACATTTTCTCATGCAATGACAATGCCATCATAACTCCTAATAAAACAGTATTCTTATCATGTCATACTATGTTTATAATCAGTTTTCTCTCATTGCCTATAAAATGTCTTTTATATTTGGTTTGTTCAAATCAGTATCTAAACAAGATCCCCACAATACGTTTGGTTGTATGTATCTTAAATATCTTTTCATCTGAAGCAGTCCCAGCTCCCTGTTTTTTCTCGTACCACTGACTTGTTGCCAAATTCATGTCAGTGTTACTATTTCAGTGACTATTTTTCCCCTTAAGTAGCATTTAACATATTACTTTATTCCTTATATATCCTTTAAATGGAAGTTAACTTTAAAGGTGAGTAATTTCTTAAAATATCAATGTATTGATTTTGTCATAAATAGGCTCTAAAAGATCTATTTAGATTGTGATTAAAGAAAAGTAAAAGACTGTTATCTGCCATGGTTGATGGAAGAAAGAATAATGTAATTGAGATGAAAAGCGTTCCCACATTGTCCAATATTAACTGTATGACATAATGGATATCTTAAATATGGCCTGCTGTTCTAATTTATGGTAACTACCTGGTTTCTACACTCTTTAGAGTGTGCAGACTCTGGCATAGGAGGTTCTTACTGAGAAATGTTGAGAGAGAACATTAGAGAATAATAGATGCTATTTTAAAGGGTCTTTAATTCCAAAAAAGCCCCTTTACATATTTGACTTTGAATCGTGCCTCAGAAATGGACTGGAAGATGGGGCATCTACAGTAAGAGAACATTTAGGAGTCTATTTGAATAAGCAAGGATCACCGTAATGCAACTGCAATACTAAGTTACTGCATGACTGATTATTGGGTGAAACCAACTCCAGAAAACGAATATAATACTGGGTTTCCCTTCGCCTAGTTATGCTCTGTTAACATAAGTCATCAAAGACATAGCTGATGGGTGAAGAACATAAAATGACATGAAACTTAAAGAAGTATGCCTTGGCAATAGTAGCATCTAAATACGTTAACATTTGTAATCCTCAGAACATTATTATGTAGATACTATTATTTCCATTTTAAAGATAAGGAATCTGACTTATAAAAAGCTTAAGTAATTTCCCCCAGTACCACATAATAATAAATAGAGGATTCAGGGACTGAACTGAGGCAGTCAGTTCACTACTCTTAACCTCACTACTCTACTATATTGTCTCTTAAAATATCGTGATGAGCTAATTGTTATCTTTATATGAACACCAGAAGATAGAGAACCTTCTTAGGACTCTAATGCAAACCGTGGAACTAGCAATATGTCTTAACCCATATGGGATTTTAATGTGAGTACCTAAATATTATATATAATTTAATAACTATGTTCCTTTTCTTTTAAACAGGTCATCGATAACCTTGGTCCTTTGGAACTGATTCTTAATACTCCTAGCCATCATAGGGTTCATCATGGTGAGGAAATTCGATCTCTTCTTTCATTCCTTCCTCATTTCTTGAAAAATGACATTATTATTTTGTATCACTTCAGCACAATTACCCAACCTAGTCACCACACACTGCAAATAGGCATTTGCTTCTTCCTTTGTACCTGGACAAACCTCATCTATAAAGAAAGGACTGGAGGAAAACAAAACAAAACAAAATCCTCTCCATAGCTGACTTTTGAATTTCCTTTTTGCTTAGCTCTCCTCAGATGTAATGGAAAAAGGAGTTAACCAGCTGAGGGGGTACACACTTCATATTGTGAGGAGCTTGTTGAAAGTTACTCCTTGACCCCATGCTGAGGGTCATTCCTGTATACAGTCATAGTGTCTTGGTCTTAAAAACTGTTGGTATTTAAGGAAAGCCTAATAAACAACACTTCACTTTCTGCCTAAATTCTATGAACAAACTCAACATACACTGCTTTTTCCTGACAAAGAAAAAAAATCCCATGTGACCAGTGCCTAAGGTTTAAAGACACTAGCTTAAGAAATAACAGAAGTATTTACATTTGCTCACCAAAAGACCTGTAAAGAGTGTGCATATTGACATTATTTGTATTAGGTAATAGGAAAAAAAGATATAATTCGCATGTTTGTCAGCAATAGAACAGATACACTGTAGACTATTCATGTAATGGAGAACTACATCGCAATGAAAATGTCCAACCTATTATAACATGTAATGGCATGAATAAATCTCACAAATGCCATTTTGAGAGACAGAAGCTAGTAAGAAAATAATATATATTATTGTTCTGTTTTTATAAGTTTCCAGGCATCACAGGCAGTAGTACTGGCACACGTCAGGCCTGCCTTCCCAAGGTGGGCAGGTCCCTTTCCCTGGGACAGGGAGCAGAGCAGAAGCACAAGCTCCTCCAGGTGGGGAGAGGCTGGGGTCCTGCTGCACATGTGCAGTTTCCCCTTCCAAACTCCACAGTCATACCTCCACCACAGGGAATTATTACTGAGTTGGTACAGAGGTCAAGAGCATTATGCTCTTGCTGTTCCCTCCATATTAAAGGAAACACAAGGACTGGAGAAAAACATGTCCACATTGAAAAAGAAATAGTTGCTAGTTTCCTGTTTGGCCTTAGAGCACCTTCGCATGCGTGTTGCTTTATATCAGGCATTCTCAGCCTCTGCACTATTAACATTTTGGACCAGATACTTCTTCACTTGGGAATGTGGGGAGAGCGTGCAGGCTGCCCTGTGTATTATAAGATGTTGGTCTCTACGTATTAGATGCTAATAGTATCCCCTCCCAGTTATGACTCTTAACAGTGTCTCCAGACATTGCCACATATTCCCTGAGGTTCAAAGTGCTCCCTCACCCAACTGGGAGCCACTGTTTAGCCTACGTGTGGCAATGAGTTGGTGGATCTGTGTAGCCAGCCCCACTCTACTTTTGTACCAGGGGAGAATTTTCCTTGTACCTTTACATTCATGTGTACATTTGCATGTACAGTAGATGTGTAAAGAAATGAGGACACGTGGAGACAGTTGAATTTATTGGAGTAGTGGCTTGGTGGATTAATATTCTTTTTCCTTTGATTTACAATCATGTGGATATGATTGTGTTTATTTAATTTTTTTAAATTAGTAAACTATGTCCAACTCTTTAAATTTAAACTATTATTTATTTGGGGCATTAAAATATCATGTATGTTATGAGTCAATGAATATAATCAAAGGTAACTTAATTTTTACTTATGTCTTTTGTGATGAAAAAAATAGGAAAGTCTTACTGTAAGTGGAAAATTTTCTTCCTGGAAAAGAGGCAGTGAAAAGGTGTAAAGATCACATCAAAAAAAAATGCATATATTATTGATATTTATCTTATTTCATATTGCCTTTTGTTCTGGACCATTTAATTTTTAATTATTACTTTTTAATAGTCCTAAAAAAAAAGAATTACTTAGAATTATCCCAGATTTTTAAAGACCAGAAAAATTGTGAACGATGCTTTTTTAGAAATCTGGGATAATTCTAAATATCTATGGCTTTAAGGAAGTCTTTGCTCTTTTTAGTAAAATCAGTTGGAAAATAAATACTCAGTTTACTAGCAAATAAAGTCTAGTGTTGTCAGTGAAAAGATATTTTTAGGAATATCATTGTTTCAAAAAGTATAACTTCCATTTTCAAAAATTTTTTTTTAAATATTTTGTCTCATAGGCAGAAATCGTTATTGCATAGACAAAAATTTTGCCGGAACTCTTATTATATGGGATAGAATTTTTGGTAAGTAAAAACTATGAGCATTTAAAAAATTAAATTAGCTCCTTCATTCACAGAAAGTCAATCATATCATTATTGTTTATCTTCCAGGAACATTTGAGGCAGAAAAGGAAAAAGTTGTATATGGTCTAACACATCCCATTAATTCATTTGAACCTTTCAAGGTGCAGGTAATGTACTTGGTTTTATTTCTTCTGAATTGATTCCATCCTTTTATAAATTTTATATTTGAAAGAAAAATCAGCTGTTGAAAGGTGGAAGCACATTACACTAGCCTTAAAAAATATATATTTTAACTGTAAAAGAATTTAGAAATAACTCTGGCACTCAAAGCCTTGAATCAAATTGGGCAGAATACATTTGAAAACAATTCATTGTAAGAATTTTAAAATATGTCTGTTACCTAGAATTAAAAGAAATAGCTCTTTAGCAAACATACCCTTTCTCAGAATAGACCTGAAATATATTCATGTATTCAGAAGGAGCGGTAGTAAAATGTATAATTAAGGCTGATCCCAGAGTAAGAAAAATATTTGCTTCAAGCCTGCATGACTCTGGTTAGAAATTCAGGGTGAGGCCTTTGCCCTCCTCTTCTTGGACGGAGGTGTCAGGAGCTATTACGGGTTGGTTAGGTTTGCACGTTGCCTCACCTGCTAAGACTTGTTGCCCTGGACCAGTTTTCTGTCAGACATGTGGTATTGGTTGTTCGCTGGTCTCAATGGTTGGCACTAGAGAAATAAGGAATGTCTGTGAAGCTCTGATCCGTCAGTAGCAGAGCACCGCAGACACTCCCAGGGGTCGGGACTAATAAATGAGAAAAAGATAAAAATGCTTGAAAAAATGAAGAGATCAGTCAATGACAGCTCTGTCCAGGGGACTGGATATACAGCATTCAGAAAGGGAAGAAAGTACAGGTTCATGTTGGGTCTGCTTTTCAAAGCTACTTCTTCAAGGTTTTTAAAGAAAGTTAAAGTAACAAAATAAATGGACATTTATTGAACTTTTACTATGTGCAGGACATTGCTAACAGCACACGTGTTTAATTTAACCATTACTAAAACCTTATAAGGTAGTGGTTCTTTTTAACCTCAGTGTTTTGGTGGATGAAACTGAGGTTCTCAGGATTTAAATAATTCCCCCGCCTAAACACAGTTTGTCAGATGCTAACCTAAGTAGGGTGGGTTGAAGGCCAAGCCCCAAACTTGATTAACTCAATTTTCAAGTGAAAGGCATTTTTATGTCTCTGTTCAGAAGAGAAAAGTTGATTATTTCTCTTCTTTCTTCTCAACTAGTGGCATTTCTTTCTCTGTCTTTGGTTCTCTTTCTTTTGGTTAGGCATTACCAAGAATATGATTTTTTTCAGGAGAATCCAGGTACTTCCTTAATAATAAACATTTCTAGGTACGTTCTTGATAGAACTGAAATCAGTTTCAAGATAATACATTGAGAGCCACTTCTTCACTGGGCGTGGTCTTGTCTTCATAATGTAGAGATTAAGAAGGAAATACAGCTTGGTCCCTGCCCTCTAGGAGAGAGCCTTTCAAACTTAATGTGCATATGAATCATGGGAGGATCTTATTAAAGTAGGGTTCAGTAGGTCTGAAATCTGGCCAAGATACTGTGTTTCTAACAAGCTCCCAGGAGATGCCGACACTGCTGGTTCATGGCAATCCTTTAGCTAGCAAGGCTTTGGGAGTGTACACACATGGAGGAAAAGGGGTTCATATTCGAGATACAATAAGAAGTTGAAAACTGCATCACATGAGCTGCACAAGGAGTTGGATGATTAGGATTTGGAGACACAGTATTCAGTCATAGGTCTTTATGAGCTGCTGCTAAATCTGCCCTCATGTAAACATTGCCTTTAGCGTAATAGTTGTCACAACTGTGTCTAAGTTTTAGTCTCCTACATACTCACTTATATTGTAAGAAATATCAAATCAGCGAGTTGTAATAATTAGGAGTTCCTAAACCTACAAAATCACGTATTTACTTTCACTTGTATTCCTTTATATTAGCTAAATTTCTCAACCTCCCATCAGAGGCATCAAAAGCACCTTAGGATGGCCCCTGTTAGATGGAGAGGATTTTTTCCCCTTTGACACTAGGTATAGACCATTCATTTTGCTTTCCTTTGGAGTCCAAGAGTTTCAGGGCATTGGAAAACAAGTAAGTGAGAAAGTACTCCTTATTTAAAAGCCCTGTATTCTCATGGTTTGTGTCTAGAATGATAGCAGTAAATTTTCAGTCAGGTTTTTCTTTTTTTTTTTTTTTTTTGGTGGTGTTGTGTCTTCGTTGCTGCGCGCAGGCTTTCTCTCGTTGTATCGAGTGGGGGCTGCTCTTCACTGTGGTGCGCGGGCTTCTCATTGCAGTGGCTTCTCTTGTTGCAGAGCACGGGCTCTAGGCGCACAGGCATCAGTAGTTGCAGCACGTGGGCTCAGTAGTTGTGACATGCAGGCCCTAGAGCGCATGGGCTTCAGTAGTTGTGGCACATGGGCTCGGTAGTTGTGGCGTGTGGGTTCTAGGGCATGCAGGCTTCAGTAGTTGTGGCGCATGGGCTTAGTTGCTCTGCGGCATGTGGGATGTCCCCAGACCAGGGATCAAACCTGTGTTCCCTGCATTGGCAGGTGGATTCTTAACCACTCTGCCACCAGGGAAGTCTTGTACTCAGTTTTTAAAATAACAAAACAGGTAAGTATATTAATGCGTGTTGTAACATTAATTTTCTATGTTATTATTATTGCAAATCCTCAGGATAAGTTTCCATCTAACATTTCCTTTTTCTTTAAAATCTGCTCAGCTAAATCCTACATTGTTGCTTAATTGCTTCAGATTCCTTATTATAATATTTCAAGTAATTTTAAAAACAATTTTTATAATACTAGCAGTTTAAATTCTGTAAGAGATAGTGAAAATACCAATGAGACCACAAATTCTGATAGAGCCATAACTTCTTTCTACATTAATTTATCACTACATGTATAATAGAACTCATTTCGAGTCAACAGCTGATGCCCAATATCTAGGATTATTTTTAATCCTATGATACATTTTTATAATATATATGATATGTATAGCTATTTATCCTAATAGCCAGTATTTGTTGAGTCCTTGTCATGTGTGGGCATACTTTTAACTTTATACATATCAAATGTGTGTTATTTAAAGAATGTGAATTCCTGCTATAAGCCTCAAGGTAAACTTCTGACTCAGCGAACTTTTCCTATTACAGAATGTGGTCTATCTATTTAATCCTCAGAGGTCTACCATCAGAAATGGTTTTGAACATTTTTTCTTAAAATGAGGTGTTTGTCTGTAATTCAATACATTAAATAAAAGATTATTTTAAAAATATATAACAGATATGCAATATTTGTGTGATTCCATGTTCAACTTTAAAAACCATTTAGCGAGATGTGGCTGTCGAGTGCACAGGCTGCTAGTTAAATCCATTGGAAGCAAATTCTCTGAACTCACTTTTTATTCTTTGCTAATTTTCTAAACAATTGCCCTATTATTAAATTTCCTGTTTATAATTTTGTGGAGCTTCAGAAATATTGACAAGAACACATTTAAATGTGAACGTATGCAGAATGCATAGAATGAATTTCAATTTATAATGCAATTGCATATTAATCAATATTAGCAAATTATACATAACCTATATATTAAAGAATAATTTGTAAGTTACATTAAACAATAAAATAAAATCCATGATTTAATGTATTTAATCTTTTTTGTTATGGTCTTTTCTTATCTTAAATAGACTATATTTTTATTCTTCTAGTTCCACCATTTACTTACCATATGGACTACATTCTGGGCCACACCTGGATTCTTCAATAAGTTTTCTGTCATATTTAAAGGACCAGGATGGGGTCCAGGTAAACCAAGACTTGGACTGATTGAAGAAATTCCAGAGGTAAATAAAGTTCATGAATTCGATGATGGCAAAGATTAATTTCATATTGTCAGGTCTACAGCCGGCCTGTAATACATGCTGACTTCATGCAAATCTGAAAAAAGATGTTCCCTTAGGCAGATACAGCCCTGTAATGTGTAAATTAATAAGTGGACACCACCTAGGGGCCATTAAGAGGGGTGCCTTCTCCCAGACTGACACTGCCTCTTACTAGGGAGCATGGTTTGGGGCAGAGCAGCAGAGGCTGGTTTTCTTGGCTCAAACCCACAGCCGAGAGCCTTTGTGTAGTGCAGAAACCACACAGACACTTATGGATCCGTCACAGAGAGGCTTAGAGAAGATTCAGTCGAGCCTTCATTTTGTCCATGAAAAACTGAGGTCTCCAGAATAAAAGGTCTAAAGTCATACCGAAATGATGTGGTTATTAGATTAGATTACAACTTTATTCATTTCATAGTGGTGTAGTAGCATTAAATACAGAAATCCCATGAAAAACTAAAAATAAACAAGGTAGAGGTTTAAAACACTGAAAATCAAATGAAAAATACAGTTTCAATATGGAATTTCTCTTATGAAATGGAGGAAAAGGAATTTCTTTCCAATCATTTAGGATATGTATTGAGATTGCTTATCAAAATAACTGTCATTGATAGTAATATAGAAACAATAAGCTACTGTTGATTTGAAAGATAATTATGAGTATAAAAATTAGCCAGTATTCAAGAAAATGAAATATGTTTTATTTGAATATTGTTATTTTTCAAAAATCCTGATCTGAATAAGGATATTTTCTCATCCACTTATGAAAGCTGCTGTGTTGGAATTTCCAGACACTTGGTTATGTTCACAGTTAGTTATATAACAATGATCTGACTTGATATAAGTGAAAATAATTTGCTTATTTCAGCTCCAGAAAGTCTAGTCAGCTACAGTTCATTTATTATTTTCCTTTTTTGCAATAGATAATTCAAAGTGAATGTTTTAAAATCATATCGATGCCTAAATCTGCATTATAAGGATAGGATTATATTATTTCTGGGAAACTGTAGTTTGGGAAAGCTGTTTTCAATAAGACAGTATTTGCCTTTGAAGCATGAATATCTACGCTATCCCAAATCACCTTCCATTTTCTCTTTTGCTATACTTTGATGTATAATCATGGACATATTTTCATATTTCATATTACATGTTCATTTTGCTTATGTTAATCATCAGTATCAATTCTTACAGTGCTCTGTATAAAGCAGAGTAGATCAGAATCATAATGCTTCTGAAATGAAAAACAAGTCTCCTAATTTTTACATTTTTTCTATCCAAAGTAATAAACGTTAGAGTCACTTCGAGGATTAAAAAAGATAGCAAAACCTTTCATTCCTTTTTGCATATCTCCTCTTCACTTAGTGTGAATTTCAGTGTGAGAGATAAGGGAACAATATAATGGAAAGGCTTCTTTCTTATCTTCCTAGGTCAAGGGGGAAGAAGTTCCCTTCTCATCAGCAGCATCTCGGCTATTAAAGACATATGCAGTTGTACAGTTTGCTCTGATACTAACATTTTATGAAGAGACCTATACAGATAAAGCTGTAAGTGGTGCTCATTTTAAATAGAGTGTGAAAAAGTTATCTGTCACTTTGAAGATGAAAATAAGCTCTATTATAGCTGTGCTCTATTCTTTTCTGTAATAATCTTTGAATTTTGGCAATGTCTCACATTTAAACAGGTAAACTGATTCTTCTAGAATTAATTTAATTAATGTAAGTTAATTAATTGTATCCAAAGTGTTGTGTATAAGATGTCCATCAAATGGTATATAATTGATCTAAAATATAAGTAGGAAATGATTTGTCACAAATAAATTCTTCAACAATAAAAAGAAGTATTTCAGAAGCTAGAATTAAATGTGTTGGGGAAAGCAGACTTTATAGCAATTTCAACATGCTTATCTTCAATTAAAGAATACCCTGATAACTTGAGTTTAGGGGGTTTGCAATGTACAGTTAACTTCATTTATTTTGTCCTTTCTAAATATTTGAAATATTCCTGAAGCACAAGAGCACTGGACCAGGGTTTAGAATCTGGATTCTGATTCAGGCATTACCACCTGGGGAATCATTTTTTGGCAACATGAGAATACCCTCACTGCCTATATTTTGGAGAAAACAAAAATAGCATAATGTATGTAAAAATGCACTGTAAACCATAAAAAGATTAAAAACAGAGGTATTTTTAAATATTTGCTTTGTTTCACAGATTTATTCATATTATATTCTTCCAAAAAGGATTTACAATAGTTCAAAGAGGTACATAAATTATAGTAAAGTAACTAACTTGGAAGTAGGTGAAATTGAAAATAGGGTGACAGAAGAATGAAAAATCAGTATCTCACTTTGTTACCAAGGTAGTATGTACCTCATGAAAGAACCTCACTGAGTCAGGGATGTTGAGGCCTCACATAGCAGCACTGTATGAGTAATGTTTACGCTCTAAAGAAACAGGGAAAGCGGACTTCCATTTCTAGCAAAATGGTGGGTTAAATACACCTACTTCTTTTTAAGGCATATCAAACACCTAAAATTGCTGGACAAAATGTAATTTTTAAGAAAAACCTTTAAATACACTGCATAGATGAGTAGGCAAAAAATTGAGGTACTCCTTAGAGGCTAAAAATGTTGAGAAAATGCAAATCCAATGAGGTGCTCTTCCTGACAGCTCTCCCAGGCACTGAAAAATCTCTGTTGATCAAGACCTTAAGGGACTCGAAACAAAGCTGAGAGCCTACGTGGGTGGAAAGTCAGTTAAAAAACTTCAAGTAACACAACTGAAAGCAAAAGAAATACTCTCAGCAAGGGGAGGGGGAGGAGGATGAGAAAAAGAAACGTAAAAAGGAAACTTACCCATACTGGACTTGGCTTTGAGGAGGCAGAAAAAAGCCTTCCCTGAGAATTTTTGACTACAAACCACCTCTCACTCAGATATGGATCCAGGATTTACACTAACCATTGATTTATAAACCTAAACTAAGTGTGTAGTCTCAGATTAGGACTCATGTTTAAAAGACCCATGCAAATCATGCTTAGAGCAATCCCCTCAAACTCAGGTCTCAGCATAGTCCCCCCAGGTAATGTCTCAGTGATGATGAACTGAGAGATAAAAAGCACAGAAACACACTAGGAGAAAGCCACTATGACAAAGCATTAACAGAAACAACAAGCGACAGAATTATACCCTCAAAAAAAAACAGATTTTGAAAATAAAATCAATTAAAAGATAAATTAAGTAAATTTAATATATTTGAAAAAGCAAAAGTTGAAATTAAAAAGAAATTAGAAATTATGGAAAATCAAGAAACAATGGTGAAACACATTTAGAAATAATCAAATTAGACTTCTAGAACTCAAAAATATAATGGACATAAGGAAGTCAATGACTTCGTTGGCAGTTTAAAGACAACTAAAGCGAGAATTAGTACATTAAAAGAGCAAAAAAAGTATCCATTATACAGTGTGAACAGACAATGATATTAAAAAATATAACAGAAGTTATCTTTAGACATAAAAAACAGTGTGAAAAAGTCTAAGATAATACAAGAATCTAGAAAAAATGCAGATGAATACAAATAGGATTAGTAGGCAGTGAATTCAAAAAAGATAAATTACCTTTTTCAAAGATTAAGTAAGCGCTATTGAAAGATGTCAGTCTGTCCATGAAAGCTCCGTAATAGAAGTTAATAAATGATATACACAGAAAAATTAGTCTAAGTTTTCTAAAATAATTTTAATATATAAAGCCTATGGAATTATATTTAATAATTAGATACCATTGTAAAAATCACAGTGTATTCTATTGGAACAATTCTAAGTATTCCATATGACTCGCACAGTGAGTTCTATAAATAAGTCTACTCAAAATAGGTCACTGAGTGTATTAAGAAGGACTCTTTGGTTGTATATGACAGAAATTCAACTTAGAGTGAATTTATTAACTCATATAACTGAAGAGTCTGGGGTTTTTCTTCTTTAGGCAGTGCTGGATCCAGTGAGTCAAGTAACTTCATCAGGAATCTTCTCATTCTTTTCTGCAGTTATGCATTTCTCAAAGCAGATTCTCCTACAGGCTCTCAACCTTCATGGTAGCAAGATGGTTACCAGCAGCTCTAGCTTTAAATACTTCCACACAAGGAACTCCAGAAGTGAAAGTTCCAAGTTGGAGTCTGATGTTATGGGTGGGTTCATCTGGGTATCACTGAACCCATCAAAGTGATCAAGCCTGGATCACAGACCATTTAATCTGTCAATGCGAGGACAGGGCCAGTGATAGGAAGGCTTGAAAGACATATTGAGATGATAGTTTCTGGAAAAAAGGAAATAGACTCAAGTAGGCAAAAATAACAAATGTTAGATCTATATGAATCCTTCTCACTCCTAAATACTATGTGATTTGAACTTCTTTTCAAAGAATATTCTTTGAACACTCATAAATGTTTAGTAACATAATAAACCTTCCTGTAGGATATCATTTTAAAGTGTCTATGATATGAGTGTCCATTAGATATCTTCTGTTCTAAGAAACAGATTATCCAATTAAATGTGGCTTAAGTATAACTGAAAATTCAGAGGTGAGTATTTCCAGGATTGATTAGTTCAGCAATTCAAACATGTGGAGTTTCCAAAAAGGCTTCTCTACAGTTCTCTGGGCTTTCATCATCATAATTACAGCAACTCAAGGCATCATGTCCTGACACTGTGACCAAAGGCAGCAAGTTCAGTTCTCCTA
Organism: Pseudorca crassidens; assembly: GCF_039906515.1. Classification (NCBI taxonomy): domain Eukaryota; kingdom Metazoa; phylum Chordata; class Mammalia; order Artiodactyla; family Delphinidae; genus Pseudorca; species Pseudorca crassidens. The sequence continues at coordinate 39,463,736 of NC_090303.1, forward strand.
GAGCATCTTGTAAATTTCACTTAAGAAGGAGGGGAAAAAAGTCCCAGAGTATTTCTCAGCAAATGTCCTTTCATGTCTCATTGCTCAGGACTGATTCACATGCCCACACTGAAAGAATAACTAACACTAGTTCATGAATTAACCATGAATGAATTATACCAAGCATAATTCATGCCCTGGGGATAAAGGGTTCACTTTGCCTCTGAGTACATCCCTTTCTTATACCTGGACAAAATCAGCATAGTATTAGTATAGAAGATATAGGGGATATTTTCTGGTTGGGCAAATAGCAGTGTATGTCACAGTGTGTCCTACTAAATAAAATAGGTTTACAAGATGTCTGCAGAGACTATTGGATAATATATTGAAGAAAGCCATTTCAATTTTAAACATTATTTAAAGTCTTTAACGATTGGTATTGTCCATATGTATTTGTGTTTTTAGCATTTAAAATTAATAACCCCAAATTGCTACACATAGTGACTCCAATTTTGGACACTAGACAAGTTCACATGTTCTCTCTGCGCAAGTACAATGTTTTTTTTTTAAACTACAGAAAAACTCATTCCTGATCATAGGAGAAAACAATGATTTAAATTCTGGTTTCCATTTTGTGGACTGAAAAAAAGAAATAGGATATGATGTGACCAGAAATGCTTTGAAAACATCATGGAAGAATATATAATGGCTTATTATTTGCTGGTTCATACATGTACTACAACTAATGTCACCAATTCCAAATTGTAGCAGGTTCATTTGTCTTTAGCTTCAAAAGAGACAAAGTTTGAACCCAAGAATTTCTTTCAAGAGCAAATCTTTCTTAAAAGCAGCATGGATTACATCACTCTTAGCAGTGCACAAGTAGATGTCAAACTACCATAATGGTTAGACTTATTAATTGCTTAACCTAAGGTCTCATAATCATGTCTTCAAGTATTACATAATTAACCCATCACTGATTACTTTGTTAAACTACTTTGTTATTTTAATTTGTTCACCTAAGTTATGATTAAAATATGCCTGCATTAATAGAGTTTAGATAATTGAATAACACCAGAAGAAAAGCTATATCATCTACATCTAAATATCTAACTCTTGATATACTGATCAATACTGAGTACAGTTTGCATTATTGAATTTTTTTTAGTTGTACTAAATACAGTCTCAAAGTAAATTAACCTAATTCATAGAAATAAAAATGAAAATTTACCCATTTTGATTTTGAAGTAGAGGCCTTTATATTAAGCTCACCAAGAGAATTTGAAGGTCTAGGCATGTGTGAGTGCTTCTTGGGTTAAAATGTAGCCAGACAGGGTGTATGTTAAAATATGTAACTCATAGCATGGTTTTCACAAGATTTTTCCACTGTCGTAAAAAAACTATATGAGAAACTCATGTAGATATGTCGACAAAGAGAAATATCAAGTGATGAAATCCTTTTCAAATTAAAATTAGAGTTGGAGACAGCTTCATCCCTGACACAAATTAATTTTGAAAAGTGCATTTGCTTGTTTCCCACACATGTTTTTCTTTGCTAAAAACATGCTGTACAAATAGGAAAAAAGGTTGCTTATTTGCAAAATTCTATAGTTTCTTTCTAGTCTCAGGGATGTTTAAAAGCATCTGAAGACATTAAAATCCAACAGCAATATTTTTTTTCCAGATTCACTGTAGCCAATAATCACATAGAAAAGTTGTGGCTGACGTGTAATTGCGGACCCTGCTGTAGTCCCACAGCCTTTTCTGTTTATGCGTTTACCAGAGTAGATAAATACTTACTTGTTTAATGTGTGCAAGTTCTGTATAAATAACTTTGGGAGTCAAAATAGCAATTTGATGGCCACCAAAAAGGTGGAAAAGGCACACTTCTTTCTTACTGAAACTTGCAATGTATACATTTAAATATATAGTGTTTAGTTTAGTTATATGACCCACAGTATTTTATGTTGATTTTAGTTTAGTAATGCTTGGGAAATCAATTCCTCAGCTGCCAGGGTCCACCTCATGGGGTGATATCATGAATACGGGTTTGAAATGGAAATATGGACGCACTAGCATGTTTCCAAAGTAAAACTGTAAAGGCAATGCTATCCTTTTCAATAATAGACACACTCAAAACAGTTTGAATATTTAACAGGGTCTTATAATAGAATATATAATAAAGTTACTGTAGATATGTCTAACCCAGATTATTTGGTGATATATTTCAATATGAGGCATCTGAGAATATCCAATATAAATTTGGAAACAAGTTTTTATAGTCTTAAATTCCCCTGGTTGCTGTACCCTGTAAAACATTATGGGCACTAAAATTTTGTAACCAATGCTTTCATATTGGCATGTTTTAATAGACCCTTAGAAAAATCAATATATTTAGTGGTACTCTCATAACAGAGAGTGTCGCTTGCACAATTTAGATCTAACTTAGGTCCTATGTGAAACCTCTCAAGTCAGTATTCAGCACATACTGTTTTCTTCCAGTGCAGCCCACTGGGATTTAATTTAATTTCCTAAAGTTCTTAGGTGGTAACTGAAGTAATATCAAAAAAGAAATGTGAGCTAAATTGAGCATCAATTATAATTTAAATCCATGAAATGAATGTAATAAATGTGTATTAGTAAAGGAAGGATATTTACCAAAGCTACCTGTCTAATAAGCATAGACTTTGGGAACTTAGAAAAGTGATCACTGTGAATTCCTGTGAAAAATCTATTTTTGTCCACTATATTGAAATATAATAAAGTGGGAAATTGAACATTTAAAAATGCCATTTGCATCAAATAATGAAATATTAACTGTGAAGTTAAATATATCTTCATACTATTAGTACTGTCTCAAAATTTGTTTAGCATCAGGCAGCTCTTTTAAAAGCTATCATATAATAAATACAACCAACCATGAACTGCTTATAATTTGAATTAAGATCTCATTTTGACTTATTAAAAATATGTAAAAATTAGATACTTTAATTCAGCTTTGGAAACTCAAAATCTCAATGCACAGTTTTTTTTTTTATATCCTTATTGGAGTATAATTGCTTTGCAATGTTGTGTTTCTGTTGTACAACAAAGTGAATCAGCTATAAGTATACATATATCCCCACATCCCCTCCCTCTGGAGCCTCCCTCCCACCCTTCTATCCCACTCCTCTAGGTCATCACAAAGCACTGAGCTGATCTCACTGTGCTATGCAGCAGCTTCCCACTAGCCATCCATTTTACATTTGGTAGTGTATATATGTCAATGCTACTCTCTCACTTCGTCCCAGCTTCCCCTTACCCCTGTGTCCTCAAGTCCATTCTCTACATCTGCATCTTTATTCTTCCCCTGCCACTAGGTTCATCAGTACCAAATTTTTAGATTCCATATATGTGCATTAGCATACAGTATTTGTTTTTCTCTTTCTGACTTATTTCACTCTGTATGACAGACTCTAGGTCCATCCACCTCATTACAAATAACTCAATTTAATTCCTTTATATGGCTGAGTAATATTCCATTGTATATACGTCAATGCACAGATTTCTCTACCCAATGCCCAGTGAATCATGAGGCTGTCCAGTCTGGCTGATGGGAACTTGTACTCTAGCTGGCCCTGTTGTGAGCTCTGGGCATTGCAAGCTCTAGTCCTTTTCTAACCTTTGATAGTCTCCTCACATGTATGAGCTGATATACGAGACTTGATGGGCACCCGCTGCAGATGAATAGAGTTCTGTCTGTGCAGCTCTCTCCTCTTTGGTACTCTCTTCCAAATAATAGCCTCCCTGACTTCTCCCAAATCCCAGCTCCATCTCCTCAAATCAGGGAGTCCACCAGGCCCCTCTGAGTTCCCTCTGTGTGGCAGCATAGAAACTCTCTCAAGGTAGTAACCTGGAGCAATAGTGAGGGGTCATGTCATTTGTATCCCGTTTCCCTGGGATCACTGACCTTTGTTGCCTGGTGTCCAGGGTCTTGAAAACAATTGTTTCAGATATGTTGTTTTGCTTTGTTTTGTTTTGTTTTCAAGTGGGAGGGAAAATCAATCCTTGTTTCTCTATTTAGTTGGGTGCACATTCATTATTAACAGAATGGAATCATAGATTGAAATATGACTACAACATAACTATTCTTCAAGTTATGTTACTTAAAGTTTTTAAAATAAAATTTTTTGCTTTTATTTCTTACACATTTTTGTAGAAACTCACTATTCCATACCAATTCAGTGCTTCTGAACTATATATTTGTTATACATTTTAGGCAATATATTTTCACCTTTGATATATTTATTTAGTTTGCTTCTTGTTTGAAATTATAGAAAATGTTCATTCTAATTATATTTCCTTATGTATGCTTCAACAGTAACCAAACATTCTGAAAATATTGGAAAAAAATATAGTCAATACTGTTATACATTTTTTAAAAAACAGGATCTTATTTCAATATAGATTCTTGAGATCCATATAGAATTACAAATTGCTTTATATCACCTTGAGTTCTGTTCCTGTGTCTATGTTGTAATACTGGGAAGCATCTTCAAGCCTTAGGTTTCAGCACAAGGTATCTAAAAGGAGCCATCAGAGTCACAGGGACGATGAGGTAGCAGAGCAAGTGTGCCCCAAACCAGATTTTCTGCTTTCACATGAGAGGTTACAGACACTTAAGTATTAGGAAAATTTTGACCTTATTTTACAGATGTTTGGGAAGGTGAACATTTTGAGTCAAAATAATGACTTTAGTAGATCTTTTCCGAAAATCCTAAAAATGCACAACCCTGATACAGTAAAATCAAGACATTTTCATTTCTAAATCCTTATAATAAAACTATGGAAAATATTATCAAATTACCTCTGACAATACACAAAGTTCTTTAAAAAAGAATGCATACAGACACTTACTATTATTTTAGGACATAGTGTATGGGTCTGATATTTCCCTTTGTGAGATTTGTCGGGTGGGAAAACATGAAAGGTAATTATGTTGATCACCAGAATTTTTCTGTGGAATAGTAAGAGGGTGATATCCCCATTGGAGAAGAAAAAGGCTTTCTTCTTTATATACCTGTGGGCAAAGGGAGGACTTCTCACACCTTCATTAATTGTTTAAGCAACATTGCATCAAACATGTAATTGTAATTTTTGAGTTCCTATGTAGTTAACGTTGCCTCATGAGTATTTTTTCTCATCTACTTAAAGTTGCAGGGATGTTTGCTTTTTTCAAGCATAAAAATTTGGACAGCAATTCCCGCACTGAGAAACCTATGGAAATAAGAGCTACCAAACTGCTTGGGATTTGAAAGATAATTTTAAAGGAGGCAAATTAATTCCTTGCTTCATAAGCTTTTTATAGTTATGGACCTTCTCATTTTTTGTGATAAAGACTTATAATATATTCAAAGCCTAATTTAGAATAATTCCATTTTAGCACTTTAGGACAGCAATATCTTACATGAAAGATATACTAGCAGTGAATGGTGTAAAATGGTAGTAAACCCAATGAAAAATGAAATTGTACTGTTATAAAAAATTAACAAGCTTCATGTCATTTCACATCTTGTTTAAAAGACAGGAGGCTAAGTATTTACAGGGGTCAAAGTCTATAAAGTCTATTCTGTTTTTCCCTCTTTTTTTTTTTTTTTTTTTTTTTTTGTGGTACGCGGGCCTCTCACGGCCTCTCCCGCTGCGGAGCACAGGCTCAGCGGCCATGGCTCACGGGCCCAGCTGCTCCGCGGCATGTGGGATCTTCCCGGACCAGGGCACGAACCCGTGTCCCCTGCATCGGCAGGCGTACTCTCAACCACTGCGCCACCAGGGAAGCCCTATTTTTCCCTCCATTTTGCTCTAGTGTAGCTGGACTATGGTCCTACCAGCACGGATTAAAGTAGTGTGATTTCTAGGCAGGGATTTTGTCTTTCTTGCTCACTCTCTTAAACTCCTATTTACCACAGCTCTAGCAAATGCTCAATACATATTCATGGAATGAATGTGCAGAAGTCAGAGAAGATCAACTGATTAGCCTATCAAAGGATGTAATATGGAAAAACTTAAGAGTTTCATAGGAAAATGGACTCTAAAGGAAGCATGTGTTCAATATTGGATTTCTTCTTCTGGTAATCTTAGTTTCCTTTAAACTCAAACAGTTTTAGGACAGTTTTGTTCTTTAAGAAATTAAACATAGAAATATTAAAGTATTTAATGTTTTAAATATTTAACACAAGCATTTAGTATATTAAATTATTAAATTTTAATTTTAAGGACTAGAATACTGATATTAAATTAAATATTAATGTTGTGATATTAAATTATTATTAAGCCAATTAGAATTATATTAAAGGTATGAATAATAAACACAAATGTAAAATAATTCAATAATTCAGTCAGTCATTCAAAAACCATATTAGCTACTATGTGCTGGGCAGTGTCCTAGGTACTTGGGATATAATAGTGAATAAAAAGATAAAACCTCTCTTAGGGAGTGAGAGAAGACAGACAACACAGCTAGAGAATGAACAAACAAGCAAATGTATAAGTGTATGGGCGTGATAAGTTGTATGGAGGAAAATACAACAGAATAAGGTTATAGAGCATTGTGGAGAAGTACTATTTTATACAGGATGAACAAGGGCATGCAGTAGTTACCTGAATGGAATGAAGGAATAAACCATAAGGGTCACTGTGGGAAGTCATTTCAAGCCTAAGAGACAGATGAAACAGATTTGAATGGGAAGGATGTTTGTCATATTCAAGGAAGAGCAAAATTTCTGATGTCACATAAGAATGAAAGACAGAAATGATTCAGGAATTATATGATAATAGTGGGTATGTTGTGTAGAGGCCAGAGTAAGGACTCTGAGCTTTATTCTTACTGAGATTTCAAGTTCCTGGGGGATTTAGAACATAAGAATGATATAATATGACTTAGTTTAAAACTAATGACTTAGTGTTAAAGAGATAGCTCTGGCTACATACCAGGGGAGGGAAGCCAGGATAGGTGGACACACAATTTAGAATCAGAGAGACCAGTTAGGAGGGTATTTTAATATAGTAGAGATAATGTTGGGGGTGAAACATGGTATTTTTTGTGTGTGCTGTTTGTAGCAAATATCTTTATTCTGGATGTATTTCAAATATAGTGCTGATGTATTAGAAGTAGACAGTGAGAGAAAGAGTCAAGGATGAGTTATGGGTTTTGGGCTTGAGCAAATGAAAAACTGTGGGTACCATCCCTAAAACGAAGAGAAGTGGGGAGCGTGTGGTGTGGAGAAGGAAATCAAATACAGGGTTTTAGGCAGGCTAAGTTTCAGATGTGTAATAGCCAAGTAGAAGCTTCACTAGGCAGCCAGATAGCTGTATTAAGTTGGTTTTCACTCAGACACCATTAGCCAGGAAGCAATTTGTGGAGAGAGGAGTTCTTTATTCTTTTCTGTCCAGGTATCATAAATTCCCTAACCAAAACAAAAAATATATTTTGTCCTGTCTCTGAATTTCCTATGATATTTGAAAGAGCTAATAAACCTTTTATTTGTGCTTCCTTAACTTATTGTAATTAATTAAGATTAGCCTAAGAGCCATTTAGAAAATTAGTATAGCCTGAATATAATAACAATGATAATCATCATATCACGGATTGACTTCTTACTTTATGCCAAGCACTCTTCTAAGTACTTTATTATAGTATTTGCCAAACTCATATTTTATTTCAGATGTACTGAACACATAAGAGAGGCTTAGAAATGCTGAACAATTTGACTGGTTACATGGCTAATAGGTTCAAATAATTTCAAGCGCTGCATTCTTATAGAGCATTTAAAATCATGCTATAGGTTTGGGGCACAAATCATTTCTCCCTTCCATATTAATTTTTCCCTAAAAGATCAAAAAGAAGCAATAATGGTGTAAGAAGCATTTTTCTTTAGAGACAAAATAGTTCCCCTAAGCAAACATTAATCTACTCAAGCACACCTAGTTACCTCTACCACCAAGAAAATATTTTTCTGGTGTGTTTTTTGTTTTGTTTTGTTTTTGTTTTTGTTTTTCTGCTTTACTGTCCCAAAGCAGCCACCATGGAATTCCACATACCCAAATAGTACTCTCCTGCTCTCCATTCAAACGTTCTGGAGTTCACTGAACTCCTTATCCTATATCTGATGTCCAGCACTGTCTCCATATTCCTAAACATTCTGACACTCTTTATTCAGTTTTTTGACCACTCAACAATACTCTTCTACTAAACTATTGTCCTGGAGGGTTAAAGCCCCTTGGCAATTCTGGGTGCCATTGTAGGCATTTAGAAAGTAACTAGGGAGGTGTAAAAAGTTGGCCATTAGAGACAGCGCTGATTTAGAAGATGATACGGAACTGAGATATTGGATGTGAGCAGCAATTGCAATTGGTAACATTTGTTTATAACTTTGGACAGATGCTACTTAGTTGTAGGTGTGTATATTAGTTAGTAATGACTTGAAATTACCTCTAGTTATTTCAGGAAAAAGAAAAAAGAGAGAGCGTTCAATCACTGTTTTAGCCAACGTAAAACAACCTTCGGTGTTCTCATAAAGGTGAAACATAAATACCATCAGTGAGTAGGGAAATCGTCCATTGGCTGTGCATCTAACTCCTTGCTTTTACTGATCCACTCTCAATCTGAAGTGATAACCATCTGGCCCTAACGTGAGCTATGTAACTTCAGTATAGGTCTCTGCTTCTGCCCTCTTTAAGTTTGTTGCTCATATGTGTTCTACCATTGTCACACTTAAGGGTCAGGTAGGTCTGTTTTGAATTTCAGAGGCATCATTTATTTCTGTGTGATGTTGGAAAAGTTACTTCATCTTTTGATTCCAGCTTTGTTTTTTCACATATAAAGCATATATGATGATACCTACTCTGCAAGTTTGTTAGGAATATGAAAAGAATTAGCATGTGTGAAACACATAGCATGGAAGCTATAAAATAGTAGGTGCTCAATAAATATTATTACATTTTTACTTGTAAACAAAATTAATTTATAATTATAACAAAGAAATATGTGGTTTTTGTAACTAATTCAAAAAAGGACCCTTGACATGTACAGAGGAACATACAGATTTCATCAAATAAAAATGTGAGTGGATGTGCATAATTTCTTTCATGTATGTGTTTGCACTCATAACATATTCTCCTTTAAATATTTTCTTTATTAAAGACACTTTTGGGTTTGAAACCACGAAGAATTGGTGATATTAAAAATAACCATTGAAATGTGATATTTATTCATAAAAATGTAAGTGATTTCTCCATATGTGGAGGCGTAAGTGTTTCAAAGAATTACGAAAGCCAAAACTTCAAAGGAGAATTATTAGAAAGAACACTTTAAGCAAAACATCATTAGAATTGTCTAATTCATTCTCTAAGTGTCCAACAAGATAACTAAATGACATTAGGAAAACCAAAATGTTCTCTGCATATTCAACCTTCTTGAAAAATGTCAGTAACAAATGGTATAACATAAAATAAAATTGAGTCTGTTATTGTCAGCTTTAAATTCTGATGCTCCTTTGGATGACTCATCTAAAGATCCGTTGGTCTCTGTGTTTGTTTGACAGGTACTATCACAGGTCACTCTCCTTCTGAGGGCTTGCTTCATTATCCTGACTTTGACCTCCATTGGATTTCTTCTGGATCAAAGGTAAGAAGTGAAATTCTTTCATTTTATGTAACTTTATAATGTGGTTTTAAAAATATATGTGAAATTTTGAAATTCAGCAAGTGTTTGTTATTAAAAAAATAAAGTTGAAACTACAAATTCACACCTTCATTTTAAATGAGACAGAGTAGTGGTTTGTCTGGTTTTAAATCAAAGGTCCATTTTAAATCTAAGCCCTTTAAGTGAAATTTAGGTTTTTCAAGTATATTAAGAAAACTTATAAAATATAGTGATTAAGTCAGCAAAACATAGAGTATAACTCTGAGTATATAATAAAACCTAAAAATTATTTATTTTTCCTTTGCTATTGAACAGTTCAGAATATACACCTAAGTGTATATATAGTTGTCTCTCGGTATTGGCAAGAGATTGGTTCCAGGACCTAGCCCCGCCCACCCCCATACCAAAATCTGCAGATGCTCAAGTCCCTTATGTAAAATGGCATAGTAGGGTTTCCCTGGTGGCGCAGTGGTTGAGAGTCCGCCTGCCGATGCAGGGGACACGGGTTCGTGCCCTGGTCCGGGAAGATCCCACATGCCGCGGAACGGCTGGGCCCGTGAGCCATGGCCGCTGAGCCTGCGCGTCCGGAGCCTGTGCTCCGCAACGGGAGAGGCCACAACAGTGAGAGGCCCGTGTACCGCCAAAAAAACAAAACAAAACAAAACACAAAACAACAAAAAAGAAAAAAAAATGTCATAGTATTTGCACAGAACCTATGCACATGCTCCCATAAATTTAAATCATCTATCTAGATTACTTATAATACTTAATACAATGTATGTGCTATGTAAATAGTTGTAAATACAATATAAATGCTATGTAAATAGTTGCTGGCAGTGGGAAATTCAAGTTTTGCTTTTTGGAACTTTCTGGAATTTTTAAAAAATATTTTTTCATCTGCAGTTGGTTGAATCTGAGATGCAGAACCCATGAATATGGAGGGCCAACTGCATATTTAAAGTTTATGTCCTTTACCCTCACACAGCATAGTATTTAATGAATCCAGTTTCAAATACTACTCTGGCCAGAAAATACATTCACTTGAACAATTTTAAATTGCTTTTATGGCTGAAGGTACATAGCAAAACACCCACTTGTTATTGCTTAGTATTTATCAATCATTAAAATTAATACTAATACCAATACTTATGTACTTAATATGTGCCACAGAATGCTTAATTATTTCTTGTAACACTTTAAGATAAGAATTACTCTAAACTCCATTTTACAGGTTATGAAAGTCAGACAGAAGAACACTAAGAGACAGAACACAAACCCAAGCAATATGACCCCGGAATTCACGTATTATAGAATTTACATGTAACAGTGAAAAATGGCAAAAAAGCTCAGTCATTCTTGAAATCTTATCATTGTTGTAGTGTAATTGTTTTTCAAGTAGGTAACCAATAACCAGATTACTTTCAGGAAATTTTAAATGTAAAAGTCCAGTAAACATACATTTAATCTATATTGAATATCATGTCACTTTCCTAAGAAATGCTTAATAGCTGCTCTGGAATATGAGTAGATTCTGAAGTTTCATCAAGATGCAGGTCCAAATGGTTAATGGAGCTGTGTACAGTATGCCTTCGCTATAAACATTTGGTAGAGTGATGCGGCTGGCACACTTCACATAGTCATATGTAAACAGTGTGTAGAATTTTAAACGTATTTCCTTCTATAGTTTAAAAATTGTGTTTATTTTATAATTTAAGTTATTTGGCTTTCTATCCATCCCTACTTTTCTATATTAGAAATAAAAGGCATACTAAGCCATAAGAAAAGAAAATGAAAAACTGAGTCACAAGATAATCTGAAATAATTACCCAGATCCAAAGAATCAGGATCACGTTTTAAAGATCACAGTTCTGTTGGTTCCATATACGTAGTAAAATTATCAGTCAGCCAATAACAATAGCATAGTTTTATGTTTTTAATGAAGATTTTTTTGTTTCCATGGATACAAATAAATAGGCCAAATAAGCAAGCTATTGATTTTATCACAATATATCCTATGATACATTAAGCTATTCTTATTGTATATATTTATATAAAGTCTCCCCTGCCTCTGGCCTTATTTAGGAACTCATACTGAGATATAGGTATGTCGTTGTACAAAGGAAGCCAGAAGAGAATGAAATGATATGTTTAAAGTGCTGAGAGGAAATTACTGCTAACCTGTAATTCTATATCCAGCAAAAATGTAGGTGAAGTAAAAACTGTTTATACAAATTTCTATAGCAAGCTTCACATTTGATAGTGAAATGTTGAAAATTTTCCTTTGAAACTGAGAAGCAGTTAGATATGCTCATTATTTAACACTGGGCTGGAAACTGTCAGTGGAGAAAGGAAAGAGAAAAGCCATAAGGATTTGAAAGGAATTAATAAATTAATTAGAAAATTAATTTGTTAATCTAAAAGCTAATTAGTGAGTTTGTTAGAAAATCTAAGGAATCTATAGGGAATTTATTCAAATTAATGGATGCATTTCAGAAAAGTTTTAAAGAAATTATCATCAACGATATTTTTATGTACTAGGAAATATAAAACTTTATGCAATAGCATCAGATATATCAAATACCAAGAAAAACCAATCCTAAAAAAATGAGTACAAAATCTCTAAACTACACTATAGAACTATTGAAATACTGTGAAAAATAAAGAATTTTTAAAATTGGAGAGATAACTATTCATAAATTAGAATCCACAATATTGTAAAGATTATAATTTCAGCAGTTGATTTACATATTCAGTGCAATTTGAATTAAAATTATAAAAGGTCTCTTCTTTGTGGAATTTGACAGGACCTTTCTAAAATACATGTATATGGAAATGCAAAGGCCCAATAATAGCCAGCACAATCTTGAGAATTTTTTACAATGGCAGGAGTTGAGTTACTGGCTATCAAGATTTATTATAAAGCTACAGTAATTAGACATGTTTTATTGGCACAAAGATTAGAACAGAGAACCTAGAAACAGATCTATGCATATATATGGACTTGATTTGTGACAAAGGTGTCCCTGCACAGCCATGGGAAAATGCTATCTTTTCAATAAATGGTCTTAGTAAAACTGAATTTCCACATAGGAATAAGAAAAATAAACTTGACAAATATTTCACACCATAAAAAATTAGTTCTGGGGTCAGGGGATTGCAGATTTAAAAGTGAGAGGAAAGCCAGTACAGATTCCAGCAGATAGTATAGTAACATATCTCTATAACCTTGGAGTAGGTAAAAATATTAAATGGTTCACAGAAATCCCTAATCACATAGACAAAACTGATGAATTAGATTAGAATAATATTATGAAAGTCAGTTCTTCAAAAATTAACTCTTATTAAGACAGTACAAAAGTAAAATTCTCAGGTAGGAGATGGTATTTGCCAATTTTTATAAGCAACAAAGACCTTGTATCACAAATGGCTAAAATTAAAAGAATTGACAATACCACCTATTGGAATGCTCACACCCTAAAGGAGGCAGTTTATATTGTGATACCTAATTTGAAAAACTGTTTGAGAATTTTACTAAATTTGAATATGTGCGTGTGTGTGTGTGTGTGTGTGTGTGTGTGTGTGTGTATATACACACACATAACTTATAACGTGGCCATTCAATTCCAGATATATACTAACAATGCACCCCAAAATCACGTGAAAGAATGTTCAGAAAGCATTGTTCCTAATAAACAAATGTGGCCAACAATCCAAATGTCCTTCACAAGGTGAATGGATGCATGAATATTCATAGGTTCACACAGTGGAATACTAGGCACAAGTGAAGAATGACCTACTGCTGCATGCAGAATCGTAGATGTATCTCACTAACAACACTGATTGAAAGATGCTAAATACAAAAAGGTGCAGACAATATAACTTCATTTACAAAAAGTAAAAAAAAAAGATGAGTAAAGAACAGTTTTTAAAAAAAAGAACAGTTTTTAGAAATTTATGCTAAAGCAATAAAAATATAAGTAAAAGAGAGCAAGAAATGGTATGATTAGCATAAATGATAAACTAACAGGTTGTGATTCTTTTTGCAACAGAGGGAGGGTGGAAGTATTGAGGAGGTGAGATGTCTTTGAGGGGGGGTTGCTATTGAGTAGTGGTTATATGGTTGTTTATTTGTTGAAAATCATTGAGCTGCATATTTCTGTTTTGTGTACTTCTCCCTATGTATGTTTCATTTCACAATATAAAGTTAAACAGTAAACGATAGAACAGAATTAATAAAAATAAATGTGTTTTAAATTAGAAATTTTATTTTCTGTTTTATCACTGAATATTACCCAAATATCAATTTAAAAAATAATAGTTTACAGTAATGAAATAAGATTATTTTACAAGGGAAAAAATTTCTTAACATTTTTTTCACATACACAAAAATCACATTACTTGGATGCAAATGAATCATAAACTGTCACCCTGTTTTAACTGAGTTTAAATTTTTTGGTAGAAATGTGTTGTCTATTTTTGCACAAAAATGTTATATTCAATTTTATAGAAACAACATGTCATAATTTTTTTTTAATTTTATTATTTATTTATTTTGGACTGTATTGGGTCTTCACTGCTGCACACAGGCTTTTCTCTAGTTGTGGTGAGCGGGGGCCACTCTTCGGTGTGGTGAGCAGGCTTCTCATTGTGGTGGCTACTCTTTTGTGGCAGAGCATGGGCTCTGGGTGCACGGGCTTCAGTAGTTGTGGCATGTGAGCTCAGTAGTTGTGGCTCGTGGGCTCTAGAGCGCAGGCTCAGTAGTTGTGGCGCACCGGCTTAGTTGCTCCATGGCATGTGGGATCTTCCTGGACCCGCGCTCGAACCCATGTCCCCTGCATTGGCAGGCGGATTCTTAACAGCTGCACCACCAGGGAAGTCCACAACATGTCATAATTGATGGCAGAAGAATTTTTTAAGCTTAATAAATACACTATTTTAGATTTTTTTATACTTCTTTCTTTACCTCTATATTCTAAATTAACTAAATAAAATATAACTTTATTATAATGACATTAATTCAATAATATTTTATTAGAAAATTCACCTTACATAAAAATACCATTTGTCTTTTATGAAAATATTTAATTATACAATAAATGTTGGTTGACTATTATATGAAGTGTATTTTAATCCGATAAAGTAGCTATTCATTCCTATTATTATAAGGCAATTTATAAATGCCTATCTGTGTGACCCTCAACTCCATTTTAAATACATATACCTATTTTATATGTTAGAGTTTGAATTTCAAGAATACTATATATAACGAAAATATTCATCACAAAATAATTAATAAAGATCTATGCTGCCTATCATGTTAGACTTAACTACACATTGTCATGTTCCCAATATTTCCTAATTCGAGCATTCATTATTTTAGAGTACTGTCGTTAACTATGTCAGTCCTCCTAAGAAGTCATTTATTAAATGAAGGAAGTTTGAAGGTATTGGGTCAGTGAGGGGAGTCTAGTCTTGAAACCCTAGAAATTTAGTTGTCTAATATTTTATTTATTAGTTGAAAATGTTTCACCCTAATTCAGCAATTCTCAAACTAAGCAATAAATTGATAAAGAATAGATTTTCTTTAAAAGATGCATTATGTGTCTTAGTTTAATGCCTTTTTTCAAGCAGCTTCAGAGGCACATGCTCCTCAAATATATTAAAATACTATGTGTTTCTTGAAAATTAAAATAAGTGTATATCACTCTATTAATTATACCAGGTAATAAAGAGCATATTTAAAGCTAACGCATGTAGGGCTTCCCTGGTGGCGCAGCGTTTGAGAGTCCACCTGCCAATGCAGGGGACACAGGATCGTGCCCTGGGCCAGGAAGATCCCACATGCGTCCGGAGCCTGTGCTCCGCAACGGGAGAGGCCACAACAGTGAGGCCCGCGTACTGCAAAAAAAAACAAAACAAAACAAAACAAAATAAAGCTAATGCATGTAAATGACATTTTATTTCAGACCTAAGGCAGCTGTTCTGGAAACTTTCCGTTGCTTGGTGTTCCTAATGCTGTGTAGATTGGGTCATCTGAAGTCTTTCATCCCTTCTTTGTCATTTGCTTTTGAGGTAAGATACTTGCTTTAGGTAGCTATAGCAGGATTAAACATCTGTTGCATATTTAATTCATTCATTCAACAATGTTTTTGTCTATTTATTTTGTGACTAGTATTTGTGGGAAATTTTTACCCATTCACTTACTTGCCAGTACTTCTTTGTTGTGTCACCTTGAGCTAGTTAATATTGTTGAGTCTCAGTTTTTTGGTCTCTGAATTTGGATGGATACTATTAACCTTCATAAAGTGGTTGGACAAATTGCATTGCATGATGTTTATAAAGAAAATAGGCCATGTAGTTGTTTCTCAACAAGTGGTAGAAGTGACTTTACAAAAAGTTCTTGGCAGAGTCTCTGCCATTTGAGATTTTTCTTTTTAGGCTGTTAAAGTGAAAATTGTGACTAGGATGTTTTGTTAATTACTTACGAGAGTTAATAATTCTATAGAAATAAAATCATTAATGTAATTGAGATTTTTCTACAACTGAAAAATATGTTTAATTTGACCTGTTAGGATTAAAACTTATCTTCCAAGAACACTGAACTTTTGCATTCATATTTATGATTTTGAATCTTAGATAACTGTTAAAAAACATAGTTCTCATCACTATTGTTTTAATGGACATGGTTTTATTCTTTTAAATCAAGGGTTATATTGTTTAACTTTGGTGCTGAGCAACCCGCCAACATCCTCGGAATGTGCATTGTGTAACCTTATTTAAGCATGAAACATAGATGCTAATATTCTCTCCAGTGTTAATGGAAAACTGAAAGAGACACTTTCATAAGTGTGTAATAATTATAAGTTGGGACAGACGCTTTGGAAGACAATTCAGTGATACTTATCAAATTACAGATACTCATACCCTTTGACCCAGCATTCCACTCCAAGGAATTTGTGCTACACAAATGATACGCTCACACGTGTGCAAACTAATGTATACGCAAAGTTAGTCATTTGTAATGGAATGACTGAAAACAACCTAATAGCTATTAATAGGGAACTGCTTAAATTTTGTGGTTCACTCACAAAGTAGAATATGCATTTACCAATGGAAAGAGCAAAGTTTTTAATACCAGTATGGAGCATTTATAAAAAATACATAGGGGCTTCCCTGGTGGCGCAGTGGTTGAGAGTCTGCCTGCCGATGCAGGGGACACAGGTTCGTGCCCCGGTCGGGGAAGATCCCACATGCTGCGTAGCAGCTGGGCCCGTGAGCCATGGCCGCTGAACCTGCGCGTCCGGAGCCTGTGCTCTGCAACGGGAGAGGCCACAACAGTGAGAGGCCTGCGTACCGCAAAGAAAAAAAAAAAAAAAAAATATATATATATTTGATCTTGCTGCATCATGTGTGTATATATTAAACAGAGAGAGAGAGAGAGGGGAAAAGAGAGGAAGAGAAAGAAAGAGAATAAAACTTGAAACAGGAGAATCTGTGAAGTATGCTACCACACAAGGCATATAAGTATAAAAATGAAGAAGGGGAGTTATATGCATATAAATGTACAAATATTTTTACATGTATGTAAATGTATACAGAAATATAAACAAGATCCTTACACGTGGTTGCCTGTGGGAAAGTGAATTGTGTGACGAGAAGAAAAGAATAGGGGGAAGATTCTTCATTAAGTTAATATTTTTTGGTACCTTAAAATTTCTGAACCATGTAAATATATTTCCAATTTTTAAAAAATCTAAATTAAAAAAAATGAAGTATTAAATCTTAGTACCAGGATCTTGTATATCATCTAATCTAACATATATATTTAAATAGGCATTAATTAAAGTTAATATGTCTACATGTATTTTGTTTCTTGAGGTTACAACCTAAAATCAAAATAAAGAAGCATAAATTGTACATGTTTAATGAAGTTTAGTAATATAAATGCAAAAAAAAAAAACCTTAAAAATAAAAAAATAGCATTTTCACATTTTATATGAGGGAAGGCCTTCTAATTGGAGGCATGAAGGAGAGTAATTCCATTTAATGAACCTACTCTTGGGTATATTGTGGTAGTTTATCTTAAATGCTCCAGAACAAAGAGAGAATGTAGGTTCTTTAAGTTGTCCATGTTGCAAACGTGAAAAGGAATAGTTACAAAAAACACTGGGGTTTGTGATGGTGGGATAGTGAAGGGCAGTGTAGTGTGTCCACCTTTTGAGGGTGATGAACTCTAGGGGTGAAACACTATCTGTTTACTTAAATTAGTCAGTAGGTGAAAGCAAATGTTAGGACTTGAGCTTTGAAGCCATATTGTCTGAATTTGATTCCTGGCTCAGGAACTTACTTTCGGTGTGTCCTTGGGCAGTTATTTGATCACTTAAATATTCTTGGCCTTAACTTCCTCATCTGTAAAGGAATAAACTAATAATGTCTATCAAATAGGGTTTTGAGAATTAAATGAGATAATCTATGTAAGAGATTTAGTACAGTGCTTAACACATAGTACATGCTTAATAAATGTTAGGTGCTATTATTATTATTTTATATGAGCTTAAGGGTCCCTTGAAATAATTTTTTGGCTTGCCACGAGATCCAAAAGTCAAGTTTGGGAACTACTGACATAGGGGTTGGGAAGGAGAAACAATGTTGAACTTAATGTTATGGTAATGGATTCTTAGCCTGACACTCACTTTTTTGGACATTGGACTCTGCCTCAGGTCGTTCACCTGTAAAATAGGTTTAACGAGAGCTAATATGCATAGAGCTCATACTATGTTCTAAAAGACTTACCTGCATTATTTCGTTTAGTCTTCATATCAAACTTATGATGTGATTAGTATTCTTATTTTCATAATGGAAAACTGAGTAACAGGTTGAATCACTTGTTTGAATTCACATAGGTAATATGCAAACAAGTCAGGATACAGCAAAGGCAGTCTGACACCATAGCTCTTGATCACTAAGCAATGTTTTCTTCCATGTATTGATAGCAGTACTCACCTACCTCAAGGGGTTTAGATGAAATTTCAGATGCAGTGTAACAAAAGTACCTTGAAAAATGTGGAGAGCTAAAAGGTCTTATCCATTTAGCTGCAAAGTGCTCTGAAAAGACTAATAGTTTGAATAAGTTACCTCTGAATTATCTTTGGTTTATGATTCAAGGAAGGGAGGACCATGGCCAAATCTTTCAAGCTGCTTACCTGTTCTTTCCAGAAAGTCACACACGTGGCCAATTCTTCAAGAACAGATATTGCCTGTGATTTGCCACTAAAACGTTTCCTTAAAGTGGTATAATAATGATGTCTACGCCATGTGGCTTGGTGGAAAAATTAAATGACACAAAGGAAGAACATAGGAAGCACTTGATACATTTTAATTATCATTATTCATATTACTATTATTACTGCTATTATTGTTGTTATAAAAAGTATTTGTACTACTATTATCATTATTAAAATATTATTATTATTAGCCACTGGATTTCCGAGGTTAAACCTGAATAAGTCTTCTCTGACCAGAGGTCAATAACTATGTGGTAAAGACTGGGCAAGTATTTTATTATCAACATTTTTACCTGTGAAATAGGCTTTTTTCCACTTCTTTTTAAAGTTCAAAAATTTAAAAATTAAAACCAGTTACCAAATCTTGTTTCTTAATTGTGAATTTCAAATTTGTGTTTTCCTAACATTTTTATTTCTTAGAACTTTATGTAAATCTTTGCCATTTATCAAAGTTTTACTAAAACTGTTCTTTGCACCCCACAAGTTGTACAGAAACCTAATGAATGGCCTTAGTGACTCCATTCAATATGAATTAGGACTGACTGACTAGGAGTGATATTCTACAAGGATACAGTGTTCTCATCATTTTTCTTTGAATCTATCATTAGAATCAGAGACATTGAAGCAATTAATCCTCTTTCCTTTATAAATCAATGTTGTATGTATTGCCAACATCAGCTTGTAGCCCGACGACTCTTCTCTGTTTATCTCGAAGGCTGGTTGGAGATTGTCTGTTATATTGCTTTATTATGTAAGCCAAATTCCATAGGTGTGCATGACAACAGTCCTACGTTAAACAAGCGTACTGCTGATCACACCTGTTCAGCTAAAAACACATACACTCAAGCACACACAGACTGGAAAATTGACCTTAAATTATTTTTCACTTAGATTATAAAAGAGCTCTTAGGTAGTTACAATTCTGAGTCAGAAATACAAGGTATAATTTGAATCTGATCCTGTGACTTCCGTGTGGAAGTTTTATTCCCTTTAGCTTGGATCCACGAGAGCATTAAGTAAGGGTGTGGTGCTCTTGCTATTTATAAATAAAATTTACTGGTATACAAGAGCATAGTTGTCTATCTAGTGCATGAAATGATTAGTCCATGCCCTTGTACATTTCTTTTTGGATAGATCAATCAATATCTTGACTGACTCACATACTTTTTAAAAAACTTGCTGTTTTATGTATAAGAAATTTGACAGAAAACCAATCACCTCACTGTTTCATTCACTCATTTCTCACTCACATAAGCAACACATATTTTTTTTTCTGCTGGCTCAGGTACAATTTGTTTTTTCTAAGATCACCTATGAATTTGTGATTGATTTAACTTGCATCAGTAGCTTTAAACGTGTCTAACCTGAAAGACACTTAAAGAAAAGATAGCAAGGTCAAAGATGAATAAATATTTTGATAAGTATATAGGTATATAAGATAACGGGAAATACTTGTTTGCATATATTTTGATACTATATATATTTTGTTTCACATAACTTTTTATTTAATTGAGGAGATAGTTTAGGGTACTGGAAAAAGCATTGGCTTTGAAGTCACACAAATCTAAGTGCCATTTCCAGCTCTGCCGATTGGTGGTATGGCCTTGAGGGATTATCTAAAATAACCACACCTTCGTTCCCTCAACAAAAAGGAGAATAAAAAACTTATGGAAGTTGTTTTTATATTCAAAGGAGTAAAGAGAATAGTCTGTAGAACCTACCGTAATATCTGGCATGTAAGTAATAATTATATCCACTTATCTATGCCATATTCACACACACACTACATACACAAACTACATACACACATTTAAAACAATGTTTTGAGAACTAGGGCATTAAAAGCAATGAAAACAAAAACCTGAGAATAACTGCTTATTAGTTGATTCCTAAAGAACATGCAATGTCTATAAATTTAGACCTCAGAAAAACCCTAAATTCTTACAGTTTTTGCTTGAATCATTAAAATGGAAACACATCACTGTTAAATGGTGAACCAGCTTATGTCTGCTGAAGATGTGCACAAGAGGGGAGTAGAATTTGAACAAGCAGAGGGGAAGGTGGAGAGCACTTGACTGAAGGGAGATTACAGTGAAAGGTCTGGAAGCAGGGGTGGCCATGGACTGTTTGAGTGATGAGATGAAACTAGTGACAACAGCCCAAAGAGTGGATCCTAGTAGGAGGTAAACACATGCTCACAGAAGACAGAACCAGCCAGCCTAATGCTCTAAGTGGCAAAAGGAAACGTTTATTCCACACTTACTGAACGCCTGATCCAGCAAAAACATAGCAAAGGCATTCCCTTTGTGAGCTCGATTTTAATCAGTGTATTAATTTTTGATTGCTGTAAAAAACTTACCATAAATTTAGTGGCTTAAAACAACACACATTTACTGTCTAACAGTTTCCATGGGGCAGGAAGTCAGACACAGTTTCATTCTATGCTCTCTGCTCGGGATCTCAGAAGGCTGCATTTCAGTGTCCACTAGATTGTGTTCTCATCTGGAGGCTTATCTATGGAAAAATCCACTTCCAAGCTCACTCAGGTTGTTGACAGAATTCATTTCCTTGCAGCTGTATGACTTAGGGCCCCACTTTCTGTGGCTTTTGACTGGAGGCTGCCCTGAGGTCCCAGAGGCCGCCCGCAGGTCCCTGCCATGTGGGCTTCCTCTGCACGGCCGTCTACTTCATCAAACCCCAAAGAGAAACTCTTGCTTCAGGAAGGGCTCAGGGCCTCTTTGAAGGATTTTTACGTGATTCAGCCAGGCTCATCCAGGATACTCTACTTTTATCAAATGAAAAAGTAGATGTCCTCTTAGTGCCCTGACCACATTTTCTACTCCTTTCCTTCTTGCTTGTTTAGTTCCAGGCATGTGTAGTGTTCTAGAAACATGCTCAGTATACCCTGCCTCAGTACCTTTGCTCTTGATTTTACCTTTGCCTGCTCTTTCCCAGGAATCCACAGTACTTTTGCCCTCATATCAGGTCTTACCTGAAATGCCACCAGCCTTCCTTGGTTACCACTTTTGTTGTTGTTGTTATTTTCTAATTTTGCCTCGTCCACCCCTGATTTAATTTTCCCCTTAGTATTTATATGTATATAAGTATTTGTCTGAATTATTGTCCGTACTCTCTCCAACTGTGGCAGACAGAACCTTGAGTGACCCCATAATCCCTGCCTCTGCTGTTTATGACCTGTCAGCCTATATAATCCCTTCCCCCAGAATGTGGGTGAGACTTGTGAATGCTTCTAGCCAATAGAATATGGTAAAGACTTCAGCATTTATTTGTTGATTCAGTAAATGTTGAGTGAACACTGACAGCACCTCCTCCACAGCTATAATCACCCAAATGGGAGAGAGCAAGTTGTTGGAATTTTCACCTTACATAGAATGCTGA
This sequence comes from Pseudorca crassidens, assembly GCF_039906515.1. Taxonomy (NCBI): domain Eukaryota; kingdom Metazoa; phylum Chordata; class Mammalia; order Artiodactyla; family Delphinidae; genus Pseudorca; species Pseudorca crassidens. The sequence goes on from NC_090303.1 coordinate 39,486,077, forward strand.
ATTAAATATTGAATACTTCAAATAACAAGGCATGCATATTCAGATGTCCCTTGTTATCCAAAGGGTTGATCAAAATGCGTGTGTCAGGAAGTAAAGGGAGGTTTAGCAGTTCTTAGCAGCATCATGTTTCATGGAGTCTTCCTTTCTTCTTTTTAGTAAAATTCAACCTTCTTTGCTGTTTAAGTTATCTGTTCCTACAAAACAAACCAACCCCAAATTTAATGTCTTAAAATAATGAAGATTTATTATTTCTCACAATTCTGTGGTGTTTCTACCGCTGTTTTAATGTAGTCTCACGCATCAGGCTGTATTCAGCTTAAGGGTCAGCTGGGCTGAATGTACACAAGGGTCACATGAGGGGATGTCCATTTTGGCTGTTGATGGGAACACCTTTATTTTCACTCCACAAGACCTCTTTCCAGTGGACCAGACCAGGTTTTTAACCTGGCAATTTCAGGATCATGACAACTGAATCTGCCACACTTCTTGAAGCCTAGGCTCTGGAACTCAAAAAGTGTCATTTCTTCCATATTCCATTGGTCAAAGAACATCACCAGGCCAGCCATTGTTCAAGGAGTAGAAAGATAGACTCCATCTCTTGATTAGAAGAGCAGGCAATTATAAAAGGGTATGATGAATTTATGGCCATTATCTAATCTACCACATTTGGGTTTTATAATTATTTAGGTTCATCTCACAATGATGATTAGTATATCACAGGATGTAGACATATTTGCCTGAAGCCATCTTAGTTGGTTCATTTCAACTGTACATCTGTCCTCATTATGAATGTGGAGAATAGACTGCACCCAACTTTTTTTCATGAAATATATGCTGGTCTGCCATAAACATACTTATGGATTTATGTGGAAAAATAACACGCACAGGCACGCACACACGCGCGCGCGCGCACACACACACACACACACACTGACTTATGATATTCAATATAGAGCAGTTTTGACTAATCTATTTCAATATTATTCAAACCTCAAATATTTTTATCAACCGTACAAAGTTTGCATTTATGAAAAGTACCTATATGTTTTAAATAATACTTTCTTCATATCAACTCATAATTTTTCCATTATAGTATTTATTATACATTAAATTATATAAAATAGTTTTTAAAAGACAGAATGAAAACCACCCACCTTAAAAATAAATATTACAATACCAGTGAAGTATTGTTAACACTGTGATGTGCTACCTGGGTGATCCTACTCTATATCACACTCCCACAGATACTACCATTGTTTTGTACTTTGTGTTTATCATTGTCATGCTTTTTCTAAACAAATTCTAATTTTTTCATATATTCTTAAATTTATCACTAAGCAATATTTGATTTATTTAAAAACTTTGAGTAAAACAAACTATCATATATGTATAGTTTCCTGCAATTTCCTTTAATTTACTGAACGTTTTGTTTCTAAAATATAGCCTTTTTATTGCATGTATTTGTACTTTATGTACATTGTTTGACTGTATCCAATATCTATTCTCTAATCTTTGTTTCTAGCTTTTACTTTCACAATGCTGCAATGAAAATTCGTGCACAGGTCTTGTAGTGCACATGGCATATATGTAGTTTCTCTGGGGTTATACAAGTAGATGTGGAATTGTTGGATTGTAGGATGTGGCCCGTTTATATTCCTAAGAGAACGCTAATCTGTTTTCCAAAGTTATTGTAAAATTTACCACTAAAAGAGTATAAATTCCCTTCCCAAAGTCAGAATTGTCAGGTTTCTTAACTTTTGTTCATCTGGGGGATTAAATGATATCTCATTGTATTCCTAATTACCATCTTCTTGTTTATTACTGAAGATGATCATTATTTCATCTTCATTGGTTATTTATGTTTCTTTTCCAGTGATATGCACTTGCATATCATTTACCCATTTTTTCTATTTGGTTGTTATTTAGTTCTTTTGCTTTTTAGAAATTCTGTGTACGATACCATTCCTTCGTCATTTATATTTGTTAAAAGTATCTTTCCTCAGCTTGTAGTTTGTCTCATTGCCCCTGGATTGAACTCAGATAGGTTTTATTTCCACAGAGTAATGCCATATAATAGTATACTGCCTCCACACATAAACATGATACTACCATTTGTTATAATGAATTCTGATAAACATATACTTTTTCTTATATACATAGTGCTAAATATATCCAGCTACAGTTTTTCCTGTAACTACCAGTATAAACCTATATGAATCTTGGACAGGGTTATGAATCTAGTCTATAATTATGCAAAAATAAAAAGCTAACATATAATATGAAGTTTAATTCCACAAGCCTGACTTCTTTAGCAAGGTTTATGGGCTGTTTGAATTTTAAATACATAGATCAGAATTTCCCCTATCCTTTTTTAGGAGAAAGTACTCAAAGTTACTTCAGAATCTTTACATTATATCAAAACTGCTAAAATACTGAAATGCTCCTATGTCCATAATGCTACGTTACAGAGAATATATGAGTCTTCTATTAAACAACCCAAATATTAGCCATTATTTCCTGTTCATTAGCTATTTATCCAATAGGTGACTATAAGCCACTTCACCAGCCAGATCACGGTTCCAGAATGTAATCCCTTTTGTACTCTTTAAATTAAGAAATTTGAAAATAACCTGCATGTGACATATTAGAGTATATGTTTTATAGGACATAAGAGATATTTATTTTTAGGAAAATATGCAACATTCATGGAATAGTATAAAATACACAAGCATTGAGGTTATTAGCAAATTTCCTTTAGATTTTTTTGTGTGTTCATATAAGAAAGTTTTTCACTCTTCTGCCTTCACCTCTAATTCAATTTAAGTATCATTGCCACTTTCTTTTAAAATGTTTTTATTCTTTCACTCTCCCTTATATTCCTTGCATTTTTATTATCTAAAGATATAAAATTTTCAATGTATAGCACATACAAACAGCAAATACTCTGTTCCAGGTCCTGTGCAGAGAGCTTTATGTGTGTAAACTCATTGACAGTGCACATGTATTTCTCATGTCCATTCATATACTGTTCTATAAGAGTGGATAGAACATAAGTAATGCATTGAATGTGGAGCAGGATTAGTAGCAAGTGAAAATAAACGATTGGGGTGATTTATATAAGGCTCCTTTTTAAAAACTCCTCTCCACTGCCTGTGTTTTTTCTAGAAATAATTACTTTTTCTTTCTATGAGCAACAAAATACTTGGTAACCAAAATAAAACAATATTAGAATATAGTACTGCTTTTTTTGTTTTACGATAGCACAAAGAGACTACATTTGACACAGTGGATTGTAGATGATCATGTTAAAATTCCTGAAATTTACTGGCCCTAGTATGAGATTTTTAAAATAAATTTTGAATCTACATACAAGAAAATATTAATCCCTGATCATTTTCTGTGTATTATATTTTCCTATTAAGATGGTTAAAAATTAAGAGATATAAATATATCTTATATTTTTACCCACCTGTCCCTTCTCCCTTAGGCTTTTATTTGAAAAGTACTAGCCTGGGCATCTACAAAATATGGTTGCTTTTGCAAATACTTTATCTTCAAGGAAATTTTCACCATCAAGCACTTTTCTCCACATTTTAATACTATATGAATTATGAGGAACACTAATTTTACATATTTCTGTTAACTTATACTCAAATCATCAAAGCATAGGTATTTTATGAAAATTTTACATCAAAATATATTGTTTTTAAAAAATATTTTAAATGCCTTTCTTTTTGTTTAGTTTTTGTTTCCTTGCTTTTGCTTTTTGCTTGTTTCACTTCTCTTGTTTGAAAACAGGAAGTGATTACTTGCCCAGAGATTAACTAGAAGAGAAAACATGTTGAATTTATTTCGATATCACAAACTTTGGAATTTTGAGTGATTTCTAAAATGGATACCATCTCTCTTAATTATATTGCTTAGATAAAAACAAAAATTTAGGAATGTTAGAAGTCTAGCGTTCTGCATCGCCCCTTCCTGACCACTGAACCAGTTTCCATCCTGTTGACTCACATCACTCTACATTTTTCATGGCTGTCCTTTTACCTGACTTATTTGTGGGTATAATCTACCAATGTCAGCATAGTGAATTACGAGCAGCAGCTTAAGGTAAACATCATTTACTCATAAGAAATTATTTCCACATCACCTTGGTTTTCGACTTGGCATTTAAAAAAAAAAGAACTCCTGTCCCTTTTTATAATCACCTGTTTTACATTTGAAATAACAAAGAGCCTCAAATTTTGCCTTCTCTAGTCTGAGTGTGCCACGAGCTGTGCTGTGATTTATGACCTGAGCATCCAACACTCTCCGTATACACTAACAAGATGGCCCACTGCGTTTGAAGTATATCCCTCAAATGAAAGCAAACACAGCCTTGTGATATAAAGCCTTGTCTTCATGCAAGGAATGAAACATACACAAGTTCTAATTTTTAGTCTTTCTTTTTGCATTGCCTTTAAGAATGGCTAAAATAAGTTAAGATCCATGGGTGGACAGGATTTCACACAGTAGATGAGGGCTCTAAGGGGAATCCTGACCCTGAGAAAAAGGTGCAGGGATACTTGGCAGAATGTCAGCATGGTTTCCACTAGTACATGACAGGGACTCATTATGGGCTTGCTGTTGCCTGTAAGCTGGTTTCACTACCATCAACTATGAGGCCAGAATGCCTGGTTCCAGATGCTCTCACCAATTGACCGTAAAATTGCTATGCATTTCTGGCCAAACCCAAGATTTTAAAAGCTCCCCTTCCCCTCCCCTCAACACCCTAACCCCCAATTCCCTCTAAAAAGCTGCTCATTATTCTTCCTTTGCCCCCTGATCTCAGCAAAAGAAATACTTCTGGAATCAATTAGAAATGTCTGCCCTTGATGAGGTTTGCACGTGAGTTTGGAGTTGTGAGGCTTTGATAGTGGCAGCCAACAGCTGCAGTTTCAGGTGGTAAAATCTAAGAAGGAATTTTCCAGGGTTTATTTACCGTCATAAAAATTTTAAAAATAGGCAAGACACGTTAGGAGACTGTCTCATATGCCTTTGAAAATGAAGTTAAATTTGGATTATATATTTATTTTATCTGCAGTGAGCAAACTGGAGATCTCTGATTGGGGGAATCTTTCCATTGCTTTAATAGATTGTGTCAAATGGTTATAAATTCTGGAAATGGGGATCTCCTTTCTGAAGGTTAATGGTAAAAGAACATCTGTTATTTCTTCTGTCATATTAATTGCTTGACAACTAAAGATAGTCAAGGTTAAGGGAAGTCAAAACCCATTTTCTGAAAATAATGTGAATTAATACTGTGTAATACGTTTGCCTACTCTTTTTCTCTCTAGCTATATGTGTATATGTTATTTAATAAAAACTATAATAAGAATTTTTTTCCTTTTTAACCATAGTTATTTGGTAAGCTTTTATTAATGCTCATTTGATAAGATGCTATAAGCTTCTTTTTATATTTTGTATCCAACTAAAGCACATCAGCTATTGTAGCATGAAAATGACATGATTTTCCTAAAGCCAAATTAAAAGGCAAAGTAACACAGGTATTCAAATTATCACTGGGCACATGTCCGTTTCTTTCCTTAAGTACATGACATGCTTCCTGGAAGTCTGCTTCTGTTTCTCCTGCTGGCCAAAAAGCAGAGAAAATTTCAACAGTACATTTTTAGCACTGAAATTTTCACTCATGCCTTCAAGAAATATTACCAAGTTTTCTTCTCAGAGGATCACCATTAAAAACAGAATTTTAGGGCTTCCCTGGTGGCGCAGTGGTTGAGGGTCCGCCTGCCGATGCAGGGGACACGGGTTCGTGCACCGGTCTGGGAAGATCCCACATGCCGCGGAGCGGCTAGGCCTGTGAGCCATGGCCGCTGAGCCTGCGTGTCCGGAGCCTGTGCTCCGCAACGGGAGAGGCCACACCAGTCAGAGGCCCGCGTACCGCAAAAAAAAAAAAAAAAAAAAAACCAGAATTTTAGTTCCCAGAACTACCTATTACTTCTGTAGTCAAATGGAACTTTAAGCACCTGTTATTTCCTCTTAAAGTATTGCAATTTCTACTTATATAATGGTGGAGAGGTATGTAAAAGGAATTTTGTGTCTGTTTCTCTGGTAGTATCTTCATATTTAACGGCAACAGAGATAAGTTTAAATTTGCATTTTTATGAGAACTCTTACCACATGTGCAGACATCTGCCTACCAGTTAGTCTGGTTTCTAGATTGAAGTATATTAGTTAGTAAAACTAAATGAATAAATTACTGTATTATCAAGTGTACCTAATATATCATACAATTTTATTATATTCATGGAATAACTTTAAGTAGGCTGAAAAACTCAGTTGCTTAAAATACCTAATGTCACATGTATGCCACAATGTAATAAAGGTCAAAAAGACATATATTACCTAATAGTTTGCTGGGTAAAGTAGCATACCAACAACAACATAAACCAAAAGAAACAAGACTGAACAACTTAATTACCATCTTTCAAAAATAATGCCTTATTTATCCTTCTCAAGGTCCTCCATATGCTCTGCATGTTATTGGTGAGCCAAACTTCCTTTTACTGAGTAAAACAAAAAAAGCGATATGCAGCCTTTAAGAACATTCTAAAAGTTACTTCCTTGTGATCAACTTGTTACAGAAAGGAAAAGCTGACTAATTTGTTCATTCCTTTTCTCTGAGATGAAACATCCCGTGTGTTTTCTAAATATGTTCAGAACTAAGAGCAAAATCTGTCTGTTTGGTATTAAGCCCATTGATAGTTGCAAACCCGCTAATAACCATTTGGACATGCAATCTCAGAGAAAAGGATCTAGCTGATGGAGAATTACCACCTGACACCCTTACTTGTGACTCCTAAGTTTGCTGTTTAACTGGTATTATCTTCTCTTCACGCTTACATAATGGATCAGGGAATCAGCTGATACAGATTAAAAGCTAATATGGATTTCAACACAGCTTATGCTGTGTTTTATATTATTCCTACCAAAATTCAATACTTGTAAGGAATTTGATCTAGTGTACAGCCCAAGAGGATACTACCTCTTTTAAATTGTGTTTGTTTATGACAGTGTCTGATACTGGCTCAGCCTAGCTTTGTACAAGTGTTTAAAATACTGTGATGAGATGGAGAAAAAACTGGCATCAGGTTCCAGACACATGGATGTTATGAATTAACAACATGAGGAAAGTCACTTAGTTCTCAGTTTCACCATCTGTAAAGTCAAGGGAATGAAGTTGATTTCTAAAGTTACTTCAATGTTTAAGGTTTCATACTGGCTATGTAATTTTTGAAAAACAGATTAAATAGATACTATTGGTTTACATTCATATGATTAATTCACTAAGAAGAGTGCGATTCTGAGGAATCTTTGGGAAATGAAGTATTGACTCTATGAGATTTTTCAGTACATGATGTGTGAGAACATAAAAGATAGGCCTGGGACAATAATAATCCTAATCGTGCTTTGCAAGAATTTAATTGCACCTGCATATAATCACCACTTCACCCTTTTCAACCTAGAGTCACTCCAAACAAATGAATAATCAAAACAGATTTTAAAAGTTTGCTTGCTATAAGTCCATTTTTCCAGATAAGCTTTCTTAATGGTGATGATGGAGCTTAGAAGGGTTCCAGGCCAGTGGAAATGGAGTCAGGTCATTGGAGTGGGCTCTGAAACAAATCTGTGACTGGGAGAACACTGGATATTGAAATACTAATCCCAGTATCTATGATATAAATTGAAAGCAAGTCTTTAACAAGGCTCTCTGAGAATCCTTGTGCCAAAAACTGATAATAGCTGTGCACAGAGAGTGTTATCCATGTTCAGCAACATTGTTATTGTTAATGTGCCTAGAGTTAAGGCAACCAGAGGAATATATTCCTTCCACTTTGTTCTCCTAAAGTGTCAATTATAAATCACTGAGGTGTCACTCACAGAAAGAAGTCTCAATGTGAGACACATGAGTGGTTTACAATCAGCATGTGAAAGTGTTTAATCAAAATACATTAGTCAGATAACTTAGAAAAAACTTTGCTCTTCCATTTTTTGTTAGTGATACTATGTGGAAATTGCAGTGCAAAAAAATATTTTCCTCAGTTTGCTAAATATTCTTCAGATGATTGCCGAAGGCTATGGATAATTTTGTATTAGATTTCTGTTTATTTTAAAACCAACAAGTAAAATGGTAGACTAACTTCAATGTGCAATGGTACTTTTAGCTCAGGCTTATTTCATTATTCCAGAGAAAAATCTTCACATGAAAATCAGGGAGATTCTTTATTTATATTTATCCTCAGTAATAATGGCCCTGAAAAGGTAGGTTATCTGACTGTATGAATACACAAATGTTACAAAGCAGCAAATGGAAGGGACTGTAGCCAAAGCTATAGTAGATTAATACATACTTGAGAATACCTGTTCCCAATTAACCATAGAATGTATTCCAGGTCATTACAGGTGTAAATATGACACCACCAAAAGAAACTAACAAAGCTTCAATAACTGACCCTAAAGAAATGGAGATCTATGAACTGTCAGACAAAGAATTCAGAATAATCTTCTTAAGGAAGTTTAGTGAACTACAAGAAGGCACAAACAGACAACTAAACAAAAGTAGGAAAACAATGTATGAACAGAATGAGAAGTTTGACCAGGAAATAGCAACCATAAAAAAAAAAAGCAACAGAAAAACTAGAGTTGAAAAATACAAAACCTGAACTGAAGAATTCAATAGAGGTTTTCAAAAATAGATGTGACCACACAAAAGAAAGATTCATCTACCTAGAGGACAGGACATTTGAATTACCCAAAGGATCAAAAATAAATAAATAAAAGAGAAAAAGAAAAAGTGAAGAAAGCCTACTATGGGAATGGTAATTACGGGATGCAATGAAAATATATAATATTTGCATTATGGGAATTCCAGAAGGAGAAGAGAAAGATAAAGGGATAGAATATTTAAAGCAACAGTGGCTGAAAACTAACCAAACATGGGGAGAGAAATGGACATACAGATCCATGAGGCCCAAAGGCTCCAAATAGGTTGAAATCATATAGGGCTAAATTTGTCAAAAATCAAAGACAAAAAAATAATTTTAAGAGCAGCAAGAGAAGAGAAAAGTTATGTAGGAGGTAACCCCCATAAAAGTATCAGTGAATTTCTCAATAGAAACTATTCTGGCCAGGAGGGAATGGTATGACATATTCAAAATATTGAAAGAAAATAACTGTCAACTTAGAATTCTATATCCAGTGAAGCTATTCTTCAGAAACAAAGTAGAGATAAAGACTCCTGAACAAACAAAAGCTAAGGGAATTCATTACCACAAGACCTGCCTTACAAAAAATGCTAAAGTGGGTTCTTTAGTGGAATTAAAATAATGCTAATTAACAACATAAAAACATAAAAGGGTAGCACAAATCTCACTGCTAATGGTAAATATATAGTCTAGTTAGATTTTGTAATATGATAATACTGGTGCATAACTCACAACTTTAGTTTAAAAGTTAAAAAAAGAACATGTAAAAATAACCATGACTACAAGTCTAATCTGTTTTAGCTATACAATATAAAAATATGTAAGTTGTAAAAAACAACATCCTAAAATATGAGGGGAAGAGAAGTGAAAGTGTAAAGTTTAGAAATTTTATTGAAGTTAAGCTGTTATCAATTTAAAATAGGCTGTTAAAATTCTAAGATATTTTATGTAAGCTTCACAGTAACCAGAAATGAAAATCCTATAGCAATTACACAAAAGAACTATAGACTATAAGAAAGTTAAAGCATACTGATAGCAAAAGACATCGTGACACAAAACAGACAGCAGGGTAAAAAACAAGGAACAACGGATCTATAAAACAAACAGAAAACAATTAACAAAATGGCAATTGTAAGTCCTTATCTATCAATAATTTCATATAAATGTAAATTGATTAAAATTTCTGATCAAAATTCATAGAATAGCTCAAATGGATAATAAAAACAAAATCCAACAATATGCCTACAAGAGATGCACTTTAGCCTTAGAGACACACATAGAGAGTAAAGGGATGGACAAGATATTTCAAGCAAATGGTATCAAAATAAAAGCAGAAATAGCTATACTCAGACAAAATAGACTTTAAACTAAAAGTGGTAAAAAGAGACAAAATCATTATATAATTATAAAGAGCTCAATCCATCAAGAAGATATAGCATTTATAAATATTTATACATCCAACAGTAGAGTACCTAAATGTATAAAGCAAAATATGACAGAGCTAAAGGGTGAAGTAATCAGTAATACAATAATAGTTGAGGACTTTAATCCCCACTCTCAATAATGGATAGATTATCTATACAGAGAATCAATGAGGAAACAGTGATCTGAACAACACTATAGATTAAATGGATGTAACAGACATATACAAAACAGACACATACAAAACATTTTATCTGACAACAGTGGAATACATTCTTCTCAAGTGCACATGGAACATTTTCTAGGAAAGACCATATGTTAGGCCACAAAACAAGCCTTAGCAAATTCAAGAAGACTGGAATCATACCAAATATCTCCTCTGATCACAATGGCATGAAACTAGAAAGCAATAACAAGAAAAACACTGGAAAAGTCATGAACACATGGAAATTAAACAACACTCTCCTGAATGACAGATGGGTTCAAGAAGAAATTACAGTGGAAATAAAAAAGTTTCTTGAGACAAATTAAAATGAAAATACAATATACAAGACTTATAGGATGCAGCAAAATCAGTTCTAAGAGGGAAGTTCATAACAATAAGTGCATACATTAAGGAGCAAGAAAGACCCCAAATAAATAACCTAACTCTATACCTTAAGGAACTAGAAAACAGAGAACAAACTGAGCCCAAAATTAGCAGAAAAAAAAAAGAAAGAAAAGAAATAATGAAGATTAGAGCAGAAATAAATGAAATAGCCAAAAAAATAGAAAAGTTTAATTAAAATAGATGATTCTTTAAAAAGCTAAACAAAACTGACAAACCTTTATCAAGGCTAACCAAGAAAAAGGACCCAAATCAACAAAATTATAAATGTAAAAGGAGACATTACAACTGATACCACAGAAATTAAAGAGATCATAACAGGCTACTATGAAGAACTATGTGCCAATAAACTATCAACCTAGAAGAAATGGAAAAAAATTTTAGAAACATACAACTTATTAAGACTGAATCACGGAGAAATAGAGAATATGAATAGAACAATTGTTAGTAAGGAGATTTAATCAGTAATCAAAAATCTCCCAACAAATAAAAGCCGAGAACCAGATGGCTTCATTGGTGAATTTTACCAAACATTTAAAGAAAAATTAGCATCAATCCTTATCAAAATCTTCTCAAAATTGAAGTGGAGCGAACACTTCAAAACTCATTTTACAAGGCCAGAATTATTCTGATACCAAAACCAGAACAAGACATTACTAGGAAAAAAAACTACAGGCCAATATCCCTGATGAGTATAGATGCAAAAATTCTCCATCAAATACTAGCAAACCAAATTCAGCAGCATATTAAAAAGGTCATTTACCATGATCAAATGGGATTTATCCCTAGGATTCAAGGATGGCACAACATACACAATCAATCAATATGATATATCACCTTAATAGAATGAGAAAATAATCATATGATCATTTCAGTAGACACAGGAAAAGCATTTGGCAAAATTCAACATCCATTTATTATAAAAACTCTTAACAAATTAAGCGTAGAAAGAACATACATCAACATATTAAATGCTAACTATGACAAGTCCACAGCTAACATACTCAGTGGTGGAAAGTTGGAAGTTTTTCTCTAAAATCAGGATAAGGGTGCCCACTCTCACCACCCCTATTCAACATAGTACTAGAAGTCTCAACTAGAGAAAATAGGCAATAAAAAGAAATAAAAGGTATCAGAATTGGAAAGGAAGAAGTAAAATTATCTCTGTTTGCATACGATATGATTTTATATAGAGAAAATCCTAAAGCCTCAAATAAAATTTGTTAGATCTAGTCAATGAATTCAGTAGTTTCTGGATACAAAATTAACATACAAATATCAATAGTATTTCTATACAATAAGAACAAAATAAGAAATCGATCTCATTTATAAAATGATCAAAAACAATAAAATACTTAGGAATAAATTTAACTAAAGAGATGAAATTTCTCTGCTGAAAACTAAAGGACATCGAAAGAAATTGAAGAAGACACAAATAAATGGAAAGGTATCCATGTTCATGGATTGGAAGAATTAATATTGTTAACATGTCAATACTACCAAAAGCCTTCTATACATTCAATGTAATCCCTATCGAGATTCCAATGGCATTTTTTGCAGAAGTAGAAAAAATAGCCCTAAAATTTATATCTAACCACAAGAGGCCCCAAATAGCCAAAGAAGTTCCAAGAAAGAACAAAGCAGGAGGTATCACACTTCCTGATATACTGTAAAGCTATAGTCATCAAAACTGTATGGTACTGGCAAATAGACCAGTTGAACAGTATCAAGAACCCAGAAATAAACTCGAGTATATATGATCAATTAATATTTGATAAGGGAGATAAGAATACTCAATGGAGAAAGGACAGTCTCTTCAATGAATGGTGCTGAAATAATTGGATATTCACATATAAAAGAATGAAACTGGACCCATATCTTATACTGCTTACAAAAGTTAACTCAAAATAGATTAAAGACTTCAATATAAGACCTGAAACCGTAAAACTCCTAGAAGAAAACAGGCATAAACCTCCTTAACATGGGTCTTAGTAATGATTTTTTTTTTGGATATGACACAAACAACAAAATGAAAATTACATAAGTGGGACTACATCAGACTAAAAAGCTTCTGCACAGCAAAGGAAACCATCAACAAAGCGAAAAGACAACCCTTGAAATGGGAAAAAAATATTTGCAAAATATATATCTGATAAGGGACTAATATCCAAAATATATAAAGAACTCATACAACTCAATAGCAAACCCCTCCAAATATCCCTATTAACAATAGACAAAAGAGCTGAATAGATATTTCTCCAAAGAAGATCTAGGAAGGGCCAACACATACATGAAAAAATACTCAATATCCCTAGTCATTGGGGAAACACAAATTAAAAGTACTTGATATCATCTTATACCTATTAGAATGACTATCATAAAAAACATAGATAAATGCTGGTGTGAATGTGTAACAAAGGAACCCTTGTATACAGTTGGTGGATTGTAAATTAGTACAATCACTGTGGCAAACAGTATGGAGGATCCTCAAGAATTAAAAATGGAACTAACATATGATCCAGCAATTACACTTCTGAGAATACATTCAAAGGAAATGAAAATACTAACTTGAAAAAATATCTGCATCCTCATGTTTATAGCAGCATTAATTACAATAGCCAAGACATGGCTTATAAGTTAAATAACTACTAGGATGTAATGTACAACATGATGACTATAGCTAACACTGCTGTATGACATATAGAAAAGTTGCTAAGAAAGTAAATTCTAAGAGTTCTCATCACAAGAAGTTATTTTTCTTTCCTTTCTTTTTATTGTATCTGTATGAAAAGATGGACGTTAGCTGAACCTAGTGTGGTAATTACTTCACAATATATGTAAATCAAACTATCATGCTGTATGACTTAAACTTATACAGTGATGTATGTCAATTTTTTTCAATAAAACTGGGAAAAGTTTTGATAGTTTACCAACATTTTTAAATCAGGAAACTTTAAGAACCTGGATTAATGATTTCTCTTGAAAAATTTAAAGATCTGGCAACACTGAACTGGCATTCCCATAGGACATTAATGAGTTAAAGCCAAAGAATGGTTTTGAGTCCATGAATGGTCCTCTAGGCAGGGTTTTGACTCTTTCACGTCATAGACATCAAGAAGGACAGGCAAATAAGGACAGACAGGCAAATAAGGACAGACAGCATGTAAGTCCCTGTAACTTTGTGCCATGGAAGAAAATGACTAGATTACCTATTATAGATTAAAGGAGGATGTTTCAATATTGAAATGAAACTAAATGGAGGGATAAACCGCTGTTGTCAGCTTTCATCATTTGAGATATTTTAGAATTGGAAGAAACCTAATTATCCTTTTTGGCACTTTACAGATGTGCCCTACATGTGACATGGATCTAAGTCTTTTGCTGTTTGTATATTTATGGTTTGTAGGTGCATGAAATTTGTCAGGAGGTGCGTAGAAACACACACACACACACACACACACACACACACACACAGACAATAACATTGGAATACTCTGGGGAGAGAAATTGCATGGCAGGAGAACAGATGTGGAAGGGACCTTTTCACAGAATCTTTAAAGGTTGATTCATGTGAATGTACTACCTATTTTTATGACCTATGTTGATAGGCCAAAGAGTAATTTTTTCCATAAATGTATAAGAAATAAACATAATACCCTAAAGCATGTACATTTAGATATATAAAATGGTTACTTGTAAATACAGTTCTAATTCAAACAAATGGATCTAATTAAAAAAAGAACAAGGTGCACTTCAATTTAGACAACTTTGCTTTTTGCTGATAATCAACACTAAAATAACTGGTTTTTTCAAAGCCATATGTTGAATATACTCAACTCATTTGTCTGATTTTAATCCTTGAATAATTTTTAAAAAGTAACCTCTTGACTAAAGTCAAACTGTTGAATTTTTCTGAGTATAACTTTTAAAAACTGCTTTATGTTTTACTTCTAGATCTGTGATTTAGAAAAATGAGGGGGCTTGAAATATAAGGAAGGTACAACAATACCATATTCCTCTTATTATTTAGGTGTTATGCAAGAAAGAGTAAAGTAAATTATCCCCTTAACTGTCAAATAACAATTGCGTGATGAGGTAAGATTAGCAAATATCATGCTTTACCATTGAATCCTAAGCCCAGAACTCTTGAAACACTTTGTAATATTTAAATGTTAGAAATATGTGTTATGAAGAAATGAATATACAAAGCCCAAGTTATTTACTAAATGAAGTATTTGAGACCTAGACCAAACAACGCTGTTACTTCTTTCCCAATGGGATTTGAGTGATTACATCTGTCTTGGCAGAAGTGGATTGGTTTATCTTAATGTAGAGTCCATGTAATGCTTATATTATATTGTTTACATTGCTGATTGAATGCTAATATACAGTGTATGCAGTTTGAGATGCCTGTTTCCAGTTTGAAGGGTATAGTTTTTATATGACAAAGAATACTATCAATGGGTTTTGATATTTACCTGAATATAATGCACCTTTTTTGTATTACATCTACCAAGAAAGAATCAGTATTTTTCTTCCTATTCACAACAAAAATCTATTTAAATGATCCTTTCTTTTATTTATAAGGAAAATGTTTAGTTATATTGAACAATAATTATATTAGCACTTATTAAGAATTAATATTTTATTACTAAAACATTGAGGTTTCATTCAACTTACTGGATTGAATACATCCATCCATCAGTCACATACTCAAGAAATATTAAGTACCAACTTTGCGTTGGAATTGTTATCATAGAGGTTAGGAACAGGGAGTGGGAACTCACAAATTTTGGTTTGGGTTCTGGCTTTGATATTTACAAGTTGTGCGAAAATTAGTAAGTTTTCAAGCTTTCAGGGGATAACAATAGAATTGTTGCAAGAATTAAATGATATATTGGATGTAAAACACTTAATTTTGCTGCATGGTACATATTTAACAAGTGCTAGCTGGTGTTGTTACTGATGATGAAAACAACAATAACAACAGCACCAGTACCAAGTATTGAGACCGATACTAAGGGAAAATGGCAAATGAGACATTATCCCAGTCTTTAAGAAGGTGGAGGAGATGTTCAAATAGACTAGTAATTCCAGTAGAGTTTGATAAATGCTGTGTTAAAGTTATGCACAGCATGCTCTGAGAGAACAAAGAAGAAAAGCATGAACAATCCAGTTGTGGTGTGTGATAAGATTTCCCGAGGTGATGATGTGTATCTTGAGCATCAGTGGAAGTTTACCAACTGAAGGGTTTTGAGGGAGGGCATGTCCAGCAGACCAAACAGCTTGGGCCAAGGCGGTAGGTGAGAAAATGGCCACCATGTTGGGGAATTGACAGTAGTTCTTTATGGCTCTAGTGTTAGGTGACAGTGGAAGAACGCAAGGGATAATATTAGAAAAATGAAAAGTGCGATAGCAGGAAAAGAAGTGTAGAGAGTACACAATAGGAGTTTGGGGTTTTGTCCTCACGGCATCACCACCAATGCCATTGAAGAGTTTTAAGCACAGAGGCCGTTTGCTTAGACTCACATTTTAATATAATCACTGAAATGGTTTTGTAAAGAAAGAATTGGTAGGGAACAGGTAAGAGACAAGAAATGTATTAGGGATTAATTGTAGTAATCCTGGTAAGATATGACAGTGACTTGAACTAGGATAGTCACTCTACGGAGAGAGGGATAGAGAAAAGTGAGAAATTTAGGATAATTTATGTCAGCATCTCAGGAAAATTACAATCTCACCAGAGAGATAAAACTAATAGAAGAGAGTAAGGTAACTAATTCAGGTAAAATGTTGAGAGAGGTTATATTTAAGTTTAGAGATTTATTCAACCAATGAAAAAGCATCATACCATTTAGGTGGTCCTACATGCATATTCCTAGTTTCAAATTGTAATATATTTTTGCTCCACAGATTAATTCTAGGTCTGAAACCATTAGTCTGTTGCAAAATTAGCAATGCCTAAAACTCTGTGTTGCTTTAGCTTTGTTGAGAGAAACTCAAACTCCTTAACTGGTGTCCTTAATTAGGACACCAGTATTTGTAATTACATATATGTATGCATTTATTTATTCAGTAAATATTATTGAGTGCCTATTATGTATCATACATGGATGTAGGTGTTTCAGATATATCAGTGACCAAAAATATGTATTATTTTCTAAATGGGTAATCAAGAAATTCTTGATTTAAGCTTGGAATTGTATCTTTTTATTTGTAACAGCCTGACTGATAGCCAAGTTGTTTCTTTTTTTAAAATCCCAAATCTGTAAGAGGAAAATGATAGCCAGCATCATCCACTGAATTTTATGGATAGTTAGAGTAAAAATTATTATTTTCTAAATCTTGTTTCCCATATGTACATGAGTGAGTACAAATTTCAACTTTTTTTTTTGCGGTACGTGGGCCTCTCATTGTTGTGGCCTCTCCTGTTACGGAGCACAGGCTCTGGACACGAAGGCTTAGCGGCCATGGCTCACAGGCCTAGCCGCTCCACGGCATGTGGGATCTTCCCGGACCGGGGCACGAACCCATGTCCCCTGCATCGGCAGGCGGACTCTCAACCACTGTGCCACCAGGGAAGCCCCCCAAATTTCAACTTTTAAACCATGTTTAAAATGGAATATTACTCAGCCATAAAAAGAAACGAAATTGAGCTATTTGTAATGAGGTGGATAGACCTAGAGTCTGTCATACAGAGTGAAGTAAGTCAGATAGAGAAAGACAAATACCGTATGCTAACACATATATATGGAATTTAAGAAAAAAAAATATCGTGAAGAACCTAGGGGTAAGACAGGAATAAAGACACAGACCTACTGGAGAACGGACTTGAGGATATGGGGAGGGGGAAGGGTGAGCTGTGACAAAGCGAGAGAGAGGCATGGACATATATACACCACCAAACGTAAGGTAGATAGCTAGTGGGAAGCAGCCGCATAGCACAGGGAAATCAGCTCGGTGCTTTGTGACCACCTGGAGGGGTGGGATAGGCAGGGTGGGAGGGAGGGAGATGCAAGAGGGAAGAGATATGGGAACATATGTATATGTATAACTGATTCACTTTGTTATAAAGCAGAAACTAACACACCATTATAAAGCAATTATACTCCAATAAAGATGTAAAAAAAAATAATGATGGTGGCTTTATATAGGGTGATAACAGTAGGCTAGAGAGATGTGAATAGATTCGAGATATTTACATGGTAGAATATTTATAATCATAAAACATTTGCTTTATTTTATGTTTATATATATATATATATGTATAACTGTTCAAAGCTTCAAATGTATTTTAATAAAAATTTCTGTGACTTCCCAAAAGTTAAAAAAAAAAAACAGAAAAAAAAAACCATGTTTAAGACATGCTACCAGAAGGAAAAATTTTGTCTGCTATTTCAGTACTAAGTAATAAATGGATCTCACTCCTCTGCTTTTCATGACTTTAAATCATTTTTGAAAGGCAATCACTACTATCATATACAAGTTTTGCAGAGGTTTTTGTGGTAAACATTACAGCAAATTTAAGTGGAAGCTATGAAGTTTGCATCATTTTCAAACATATACAGATAAAAATAAAACAGCAGTGAGGTGAAGCAACGGGGTTGGTAAGGAATTGTGTATATGATAGATTTTTTGTTTGTTTTGTAATTTGATCCTTTGAATTATATTTCTTTCTTTGATACTAATAATCCCTGAAAGAATATGATATCATAAATGCCAAAAGTGAACCCAGACCTACAAAAGATCCTGTTAATACTTTCCCTAACCCCTTTCATTCAAAAATCTTCTAAACTAAATATTCGGGCTTGTTTGCCTTTTCATGTCACTTAGAGGTATGCTGGTGTTAGGATAGGAAATGAGTTAAATATTTGATAGAATATCACCTATACTTATTATAATTTGATATTCAAAGCTTAATTAAGGATGAAATAAGGGTGAATGAACAAGAAGAGTGTTCAAGCACTCATTGACAGAAAGGCAATTTTGTGCTGAATATATTAAGAGAAAAAGGCATTGATATATTCTACCATAAAAGATACATAGTTAGAAATTAATAGAATTGATCATTTTACAGTGGAGAGTTATGAAATATACTATATACTAATATGCTAATATACTATTGCAAAGGGTTCCTTAGAATGTAACTGAATATCAAATATAATTTAGGTTTTAATAATTGCTGTGGGAAAATATAAAATTTCTTAAAGATTTCCATTTGTGTAATTATTATTAGGTGCAAGAAAGGCAAAACATCCATTAAAGCAAAGGCCACTGATGTTTACCAAGTGTCTACTCCATTCTAAGTATGCATTTTCATGTACTCACAGCATCTTTTAGTATGTATTATTATATGCACTTTTCAGATGAGGGAATTGAGACCCAGAAAGTTAGTTAACTTGTCCAAGGTCATATGATTGTAAGTTATAAGTGTAGAATTCAAACCTCTTTTCTAACTGTACATTTGCTATTATACTGTACTCCCACATAATAGTATTATGTTATTTTGTCTCCTGAAGAATAACAATGACTGCGTTGATGAGAATATTAACACACATGACAGTTCCCTTATAAATACATACATTAATGAAATAAGCTATTTTTTTAAAGTCTGATCAGGACAGCAAGCCCAAATCTCTTGACCTCCTAAAATTATTCCCATTCTGAGAACTTTTATTGATGAGACTGCCTAAAAACTTGGAAGACGTGATATGAAGCCTGGTCTAACTAATGGCAGGTGTGGGGAATGATGAAAGGTGGGAGGAGTTTACCAGTGAAGTGATTAACACTGGATTTTAAAAACAAGTTAACTCTCCTTAGGTGGGAAAGGATTTGGAAGACATACATGAATTTACTTCAATTTAATTTTGTAGCAACAACCTTGACCTTTCCCTCCTTCTTCATTGGTTCTGGTTTCCACAGCAATGTTCTTTTGTGGGTTTTATTCTTGCCTTACTAGCCTCTCCTTTTTAGCTGCTAGAAGCAACTTTTTTTCTCACCATCATTTCTCGTAGTGCGTCAGTCTCAGTTCTCTTACTTTCACTCTGTGTCATCTACTCCCAACCCAAGACAATTTACCTTAGTCTCGTGGATTTCAACGCCTTCTAAATGCTATTGACCTAAAATTTTATCTACCCTTTCCTGGTTTTTCCATTGAATTTCAGACTTACTAAATCTAATTACCTACTCTGTATCTAAGTGGGGCAATGCAAGTTTGGAAATAATAGGAGCTGTCTAAGCTGAAGATGTAAATTTGGGAGACAACCATTTAAAGATCCATGGGAACTGATGAGTTTGGAGAGGCAAGTTAGATTTCTTATATTATTCTAACTACAAAAATGCAGACATAAAACAATCTCACTGCTCACTCATATTACTTTATTTGAATACATGTAAATCTAATTAAGCTCTATAATGGTTATTTCTATTTGAAACAATTTTTTGTTTGTTTTAGAACCACTAGTTAGCATTCTAACCAATTTATGTATGAGAGAACAGATAAAATTACAACTTGGTATTATTACCAGTTCTTCAATTTTGTATGAAGCAGCAGGGATTCAACCTCCTATACCAAACATTGATCTGTTAAAGATCTAACAGATATAAATACTTGCAGGCAGTGTGATTGGGTGAAGATGATTCATTCTGTGCGCTACATTTTAAATGAAATTCAGTGTCATGAAATCTACTCTTTTTTGAAATATACTTTCATTCATCCCTTCATTTGTCCACTCATTTCACTCATCCCTCATTTGTCCCCTCATTTATAATCCCCAAAATACATTTATTTTAAAGTTAGTTTACTTTTTAGGATGCATAGAAGTACTTGGTCTTCTGGTTCCTGAGTAGAGACTGCAGTAAGGGAGGGAGGAGGGCTGTGGAGGTACCCACACGTGGAAGAGTTTTAAAGTGCATCTCCGTCAGATGCTGACCTTCAAATTACATAATTAGAGGTGAGAGCTTCACAGTTTTACAGCTAGCAAATCTGAAAGCAGAGATACAGCAGCAAAATATTTTGTGTAACAACTTGAATGATTAAGATTAAATTATATATATTATTTTTATCTATGGTTAGCAATAAATTCTTATAACTTTTAAATATTTGCCTAACAAATGCATGTGTGGAATTTTACCTTTTCCTTTGGGGGTGATGAAAATGTTTTGGAACTTGACAGAGGTGGTGGTTGCCCAACACTGCGCTAAAGGCCTCTGAACTGTACACGTTTAAGTGATTCATTTTATGTTATGTGAATTTGCCCTCAGTAAAAAAAAAAAAAAAAAAAAAAGAAAAAGTGTCACGCAGAGGAAAAAGATGAAATCAGTGTTTCAGATTTCTCTAGATTGTAAAAAACAAAAGTAAAAAAACCCTGTTTACATACAGGAAAGTATTTCTAAAGTACTTAGAAAACTGACCTCTCCACCAGAGATAAAATTTTCATAGCATATTCCCTCTAGCCAACCTAAGTCACTGCTTAATTAAAGCCCCAGATCCTCTATTATGTCTGCCTGGGAGCCTTTAAGCGCTTTCTTCAGTTAATTGCTGGAGCTAAGAATCCACTGGAGAGTGGCTTCCTTTTGCTACTCAAAGTTAGGAAGGTGGAGCCCAGGTGCCTTAATTTATCTGCCCATGGTCAAAAGGGCTAGCAATCTGGTAAATGTCAGAAACAGCCGGCAGGACGCGGCCAGACGCTGCACTCAGAGACAGGTGGACGAAGGCTGCTAAAGAGATTTCACCCCGAGCGCTGCCTCGGCAGCGGCTGCATTTTGTGAACATGTTGCTAGCAAGCTTTAAGATGTGCTGGGTGAGCAGGTGGGTTGCACTTGACCCTCCCATGTCCCCTGGCAGAATTACAAAGCGCTCTTCTCTGGGGAGATGCTGCCTATCTTGCAGGTAAGGGTGGATTTAATCAGTCTTCCCATCTGCCCCTTTTTCAAAAATCCTTTGCTCAGTTTGGAAGATCTCTGACCCGGTAGAGATGAGCAGTGGGGGTGGATGTCATTGTATCCCCTTTAGCTTTGCTGAGTGAGGGGATACACCCCTATTTTATGGGTAATCACTCCTCTCATTGCCTGTCTCCCCTTTTTATTTTGTCTTTCCCCACCACCCCCCCGGAATAATTGAGAATGTAAATTATATAATTATAAAATATGTTCTGTTATTGAAATGTGATTTTTGGCTTAAGGTGTTTCCTCTTCTGGCATTAATGTTTGGTACTGTTATAGGTTTTGAATGAAAGAAAGTGTAGAGAGAGTGGGTATATTTGATTCCAACTTTAGAAAGCCTGTGGTTGCCCTTGGGCTGCTTCCTCCCGGAGAGCCCTTGCTCCGTATCTCACAGACTTAGAGCTGGGACAGTTTGCTGCCGCGATAAAGAGACCCAGTTACTTTCTTTTAAGGAAATTTGATGGCATATAACATAGTGATATACATGGTTACATATGTTTGGGTGCCCCCAGGGAGGGAAGTGGAAAGTTTGACAATCCTGCGTATGTTTTCAGATGTTGAAGTTCATGAACTCTAAAGGACCAGGTGTCAAAATGGTTTTGTTTATGTGGTTTGGGAAAATTACAGTCTAAATGTAAATACAATCTAGGCTATCTTGATTTGCTGAAATATGTGTAGGGCCTGATAAGACAAATACTTAATAAATGTCTTTCGAATAATGTAAATGCTACAACCTAGAATTTAGTAGATATGTCTAAACTGGAAGTAACTCATAGTTTAGTTTCTCTGTGACTTTCTCAGTGTGTATCAAAACACACAAAGTAGTCAAATTCCAAGTACTTGAAGATGAGTATAACAGCCCAGATCCTAGAATCTAAAGAATGTGCTTAATATATTCAATGGCACACATTTAAATGACAGATTTCCCCAAAATCATTAACTCAGAACACATCACTTCATAAAATATTTTATTCAACAGCAATCCTTAAACATGAATCCGTAGGATGAATTTTGGGATTGAAGATGAGAATAACAAGTGGGTATGCTGAAAGTTAATGGTGGATATTTTTTTCCCTATTGAGTCAACCAATTTTATAGGAAAGAACAGTGTCCGCCAAATTTAAAGAAAACAAATAAACCCTAAAATAGTATGGTTGCTTTGATTCAGTTGGCACTGAGATTTTCTAAGTAAAGGAAAGAACTGGGTGGACATATATTTGTGGTGAGAGGATAGTTTTAGGGTTTTTTTGTTGTTCTTTTGGTGGGTGTGATGGATTTCTTTTGCTGTCATAATTTGTGATGTGAATTGAATGTGGTAGAAGTGATGGCCCTTAAATTTTTTTGATGTGTATGTGTTTGTGTTTATGTGTGTATAGAGGTTATTTACTTTTCACATGAATGAAAGAATTTAAATAATATAGTGGATTTCTCCCAGTCAAGCACTTAGCTTTGAGGTTAGTATATATTTTTATAGGGCCCCGTTTCTCTCATGTATTTTAGATTAGATCTGCTTATGATGAAGTATTTTCTCATGATAGTGATTCGTTTAAGACACTAAACTAATTTCTTTATGGATTGGTTATATATGTGTATATGAAATTCCTACACTTGGCTTAATGTGATCTATTTAAAGTAACATGAAGACTACTGTTAAGTTTTGGTGAGAAATCTGAATATTGTGAGTGGCTACAGGAACCATAACTGAAGACAAGTAATATGTAGAGTGTAGACTGCTACTGTATTATCTAAGTTATGGATATGAAAGGTAAAGTATATTTATCTACACATACTACAATAAATCTTAACAGTAACTGGTATGCAGAGAACATTTGAAAGGTAGTCCTGGCCAGACACAAGTCATTTGGCAGTGGCCTTGCCTAGTATATATTTTCAGGCCTGTCTGCACAAAGATGCTGGCATGTTAACCATGATTTCTATTCCAGGTGATGGATTTCTATCCAAGTAAGTGAGTGACTAAATATTTTCCGGTGGAATCTAGGCACCATAAAATCACTGAAGCCAAATAAAAAAGTTGTCGACCTTTCTAAAATGTAATTATAATAGCTTTGCGTACCACTATGACAGGAGAAATATTTCCACTTAGATCACCAAATAATGGAATGGGTTGAACCTAATTGGGAAAAAGAAAAGGTAATACGAGTATGCTGCTAATATTTCTTTTTATCGGCAGTAATGAATGTCTTACTGTATTTTTATGAATTTCCAGAAAACTTCCTGGTCATTAACAATAACTGAATACACTGATTCCACATCCAACTCTATCAAAGAAAACAAATCCAATCTGAACCCACTGAAAACCCATGCCATCATCACTTCATCTCATTTATTCTACACAGAACCAGTTGAGAAACCGAACACTTCACATTAGTTTATTTGTGTTACCCTAAGCAATTAGAGATGAATATGCCTTCCCAAGCGATATAAATGTGAGGCTCCCTTTGTGGCAGGTTGTTTAAATTTACAACATAAAGCTAGCATTTCCATCTCCAGTAAAATCCAAACAGACATTTAATTTTGGTGCATGACATTTCTGACTAAAATAGAGCCAGAAAAGGCTCTAGGACAGCTCTTATTGTTCATGAATTTGAACAAATTGGGGATCTGTGAATTTATAGCCAGGTTTTTCTGTACTATTGTTTAAAATAGCACACATGGAAAACACGCCATGGGTGTGTTGTAATTCAGCTTTAATGATGTAACACTTGGTTTCAGTCAGTTGTTGGAGGGCTGCAAGTGACATTGGTTTTGTGCTTCAGACGTTCCATGTAACTTAGCAATTATAGTAAGGCTTTCAATAATGGCTGTTGGCGGGATATCCGCAAGTGAAGTCATAGCAATTTTGAAAGAGAAAGCTAATAAAAATACACCTGCTTGTAGTGGAAAGTGAGCCTTTAATATCTCTGCTTTGAAGTTGGGCGAAGCCTTTGGTATTAACTAACAGATATTATGATGTAAGAATAATCCACTGCCCCAGGGGAGAGCAAGGTTGAAGTTACAAAAGACTGTTATTTTCTAATCACCTACTTTTCAGTCACTCTAATATCATGAAAGGAGAATAGAATGAGGTGATGTTTTTTTCTGAAATACCTCGAAGATATTACTGTTTGAAAGCAAATCGTAATTGTAAATATACAAGCTAGCACATACATATTCCTTAAACTAGTCAACAAGGGCATAAATAACACTTTTTAGTAAGTGTGTTTTTGTTGTCAGAGACTTCAGAATGATGTGAAATTTTACATTATAATATATCACTTCAAGATGACGTTTAAAGTTTCAAATTTTGCTTTATGAGGTTTTCTTTCTCCTTCCTACTTTTCCCTGGCCACTTCTAAAGTCATTTATTTATAGTTCTTTACATGTAAAAAAAAATGAGAAAATAAAGGTGTTTGTGAAGCTTCCTTTTACATCATTTGGAGTATTACTGCTCTCAGGAATCCTCTTTGTGATATGGGAAATTAATTTCCTCTGTTGTTCACTTGCTTCCTTCACACTTACTTGGGCTTACTTGTAGTCTATAGTAACTTTAATGGGAAATTTAAAACATTGAGTCCATAATAAATGCTGATATATTGACATCACTGGAAGAAGAGATATTTAAGGAATAAATACAGTTGGAATTTGGAAATTCTGCAGAGAAAAATGACTATTAAGTACCATACTACACTTACTTTTACCACTTTCCTGATACTTATTGCAATAATATTTTTAACTCTTAAGTGTGATGTCTAGATTAGTGTGAAATAATTTGTACAATCAATATTTTTCCAAGTGCTTTAAATATGGATGGTTTTCTGTAGTCATTTTCTCTACAAGTGAATTTTTGAACCCATGGCAGTAACTTTCTTTTTTTTTCTTCTTCTCTTTTTTTTTTCCTTTTCAATTCAGTAGTGCATCTCAATAGAGAGTATCAAGTAACCCAAAGGGTATACATTAGCACTTGTCAGGGCCACATCAACATGCTAAGCACATTGAAACTTATTACCAAGTTCAAAGAGAGTATATGGACTCTAAATCCCTTGTTAATGTGGTAAAGCATCATCATCAACGTGTTTGTTTTATTGAAAGGAAGTTACATTTTATTTCTCATTTATGAAATGGACTTTGATGTTTCTTTAAGCCAGAGGGATTTTTTTCCGCAGTTCATTTACTATATCAGCTAAGTGCACTCTTGTTAGAGAATGAGAAGTCTTTTTTGGGGGAAAGGAATAGAGTTGTTTTCTCTATA
Organism: Pseudorca crassidens; assembly: GCF_039906515.1. Taxonomy (NCBI): domain Eukaryota; kingdom Metazoa; phylum Chordata; class Mammalia; order Artiodactyla; family Delphinidae; genus Pseudorca; species Pseudorca crassidens. The sequence goes on from NC_090303.1 coordinate 39,512,064, forward strand.
GAATTTCCGTGTGTAATTTGCATTTAACTTTGAAAGTGGATTGTTGTTGCGTCTTGACACCTGCTGAGATGAGTATCCATTTCAGGCTACAAAGTGGGGCTCTGAAATAAATATCAGCAAGCTTGTTCAATTTTTTCAGCTGTGTCATCACATTAGTACGAGATATTATGGTAAAATAGAATTGAACTCAATTTTCTGGTTGTATGTTTGGACTATAAGCTTTTCCTTATGTATGCATAAGTATGCATCAAGAATTTCTATTGCCAGAGAGATTCCAAGGATTAAAAAAGGGAAACTGATCAATTTAACACTCATATGCCCAGAAAGCATCATGTAATTTATACCACAATGTGAGACATTGGTATTATTCTGTAATATCTGCCAGAGGATCGAGAGGTGAAATATAGTTTTAAATATCATTATGTAACAAAAATGTAAAATGTATTTTTATTTTGGTAATGAATATAAATATAAATTATTTGGGTAAATCATTTTATTTTGAATAATAGTAGTTATTTATTAAGCCCCAACTAAGTACCAGGCACTCTCTTGGGCCCCTGGCTTCATTTAGTTTATCTCATTTCATATTAACTATTCTTGGAATTTTACAGAATGGCCTTGTTTCGTATTTTGACTTGCCCAAGGTCATATAACTAATAAGCGGAAAAATCAGGATATCAGGTTAGGATGGGCCAGAAGCTGGAGGCGAGGTAGGCAAGGGAAAATGAGGTAAAATATCGGAAAGAGGATATAAGGAGAGAATATATTAAAGAAAAATGTAAGTGAAGTACACGGAATCCAGTGCCTGAAGATGTGGTCTTTTAAAATTTTTGTGAGAGTTCCTGATAAGAGAGATTTTGGTCTCAGGGGTGCTTTTGACAGTTGAAATCCATTCAGTTCCTCATGTTTGCTGCGTTCCTATGATAAACCAGAAGCAGGCACAGAGTAAACTCTCAGTAACAAAGAGAGGAGTCCTGACAGGGAGGAAGATGCCAGTGTCCAGTGAAGGTGTATATTAATCAACATTTTTTGCTCACAAAAAGACTGACATCATTTTTTTGTTTAGTGCAGTCTTCTGTGTCTTTTAGGACCCCAGGCTCCTTCCATCTTATGGTTTCTCCTCCCTCTCTTCTGAAGGAAGAGTAGAAGGGGAGGAGAAGATTGTCCACTAGAGGGCTTTAGGCCATGGTGGAAGCAGCACATATAACCTCTCCTCCCGTTTCATTGTCAGGACTTAGTCAGATGGCCATTCTTAATTAAACATGAAGCTGAAAAATACGATCAAGCCTAACAAGAGACAGCTATGTTTTAGCGAACACTTAGTCTTGGCTATAAGTTGCAAAAATCTATATGGTAGCAGAGCCTGTCCTGAGAGAGGTCTCTCTGTGTTTTTTGCTGTGTTTAAGCACCAGCCCCACCTCTCCCCCCTGCCCCAACATACAATTTTAATAGCACCTTTCGCAATCTTTTTAAGCACATACTGTGTGCTAGTCACTATACTAACCTCTTGGTTTACATTTCTTCATTTTATCCCCATAACAATTCCATAAGATATGTTACTCATGTTATAGTTATTTTGGCTACATAACAAGATATGCTAAATCTTAGTGGCTTAACAGTAGCAATCATTTATATTCTCATAGCTCCTTTGGGTCAGGAATTCAGGGAAGGCTTAGCTGGGCAGTCATTACTTAGCTGGGAGTCTATCTCTGCTGCAGTGGCAGTCATATGTTGGCTGGAGTTGAAGTCATCTAAAGGCTTGACTAGGACTGGAGGTCTTACTTCCAAGGCTTGAAAGATGAAACCGGTCATGGACTTGGTAACTTCAGTTCCTCTGTATCAGCCTGTCTTCTTGCTTGCTTAAATGTCTTTAAAACATGGCTTCTGGGTTGCCCAGAGTGAACAATCTAAGAGGTGAGGGGAGAAGCTGTTAATGCCTTTTATGACTAATTTGGAAGTCACACAATATCACTTCACCGTATTCTGTGGGTCACACAGGGCCAATCCTGATTCATTGTGGGAGGATCTTTTATATAACAGGATGACTACCAGAGGGATAGATCACTGGGATCATTTTGCAGGTTGATTCATACACTTCCATTTAGGAGGTAAGGATGGTGAGGCTTAAAGGAAGGTTAAGTGTATTGCTCAAGGTCACATAATTAGCAAGCCCATACCTGCACACAGAATGTTTGGCTTTAAAATTCATACTATTAACAATGAAAATACATGTCACTATGAGCAGATAAAGTACGTACGCATGTGTTTCTCCCAGAAAAAAATATGTGCAGCCAGTAAGCACAAACAGAAGCTAAAGCTACTATAGAAATTCAAATAGTTCAAATTTGAAATAAAGGGAGTGCTTAGTATCAGAAAAGCTCAGAACTTTCTTGCAACTCAGGTCTAGAAATTACAACATAAATGATTATCAAAATATTCTTTTTCCATACATACATATTGTATTAGTAAGTCATCAGTTCCTTTCTGGGTATTGAAATTAGCAGAGGAGGAGGGACTAGGTGAGGATTATAGTTAGGGTTGAATTTCAACCTTACCAAAAGCCCCTTTCTGGAGCCGGGACAATTGCTCCTATTTTTTTCTCCTCCCCCAAAGATAAAGTTAACTATTATCAACGGTTTTAAAGTGAAGCACAATTAGGCTGTGAGCCTAGGATTCTATTTTCTTAGACTATTTGTAAGTAGGTTGGCAGATGGATAATACTGTGAAATCCAGCTTATCATTGGTGATTACAATAAAAAGAATATGATGTTTAAACATTAATAGTCTCAAAAAGTTAAGAAATTGTTGTATAATGTCTTGTCGTTAAATTTAGTGTATCAAAAATAAATGATGCCATGCAATTCCATATGTTAGTGACATTTCCCCCTCCACCAGTCCATAAGCTACTCGAGCACAAGATACATGTCTCGTTTTATTTTCAGTCTCTGACATTACGTACAGAGTTAATACTCCACTAACTTTCGCGAGCTGCATCTTCACTCTCTACCAAACTCAACAAGAAAAGACATTCATGGAAGTGAATCTCCCTTATGCTCCTCCAGCAAATAGCATCCAAACTCCCACAGGAGAGTTTGAATCTGAAGCTACCGCTTCCTGTCCCATGATCACTCTGTTTCCCTTTCTGTAAAATGGAGAGTCAGGGACATTGGTTTTGAGACGATTAAATAGGATAATGAAGTTAATGAAGAGAACATTTCTAATACAGATAACAGTAAGTGACAACTGTAGTGACTATATAAAAATGGTACCTGCTAGTTGCTAGGTTATTCCACTCTGAAAGTAAAGATATATTTGAATCGTTCTTCTGTCATTTTCATTTCAGAAACAAATGTTTTTCCTTCAGGCAAGTACTCATTGTTTACCTGGCCCCAGGCTTCTTGATTATAGTCAATGTCTTGTCACGCTTTTTAGGAACTTCCAATTAGTTGTGGAGGTTTTCTCCCTCTGCCCTATCAAACTTTAACTGGAGATCCTCATGACCTCTCTTCTTATATTTCTGAAATTTTTAATAACTTGTTTTTATTAGCCGTTATTTAAGTCATTGAAAAAAATGCTTAGTGGGCATAACTGTGTGCCAGGAATTTTCTTAGTTTCTAGAGGTATGTCAGAAACAATACAAACAAAAACCAAAGCCCTCAGGGGGCTAACATTTTAGTAAAGAAAGAAAGACTGTAGAAATAGTTTAACAAAATACACCATGTGTTACATAGTGATAAGTCAGATGTGAGGAATAACAAAACAAGGGAAGTGAAGAGGGAACTGGGGAGGGAAGGACTGCAAGAGATGTGTGTGTTCCAGTAAACTCTCAGCAAACACCTGAAAAAGGTACAGGTGCAAACCATACAGTTATTTTAGGAAACAGGAGTCCAGGCAGAGAGAAAGGATAATTCTAAACCCTGCTATGAGAGGATGATTGGTGTGTTCAAGGAAGAGCTATAAGACCAATGGGACTGGAAAGGATGGATGGAAGGAGAGAGGAGTAGAAGATGCGTCGAAGAAGTAACATGGGAACAGAGTTCATCAAGACTTATTGGCTAGTATTAGGGATACATGGGAAAATATTGGAAATTTTTGAGCAGAAGAGTAATGTGATATGACTTAACCTTTCAAAAATCACTCGAGGTGGTGCAGTGGTTAAGAATCCACCTGCCGATGCAGGGGACACGGGTTCTGGGAAGATCCTGGTCTGGGAAGATCCTACATGCCACAGAGCAACTAAACCTGTGCACCACAACTACTGAGCCTGCGCTCTAGAGCCCGTGAGCTACAACTACTGAGTCGGTGAGCCACAACTACTGAAGCCCACGCGCCAAGAGCCCATGCTCTCCAACAAGAGAAGCCACCACAATGAGAAGCTGGTGCACCGCGACGAAGACCCAACACAGCCAATAAATTAATTAATTAAATTTTTAAAAAATCACTTGAAAACTTAGCTTTAAAAGGAATATTGATTGACTATTTTGAAGTAAAAGCATATGAGTTTCCTTCGCCTGTGTAAAACCCTCAGTGACTGCTTCTGGGCATCAGGCTTAGTATAAGATCCTTTTTGATTAGCTTCTCCAACGCCAGATTTTTCTTTCAGTTATCCTGGTATCTTCCTCTTTGAAGGAATGCATTTTTCAGAGTTACTCTAGCCTGAGTACAGGCTACTCATGTGGGAAATAGCTCCTTCCCTTGTTCTTCAGTGACAATCCTCTTTTTAAAATTTGCCCGAATTTTTAATAGCTTAAGAAATCAGCTTACCATTGTCTCATGGAGGCCTCTACTCTCTCGCTCCTACTTCCAAACTATATACACCCCAAAGGTAGATAACCTTCCTGTAGTAGCGCGTTGTAGTTTATATTTCCTATATCATTGTGCTATAATTGTCTCTTTTCTACCCTTTTCTTTTGCATTAAACTCCTAAGTTTCATAACTGAGTTGCAATAAAGGATATGCAGCCTCCTTAACTCAGTGGCTGACACACTGTTGGTGCTGAACAAATGATCTTTGCATGTGAGCAAGTGAGGCTCCAGGAAGATGCATTAGGCTAAGTCTGGTCATCCGTACACTTGCTCCTTTTCTTTCTGGAATTCAGGTTCAAGTAGTCTTTTTGGTAGCTGATACAGTCTCCCTATCCCAAGGTGTTTTGTCTCCTCAAACACTGGTTCCTCCTTCTTCTCTGATCTCTAGCCTCAAGGATTTTTCATTTTTAGTGTTCTTTCTCCTAATTGCAAATATAAAACAGAAAATATAGGTGGTCTTCAACAGAAATATAGGTGTTCAACAGAGAAGGTGACTTCAACAGAGAAGTCACAAAACATTTCTTCCATACATAGTAAGTTGAGAACAGAGCTGAGTTGCTATGTGTATTCTAGGCAGTTAACTAGACCTACTCTTAAGCTAAGAGGTTCATTCCTGTACAAGGGCTTCATAACACTACAAATTTCTCAATTATGCTTTGCCTCAGCATAATTACAAATACTAAACATTGTGAACTTTCAGGATTGATCAAAAAGAATTGAAATAATTTACATTAAATCCACAAAAGCCAAAATTCTATTCTCTGGAACGTTGTAAACTTTGCAGCATTTCACAAAATCTTTCCTATGTTAGTGCTGGGACTACAGTTTTTAAATCTTTTCCAAGATAATACCTGGCAGTCTGACAAGTTGAATTACTGAAGGCAGGATGCAGCAAATCTCTGTTTTTTTTCTTTTTCGCCATACCTGTTGCACACACAGAAACCCTTCTCCTATGATTACCCTACTTCCCAGAGGCCTAAAGATGCAACCCACAACAAATGGATGGTATCTGTTTGTCTCAAGTAGGCCATTTGCATTTTTGAAGTTGATGTCCATTCCAAAGTGGTGATCCTAGAGTTTTGTCATCTCCTCACAAGAGAGAAGGCCACTTCTTTAAGTGAAATCATTATAACCACATGTAACAGATACTATATGATCAAGATCAAGAATGAATGTTTCATATGATCAGTCGGTTCAGAAAAAAATAAGAAAAATGGAGGTAGAATAATCTTTAAAGCATTATTGAAAGCTCTGGAGAAGTCTTTGCACAACAGATAGAACATTGAGAGGCAGGTATACAAGTAAAGAGGTCTGTGGGTTTTGTGTTGGAGAATCTATATTCAGGAAAGGAGACTCTAAAGAGACAAAGTAATGTCAACTTTGAATTAATTTACATTTTGCCAGGATACTACAGGCTAAAAATCGCCTATTTCCCCTTCCCTCCATTCATATTAAACTGCTCTATGTCAGTTTCTAAGTAATGAAATATGGCCAAATGTAAACTTGGTGAGAATTTTGCCGTATAGATGCCCAGGCTCCATCTAGTGGCAGAAGGTAACTGTAAGTTTTTACCATTTTCCCAGAGCCTTAAAAAAATATATTTAATAGAGTTTGCATCTTGAGGACACTATGAATTAAGTTTTATATTCTTTCTAAGAAACAGTAATATCCAAGGTTAAAAACTTGTTTCCACCATATTAGTTTTGTACCACTTCTAATGAGACTATTTTATTTCTTCTGCTTTATAAAATTTAACCTACACAGTAATTACAATGAATATCCATTTTTGTAAGTTTTTGTTCTTTTGGTTTCTTCATTTTTTTTTGTCATTCAAGAGGACAAACACAAATTGCACAATCAAGCTAAGATGCCATAAATTGTCTCATGGTTCAAAAAATTATAAAGCTTATGAACAAAAAATAATAATAAATTAATGAAACAATGATGTAATTAAAGAAAGTTAGAACTGGGTGAAAAATCTAAGTTGACTAGCTAAAAGTGAGATACGAAGTGGTAAAGTACAATACTATATTTTCAATTTAAGCATTTTACTTCTTACATGGTATTTCTTTCAGTGTCTTGAGTTGTTATTTTCTCCTGTTTCAACAGTTTTTTCCTTAAATATATTTTAAAGTCCTGATGAATTAAGGTATTGTCATTTACCTGTGTGTACATACATATGATTGTGTGTGTGTGTGTGTGTGTGTGTGTGTGTGTGTGTAGGGTGTTTTACTCTTTATCAGATCAGTTTGGATGTGAATTTTGTGAGGGAAGTTAGTTTAAAAAAACAGTTATCTTACCAGCTTTTTATAGTAAATTTTAATCTGAGATTATATGTAAAATTTAATACATAATTTAATTTAAATACTAAACATATACTTGTTAATATTTATAATTACGTATATCTGAAAATATTAGATAAAATAGATACAATTTATTCACTTCTAAAACCTTCCCAATAAAAGTGTCATTGCAAATTTAACATGCATTTTGGTTTGGATATAAAATCTGAGCATCTCTGCGTAAGACCAACTCTATATATCTATTATAAAAGATTGGGAGTATTTCAGTATCCTACCTCAATATTTCAGTAGGTTGCTGTAGCATGGAATCAGAGATATATCAATTGTTTAAATAAAGAAACCATGAAGAACAACAAATGTTTTTAAATAAAACTGGAAAAATCAGTATAATTTGACAGCATCCCTCCTACCATCTCCATATTAAATATTCGTATTGTACACACTGTATTTTTCCTCTCAGTTTTTCTCTTACCCCCTTAAAAGGAAGGTAATGGGATTTCTCCCATGATGGTTATTATTTTCCCAGTATGCCTTCCTCTAATTCTTTCATATCAAAGAATTAAAAAACAAAATAATACAAATATATATACAAAAACTTGAACAGTCAATTAATTCGTTTCTGACTATTGGAACACATTCTTAAGGTAAATTGCCTGTATCGGTGCAGATTATTTAATAAATTTGTTCTGCTCTTAACTATACTATGAAAACCAAGATTTTTCTTTATCAATATATTTGCTTATCGTCTTTTTATATTGGAAGTTTAAAAGAGTTCTTATTACTCCAAAGATTGTACTATTCTTTAAGTATGAGGTTTTTATTTAAGCATTAGGTATGCCTAATTTCTATTCTTTAATTGTTTTTTAGGTTATACAGGTTGATCTTCATAGTTATGTGTATATGGCTTACTATTTTCTTTACACAGAAAAAAGTTAATATAGTATATTTAAATCAGAATTTACCAGTCCTGATAACTTGTGCTTTTACTCTCTTCACCTCTTACTGGCCCATTCCTATCCCATTTGGTATGACATACTTCTGACAATTTTTCATTAAGATTCATAAAGTGTATTTGATTTTTCAATTGACATTTGCTAATGATGTATTATTGCATTTTTCTTAGTAAACATATATTTCTATTCAACGAGGAAATAAAGTTTCCTGTAGTAATTAAAAATTTTTTAACATCTTTATTGGAGTATAGTTTCTTTTCAATGTTGTGTTAGTTTCTGCTGTATAACAAAGTGATTCAGCTATATGTATACATATATCCCCATATCCCCTCCTTCTTGCATCGCCCTCCCACCCTCCCTATACCACCCCTCTAGGTGGTTGCAAAGCACCGAGCTGATCTCCCTGTGCTATGCAGGTGCTTCCCACTAGCTATCTGTTTTACATTTGGTAGTGTATATATGTCCATGCCACTCTCTCACTTTCTGCCAGCTTACCCTTCCCCCTCCCCATATCCTCAAGTCCATTCTCTACATCTGCGTCTTTATTCCCGTCCTGCTCATAGGTTCATCAGAACCTCTTTTTTTTTTTTTAGATTCCATATATGTGTGTTAGCATACGGTATTTGTTTTTCTCTTTCTGACTTCACTCTGTATGACAGACTCTAGGTCCATCCACCTCAATACAAATAGCTCAATTTCATTTCTTTTTATGGCTGAGTAATATTCCATAGTATATATGTGCCACATCTTCTTTATCCAACCTAAGTTGATGGACACTTAGGTTGCTTCCATATCCTGACTATTGTAAATGGTGCTACAATGAACATTGTGGTACATGACTCTTTGAATTATGGTTTCCTCAGGGTCTGTGCCCAGTGGTGGGATTGCTGAGTCATATGATAGTTCTATTTTTAGTTTTTTAACGACCTACATACTGTTCTCCATTGTGGCTATATCAATTTACATTCTCACCAACAGTGCAAGAGAGTTCCCTTTTCTCAACACCGTCTCCAACGTATATTGTTTGTAGATTTCTTGATGATGGCCATTCTGACCGATGTGAGGTGATACCTTGTAGTTTTGATTTGCATTTCTCTAATGATTAGTGATGTTGAGCATCCTTTCATGTGTTTGTTGGCAACTGTATATCTGCTTTGGACAAACGTCTATTTAGATCTTTTGCCCATTTTTGGATTGGGTTGTTTGTTTTTATGATATTGAGCTGCATGAGCTGCTTATATATTTTGGAGATTAATCCTTTGTCAGTTGCTTTGTTTGCAAATATTTTCTCCCATTCTGAGGGTTGTCTTTTCCGTCTTGTTTATGGTGTCCTTAGCCGTGCAAAAGCTTTTAAGTTTCATTAGGTCCCATTTGTTTATTTTTGTTTTTATTTCCATTTCTCTAGGAGGTGGGTCAAAAAGGATCTTGCTGTGATTGATGTCATAGAGTGTTCTGCCTATGTTTTCCTCTAAGAGTTTGATGGTGTCTGGCCTAACATTTAGGTCTTCTTTTTTTTTTTTTTTGCGGTATGCGGGCCTCTCACTGCTGTGGTCTCTCGTGTACGGGGCACAAGCTCCGGACACGCAGGCTCAGCGGTCATGGCTCACGGGCCCAGCCACCCCGCGGCATGTGGGATCCTCCGGGACCAGGACACGAACCAGTGTACCCTGCTTCGGCAGGCAGACTCTCAACCACCGTGCCACGAGGGAAGCCTTTCTCTTTTTTTAACATCTTTATTGGAGTATAATTGCTTTACAGTGGTGTGTTACTTTCTGTTTTATAACAAAGTGAATCAGTTATACATATACATATGTTCCCATATCTCTTCCCTCTTGTGTCTCCCTCCCTCCCACCCTGCATATCCCACCCCTCGAGGTGGTCACAAACTACCAAGCTGGTCTCCCTGTGTTATGTGGCTGCTTCCCACTAGCTATCTATTTTACGTTTGGTTGTGTATATATGTCCATGCCACTCTCTCACTTTGTCACAGCTTACCCTTCCCCCACCCCATATCCTCAAGTCCATTCTCTAATAGGTCTGTGTCTTTATTCTCATCTTAACCCTAGGTTCTTCATGACCTTTTTTTTTTTTTCCTTAGGTTCCATATATATGTGTTAGCATACGGTATTTGTTTTTCTCTTTCTGACTTACTTCACTCTGTATGACAGACTCTAGGTCCATCCACCTCACTACAAATTTCTCAATTTCGTGTCTTTTTATGGCTGAGTGATAATCCATTGTATATATGTGCCACATCTTCTTTATCCATTCATCTGATGATCGACACTTAGGTTGCTTCCATGTCCTGGCTATTGTAAATAGAGCTGCAATGAACATTTTGGTACGTGACTCTTTTTGAATTATGGTTTTCTCAGGGTATATGCCCAGTAGTGGGATTGCTGGGTCGTATGGTAGTTCTATGTTTAGTTTTTAAAGGAACCTCCCTACTGTTCTCCATAGTGGCTGTATTAATTTACATTCCCAGCAACAGTGCAAGAGGGTTCCCTTTTCTCCACATCCTCTCCAGCACTTATTGTTTCTAGAGTTTTTTGATGATGGCCATTCTGACCGGTGTCAGATGATATCTCATTGTAGTTTTGATTTGCATTTCTCTAATGATTAATGATGTTGAACATTCTTTCATGTGTTTGTTGGCAATCTGTATATCTTCTCTGGAGAAACTTTTATTTCGGTCTTCTGCCCATTTTTGGATTGGGATGTTTGCTTTTTGTTATTGAGCTGTATGAGCTGCTTGTGAATTTTGGAAATTAATCCTTTGTCAGTTGCTTGATTTGCAAATATTATCTCCCATTCTGAGGGTTGTCTTTTGGTCTTGTTTATGGTTTCCTTTGCTGTGCAAAAGCTTTGGATTGGAAGAATCAACATTGTGAAAATGAATCTACTACCAAACGCAATCTGCAGATTCAATGAAATCCCTATCAAACTACCACTGGCAGTTTTCATAGAACTAGAACGAAAAATTTCACAATCTGTATGGAAACACAAAAGACCCCGAATAGCCAAAGCAATCTTGAGAACGAAAAATGGAGCTGGAGGAATCAGGCTCCCTGACTTCAGAGTATACCACAAAGCTACAGTTATCAAGACAGTATGGTACTGGCACAAAAACAGGAATATAGATCAATGGAACAGAATAGAAAGCCCAGAGATAAACCCACGCACATATGGTCCCCTTATCTTTGATAAAGGAGGCAAGAATATAGAGTGGAGAAAAGACAGCCTCTTCAATAAGTGGTGCTGGGACAACTGGACAGCTACATGTAAAAGTATGAAATTAGATCACTCCCTAACACCAAACATAAAAATAAACTCAAAATGGATTAGAGACCTAAATGTATGGCCAGACACTATAAAACTCTTAGAGGAAAACGTAGACAGAACACTCTATGACATAAATCACAGCAAGATCCTTTTGACCCACCTCCTAGAGAAATGGAAATAAAAACAAAAATAAACAAATGGGACCTAATGAAACTTAAAAGCTTTTGCACAACATTTAGGTTTCCTCCATTCTATTTCCAAGACTTTGGTCAACATTACTATCATTACTCTGAATTCTTTTTCAGGTAGACTGTCTATTCCCTCTCCATCTGTTTGTACCATCTTTAATTTCTTTCTTCAGTGTCTTATAGTTTTCTGCATACAGGTCTTTTCTCTCCTTAGGTAGGTTTATTCTTAGGTATTTTATTCTTTTTGTTGCAGTGGTAAATGGGAGTGTTTCCTTAATTTCTCTTTCAGATTTTTCATTGTTAGTGTATAGGAATGCAAGAGATTTCTGTGCATTAATTTTGTATCCTGCTACTTTACCAAATCCATTGATTAGCTCTAGTAGTTTTCTGGTAGCATCCTTAGGATTCTCTATATATAATATAATGTCATCTGCAAACAGTGACAGCTTTACTTTTTCTTTTCCAATTTGGATTCCTTTTTTTCTTTTTCTTCTCTGATTGCTGTGGCTAATACTTCCAAAATTATGTTGAATAATAGTGGTGACAGTGGACAACCTTGTCTTCTTCCTGATCTCAGTGGAAATGGTTTCAGTTTTTCACCATTGAGAATGATGTTGGCTGTGGGTTTGTCACATATGGCCTTTATTTCTTTGAGGTAGATTACCTCTATGTCTACCTTCTGGAGAGTTTTTATCATAAATGCATGTTGAATTTTGTCAAAAGCTTTTTCTGCATCTATTGAGATTATCATATGATTTTTATTCTTCAATTTGTTAATATGATATATCACATTGATTGATTTGTGTAAATTGAAGGATCCTTGCATTCCTGGGATAAACCCTACTTGATCATGGTGTATGATCCTTTTAATGTGCTCTTGGATTTTGTTTGCTAGTATTCTGTTGAGGATTTTTGCATCTATGTTCATCGCTGATACTGGTCTGTAGTTTTCTTTTTTTGTGATGTCTTTGTATGGTTTTGGTATCAGGGTGACGGTGGCCTTGTAGAATGAGTTTGGAAGTGTTCCTCCCTCTGCTATATTTTGGAAGAGTTTGAGAAGGATAGATGTTAGCTCTTCCCCAAATGTTTGATAGAATTCGCCTGTGAAGCTAACTTGTCTTGGGCAGGAAGTCACCTTGTCATGGGTTTGTTGCAAGATTTTTAATCACAGTCTCAATTTCAGTGCTTGTGATTGGTCTGCTTATATTTTCTCTTTCTTCCTGGTTCAGTCTCAGAAGGTTGTGCTTTTCTTAGAATTTTTCCATTTCTTCCAGGTTGTCCATTTTATTGGCATATAGTTGCTTGTAGTAATCTCTCATGACCCTTTGTATTTCTGCAGTGTCAGTTGTTACTTCTCCTTTTTCATTTCTAATTCTATTGATTTGAGTCTTGTCCCTTTTTTTCTTGATGAGTCTGGCTAATGGTTTATCAGTTTTGTTTATCTTCTCAAAGAACCAGCTTTTAGTTTTATTGATCTTTGCTAATGTTTCCTTCATTTCTTTTTCATTTATTTTTGATCTGATCTTTATGATTTCTGCTAACTTTGGGAGTTTTTGTTCTTTCTGTAATTGCTTTAGGTGTAAGGTTAGGTTGTTTATTTTAGATGTTTCTTGTTTCTTGAGGTAGGATTGTATTGCTATAAGCTATCCTCTTAGAACTGCTTTTGTTGTATCCCATAGGTTTTGGGTCGTTGTGTTTTCATTGTCATTTGTTTCTAGGTATTTTTTGGTTTCCTCTGATTTTTTCAGTGATCTCTTGGTTATTTAGTAGTTTATTGTTTAGCCTCCATGAGTTTGTATTTTTTACAGAATTTTTCCTGTAACTGATGAGTACTCTCATAGCATTGTGGTCAGAAAAGATACTTGATATGATTCTAATTATCTTAAATTTACCAAGGCTTGATTAGTGACCCAAGTTATGATCTAGCCTAGAGAATGTTCCATGAGCACTTGAGAAGAAAGTGTACTCTGTTGTTTTTGGATGGAATGTCCTATAAATATCAATTAAGTCCATCTTGTTTAATGTATCATTTAAAGCTTGTGTTTACTTATTTTCATTTTGGATGATCTGTCCATTGGTGAAAGTGGGTGTTAAATTCCCCTACTATTATTGTGTTACTGTTGATTTCCCCTTTTATGGCTGTTAGCATTTGCCTTATGTATTGAGGTGCTCCTATGTTGGGTGCATAAATATTTACAATTGTTATATCTTCTTCCTGGATTGATCCCTTGATCATTATGTAGTGTCCTTCTTTGTCTCTTATAATAGCCTTTATTTTAAAGTCTGATACAAGAATTGCTACTCCAGCTTTGTTTTGATTTCCATTTGCATGGAATATCTTTTCTATCCCCTCACTTTCAGTCTGTATGTGTCCCTAGGTCTGAAGTGGGTCTCTTGTAGACAGCATATATAGGGGTCTTGTTTTTTATCCATTCAGCCCGTCTATGACTTTTGGTTGGAGCATTTAATCCATTCACATTTAAGGTAATTATCAATATGTATGTTCGTATTACCATTTTCTTAATTGTTTTGGGTCTGTTTTTGTAGTTCTTTTCCTTCCCTTGTGTTTCCTGCCTAGAGAAGTACTTTAACATTTGTTGTAAAGCTGGTTTGGTGCTGTTGAATTCTCTTAGCTTTTGCTTGTCTGTTAAGGTTTTTATTTCTCCATCGAATCTGAATGAGATCCTTGCTGGGTAGAGTAATCTTGGTTGTAGGTTTTTCCCTTTTGTCACTTTAAATACGTTCTGTCATTCCTTTCTGGCTTGCAGAATTCCTGCTGAAATTTCAGCTGTTAACCTTATGGAGATTCCCTTGTATGCTATTTGTTGCTTTTCTCTTGCTACTTTTAATATTTTTTCTTTGTATTTAATTTTTGAAAGTTTGATTAATATGTGTTTTGGTGTGTTCTCCTTGGATTTATCCTGTATGGGACTCTCTGTGCTTCCTGGACTTGACTATTTCCTTTCCCATGTTATGGAAGTTTTCAACTATAATCTCTTCAAATATTTTCTGTCCCTTTTGATTTTCTCTTCTTTTTGTGGGACCCCTATAATTCGAATGTTGGTGCGTTTAATGTTGTCCTGAGGTCTCTGAGACTGTCCTCAATTCTTTTCATTCTTTTTTCTTTATTCTGCTCTGTGGTAGTTATTTCCACTATTTTATCTTCCAGGTCACTTATCTGTTCTTCTGCCTCATTGTTCTGCTATTGATTCCTTCTAGAGAATTTTTAGTTTCATTTATTGTGTTGTTCATCATTGTTTGTTTGCCCTTTATTTCTTCTAGGCGCTTGTTAAGCATTTCTTGTATTTTCTCCATTCTATTTCCAAGATTTTGGTCATCATTACTATCATTACTCTGAATTCTTTTTCAGGTAGACTATTTCCTCTTCATATGTTTGGTTTGGTGGGTTTTTACCTTGCTCGTTCATCTGCTGCATATTTCTCTGTCTTCTCATTTTGTTTAACTTATTGTGTTTGGGGTCTCCTTTTCGCAGACTGCAGGTTTGTAGTTCCCATTGTTTTTGGTGTCTGCCCCCAGTGGGTGAGGTTGGTTCAGTGGCTTGTGTAGGCTTCCTGGTGGAGGGGACTGGTGCCTGTGTTCTGGTTGGTGGGGCTGGATCTTTTCTCTCCGTTGGGCAGGACCACATCCTGTGGTGTGTATTGGGGTGTCTATGACCTTATTATGATTTTAGGCAGTCTCTTTGTTAATGGGTGGGATTGTGTTCCTGTCTTACTGTTTGTTTGGCATGGGGCGTCCAGCACTGGAGCTTGCTGGCCATTGGGTGGAGCTGGGTCTTGGCGTTGAGACAGAGATCTCTGGGAGAGCTGTCACCAATTGGTCCAATGTCCTGAACTCGGCTCTCCCACCTCAGAGTCTCAGTCCTGACGTCAGGCCAGAGCACCAAGACCCTGTCCGCCACATGGCTCAGAACAAAAAGAAGAGATAACTAAATTAATTAATTAATTAATAAAAATTAAAAAGTAATAAATAAAAAAATTAAGAAAAATTATTAACATAAAAAATAATTTTAAAAAAGAGAGAGCAACCAAACCAATAAACAAATCCACCAGTGATAACAAGTGCTAAAAACTAAACTAAGAGAAACATAAATATCAGAAACAAATCAGTCATAGACAGGAAACCGCAAGTGTACATTTGCTCCTAAAGCCCACCGCCTCAATTTTGGGATACTTCGTTGTCTCTTCAGGTATTCCACACATGAAGGGTACATCAAGTTGCTTGTGGGGATTTAATCTGCTGCTACTGAGGCTGCATGGAGAAATTTCCCTTTCTGTTCTTTGTTCCCACAGCTCCTGGGGTTCAGCTTTGGTTTTGGCTCCGCCTCTCTTTGTAGGTCGCCCTCAGGCATCTGTTCCCTGCCCGCACAGGACAGGTTTAAAGCAGCGGCTGATTAGGGGCCTCTGGCTCCTTCAGGTCAGGGGGAGGGAGGGGTACGGAATGCAGGGTGAGCCTGCAGCAGCAGAGGCCACCATGACTTTACAATAGCCTGAGGTGCGCCGTGTGTTCTCCCGGGGAAGTTGTCCCTGGATCCCGGGACCCTGGCAGTGGCGTTCTGCACAGGTTCCTGGGGGGGTATGGATAGTGACCTGTGCTCGCACACAGGATTCTTGGTGGCTGCAGCAGCAGCTTAGCGTTTCATGCCCGTCTCTGGGGTCCAAGCTGATAGCCGCGGCTCGCACCCATCTCTGGAGGTCGTTTAGGCGGTGCTCTGCCTTCTTTGGGCAGACAGGGAAGGAATCTCCTCTCCTCGTGCACCCTGAAACAATGGTCCCTTGCCTCTTAGGCAGGTCCAGACTTTTTCCCGGACTCCCTCCCAGCTAGCCATGGTACACTAGCCCCCTTCAGGCCGTGTTCATGCAGCCAACCCCAGTCCTCTCCGTGGAATCCGACCTCTGAAGCCCGAGCCTCAGCTCCCAGCCCCCACCTGCCCTGGCAGGTGAGCAGACAAGCCTCTCAGGCTGGTGAGTGCTGGTGAGCACCAGTCCTCTGTGCGGGAACCTTTCCGCTTTGCCCTCTGCACCCCTGTTGCTGTGCTCTCCTCTGTAGCTCCGAAGCTTCCCCCTGACACCCGCAGTCTCCACCAGTGATGGGGCTTCCTAGTGTGTGGAAACCTTTCCTCCTTCACAGCTCCCTCCCAGAGGTGCTGGTCCCATCCCTATTCTTTTGTCTCTGTTTTTTCTTTTGCCCTACCCAGGTACGTGGGGATTTTCTTGCCTTTTGGGAAGTCTGAGCTCTTCTGCCTAGAATTTTTTTTTTTTTAAGCCTAACCTATTTTGCTTAGTTTATTTCCATTTTCAATAACTTTATTACTCTAGAAAACCCAGTAGGAAAAAGAATAAACACCTAATTTTCCATTGTCATAGCCCAAGATTTTCGGCTCTGAAGAGAGGGTCTGGTATGCAGGTTAAAGCAGAAAAAAATAGCCAGCTTACTAGCCTATGGAGAGTAATAACCAATCTACCCATATTTTCAGAATCTCCTTAAATTCAAGTCACAGAAAAAAAAGTATTGAAGCCAAATCTCAGGTCTCATTTGTCTTTCTTTTTACTATTAAAGTTTATTTTTGTTGAATAGATGTCTTCTAAATGTAGCAGTGATACATGTCTTTTAAAATTTTTATATCTTGCACTGTTAAATGCAAAATTTTCAGCAAATGGTTTTATCTACAAATGCAAACTGTAGAGATGCGTCCTTTCTTTATCATGCAGTCGTCTTTTGCCTCTGCCCCCTGACCCAAGAAAACCCTCAAGAGCTCCATTCTTAGTTAATGTTGGACATACCTGTTCTTATTTGGAGGTGATGATGTATATATAAGCATTTGCCACCAACAGATCCTCGCCATTGCTTCGTGTAAGAATGTATCCCACTTGGAAACCTTTAGTGCCAGTTGTGTTTAGAATCCGGTATATTTTAGAGCTTTTAAAAGGTACATGTACCATGTATTATGCAACACCCCTAGGGGGTCTGTTGCAGCACCCTTAGTCCAGCAATCAATACTTTTTGTAGCAAATTTGCCAGCCAAAAAAAAAAAAAAACAATGGGGGGCAAATTTTTGTCTAAATGAAGAATACTAACAGCCTTCTGTCAATTCCAGTTAAGTTCTATGGCAGAATAAATTAAGAAACATGCACGTACACACAGACATAACAGGTGGATTTCAGAGCTTTTGAATTTCATACAAGAATTGTAAATTGTACAAAGAATCATCTCTGGAGGTGTCTCCATCTCTCTCTGCCAGAATAGGGGCTTGAATGAAATGGGGTGAGTGGACTTAGAGTTAGTTTCTTAGCAGAGTTATTTAAGACAATTTCCATAACATTTAGCTTCACGTTAAAAAAGTCATACCACATTTAAACTTTGTGTTTTTAAAGACTAAAAAAACTTGCTATATAACCCAAATGTAACATATATTTGACAATTATGTTAAACACAGTCGTTTTCTTAATTTGATTTCTCTGATCAGAAAGGGAAAGCTTGTGCTTTTTCTGTTTTTCTAATTTGGAGATTGTTTTTTCAAGCTCATTTATATCCATGCATTTAATAGGACTTATGTAGCACTCTGTGACATCTATCATCTCATTTAATAATGGCTGTCAGTTCATTTCCCAGTAAAGACAGGGAAAACAAGAATGTTGAGCTACTTTGGAAATCTAGCCATTAAGGAAATAAATCCTCTCTAAGTTTATATTTAATGTTCCTTTTTATTATTTTCATATTATGAAAATGCAATGTGAACATTTTAATGTGTAAATGGAGAGTTGAGTGATTTAATGCCCTTTTTTTTCTCTTTATACAAACTTAACTATAACTCACTTAGAATATTTAAAGGCAAAATTTCTATTCAATTGTAGAACTAGTATGAGAAGGCTTGGGAAAAGAATCAAGGTATTAGAATTTTCACCTACAGAGGTGACTATGTTACAGCTTCTCTGGCTACTTTGAAGATTTTGTCTTTGGTGTTGTGCAGTTTCACTAAAATACATCTGGTTTTAGATTCTTTTTATTTATTTGTTTAGGATTCTCTGGGTTTCTTAAAGTTATGAATTGATGTCTTTAATCAGTTTGGGAAATTTTTGCCTTTAATCCCTTTAAATACTGCTTCTGATGCAGTCTCTCTGCCATCTCATCCTAAAACTCTAATTAAACGTATTTTAAAACTTCATTATTGTGTCCTTTTACACTCCCTTCTGTTTCATCCTCCCACCTTCACTCCTTGTCCTCTACCTCCTGAATTTTACTGTGGATTGACTTTTTAGGCTTACACTCGACTTCATCTGTTTTTACTTCGTGTATGTCTAATTTGCTCCAAAGCAAAAACCACTGAATTGTTGTATTTTTTGTTTCTATATCTAGCCAGTTTTTTTTCATATCTTTTATGTAACTTTACCATTTTCCATCGACAAAACTGAAGCTTGGCATATACCTCCTTAAAAATATTAAAGATGTGTATGTATAATCTATGTCAAATAATACCAATATCTTTTAGTACTTGAGATTCTATTCTGTTGTCTTTCATTTCTCTTGCTTCTCATTCATGGAGTCTTCTCTCCTATGTTTCTGGTGTTTTTTAAATGTGCGATAGATATTAAATTTAAAGTTTAATTTATAGAGATCAATGAGTCCTAGGAAAATCCACCAAAGAGGATCTTAAATTACCATTGGCATAGTCTCTAACAATCCAGGCAACCTTAACTCAACCTTGAGGCATGATATTTTCTACATACATGTTTCAAAGCCAAGCTTCACAGCATGCAAAGCATGGTTTACTTGGTTTATCCAGTCAGTCCTAGGATGCATCCCTTTGGTCTTCAGTTCAAGTTCAGAGTTGATTCACCAGGGTCACTCCTTTGGGAGACCCTAGACTTTGATTTTCTTCCTCCATCCTCTCCCAGTTGGTAAATTCAGTGAGAGCAAGAGAATCCTGAATGTTGGACTCACTTCTCTGGATTTCCATCCTCTCCCATTGCTTGCTCTGATAATGCCACACAAGCATTCTTTAATTTCCCCCAAAATATTTTAAAATGATTTTGTCACACTTTTTTAGTTTCTTCACTGGAGGAGTGATTACCAAGATTGCCATTCGTCAAAGAGGAAGTTCCATAGGAAGGCATCAACAATCAACTTTGTGTAGAATAGAAATGAGTAGGAGGAATTTAGGTCAGGACAAGGCTGGTAGAGGAAAAAGAGGGTGAAGGAAAAGCCCCACTGAGAGATTTTGGCAATAATCAGTGGTGGAAGTAGGAATAAAGTAGGATCATGGAAGTCAAAGGGAGAAAGAGTTTCAAGAAGAGCTAATGAGTAGCACTGTAAGAATGACCAAATAGGATGAGTACTGAGCAAAGGGTAACTGAATTTGGTAATTAGGAAAGCATTAGAGAATTTAATGTGAACAACTTCAAGACTAATTTTAGGGTTTTCTGAATTACTAGTTAGGTAAAAAAGCATATTTACCAGCTTCTTTAAGAAGCTGGGTAATGGCAAGAAAAGAAAAAGGGTTTTGAGACAATGTAGGACATAATTCCAGTCCATATGTTTTAAAACATTTTAAATTAAATCATACCATGATTAAATTGGAATTAAATTTCTTCGTGAATGGACTCCACGGATGATGCTTACCAAACCAATCCTAAAATCTGACAAGACATATAAGAGAAATTTCTTTTAAGCTTGGAAGAAAAATAGTATTAGATCTTCCATATTTTTCTTAATTTGATAATATTTAATTTCTGTGAACTCATCTGCAAACATATCCACCTGTCCGAAAATATGGTTTAGGAATTCAAGACCAGCAAGGTATTTTTATCTTTAAATGGATACATTTTAAAATAATATCATTTTGAGAGATACAGTATATATCCAAGGCTCTTATCTTTATCAGCAGAAACCTGAACTTGATTGCCTTGTGTTAGAATAAAACTCACATGATGGACAGTTCTGAGACTTTTTAATCTTTTTTATTTGTGTATAACAAAGAATACAGAGCGAAGTCAGAAGGAGAGAAACAAATATCGTATATTAACGCATATATGTGGAACCTGGAAAAATGGTACAGATGAACCGGTTTGCAGGGTAGAAATAGAGACACAGATGTAGAGAACAAACGTATGGACACCAAGGGAGGAAAGCAGCGGGCGGGGGGGGGGGGGGGGGTTGGTGGTGGTGGTGGTGTGATGAATTGGGAGATTGGGATCGACATGTATACACCAATATGTGTAAAATAGATAACTAATAAGAACCTGCTGTATAAAAAAATAAAATTCAAAAAATCAAAAAATAAATAAAAGGAAACCTTTCTGAATCCCTTCCCATGGAAATTAATAAATGCTGCTATTCATTGAATACTACCATTGCTTTACTGAGTGGCAAATTTTCTTCTCCTGCTTGCTGTACCACGGGGTACCCAACCCCCAGGCCGCAGACCAGTACCAGGCTGCACAGCAGGAGATGAGCAGTGGGCGAGCGAGCAAAGCTTCACTTGCCGCTCCCCATTGCTCCCCACCGCTCGCATTACTGCCTGAACCATCAACCCCCCCACCTCCCACTGTGGAAAAATTGTTTTCCACAAAACTGGCCCCTGCTGCCAAAAAGGTTGGGCACCGCTGCTATACCAGACACTTGTATCAAATACCTTCCGACTGTGTTTGGAAATTAATAAATGAATGAAAGTCTTCTGGGATATTTTACTTTACTATTAGTGGTTTTAATAATAATGTGTTCACGTTCACTCCAATCAAGTTCATCTTTAAGAGGATTTAACAGGTTTTTAAAATGGTAAGGAAGCTTAGACCAACCAATAGGTTAGGAAATTTCTCTTATTACAAGATGATTTTGAACCCAATAACTTGAGTGGAATTTGAACCTTTTGCCTTTTCCCACTGCTGATTTAATAAAGAAAACTGGATTACTCATACTGATTTATTCTAGTCTGCATTTATTTTATGTCCCAACACTAAATATAAGCTTCTGGTTTCATGTAGACGTCTGCCAATGGTCATGTTGCAGTTGGTTAAATAAGCTTTCACAGTGTCCTGGGATTATGGAATTGACTACTTTTCAGGGTCATACATTTATACCTTATATATGTTAGATATACAGTTCCAGTCAAAAGTAATCTTAAAAATAACAAAGATTAAGTTAATATTGATCTGCAATATAGTGGAATATTTCTGTGATTTGTGCTAAATAATGACAGAATTTACTAAAATGAAAGTCAAAGTTACTATTTTGAGAGTCAGTCACAAGGAAGATTCACTTGACTGGTTGGGAGAAAAGCAGAGTTGTAAATTGAAAGTCTTTTCTAAAGTACTTATGGTTTAATAACAATGCCACATGTGGATATACTTGATGTATTTCTTTTTTCCTATGTCCATCTTGCCAGTTATAGAAAGCAAAAAGCTAAACATTCTCTTTATGTGAAGACAATTTGGTTTTACTACTGTGAAACTGGAATGCCACTGGCAGACAGTGAATTATGCTATCTACATACTGCCTGAAATTTTAAAAATAATAATTTAAGTGACATACAGTCAATAAACCTGTAAAGTGGACTGATTTATTAAGTTACACAGGAATCTACTTTGAAACTTTTTTTCTTGGATTTCTTGCAAAAAACTATATTGTTTACAAAGTTAAAGAGTAAATATATAACCTATTAAGGACTTCAGTATCGTACAGCAAAACATATGTTTACTTTATTGATATCCCCTTTGCCTAGTGATCTAATGAAAAAATTTTTTTGCATATTTGTTAGGAAAGATAGCAGTGTCATGGGCCGTCTTTAGACACCCGTGCAACCACAAAAGAATAGATCTTTGGCCTGGAACACTTCTTTACCTAGAGGCAAAGTGCCTACACAGACTATGCAGGGTTTATCACCTTGAATGGGAACATCTTTCTCTATTTCAGACTCAGTGAGCACTCCTTTGTTCTGCTGTAGTATGTGTGTCACTGTCCCACAGGCTTCTGTATTTCAGACTACATGGAGGAGGAGAAGGGGTCCTTCTACTGCGTAAAGAGAGGGGTGCTAAGCTAATTGCTCCGTTTCCACTACCAAGAGGACCCACTAGCCATGTAGGAACTGATGCACACTATTGGTGCTGACCTTGCTCTGACTCTTCTCTTCCTTGTTTAACGCATTTTTCCACCCAGTGCTTGACTGTGCTGTGTTTTCCTTGGCGAGTCCTATACAAAGATGCAGTGGGCAGAAGTGTTTGGACCTCTCTTCCTGGTGGCTGGCATTGTGATGATCTTTGCTATCCTCCATGGAATTGGAGTACTCCCCTGGCATTGATAACTGGTGTGTGGTGTTCCAATCAACAATATTGTTTCTAATAATATCTCTCAAAATTAATGCTTCTTGGAGCATCATTTAGAAATTGTTTCTCTAGATAACTGAAATTTCAGATATTAGGTCTTGTTTTTCGACATTTATTAAACTGCTAAATTATTGTGAAGTTGACCTATAATTAAGAAAATTATGAAAAATGGTGTGATGGTCCTTTAAAATCTATTTACTCTATGGATATAGTTGGCATTCTTCATCATGGTCCTCTTTAGGAAGTTAACAGGTATAGTTATGTAATCTTGACAAACTCATTTGTATCTGTCTTATGTATTGATGTCTGTTAATTTTGTAACTGGTTTTGTTTTTCTATTTGTGTTGGTTGCTAAATAGCCGAGAGTCAAATATGCAGCAAATATCCGCAGATGTTTTGCTTTTCTCTTCACCTGCACTTCAATTTTACTTTAAATGTTTTGCTGCATGTATGTATCTATTGTTGCAGTAACAAATGACCACAGATTTAATGGCTTAAAACAACAAAGATTTATGATTTCACAGCTCTGCATGTCAGAAGTCTGGGTTGGTTCAGCTCTTTTCTCTGCTCTAAGTTTCAAAGGGCAAAATCAAGGTGTCAGTCTGCTGGGTTCTTATCAGAAGGCTTTAGGAAAAATTTACTCCAAGTTCATTTAGGTTGTTGATAAAACCCAGAGCCTAGTGGTTGTAGGACTGACATTCCCATTTTTTTTTTGCTGTCTATCAGCTAGGGGCTGCTCTTAATTGCCAAAAGCCCTCCCTCAATCCCTACATTAAGACCTCTGCATCTCAGAGCTAGTAGTGTAGTGACATATTAAATCCTTCTCAGGTTTGAAATCTCTGATTTCTTCTTCTGCTACATATTTTTTCTCCTCTTTTGCCTCTAGCCAGAGAAATTTCACTGCTTTCAAGGACTCAGGTGATTAGATTGGGTCCATCTGCATAATTCAGGATGATCTTCCTATCTTAAGGTTTATAAACTTAATTATGTCTGCACAATCCCTTTTGCCTTGTAAGACAGTGTACTCACAATCCCAGAGATTAGGGCATGGACATCTTTGGGGGGTCATTACCCAACCTACTGCAGTACACTTTATAAATATTTGTATACTGTTTTTTGATATGTCATAAATAATATTTTAAGAATAAATCAAGAAAAAATGATTAGATTATGTTCCAATGAACTGGAGAAAAAAGCCCTCAGATTAATATGGATACAAGAAAAGTTTCATTAAATTTTTGAAGGATAAAATTTGATTTATAGTACAATGTAGGTGTTTTCATTTTTAATTTTATATTTAGATATATAAAATAAACATTTACAAACTTTAAACATACATATTTCACCGGGTTTTTTGGCCTATTTTCCTAAGTTACTGAACAAAATAAATGTCTGTCTGTGAATTATATCACTATATTACTATGACATTATTGCTTTTCCTTATCTCTCTTCTTTGTGTTTGAGTTCATGAAGCAGTTGCTTTATTGAACTAAATTTTGTGTTTATCAGAACCTTAAATCCTTTCACTCTCTAAAATACAGGCATATCTGTTAGTAAAATTTCCCCAATCTTTTCAGGAAGCCTAGCTGTTAGGATGTGGGTTTTTTGAAAATTATGCTGACAAAAGTAAGATAAATCTGGGCCCAACTGCTTACTAGTTTTAGAATATTTAAATGTTATGTAAACTCCCTGTTTTGTTTCCTCATTTGTAAATGTGTTTAATAGTAGTTACCTCATAGGACTGAGGGTAGTAACTGTAAATTGTTTAGCAGTATGTTTGGAATGTAGTTAATAGAAAGTCAATGAGGGAGTATTTATTTTTATTAAAACTACTATTACAGGGGATCAGTGAGAAACATGCCTTTATTGCCATGAAAAAGGACAAATCATAAAAGGGCTTTCTCTGTTCACCTAAAACTTGTTTTCATTTTTAGCCCCTTAAGACATTGATCATAGTTTTTCGTTACATACTGAGTGTTCATATAGACATTCCCACATGTTAACCATCTCTTTTTCTGTATTTTTTCTGCATCTCTGACATTGTCTCAGTCACTTTTCTTCTGAAGTTCAGAAGAATTTCCTTCAGGGGCTGTTGGCTGGCAGTGGACTTTCCAAGTTTTTGTTTGTCTGAAAATATTTTTATTTCACAACTCCATTCTTTTTCTTTTTTTAAGTTTTTTTTTTGATGCGGGCCATTTTTTTGAAGTCTTTATTGAATTTGTTACAATATTGCTTCTGTTTTATGTTTTGATTTTTTGGCCCTGAGGCATGTGGAATCATAACTCCCCGACCAGAGATCGAACCCACACCCCCTGCACTGGAAGGTGAAGTCTTAACCACTAGACCACCAGGAAATCCCAACAACTCCATTCTTGAAAGATCTCCCCGTGCCTTTCCCCCAGGTGTAGAATCCTAGGTCGGCAGCTGTTTTCTTTCAGCATGCTAAAGATGTATTTGATTGTCTTAGGACTTCCATGACTATTCTTGAGAGGTCAGCTCTCATCCCAACTGTCAATTATTTGGAAGCAACCTGCCTTTTATTCTTCCCCTGCCCTAGAAACTTTAAGCATTTCCTTTCTGTATTGTGTTTTATAGTTTTAATATGATATATCTAGGCTTGACTTTCTTTTTATTTATTGTGCTTGGCATTCATCTGACTTTGTGAAGCTACGAAATTGTGTTTTATATCAATCCTGGAAAATCTCCAACCTTTCATTTCTTAAATACTGCCGCTCCCCAACTCTCTCTTCCTTTCCTTTTGGAACTCTGATTAAATGTATGTTAGACCTTCTCACCCTGTCTTCCATGTCTTTTAATTTCTCTCTCTCTCTCTTTTTAAAAAAAAAAAAATATCCATTTTTTTCTCCCACTACTGCATTTAGATAAAATGTACTTAACAGTTTACAAACCATTTCTTCATGTGTATCTAATCTGATATTATAATCTGATGTTAAACCCAACTATTGAGCTTAAAGATTCTGGTTATTCTGTTTTTTATTACCAGGAGTACTGTTTTCTTAAAATGTATTACTTTATAGTTTATTTCCTACAAATATTTTCAAACATATCTTTTATTTTTTTCAATATGGCAAAAGGCAAAAGGAGGTTTTTTTAGAATATACGTCTGGTAATTTCAACAGACCTGTTTTAACTTTCTATTATTTGTGTTTATTTTCACTCAGGATGCTTTGTTTTCTTGTGAACTTGATTGCTTTTCATTATATATTGGCCACTGCCTTTAAAAAAATTATATATAGTGATTCATTAAGGCCTAAAATTAGTGGTTTCCTCCAGAGAGAATTTGTGTCTGCTTTGGCTAGACAGTTGAAGATTCAATCAGACAAGTTATTTGGTCCCCCTAAGATATATGGACTTTGCTGCACATCTGAGCAAGTGTTGGCTTGTGATTGCAACTTCTTGGGGACCCTTTTCTCCCACCTACTCTCAGGGCCTAAGCAAATTTCTTTCTGGTACCCTGATGTTAGAAAGGTAGGTGGGATCACTTGAGATTCCAGATTAATGTGGAGGGGGGTTTCTGTTAGATTTCTCATCTTGCATGTTCTTAGATTTTCATTTATTTCCCCTTCATCGAGATGAGGACGTCAAAAAATAAGTAATGTTTGATAGAGCACAGATATCCTCAGCCCCAAATTAGTTCTCACACTCCTGAGTTCCCATTTTCCCTTGAATTTTTGGTTCTGTAATTCTTTCATTAGCTCTTCAGTACTTTAAAAAAAAAAAAAAATATATATATATATATATATATATATATATATATATATATGTAATCTCCAGCATTTTTGTTTTTAGTAGCAGGGTTGTTTAACTCTGTGTGGTAGGCAGAATAATGGCTCCCTATATATGTCCGTATCCTAATTTCCAGAACCTATGAATATGCTATGTTATACGGTATGGCAAGGAGAATTGGAGGTTGCAGTTGGAATTAATGTTGTTTATCATCTGACATTGAGATGAGGAGATTGTCCTGAATTGTCTGGGTGGGCCCAGTGTAATCACAAGGGCTTTAAAAAGTGAAAGGAGGCAGGAGAGTCTGAGTGAGGTGATGTGAGAAGCACTCAACTGGTTATTACTGGCTTTGAAGATGGAAGAGGGCCTTGAGCCAAAGAATGTGGGCAGCCTCTAGAAGCTGGAAAAAGCAAGGAAACGGATTCTCCCTCAGAGCCTCCAGAGAGGAAGGCAGCCCTGCCAACATACTTGATTTTAGAACAGTAAGACCCAGTTCAGACCTCTGACCTCCAGAACTGTAAAATAATTAATCTGTGTTATTTTAAACCACTAGATTTGTGGTAATTTATAACAGCAGCAATAGGAAAATAATATACTTTATCTTAACAGGAATAGAAGCTCCCAATTTTTTTTTATGAAGAGTATAAATATTAAAAATAACGGTAGTACTGTCTCTATAGTCCTGGTTATTTTACATTAATTACTTAAAACATTATAATAGTGAAATAACGTGATGCTGAGGAAAATAAGGGCATTTTTATCTGATCCAATTTGTTATATTAGTGATTGATGCTCTCTACCTTAAATCCCTATTGATTTGAAGCTAAAAGACAAACTATTTCAAATGGTTACCAAATATGCTTATTTCTGGCAAAGTGATAGAAACTGAAATTTTAACTGGGTCCCTTCCTCCCAAGTTATAGCTAAGGATAGAATGGAAATTTTTGCTAAAAATATTATCTTGACTTTTTTAGCAAATAAAAACCTAAATAACCACAGCTTTGATCATTTACTGCATATGCGTTTTTGTGAGAGGTTTTACATTTGTTTAAATAACATTACTGATTCAAATTATTCTTTAAATTAAAACCAAACTCGATCTATTTAAAGTGTGCCAAGTTACTCAGCCTTCCTGCTATGTGTCTGCTCACAGCAGCTGCTAATCCTAAAAGGACTGGCACGGACCGTGTGAGGACCTTGGGGATAGGATCCTATGACAAATCATGATGAGCAAAAATTTCCTTCCAGACAGCATATGATATATATGTTTTGTCATAAAATTTATATGAAGTTGAAGGAATATAAATAAATTTAGCATTAATTTGAAAACCTGCAAAAATGGGATTGGGAGAATTAGACCTCACTTCTACTGATCCTGGAGTCAAGTATACTTTGCAGTGGGTGACAATGTTTATTAAATATGGGGAATGCTGTTTATTAAGTAGAATGATGATTATTTATTGAGGGACCTTAGGCAAGTCCTTCTTGGCCTTCTTCGTGTTATCTCTCAAATGATAAAGAATAAATATAATAACTAAAGTTTTTCTCTCTCTAACATTGTATTTTAGAGAGGCTACACACTCCCAAACCTACACAAACATATATATGCTCACATAATATTATTATAATATATATAAATATAGTAATAAATAAGGACCCTCCTCTAACATTCTAAATATGTTTTTTAAAATAAAATTCAATAAAAACAGCACCTGAGTTACATTGGCTAGATGAGAGATCTTATGTTCCAGGGAGGAGCTGGAAAAAGGTACAAATCATTGTGGCTAGGGCAATGGTCTTCAAAATTGCCTTAGTTACCTCTAACCCATAAAGTTTATTTTATAACTCTTTTGATATAGTTGAAGATCATCACTATTACTGAGACATGTTAAGAAAGTATAAAGTATTTCCCCTCTGCTGGTCATCTTTTACTGGTACCTACTCAAAAATTTGGAGATGTCCTCCTATGGAAAAAATGTTGGCCCTACTCATCTTGCTGGTCTGTAAAACAGCTCAGAGAGGAAAATGATGATTCTTCATAATGCGTGCCTGCAGTTGCAATTAACGTGTTCCCCCAAAGGACTTTTAGCAGGGCTTGTCTTTCTAGAATAGACCATGACTCTTCTATACTGAGTAGTTGATAAATAACTGCTTGAAGGGAATGCTGCTGATGGACTACTTCTTGATGTCGCTGTTTCAGCCTGTGACTCCAGCCCAGTATTTGGGACAATGGAATGCATAGTAAAGCTGCTTAATATTAAGAAATGTTAAGCTTTTAAGTTGTGAATTTAAGCCAAATCTCTCTGTGTGACCAACTACGAGTCAGTGATTTTGAAATCAAACTAAAATTGGATTAAATATTAATTTTACCACACACTGACTGAAGGACTTTGGATAAATTACTTAAATATTGTGAAACTTTGTTTCATTATCCACAAAATGTAGAAAACATTGCCTGCTTCGAAGAGTTATTTGAAATCCTCTGTAAACTGTAAAGCATGTAATAATGTTAGTTGTTATATTCTCATTATATGCAATGTAATAATATGATTATCAACAGATACAGGAATCTCAAAGGGCTTTGCTTAGTAGAGAAGTATTTTTGTGATTTTATCTGAGTTATAAGTTTGAAAGCTCTGTTGAAAATGAATTTAAGGATATCAACTTTGTCCTTAAGACGCTTACAGTAAATTGATACATGCAAATGAGGAAACAGTTATTGTGCAAAGTGAAAACCTCTAGGATATAGGTAGAGGATGCTGCAGGAGTATAGTAGAAGGGATATCCAATCTTGACTAGTAGCTCAGAAAGGGCTTCTCAAATGATGTAAACTTGGTTAAAGGCTTACAGAAGAAGAATGAGAGTAAATTGAGCAGGATAAGGAAAAGAGGACCCATTTTTAAGTAGGAAGAAAATCATGTGCAAAGTTATGACAACTTTTCTATATTCAGGGAGTAACACATGTTTTGGAGTGGCGGGTACCTGTGTAGGGAGTGAATGGGATATGATGAGTTAGGGACGTACATACAGGATAAGGAGAATTTATCCCACTCTGTCGTTATGAGAAGAACCAAAATTTAATAAGAGAAGTGACATGAATGGATTTGCTCTTTGGAAGATTCTTCTGGCAGCTTGTGGGTGATGTATGGAGAGCTGGAGGAAAGCAGTGAGGCCTGAGGCCTTGCGGGGAAATTCTGGGTATTTAGAAAGCAGGGCTGGAAATAGACTAAAGCATTAGGCATTGGGAACAAATGGGATTGACTAGAGAGATTTAAGAGAGACTCTATCTGATGTTTTTACTAACTGGTCAGAGGTGGAGGATACCTGTGGAGTCTTGCATAGTCTGTTGAATTTCAGAATTGGTGAGTTCATACTGTTATTGAGATAGAAACATGGGAAAGGCAAAGATTTGAAAGGAAAGATACTGAGTTTATTTGTTGGCCTGTTTATACTGAGGTACATGTAAGATACCTGAATCTCAGTTGCAAGTCTGAAACTCAGGAAAATCGGTCAGGCCTGGAGGTATAGATTTGGGTGCAGTTTGAAGGTGGTAATTGCAGCCATCAGCACAGAAGCAATCACCTAGGGAAATTTTTTATTGTTGCTCACTTTGACGCAATTACATGATTAGGTAATTATAATGTCTACTTCCCGTAGGTGTCATAAGAGAAAAAAAAAGTCTTGTATAAGTTAGTGATTTATTTTAAAACATCCACATTAGCTTTTAAAAAAACAAGTAAATTAAAGAGTCATATTATGTTAGATTTTAAATTGATTTGCCCATCTAAGAAAAAGGTCCTATATCAGGTACTGTCACTATCACTTTTAGATTATTTTCAATTATACCTGTAAGTAAGTGTATGCCTGTTTTAGTTTTTTCCCATGTGAAAAAATGGGTGATTCAGTTTTTTCCAAATAAATGGGTTTGGCTTGAAGACAAGTCATGTCAAACAAGAATTCCCACATTTTAGTATCCCAAAACAATCCATCGTGATGGAATATAAATAATGTCTTTATCCTTCACAAGACTATTAGAGTTAGGGGACTAGACTAGACAGTTTAGATAGTGTAATATATGTATCTCATCGTCATTACTCGTAGATTTGTCTTATTAGCAATGAATGAAACAATTGTGTAATTACAAATTTAAAATTATTATATTTATCCTTCTGGAGTCACTTTATCATTGTTTCATGTTTAATAAGTTTAAATGTAGATACTTATATTGATTTTTAAAAATAAATTTATTTTATTTATTTATTTTGGGCTGCGTTGGGTCTTCATTGCTGCGCATGGGCTTTCTCTAGTTGCAATGAGCAGGAGCTACTCTTCCTTGCGGTGTGCGGGCTTCTCATTGCAGTGGCTTCTCTTGTTGCGGAGCACAGGCTCTAGGTGCGTGGGCTTCAACAGCTGTGGCTCGTGGGCTCAGTAGTTGTGGCTCTCGGGCTCTAGGGTATAGACTCAGTAGCTCCGTGGCATGTGGAACCTTCCCAGACCAGGGCTCAAACCCGTGTCCCCTGCATTGGCAGGTGGATTCTTAACCCCTGCACCACCAGGGAAGCCCACTTACATTACTTTTTAACATCAAAACTCCCCCAAATCTTACGTGCTTTAATGACGTTTATTTCTCATAATTGTAACTTATGCATTTAGAAATGGTGAACTACTTTATATAGAGAAAGAGTTCATTATCTTTGTTATCGTGATTATAACTTATCTTAATAATATTTTACACCTCAGATGTATGACTTATGTATTTCCAGTAGCCTTCTTCCAGTGCGGTGTACTTAGCATAATAAAGTAGAAATCTTAGTTTGGGGACATACTGTTCAGCCTACAAGAATTAATACAATCTAAAATAGTAGGTGAAAATTTAAACTGTGCTAATTCTAAACATTAAAATCTAACCATTCGAAGCATTAACAATCCTTAACAGTGTCATAAATCATTTTAAGTTTTTAGCAAGGTAACAAAAATTGCTGTATTTTGTAGTGCTTTTTTTTACGTAGTCATATTTTTTATAAGTAAATTTGGGCTCCAGGCCAAGGAGAACTTTGGAGAACTTTTAAGTTTGAGAGACTGTCTCACAGCTGGAAAGCACCCCAAAGTGGATTGATTGGAGAAGAATATGTTTTCCATTATCCAGCTCTCTACCAAACTATTTCTTGTAGCTTGAAAATAATAAAGGTTTTGTAAGCCCCAAGAGGTCTTTTTTGATCCATGAATGAAGTTACCCTGGATTCATATAACTAAAATCTGACTTCCTTTCAGCCATTGAAATTCGAAACCCTTCCATTTATTAGTATAGAATAAGAAAATTCTTCCCTGTCAAAACTTCGTATTTTAATGAAGTCAATGTCAGTGCATATCACAAGTTTTTGTTCCAGTTAAGGTGAGTATAATATGATGTAAAAGAAAATGTAAAGTGAGTAATGGAAGTAGGTTAATTAAAACAATATTAGGGGATGCATTCAAGTAGCCTTCTAATTACTTTTAAGAACTTTCTTTTATCAAAAGTTATACTTTTTTCTTCTACTTATCACAAAATTATTTTATTATGAATTTCCAGAAAAATAAGATATTTGAAGACTTTTGATTGTTGTTGCTTAAAATTTTTCATTACCCAGAATTTTAAGGTGAAAAAAATATCTTTAAAAAATCACTTGTTCTTCTAACCCATCCACGTATCCATAATGCCACTTTACCCATAATTGGGTATTATACATTTTTAGTACCTTTTTGTAGAGGAATCCAAGTATCATTCATAGAATCTTCTATATGATTTCTCTCGAGCTACAGTTTCCATTTTACAATAGCACAGGGGAAAAATTAATTTGTTATGTATAACTGTGATACACAAGTAAATTAGCATATCTAAGGTAAAATCCAGATCACCATTCCAAATTCTAAATCACATATATATCCAGATTATATATACGTGGGAATGTAGTTTTGAAGCAATTTTCCTCAGAATAAAATTGGGAATTATTATTAAGAATTATTTACTATAAGTATTTGAGTCAAAGGAAATAACTATAAAATCACAAGGTTGAAAAAGTGGCACAGTCACCCATCCTGCCAGTTGAAAAGAAATTGATGCAACATGTTGAACTTTGATCATTCAGGTTTCACCAGTGAACCCAAACACACAGAAAATCCTTCACTTCAGTTTACTTCCATAAGTGCCAATCCCTATTGCTCTATATCCGGGAGAGGTGGGGAAACGTTTGGAGGAATAAAAAAAATCTGCAGATAATCCTCAAATCTGGATTTAGACAATATTGTTTACTTCCTGTCCTATCAAACTTTTTCTTTTTTTAACCAGATTTCCCGACAGAATTGCCTTCTCCTTGCCCCTGCCTGCCCTCTCGTGGAGAGCAGGAGTATGAGTAGAAAAAGCAAGGGCAAAGACACGTGGCAGAGCATCCACGGTGAGATGATGAATAATTACTTAAGATAGGTGTAACCACATGTCACTGGACACTAGCGTCTAGTAAAAATGTGTATATTTCAAAACAGTGCCCTACTTTTAATATTAAATTCCTTATACACTACTGAATGTCAGCTGGCTCACTCTGCCTTCAGATTTCAGGAGGGAATCCCAGAGGAAAGGGAAAGCAAGAGGAAATTGTTATCCAGTGTGCTTCCCAGGGTTTAACTAAATCATTGGCCAGAGTCAACTTTCTTATTAAGTGTTGGTGCTTTGTGTAAGTGAAAGAATAACAGTGTCTCATATTTCCATGAGAATATTTTGGGGGATGGGAGGACAGATGGCAGAAGACATCTCACTTCTCAGTTCTGTTTAAATAACTTGATTAATAGTTTCATCTCAGTTCCTGCAGGCAGCATCCTAAAAAATGAGAGTTTCTGTTTCTTTGGGTTCATTGGACTATTAAAAAAGTCATGGCCCAG
The DNA here is from genome assembly GCF_039906515.1 of Pseudorca crassidens. Taxonomy (NCBI): domain Eukaryota; kingdom Metazoa; phylum Chordata; class Mammalia; order Artiodactyla; family Delphinidae; genus Pseudorca; species Pseudorca crassidens. The sequence continues at coordinate 39,545,590 of NC_090303.1, forward strand.
TAAAGGTTCAGTCATGGGCTTTTGAAATAAACAGAATCTTTGACTCATAACTAATAACTGAATAAGTAAGATTTTTATTATGAAATAATCGGAAAAATCCCCCAATCCTTCAGCTGTAAAATCTCCCCTATATTTCCATAATGAAACACTGAATGACAAACACTGAATCACCACCGTTTAACATAACTGAGAACTCATAATTGTTTGGTTGTCCTTATACCAATAGATTTGACATTGTACCCAATATTTCTGTCCTGGTTTGGCCATGTGCCTCGGTCCAGTTCTTCCCTTCCACAGCTGTTTGCTGGGTGCATTCTTACTTAAATAATGAGGCTCTGTGGAGAAGACCTCAAGGGGACTGAGGGACTAGAGAGGGCTAGAGGAGAGAAAAGGATTGAAAAAAACTTTAAAAGATGAAACAAATGTTAGGAGTTTATGTAGGTCAAGTCATTTAAGTTTTCACTAATTTATATTGTAATATGGGGATTTTTCAGCTACTTTGAACAAAGAACCCACATATTTTATAGAATAAAAAAATTCTGAGGGTACTGTGAAGCCTTGGATAAGGGTGTTGGCTTGGTATTGTTTTTTGTAAAAGGACCGAAAGTTGAACTAACCTAAATTGATGTTTTAGACTTGGGAGTCTAGGTGTCCACAGAAAATAGTATTAGATATTTTGAGCTATTAGAGACATGCCCATGGCCTTGTTCCCTTCCAAGTAAAGATCATTATTTTAATGATAAGCAGAAGACATTAATAGAAAAAGAACTGATCCCCACAATTAAAGAACAAAAAAGAAGCTGTGTGTGTGTCTGCGTGTATATGCATATCTATTTGTGTATAGGGAAGTACATATATGCATATTTCTTTTTATCTTTTCTACCTAACATTTTTAAAAGGCAGGGCTGACTTAGTATTCCATTTTTTCCATAGCTTGCATCAAGTTCCCCACGCTCCACTTCTTTCTTTTGCTTTTCAGCACCTTCCTACCCCTCACATTCTTTTACGGCAGTGCACAACTCTCACACTTTTTTCTAACAAGAAACACACATTGCAGTGAAACAGCCGAGGTCATCCTCATGCTCGCGTCATAGGTCAAGCAAGATCACTTACATTTTCGAGGGGGTCACTTCTTCTCACTGGGTGGGATATGACCTTTTTCCTTTTCATAGAAGAGAAACCACCCCAGATGTTCACCACCACTTCTCTCTTTTTTTTCTAGTCTCTTCCTTGTTTGCTGCCAAACACACACTTAGGCATCATTCATCTTGCTAGTTATCTTCTGCTATGTTGAGAAACGATTGATCTTTATTTCTATCTGATGTATCTCAAATACAACAAAACAAAACAAACAAAAACCCCAACTAATACTTAGAATAAACTTTAGGTCGCACATACTTATTCTTTAACTTGAATGTCTAATTCTGAAAACTCCTGTATTATTCAGCCATTTCTCTGCATCGCTGTTGCTATCTTAATATCATCTGTGGACTGCACTTTTCTCATCACCATTTGCATTGTGAGCTGTCTTCTGAGAAGTAGCTCTAAGAATGCACTTACTTCTGTTCTTCCTGTGTGGATTGCTCTTCCTGTTTCTTCACTGACTATCCCCAATTTCTGTCTTTTGAGGTCCTTCAAATTTTCTCACCTAATACAACCAAGTTTGCAGGTGTTTTGTACTGATTAAAAACATATAGATAATTCTCCTGTTTTAATCTGTCAGAAGAGTAGTCAAGAAGGAATATGAGCAGAAATAATTATTACTATCAACAACAATTTCATGGCTTGAACCCTGCCTTTATGAAGCTCAACCCTAGTTGATTTGTTCGTTTGACATATATTAATTGAAAACATACTACGTGCCAGGTACTGCTCCAGTTACTGGAGGCACATCAGTGAGCAAAACAAAACAAAAAAGCTTCTCTTCATGGAGCTTACAGTCTAAGGAAAATAGACTTTCTAATTCAAATAAGCCAATATATTGGAAAATAAATATCTGCTCTGTAACCAGTACTGAACTGAAAGCCTTATACCAGTCAGGTTGATTTATGTATTTCTTATTCTTATTTCCAGTGATTTTAATTTTTAAATAACTTTTACATTTTCCATCTCTTTTTCATTCCTAAGTTTGTTTTTATTAAGTTCTGGAGTTGGAACAAAATAATACATTTTAAAATAAGGAAATCTTGCAAAAATATCCCATACCTTCTGTCACCATACCAATTTTATTAGGGAACATTAATACCCTATAAAAAATCCGTAACCAACATGATTTTCAAAAAAAGTTCACTGTGTCATTTTTTGGTTAGAAGAACAATTCTGTAAATTAAAATCACATGTCTCTTGAGATGAAACATTTCTTTCCAAAGAAAGTTTGTTCATTTGAGAGATGAAAAATATTTATGGAGACCAAACTAACAGCTTATCTTAAAGGGCCATTTTACCCTTAAAAAATCTAACGATAATTCATTCAATCAAAAGGATCAATTATTAACCTTTTAATTGTGAATTATTTTTAAAACTGGAGAAAACATAGCAAACGTGTATGTACCCAAAGAGTTTTATCAAATCTCATTATGCCCCATCTGCTTAATAATTTTAAGTAAATGTTACAAAAAAAGTTGAGGAGCTCTCTCTGTATACTCTTCTTTAATATCATTTTCCTCTTTTCAGTACTAGAAGTAGCTTCTATTATAAATTCACAGAGGACTACATTCTGACTTTCATGGGTTCTTTTGTCTTTTTGGGCCACTTTCTCCATAATAAAGTTCATAAAAACTTGTATTTTCCAACTGTGTTGGTAGTAAGATGAATATAACCCAGGGTGAATTCTTTGTTATATATTAAATGTTATTATATTATTTTTTTTCTGGTTTAAAAACATTAAAATTAAAACAGTTTTTTGAGCCCCTGGGGCCTTGGCACTGTGGCTGTTATACCTAGTGGATAAATCAGTCCTGATTTCAGGCTTTATCATTCCTATGTTTTTGCTTATATATTTATCCATAAAGATTAATTCTTAAATTGCCCCTTGTTGGATTGTTTTTAGATCATGTTATGAGAATTAGTTGCATAATTTTGGTTGTCCGACCATGGCATTTAAAAAATAAGAGTACATATCTGCCTTTATTTTGTGGTTACATTCACCATCTGCATTCAGATTACCATCAATGACATTTTTAACTTCACCCACAAACACATACAGTGACTAAAACAATGTAAATATGGAAAAGACTTTTTAAATATACAGTTGCTTCTTCGAACATAAGAATTTGTTTTCTTGTTGTCCAGTGGAAATTTTCTATGTGTGTGTGTTTAAGTCAGAGGAGAGGTTCAACTGACTCCTTAGTGTAACTTGTAATATACTGCAAACTTACACTTAAACATTGACATGTTTAGAAATTAATCTCTGGAAAAATACATTTTGCCATGGAGAGAGTGTCTGCAGCTGTTTGGCTTTACAGTTCAGTGCCATAATTTGTGTCTTTTTTTTTTTTTTTTTTTGGACAGGCACTACTATAGAATGTCATCCACACCTTTAAGATTTGCTAATTTCCTCCAGGAGTTTTGCTCTTTCTCATGCCAGTTAGTGGTAGAAAAATTGCTTCTTCCATTCATCAGATGAGGTCATGCTCTGTTACTCTTCACATGAGAAGGCACTATGAGTGTTATATTTAAATGATATCAGCAAGGAAAAAATAGCTTGTTACTTTTGAAGATGATTTCTGTGCTTTTACTCTCTAAGGATTTTAGGATAACTGTACTGAACTATTTTCTTGAAAATTTTTAAATTTTATTCACCTCAATTAATAATGAACAATGGCTGTAACAGCCACTGTTTTATGTCTTTGGAGATGTCAGTACCACTATGATAAATTAATCCTGTCCTATAGCTGCTATGGCTGAGAATATGCTGTGCACTCAACATATCCAAATCTGGTTGAGCTATTGAACTATCAATCTAGGATCCATGTTTACTGGTGAAAGATACTCACCACTTTTGCTATCATGAACTCTCATTTAGTGGACCTATTTGCTAGCAAGTAAAAATGCCCAGTATTTCCTCATTGTGCTTTTATTTTCCCCCCCTCTATCTGACATTGCTTCTATCTTTACTTCTTGTATCTCTCTATGTTCAAATCCTAAGTACCTTTCCAAGTGTCGACTCAAATGCTGCAAATTTCTTAGAATCTTCCTCATTTCCTACTTGGTTACTTCCACCTCTATTTTCCCCCATTTCTCTCAGGATGGGAGTATTTGTTGTCTTCTGAAACCCCATGCCTTTGCCCATGTTTATTTAATGGTATTCACAGCTTTCTTCCTCATGTCATGGTTTACCCATATCTTCTTTACATGTTCTTATCTGCTAAGTAAGGACAGAGGATATGTTGAATATAGGTTTCTAATCCATAAAATGCTGAGCATAATATTAGCCCTTAGTAAATGCTTACATTAGAAATAGGTATCAGCTGTTACTAGTCCTAGATTAGGTATTGAGATACATATTTGAGAAATACACTCTATTTCTTCTCTCAAGAAGTTCAGTCTACTTGAAGACACCAAGAAAAAATAAATTACGGCAAAGCACTCTTATCAGTAATACCATAGAGGTATGAACAGGGAGCACAGAACAAAAAGAAATGATATTCTCCAGAAAATACACTTTTCTTTCATCAAAACAGTGCTGTTGATACCACATGATATGATTTTATACAGATGTGATAACTAAAGCTTAGTGAGGTTAACTTGCTCAACATAAATAACTCATAAGTAAAAGGAACAGGTTTTGAATTTCAGGTCTGGCTAATCTTAACTTAAACGTGAGGAGAAGAACCTAACAGTTTGGGGAGATGATGAGAAAGTGGCTAGAGATCAATTAGAAGAGGAGGAGGTAACACTTGAGCTGAGCCTTGAAAGATGAATGGAAATAGCAATGTAGGGAGGCCTGGAGGACAGTGATAAAAGCAGACATGAGGTGTGAAATATCATGGGGAGTTGGGGGAAATGAAAATAGTTCAGTGTGAGTGAGACAAAAGTGATGAAGTAAGAAGTAGACAAGAGTAAAATCATAGAGGACATTGGCACTAAGACATCTGTGTTTCAACCCAATAATGATGAAGAGTTTTAAGCAGAAGAATAAAATGGTTACCGTTGCTCTAGTAGATCACAGGCAAGTATAATATTTAAGAGGCTATAGAGAACAAACTGGTGGTTACCAGTGGGGAGAGGGAAGGGGAAGAGGCAAGACAAGGGTAGGGAATTGAGAGATACAAACTACGATGTATAAAATAAATAAGCAAAAAGCATATATTTTACAGTATGGGGAAATATAACCATTATTTTGTAATAACTTTAAATGAACTATAACCTATAAAAATATCCAATCGCTATGTTGTATACCTGAAATTAATATAATATTGTAAATCAACTATACTTCAGTAAAAAAGATTGTAATAACATACTTTAATTCTCATTTAAAAAAAGAGGTTATAGCTTGAAATGAGTAAGTGGCAATGATAACAGAAAACTGTAAAAGACACAGGAGGTAACTAGAAGATACAATTGATCAGATGTTAAATGATTAGAGTTGTGTGAAGGAGAATAATTAAGGGGGGAGAAATCAGAGTTAATGGGCTAGATTGTAAAATAGAAAAGTGTGTGTTGAACTAATTTAATATTCTTAATTATTTTATATCACATTAATCATATTACATGGAAATTGATTAGCTTATAGTTTGCCAAGATAATTCTTATTATACATAGCTAGTCTGTGTTTCGTAGCTTTAAACAGATAGTCTTCAAAAGCTCAGAGGATATGAATCTTTATCCTCTTTTTATGGATTTGCCCAAATATTCCATATCAAATGTGCTTGGATATTTTATTGACTTATCTTGAGTTAAGGTATAGTGCCTTTAGAAGGGAGTCATGTTAAAAAATGGACTAGAATATTTACTTTCACCATTGAATTTAGCATCTCCCCTAAGAATAAGTATTTAAGCAATTAGAAGAGTCTTCGTGGCTATTTGAATTTCATGTTAATTCAATATCTATCATTTATCCTTCACACAAAACTCATTCATTCATGTTTTCCTACTTTCTGTCAACTCGTTAAATGCATATAATTCTCTCTTCATACTTGAAATGATTTCATGGAAATATTCCTGGAGTAAATACTTTCATAATTGTTGGAAAATCTTTTACATTCTCACATGATAAGCTCAGTGTTGCCCAGGGAGGGGAATATACTGGTTAGATATTTTTCTTTTGTACATTTGTATGCCTTAGTCTCAAGTCCTTAGCCAAAAACAACACTAGCTTGTCTGTGATTTACTCTGTAGTGAATCAAGAAAAGAAGTAAACCTTTTCTTTCACAGTCTGCCTCTTTTGGCAAACTTTCATGAGTCATTAGATGCTGAAAATTTACCACACTGTACAATTATAGCTCCATTTCTATTAAGATATTTGACTTGAAAAAACTCCATTTAAAACTGTATTCCATAATGCCAATAACTACAATAGTAAAACGTAGCACTGCCTAGGGTTGATATACTCTATTCCTTTAGAAGTATTAAAAGTATTATCTGTTTTCACTGCTCCACATTCTTCACAGCCCTGCGTCATTGCGGTTGGTTTGGGTGGTATTATTCCGGGGATTTCATGCCCATGTTACCTTGAACACTGGAATGAGAAATGTTAACAATGGCTCACTAGTGATAGATTAAATTGGGATTCTCTTTATGTCAGTTAAGTGGGTATTTATTGAGCAAGTACTTACCTCTGTGGATAGATGTGTGTATGTGTGTGTGTGTGTGTGTGTGTGTGTGTGTGTGGTGTGACATGGCTTGGCAGTATGCGAACGAAAGGCATAGATATCTATGGTATAAGGTAGTCTGTAAACTCAATGCTGTACGCAAGTTCAAAACATAGTTGAGGAACAGCAAAGGGAGAGGTTTGTTCCATCTGAGGGATCTTAAGAAGACTATGGTAATATGGAAAACTGGGGGAAAAATCCCACAAAACCCTAGTTTTGGCTTCTTTCAGGCGCAAGGACAAATCCCAGCTCAGCTAATTTTATCGTTGATGTGGCAAGTTTTTTGGTGTTCCTGAACTCCTAGTTTCCTAATTTGGAAAAGAAAAATAAAAGTACTCTGTGGTTTGGGGTGGTAAGGGACTATTACAGAATTAATATTGTTAAAATACTTTTACTAGTAATCCCTCAATTACATTCCTTTTATGATATGTTTTTACTGATGTTATTACTATGCTTATTATTACTCATTGTTAATTTTACTATTGAATAAGGGGGAATTTAAGCCATGACCTAAAATATGAGGAAGACTTTAACAAGGAGATGGAAAAGGGATGGCTATTTTACTCAGATGCAATGGGCACTGTGAGCAAGGGGTTGAGGCTGGGACAGTATAAGGCCCATGGTACGCCTGGAAAGAGTTGCTAGTATCAAAAATCTTCTAAGTGGAAAACTATTTTGTAAGACCAAATGAGATTAGATGAGATTAGACCTTGTCTAATCTGGAACTCATAATTTAGCCAAATAAGCTGTGATCCTTGGAGAAGGTAAAAGCTATACAAAAGTGTATCTTAGTGGGGAGTGATCCTCTGACATTAACTAAATTATCTAGGCATAATGTAGAATTCTTTCTCTATTGGTTGAGAGATTAAAGTTGGTCATTATATGGTCTCATTCACTATAAAATTTTGTAATTCTGGGTAAAAATACTATCAACTTAAATCAGATTAGTTCTATATTTTTTTCATGAAATATTTTTGTTTCATCCATAAATGTTTGTATTTAAAAAAGACAATTTAAGAACCTTTTATATACAGTATAATACTCTGATATTCTTCAATTAACATTGTATTGTTTATATTTTCAATATTTTTATAGAACTCGACACCATAATTTAATGATCACAAAAATATGCATGTAATGATGGCATAAAGTTGTGTGTAAATAGCCTGTATTTATGGAATGCAGATTTCCACATCTTCTTTATCCATTCATCTGTCAAAGGAAACAGGTTGCTTCTATACCTTAGTTATTGTAAGTAATGCTGCAGTGAACATACGGGTGCACATATATTTTTTCAGTAGTGTTTTTGTTTTCTTTGGATAAATCCCAGGAGTAGAATTGCTGGATCATACAGAGTCCTATTTTTAATTTTTGAGGAACCTCCATACTGTTTGCCATAGTGGCTGCACCAATTTACATTCCCACCAACAGTGCAAGAAGTTTCCCTTTTCTCCACATTCTCATCACCACTTTTTATTTCTTGTCTTTTCGATAATAGCCATTCTGACAAATATGAGGTGGTATCTCATTGTGATTTTGATTTGCATTTCCCTGATGGTTAGTGTTGTTAAGCATCTTTTCATGTGCCTGTTGGCCATTTGTATGTCTTCTTTGGAAAAACGTCTATTCAGGTCCCCTGCCCATTTTTTAATTGTATTGCTTGCTTTCTTGATATAGAGTTGTTTGAGTACTTTATATATTTTAGATATCAACCCCTTATCAGATAAATCATTTGCAAATATATTCTCCCATTCAGTAGGTTGCCTTTTTGTTTTGCTGATGGTTTCCTTTGCTGTGCAAAACCTTTTTAGTTTGATTTAGTCCCATTTGTTTATTTTTGCTTGTGTTGCATTTGTCTGAGGAGACAGATCCAAAAAAATATTGCTAGAACTGGTGTTAAAGAGCAGAGCATACTGCCTCTGTTTTCTTCGAGGAACTTAATGGTTTCAGGTCTTATATTTTAGTCTTTAATCCATTTTGAGTTTTCTTTTTTTTTTTTTTTTTAATGCAGGAAAGTGGTCCAGTTTCATTCTTTTGCATGTAGTCATCCTATTTTCCCAGCACCCTTTTTTTTTTTTTTTTGCGGTACTCGGGCCTCTCACTGTTGTGGCCTCTCCCGTTGCGGAGCACAGGCTCTGGACGCGCAGGCTGAGCGGCCATGGCTCACAGGCCTAGCCGCTCCACGGCATGTGGGATCTTCCCGGACCGGGGCACGAACCCGTGTCCCCTGCATCGGCAGGCGGACTCTCAACCACTGCGCCACCAGGGAAGCCCGTCCCAGCACCTTTTATTGAAGAGATTATTTTCCTCATTGTATAGTCTTGCCTCCTTTATCGTAGATTAATTGATGATAGAAATGCTGATTTATTTCTATATTATTTTAATTCAAATTTATTGTGTTAAAAGTGAGGATGAAATTTTAGATCACCTTGTCATTCTCTAATCATGTATTTGTTAATTGGAAGGTATAAACTATAGTCTCCTTCCCACTTCCACATTTCCTATCATCCCTCCCTGAATTATTTTTCTCCATAGCAATTACTACCAATACATTAGGTCACACTTATGTGTCTATCCCTCCTGCATAAGGGCAGCAGGTTTTGTCTGCTTGCATGCTGCTATTTCTTCAGATTTAGAACAGTGCTTGTTATGTAGCATGTGCTTAGTAAAAATTTGTTAAGTGAATAATTATACTACTTTTATTTTGGTCAGTTTTTTAGTCCATTTATCTTTTAAGTAATATATGTTTTCTAAATATAAATGAGGACTGTATACAACAGTCCTTCATCTATATTATGCTCTGAAAATATTTTCCGTTTGTAGTTTGACATAAATACTAAATAAATATATGTATAATCAATAAATATATACATTTATTTTTGTCAATATAGACATAAATATTGTTGATATTTCAATATTGTCAGTATTTATGTCAGCATAGATGTTTTAGGAATATAAAGAAATAAAGACTAGAATGGTGGTTATCAGGGGTTGGACAGTGGAGGAAATGGGGAGATGTTGGTCAAAGAGTTCAAAGTTACAGCTTTAAGATGAATAAGTTCTAGGGATCTAATGTATAGCACGGGGATTATAGTTAATAACAGTGTACTGCATAGTTGAAAGTTGCTAATAGAGTACATCTTAAATGTTCTCACTACCAAAAGAGAGACGGTAGATATGTGATGTGATGGAGGTGTTAGCTATCACTATAGTGGTAATCCTTTTGCAATATGTAAGTGTATCACATCAACAAGTTGTATACTTTAAACTGACACCATGTTGTATGTCAATTATATCTCAATAAAGTGGGAAAAAATAGTTGTTTTAAACTTGTGGACATCTGTTCATCTTTTCTTTTGCAATTATGATTATATCCATAGCTTGCAAGATTAGAATTTTCTCTATTTATTTTTGAGGTTGTAAAAAGTAATTCAGTTCTATTAGATTTTACTTTATGGTGGTTTCTTTTATTATTTTTTATTATTATTTTATTTAGGTCTTATTTAGGTTGATGATGTGGGTTTAAAATTATGCTTTCATATTCATTGTTTTACTAGTTTTTGAATAAATATCATGACTTTTTATTTTTATGTTTCTTTTATCATGTATTAAATTACTGTATGCAAGCTATAAATTATTTTCCATTTGTCACAGTTTTATTGATCAGAATGAAACTTTAGATACACTTTAGCATAATTTGGTAAGGCTCAAACAGCTACCAGTGATGTTTAGTGGGGTTTTCAGCGTCTAAATAAATATGAAAATACTCAACACCTTTAAAATAAGCAGCTTTTCCATCTCCCCAAATTATATTTGTCTTAAATTATTCACACTTTTAAATATTTTTAGTATTTTTTAAGATTATCTTCATGTATATCACATATGTAGTTATCCCCATGTAGTTTAGAGTTATCACATGTAGTTTATATTTCATTAGAGTTATCCCCATGTAGTTTATATTTTTGTTATTGAAAATGACATTTTGGCATATTTTATAATTTAATATTATTGATATATTGAAATATTAGTTCACATTTATATTGCAACAGGCAATTTACTATCTACTCCTAGTAATGCTAATTTTTTTAGTTTATTACTTTTGGGTTATGTGAATTAATAATTTACTTTTTTGCTTTTCTGTTTTTATTTTTGTTTCATTTCAGGACATCCAAAAATATTAACAAGTATATCTGTATTACATTCAACTTTAGTTGAGTCTTTCTAGCATGTCATAACCAAGCTATTGTGGGTTTGTACTACATGCCCTAATAGTATAAGAAAAAATAACTCTTATAGGTTATGTCTATTCCTGTATGATTACATGCAACTGTGTTATACCATTAATCTCAGTAGAATTTGCTTGTGGCTTGTCACATAGTTTGAAAAATATGCTTTATTTTGTTGAATCTGTTCAAGATTTTAGACTTCAACTATTTATTATTAAATATAAGTGCTTTAAACTAGGATAGCTATTCCTTAATATATTTTAACCAATATTAAGCAACTAACTCTCCTTTTTTAAACATTTCTACTTACACTTTCTGCTAAATTTTCTTTCTGCTAAATACCTCAGCTACACTATTTCTCCTGTATACTAATCAGTGCTTATCTTTGTGATACTTGAAAGTTTATGATGTGACTTTGGTTAATACCACTATTGCATCTTTGTGCACTCTGAATGCTTTAATCGTTACACAACAGTTTAATACATATAAGTTTAAGAATCTAGAAATATTTGAAACTGGAGATAACGAGAGATGTTATTTTTGAACAAAGAAAATGCGTAGAGTATTAATTTAATACTCACTGGAATAAAAGGCTGAGCATAGCTTAAACACACACAAAATGCAGAAAATCAGGCATAGTTTATGTTATTCGTCACTAGTCAACACTGGTCTTTCTGTGAACAACTAAGTGTGGGTTTTAACCATTTGCTTGGGGAGCCAGACTGCAAGCTGAAATGTACCACTCCTTTGCAACAAGTACCTTGGGTTGGTTGGTTTGTTTTTAAATCTTAGATAGCTTGGAAAAATCATGGATTCCTGCATTAGGATAATCCACATTTTGTTAGGATTATTGTCTATACATGTAGAAATTACTGAGGGACAGATACCTCCTTCTCTCACTCTAATCCCTCTACCAACATGTTTACTCTACCTCAGCTGCCCTGGTTAGTTAAGTATACTCTGAAATCATTCAGCATCGTCAAGGAAATGATACAGCTTAAGTATAGGTCTCTCCTTTGTCTTACTTAGACTTTTGTTGTAAAAACCATCTGGCTTTGAAGTGGGTAAGACGTGCCCAGCCTAAGTGACACTAACTAAGTTAAGGCCAGGAACACTTGTGGTCAGAGTCTGGAAGATGCGCCTTAAATGAAATTGACACTAGGTCTTACTCCTCTTTGAGGGACCTCTAGCACAAACCTAGTCATGGAATGAATAAGTGATTATTTATTAAATAAGAACTAAATAAAGAAAACTCGGCCTAAAATGTGAGGAAAAGCATATGTTTCCAGAGGCTGGAGAATCAGAGACCATGTTGATGGAAATCTTAATATTTAAACTCTTCTCTATCTTTCCTTTTCTTATGTCCTTATGGGATTTTCTCATTCTCCCAAACCAACAAAAGTTCACAAGCAAGGGCAGGAAAAAACTTTACAATAGTGTAAAATGTGTTTCTCTAAATTCAAAATGTTAAAAATTGGACTTATACTCATACTTACGGTATTCAGCTGTCCTCTCATATTTCCTATCAATGCCAGTGCTTAACTATTTACCCAGTTCCTCTAGCAAAAAACCACAAGTGGCACTTGATGTCTCCTTCCCTCTCATGACCTTCATGGATCAGCCAGTTAGCTCAGGAGAACCAACAATCTAATTGGTTCCCAATTTGACTGCACCTTAGAATCACCTAGGGAGCTTTAAACAATACTGGTGCCTCAGTCGCACTCCCTACAGATTCTAACATAATTGATTGGGCAAGTGTGCAATTGGGACATTATATTTTTACAGCTCCTCAGGTGAGTCAGATATTCAGCCAAGATGACCTAAATGCTGTAAGTTAAACACTCCTCGCCTCCTAGAGGGCACCTTACAGAATCCTTCTCCCAAGCCTTGCCCACCCCCCACCCCCAACATTATCACTGTTTTTTAAAATCTTTGACTCTTCTTTGGCTGTGGGAGATGATCCAAATACATCTGAAAGACATTTAATGTGTTTCCTTCATTACCTTACTGGAGTCTACCTTCTAATCTCAGCACATGGTCACGTTCATGCTTCTCACACTGTCACCACAATCTACACCTCAAGACCTTCTCACTTATTCACAATCCCCATACTTCCTCCACTGCCTTTGTAAATGTTATTCTTTTTCTTCTCCATTTAATGAACTCCTGCTTTCCCTCTTATTGCTCCCTTTGAGGGTAGTGTCTTTATGAGGTCTTCCCAGGTGCTCAGAGGCCTCCAGCTTCCCTGATATTTTCACATAATGTCTTTATTATGTGTTTATATGGCTGTCTTCTGATGGGCTGAGTCCTTTGAGGGGAGGGACTCTGTATTATTATTATTTGTATCCACTTCACTGTTTAACTCTAGTGTGGGTCTTATTACTTAAGGGCTAGTCAATGGATTTTTTTAAGTGAATAAGTGAATTTTAAAGAAAAGTTTGTAATAGTTTTCATGGTTTATAAAGAGCTTCTTTTTCATTAATATGTAGGCAAACAATGAACATACTTTACAGATTTTTGAAAAAATTCCATGTCAAAAAGATTGAGTCATATTTAAGAGGTCTCTATACTTGCAAAATTCGGAAAATAATAGATCTGAAGAACGTGTCTGTATTGTATAGATTTTCATATTTCAGGAATATATAATCTGTGATAAAAGGATTCTAAGTGTTCCTTTTGCATGTAATAAATAAAAATTGTCAAAGGAAGCCTTTATTTAGTCTACATTCTTCTATATTTATGTGTATGTAGGCTTATTTACACAGATGCATCCATACGTGTATGTAAGCTTTTGTAGACGTATGCATCTATATTACATTTAACCACAGATATTTTAATTTTAAAAAGATAAATTAAAAATGCAAATACCATAAGAAATATAATATGCACCATCTGAGGACCTTAAACAAATTTGTAACTATCATCTGACTTGCACATCTTGTGGTATTCTAAGTACCAGAGGAATTGCTGGGATCCAGAAAATTCATAAACCTTTCTTGTTGTGGATGAGAATGAATGAAATTCACTGTCGGTAAAAAGAGCTAAATTAAGTTAAGCAGACGCCATTGTCTGTCCTAAAAGATGATTTTCTAGCTCTTTTTTCTTAATAAGAAACCCTGGGAAAAAGTAAATTAAAATGACCAGTCATCCAGAGGTTATGAATCAGGAAATCTGGTGTGGAAATCTCCAAATCTCTGTTGTAACTATCATTCAAATAATTTTTTAAGTCATCACAGAAGTTTGGGAAATATTGACATAAGTAAAGTTTAAATGTTCTTTTGTTTTCTTTAAATGATCTGGTGACAGAATGTGAGTACTCTAACCTTCCTTGGTTCTAGGTACTTTCACAGTCAGCATCTTTGCTGTAGACATCTTTGCCTCAAGCATTTTTGTCCCAAACATTTGCTCATAACTAAGTGGCCATCAGGCTATTTTGCCATAAAGATACGACAGTGAAAAATAAAAAAGGGACATTAAAGAGTACATAAGGAAACATGAGAAATGAATAACAAAATAAGACTTTATTGTGAAATGCAAAATATTTGAATGCATTTAAAATGTATATAGATTCATGGCAATGCTATACAAATACCAGATTTTATTCAGTGGCTTGTACCTAAACACTTGTCTTCCAAGTCTTTTGTTCATAGTATTTTGTACATTTCTTTGGTGTTTTGGGTTTTTTTGGCTTGTTGATTCATATTTTCCTTCAGCACCACACTTTTCCAGTAAAATTTCTTCCTTCATTACAAGAGGTATCAGTTTCCAAATATTAGGAGGCATATTTGTAACTGAGCTTTGTGTTGCATTGTAAAGGCCTCTGAACTGTCATTTGTTCTTGGCATATTGTCACGTATCCCCTGATAGATGTTTCAAAGTTCTATGGAAAATATGGGTTCAACTCTGAGCCTTCAACACCTTCAGCCTCTTTCTCCTCAAATGTAGCATTTCAAAATAAGAAACCAACTCTTGGGTCAAATAATTGTTATTTGCCAGCTCGATAAAGCCATCAATAATGTCGCTAACTGGAAGCAATGCTAACACAGTTCGAACAGTTGAAACCAAACTGTCAAGCAGTTATTTTATCTTTCAGGGGCAAAATTGCCTTATGGCCAATTATTTATTTTCACCCTTGGCCTCTTTCTTCTCCAATGTAGTGTGTTTCAGAATAAGGAACCAACTCTTGGGGCAAATCATTGTCATCTGTCAGCTCGATAAAGCCATTAATAATGTCGCTAACTGAAGAAGTGCTAATACATTTCAGCCAGTTGAAACCAAACTGTCAAACCCAAAACTGTCATCCAGTTATTTTATCTTTCATGGGCAAAATTGCCTTATGGCCAATTAGTTATGGGTTGAAAATGTTTGCAGCAAAAATGCTTGCAGCAAAGACGCTTACTCTGAAAATACTGGACATAATGACCTAACTTAATATAGGGAGTTCACCCTATTGATCATGATATGAACCAATTTTCTAGTGGCTTCATTCCTCCATAGAACCACACGTAAGCCCAACCTCTTCTCCTTATATTCAGGATAGGCATCACTCAGAACAATGAAAAGCACATGAGAGACATTGAACTGAGTCTTGTCAGAAGATAATAATGAATGCGTTTGATTATTCTCTCTTAGGTTTTGAGCATTCCTACAGAAAGAATACTTCATGGATTTTATTTAACCCAGCAGTTCCCTAACTTAATACATTTCAGAAACTTTTCTGAGCTCCCTCACCCTCAACAACTATTAATATTCTATGAGAACAATGCTTTAAGAAACAAATTTTGGAAAATGCTTGAATAAGTAATACTCTTGCATGTGATGGCATAACAGACACTTAAAAGTAAAAATTTCAGGGCTTCCTTTCAGGGCGCAGTGGTTGAGAGTCCGCCTGCCGATGCAGGGGACACGTGTTCGTGCCCCGGTCCGGGAAGATCCCACATGCCGCGGAGCGGCTAGGCCCGTGAGCCATGGCCACTGAGCCTGAACGTCCGGAGCCTGTGCTCCGCAACGGGAGAGGCCACAACAGTGAGAGGCCCGCGTACCGCAAAAACAAACAAACAAAAAAACACATTGAGTTTATTTTCTAAATCTTTTTCACTGAGTGAGTCCAGCTATCTTTAGGTTAATGCATAAAACACATTTTGGTGTAATCAATGTATCTCACTATAATTATCTGTAGTGTATTTTTCCATGAAGCAAAAGAGAAATGAGTTTGAAAATAACAGTTTTTTCTAAGTAAAATAATGAGGATTAGCTACACAAGAAACATTAGCCAATTTTTTGCAACTGTTTTTAACTAAATTTTAAGGGATTTCTCTTTAATGAGAAGCAACCTCCCACATACTAAAATTCTCTGAAACAAAGTAAGTGCCTCTAATGGGATGATTTTATCCAAAAGGTCAAAGAAAGAACTTTTCCATTTTCTCTAAATTCTCTTTTCCATTAAATGATAGTTTTAGCAAAAGTAAAGTTTACTGTCCAGTTATGTCAATGTTTTAGACATCCGATTGCCCCTTCCTTGGACTTCTCAAAATTGGCTAAAATTTTGAGCCATCTTAAATCTCATCTAGTTTGAGATTACTGATTGTAATAGACCCTTTATTTTGTTTCCCTAGATATTTTGATACCATTTGTATATATTCTGTTATACTATTCAGCTACATGGTGAGAAAACATATGAAAGAAGAATAAAGTATTTTATTTATAATATTTATGTTAGTGAGGAGAATGAGTTCATAAAAACTTATGAAGGAAAATTCCCCATACTGTCTCTTAGACTTCTCTAGGATATTTTTATGAAGCTGTGAGCTATTGGGAAAGAATCTGAAAATGACAAACAGTGAGCAGCGGTCAAATAGAAATAGAAGTAGCAATAAGCCATATGGGTAGAGAAATGAATCACGGTCCAAAGGAAAAAGCCTTTATATAGTAAAAATTTAATATGAGAGAGTTACAAGCAAAGAACCTTCCACAATAATCGTCCCTTTGAAGTTAATTAAAATTACTTTTTTTTTTTTTTTTCGGTACGCGGGCCTCTCACTGTTGTGGCCTCTCCCGTTGCGGAGCACAGGCTCCGGACGCGCAGGCTCAGCGGCCATGGCTCACGGGCCCAGCCGCTCCGCGGCATGTGAGATCTTCCTGGACCGGGGCATGAACCCATATGCCCTGCCTGCATTGGCAGGCGGACTCTCAACCACTGCGCCATCAGGGAAGCCCTAAAATTACTTTTTAAATGGGGATCTAAAAAATAATCAATGTTAAAGTATCTATTTGAAAATCTGTCCTACTGCATTAGACACTAATTAATACTGCAGAAAAGCCTCGATGATGATTTAATCCAAGGTACATTTTTTCCCCAAACAAAATTTAAGTATTTTTTGCCTGGGGCTATCCATTTCTTTGCTTTTATTACAGACTATTTAAGATAGAGTGTATGCCAGTTATTTTACTATGAAGAAATTCTTTTGATGCCATTTCTGACTGAGTTACGATATGTGATTAAAGTAGTTAAAAAATATCTTTTGAGCTTTTTCTAAAAGTATCATTTGAAAATGGATAATTATCACTCTTTCAAAAAGGTTGTTTTTAGGTATCATTATTTTAGATGCATACATATAATTAACCAATATAACCCTAAAATATGTGTTGCTTTCTTCTCTTTTCTGCTATTTCAAACCTCCACTTAGTTTATTTTTTAACGTTTGAAGTTCTGTTGCAAGTCTCATTCTTTTCTGAATAGAAATAACCTGCATGGCAATGTATCATTTCATTATTTCATTCACAAACAACCTCTGCGTTTTCTTGGTGTTGTGCTTATCTGTGAAGACTATAGGAATTTCCAAATAATATTCATGTTAAATCTATTATAATCTTATTTTTGTTAAAAAAAATAAGTAAAGATTGCAGATGAATCAGGCGGACATAGGAATTTTGTAACACACTAAAAAACAAAACATCAGTATTTTTTTTAACATCTTTATTGGAGTATAATTGCTTTACAATGGTGTGTTAGTTTCTGCTTTATAACAAAGTGAATCAGTTATACATATACATATGTTCCCATATCTCTTCCCTCTTGCGTCTCCCTCCCTCCCACCCCTCTAGGTGGTCACAAAGCACCAAGCTGATCTCCCTGTGCTATGCGGCTGCTTCCCACTAGCTATTTTACGTTTGGTAGTGTATATATGTCCATGCCACTCTCTCACTTTGTCACAGCTTACCCTTCCCCCCCCCGCATATCCTCAAGTCCATTCTCTAGTAGGTCTGTGTCTTTATTCCTGTCTTACCCCTAGGTTCTTCATGGCCGTTTTTTGTTTGTTTGTTTGTTTGTTTGTTTTGCTTAGATTCCATATATATGTGTTAGCATACGGTATTTGTTTTTCTCTTTCTGACCTACTTCACTCTGTATGACAGACTCTAGGTCCATCCACCTCACTACACATAACTCAATTTCATTTCTTTTTATGGCTGAGTAATATTCCATTGTATATATGTGCCACATCTTCTTTATCCATTTATCTGATAATGGACACTTAGGTTGCTTCCATGTCCTGGCTATTGTAACTAGAGCTGCAATGAACATTTTGGTACATGACTCTTTTTGAATTATGGTCTTCTCAGGGTATTTCTCAGTACTATTTGTAGTTTTTTAAGGAAGCTCCATACTGTTCTCCATAGTGGCTGTATCAATTTACATTCCCACCAGCAGTGCAAGAAAGTTCCCTTTTCTCCACACCCTCTCCAGCATTTATTGTTTCTAGATTTTTTGATGATGGCCATTCTGACCGGTGTGAGATGATATCTCATTGTAGTTTTGACTTGCATTTCTCTAATGATTAATGATGTTGAGCATTCTTTCATGTGTTTGTGGGCAATCTGTATATCTTCTTTGGAGAAATGTCTATTTAGGTCTTCTGCCCATTTTTGGATTGGGTTGTTTGTTTTTTTGATAGTGAGCTGCATGAGCTGCTTGTAAATTTTTGAGATTAATCGTTTGACAGTTGCTTCATTTGCAAATATTTTCTCCCATTCTGAGGGTTGTCTTTTGGTCTTGTTTTATGGTTTCCTTTGCTGTGCAAAAGCTTTGAAGTTTCATTAGGTCCCATTTGTTTATTTTTGTTTTTATTTCCATTTCTCTAGGAGGTGGGTCAAAAAGGATCTTGCTGTGATTGATGTCATAGAGTGTTCTGTCTATGTTTTCCTCTAAGAGTTTGATAGTTTCTGGCCTTACATTTAGGTCTTTAATCCATTTTGAGTTTATTTTTGTGTATGGTGTTAGGGAGTGTTCTAATCTCATACTTTTACGTGTAGCTGTCCAGTTTTCCCAGCACCACTTATTGAAGAGGCTGTCTTTTCTCCACTGTATATTCTTGCCTCCTTTATCAAAGATAAGGTAACCATATGTGCGTGGGTTTATCTCTGGACTTTCTGTCCTGTTCCATTGATCTATATTTCTCTTTTTGTGCCAGTACCATATTGTCTTGATTACTGTAGCTTTATAGTATAGTCTGAAGTCAGGGAGCGTGAATCCTCCAGCTCCATTTTTCGTTCTCAAGATTGCTTTGGCTAGAATCAGTATTTTTAAGTGCAGGTAATGAAACAGCAGATAGTGCCAGGTAGATCATTTGATCCTTTAAAAATTAAAAAAATAATAATAATAAAGGGAGAGAGAGGAGTTTAAATAAAAACAGTATCCAGACCCTCTAACTGGAAAAGTTATCTTTGGTCTCACATAATCTATACCCACTTCAAAAATTCATTTCAGATTGTGTGCCTCAAAATTAGAAGCCATGAGAAAGTAGAAACATACTGATTCATAACTAAAGATGATACCTTAACTTTTATAAAATTATAACCTAAAATAACACCTTGATTCTACGTTTACATGGGTACTGTAAATCACACTGTTTTAAGATGGTAGTGTGGTTAGGAATGTTACACATTTAATGAGGAATGGAGACTCATGTGCTTTTAGTTTATTATTTTGAGTTTTCATATTATGCTAAACAGATCACTTAAAATACAGTTTTGGTTAACTACAAAGAAAAACTCCATAAAATAAATCTGTTTAGGGTATGAGACTGGGTGTGGTGCTGAACAGCAGCTTTATGTTTTACCATAAATTGTTAAATGGGTGGTCATCTCCACTGCCCACACCGGTTGTACGCAGAAGTTTTAAAAAGGAGGGTGAAAGCATATGATTTCCCTTTAGATGGAGCAGCCATTGAAACCTTTCTTTACTGTCCTTCCCTCCCCCTATCCTGCCAGAGCCAGGCAGGCTTTTAATTGCCATTCATATTACTGTAAGGTGCCAAACACAGAGTGTTTCAGGTAAATTATGTTTCTAAGTAAAATGTAACATCCTTTGGATCAATTCTTCTTATTACATTGGATTTTCTTAAAGTTCTGTGCCCTAAAGAGTATTTATAATTAATAGGAGGGAAAATTCTTAAAAAGCATTCTGTGACTTAAGTAGAAAGAGATGTTCTTTGTATTTTACAATCAAGAGAATTGAAATTCAGTTAAATTTCTTTTCTATGGCCTAAATGTAAACACAGTATCTGTAATAAATATTGCATTGTTATAAGATGAGCATAGAGGAATTGGTATTTCAATAAAGTGATCTCAAATTTTGTTTTATAATAGCATTAGACAATTATATTTCCATAACAGGTACCCAATTAATATTTGAATTATATAAAGATCTGCCTGAGATAGGAGTCCTGTGTTGTGTATGGTTATCATTCTTAGACACTCATTCCATATCTGTCCATATGGTTTATGTAAATAATGTATTAGAAACATTTTCACTTCTTTTGAGTTCATGGATTATCATTCATGTTGTACTTTGAAGAATTTTTTTTAAAGTACATTGCATACTAAAGCCAAACAAAAAACTGTGTTAAAAAGTTAAGGCAATTGCTTTTATCATTCTTACCTAAAAAGTATTGAATCTTAGAAATACAAATGTAAGATTCTCATAGAGAATTGTTCCTCTTTATTTAGAGACTTACTAGGAGAACATTATGGAGCATCTCTTTATTATTTATTTTCTCTGGTGTCTTCATGGTAATTTCTTGGGTAGTTAAGCAGTTTTTACTTTTCCAATACAATCTAACAATGTATCCATTTACTTGACTGGCCTTTTCTGTGAATACAGTGATTCATTAGTAACCAATTGAGACCTCTAATCCTCTATATTTTCTCCATAGCGTTTATTTGTTTGTAAATAAGTTGGAAGTTTGAAGGATTGCTTTTCTTTTACTGATATTTCTCTTTTAAATTCATACTTATGGGCTTCCCTGGTGGCGTAGTGGTTGAGAGTCCGCCTGCCGATGCAGGGGACGTGGGTTCGTGCCCTGGTCCGGGAAGATCCCACATGCCGCGGAGCGGCTGGGCCCGTGAGCCATGGCCGCTGAGCCTGCGCGTCCGGAGCCTGTGCTCCTCAACGGGAGAGGCCACAACAGTGAGAGGCCCGCGTACCACAAAAAAAAAAAAAAAAAAAAAAAGATTCATACTCATACATACTTTATGACCCATTCACACACTTAACCGTTGCTTATTGAACATCTGTTACTTATTAGGCATGGTATTCAATATTGGATTTAGAAGAATAATCTTGATAGACATGGTCCCTGTCCATAGAATGTAGAGTTTGCTATGAGCAGTAATGTGAATGAAGATGTATACATTGTTCTAGAAAGGCATAGGAGGGACACTAGCCTGGACTGGAATGGTCATGAGAAAACTGGCTAGAGGAAATTGTATTAAAAGCTGAGAACTGAAGGGGGTCTTAGCTAATGAGGTAGCTGATAAGGATTATGAAACCAGGGAGTTTCAGAGAGTACTTTAGGGAAAAGAAAGAATCTGTGTATCTGTGAAGACTAGAAGGCAAAAGAAACACGACTAGAATTTTCAGGGAGCTTGAAGTAGTTCAGTGTGCTCAGTATTAGTATAGAAGTGGCAACGTGCAGGAGTTGAGGTTGGAGATGTTAGCAAGTGCCAGATTATGCTGGATTGTTTAAACTGTGGAGTTTGGACTTTATCCTGAGAAGAATTTAAAGTCGTTAAAATAATTTAAGGGAAGAATTCCCACAATCATAATTGCTTTATAAAATGTTGCTCTTTTGTGCCATTGGAGAATGAGCTGATGGGTTCAAGGGACATTGTGAAAGGTAATATCTGAACACGCTAACCTGAAAATTGCTTTTACTTTCTTATTCTAAGTAAAACCAGGGGACACTCTATCACCTAGAGCCCTGTCAGGTTGTAGCTCTTTTTTCTTCCACATCAATTGAATCAGTGGGTCTAGGAGTGAGGTAGGTAGTTTCTTTGCTCTTCACTGATGTCTTGACTCCATTATCTCTCTCTGCTTCATAAAAACACTCAGCTTTGTATCTCATCCAGTCAGACTGTATCAAATACTACCCCTCACCATTGTCCTATTGGCCACCAGGGTATGCCCTCTTATTTCTTAATGGTTTTTAACTCCTGGCTATGTTCATTCTACCCAATACCACTCTCAACTAAACTTTGGGCAATGACCTTTGTCATTACCAATATGTTCTGGCATCTCCAAACTCCCAATTCCATATATCCCACTCACTGGCCACCACTTCCTGTTTTACGGGTTTCCCACTTCTGGTATCTCTACTATTACAACATTTCCACTGCCCCATCACATAGAATCAGTGGAAGGTTTTACCTTTTTACATCCCCAATGCCCCCTCATCCCTCCTTCTTTAACTTAAATCTCATGGCCAATCACTATAATAACAACTTTGCATATATATTCACAACCCTCTTTCCTCCTTTACTTTGTCACGGTGCTTTGCAAAACCACAGCCCTGGTTAATTCCAAACCTTCACCTATTCCTTGCCTGCACCTGACTGGTTGAATGTGGTTAGAATAAAAAGAGAAAAAGTGTAATACCATCCTGATTTATTTTGCTTCAAATTCATGTTCAGAAAATGCACATTGGTCCTTCATCCTGCCCATAAATCGTTCTTTCTTTTCCATCCATCCTCTCTCCCATTCTCCCTGGTGATTATTGTATATCATCTAGCTTCTACTTGAACTGTCAATAGCTACTCTCCATTGCCACTCCTAGCTGATAGTCTTACTTCTTGTTTAATTGACAAACTTGAAGCAATAAGGAAAGAATGTTTGTAAACTTCTGCCTACCATCATTGGTGTCTCCATCCTATGCCACCTCTCGTATTCTAACACATGTACATTCTTTGTTTCTCTCCAAGCTTTTGCTTTTGAGAAGACCTCATCCTTTCTCATCTACACAAAAATATTACTCCAGCAATTCTTCTTTCTATTCCACATTGCCAATTTCCCTGTGCTATTTCTCTCATCTCAAAACAACTATAGTAACAAATTCACTTTGCTCTTTATCCCATGAGTTACTACATATTTATCAAGTTTAATCTCACTACTCTTCTGAATCTGTTTTTATGAAGTTTATAAATAACTTCTACTGAATCCAGTGGTTCTCAATTTGTTTTTCTCTCTCAGCATCATTTGACATAGTGGATCATATCCTCTTCCTGGAAACATTCCCTCCACTTGGCTCTCTGTATGCCACAACCCCTTGGTTTGCCTTCTGACTTATTGGTCCCCTTTCCTCAGTCTCTGTTGCTGGTTCCACCTTTTTATAAAGATGGAACACTTAAAGTGCTCCAGCACTCAGTCTGTGGCTCTCTCCTCTCTCTACCTTCACCCCCTTAGTAAGCTTATTCGGCCTAACAGATTTAAATATCTAAATGTATCCACCAGGCTGTGGCTCCTCTCTGAATTAATCATACCACAATACTGATACAACACCTCCAGCTGGATGCCTAATAGAACTGACAGTGTCACATATCCTTAACTGAGCTTCTGGTATTCACCACCCTCTTACTGAAAAACAAAACAAAGGAAAAACAAAAACACAAAATACCTGCTCACTCACAGTTTTCTCTGTCTTGGTTATTCCCGTCCAAACCCTTTCAGTCATCCTTGAATTTTCTTTTTCTTACACCCTGCATCTAGTTCATCTGGAATTCCTGTTGGCTGTAGCTTCAGAATATAACCAGAATCCAACCACTTCTCACCACTTACACTACCACTCACTCTGATCCAAGTCACCATCATCTCTCACCTATATTATTGTAATAGCCTCCTAACTGGTCTCTTTTATTACTATTTTGATCTCCTACAGCCTTTTCTCAACACGCCAGCCAGTATGAAGCTATTAAAATGCTAACTCATAGCACGTTACTTTGTTCAATTAATGTGTCTCTATTTCACTCAAAATCTTTACTATGGCTTATAAATTCTGACATAAATTTCTCTTTCTCCTTTTACTCTCTCCCTTGCCCATTCAATTCCAAATGAGCTTACTTCTAAAACATTCTGGGTACATTCCCACTTGAGGATTTTTCACTCTCTGTTTCCTCTGCTGCAAATACTCTTCACCTTGAGAAATACATGCCATTTGAGCACCTCGTTAACATGAAGTCCATTGATGTATTAGTTATCTATTGATACATAAAAATAGTACCACAGGGCTTCCCTGGTGGCGCAGTGGTTGAGAGTCCGCCTGCCGATGCAGGGGACACGGGTTCGTGCCCCGGTCCGGGAAGATCCCACATGCCGCGGAGCGGCTGGGCCCGTGAGCCATGGCCGCTGAGCCTGCACGTCCGGAGCCTGTGTTCCGCAATGGGAGAGGCCACAACAGTGAGAGGCCCGCGTACCGCAAAAAAAAAAAAAAAAAAAAAAAAATAGTACCACTAATTTAGCAACTTAAAATAACACACATTTATTTCCTCACAGTTTCTGTGAGTCAAGAGTCCAGTCGTGGCTTAGCTGTGTCCTCTGCACGGCTGCAATCGAGCTGCCAAGGCTGCAGTCACATCTGGGGCTTGATTATGTATCTTGATGATCTGTCTGTATCCTTGCTCACATGGTTGTTGGCAGCATTCAATTATTCATGGGCTGTTGGAGTGAGAGGTTGAGATTCTTGGCTGGAGTCTGCCTTCAGCTCCTTTCCAGAAAGGTCTTCCCAACATGGCCACTTACTTCCTCAAAGCCAGAAATGGAAAGATATTACAATCATCTGTAATGTGATCACAGAAGTGATATTCTGCCACGTTTAGCATATTCCATTTGTTATAAAGAAGTCACAGGCTCCACTCATACTCAAGGAGACAGGATATCATAATTGTAAGAGTACCAGAAGGTGGCGCTCATGTTGTCCCGCCTTAGAGTATGTCCGTCATACTTTACCACCATATTTAAGATCGTAACCACCTTGAACTTTTAACTTCTAAAGAACTTTTTATCCTCTTCAAGTTTTTTTTTCCTCCATAATACTTAACACCTTCTAACACACTGTATATTTTATTTTTTCACTGTGATTATTGTGAGTGAAAGAGCTAACAGAACTATTTTCCCCACTTATCTTCCATTAAACCCCTGGCTCTGTTTCCCTGAAAAGACCTAAATATGGTGTCCATTATATTATGAAGCATTGTTGCTAATTATTACCCCTGATGGGTAAATTCCATCAGACTGGGAGGAAATAAGAATGACCTATAAATACCTAATAAGAACATCATATTCTAAGCTTCTCTGAATGTCTTGAGTCTTGGAACTAGGGTGTCCCTTGCAAGGGACACTGAAATTTACACCCATGGAATTATTAAAGATACATTAAGACGTGTGAGGCATGGAGATGTGAGGCAGAGTGGTGCTGGTGAGGAGTTCCTGCACCAGCCCCGTGGGGACCTCACATCCTTATTCCTCAGTTGTCTGCTGTGTGGCTACTGCAAGGACCCCACTGGGAGGAATGCCTGACACTGGCCTTCCAGAAAGCTGTGGTTCCTGTCCTACACGGTTCTGCATAGACTGAGCAGTCCTTTGACTCTGAATGTTTAGTAGAGACTAAAAAGCCCCCCGATAGGCTTATAATTATTATCTGTCTCCCTTTCTGGAATATTAACTCCATAAGTGCAAGGCCTCTTGACTGTTTTATTTTCCAGGAGATCTGGCAATACCACTCCCTCCCTTTGTCCCCTTGCCCTATGGATGTTGTGGCTTCCTTTCTACATTGACTCACTCTCCCCCGTTTGGTTTCGTAGCTCTTTCATCACAGATAAAACAGATTTGTTGCATTAACTTCCCTCTGTTTTAATTACCTAGGATAGTTTTCATTTTCCTGGCTGGTACCTGATTGACACTGATTAAGCACAAAATTCCAAAATTCTTTGAGAGAGAATCTAATTGCTTATATGTGGTCTGGTGCCCACTCCTGAATTTGTCATCTGTGCACAAAGAAACAGGGCCATGTAGTATGGGAATGACTGATGGGAACATCAGAGTACTATCTCAGAGAAAGAGACAGGCATGTTGAGCTGGACTGGGATATATAATGTTTTCCTTGAGGTGTCAAATATTAATATATTCAAGCAAAACTTGCTTGGATCAAAAGCACATAGATATATGTATGAACAAACTTTGTTGGTTCAGAAACAACTTTTGCTGGCTTAGACATGCACACATAAATTCTTCATTTCCTCATTGGACTATGCTTTGTCTGTTTGACCCTACAGTAAAATTCCAAGGTGAAACTTTTCAAATGTTTTCAAGTGATCACTTCAGGAGTTTTTTCAACCTCAGATTTATATACTGAAATCAGTTCAACCACATAAGTCTATGGGTGTGTGATTCAATTTCCTATTAGACTCATTTCCGTCTGAGCCTTCCACTTACTAGAATATATTATCAAAGCATCAGACAGTTGGAATTATGCTTGAATGCTCCCAGATTATGGTTCTACCTATTACAGATCATTAATATTTATATCTAGCACATGCTTCACACATGCAGAACAATTTTTCTTTAATATTGTGTGCCTTAATTTTTCAAGTGATTCCTTAAGAAGAAAATCTAGCCACTCCCTAAGTGTCTGAGGATTCTTTCTATAATACTGGGCATATCCTACTAAATACTTTTTGACAACCAACTTGATCATTAATAAAAATTAGTAGACTGTGATGGTTTACAATAGATCTTCACAGACATTGTTTCCCAGAGATCATCTAGAAAAGTCTAGGTCAGCCAAAGAAAGATTTTAGTTAATAATCATTTTCAAAAATGTGGTAACTCAGCACAATTACATCACTTTGTTGAACACTTCAACCACAGTTCCTAAAAGACTGAACACAAATCCATGAGTGGAGTGCAATCATCTTTCTCTTAGCCCGGAATAAATACTGACAGATGCATCTTATGAAAAGGTTGTTTATCAAAAGATACATTATAATTCAGAATTTAAAACACTTTTTGGACATTTCCCTAAGAGGAAATGTTATGTAAGTCTAAGCTTTTCAAGCTAAATTTTATAAACCATTAAACCTGTGATATTAGGTCATGATCCTTTGCTAATTTCACATCTGGGGAAAAAGTTTTGAGTGAGGGCATTTCTTACCCATTACCCATGGGTAAGAAATGAGTATGGCTCTAGGAAATTTTGTGAAGTAGATGTACCTTATTTTTTGCATCCTATCTCCTCCTTTCTGTTCTCCTCTTCACGTCTCTGTAACTCTTCTAAATATCCATGGCCTTCCTATTAACCTAAGCCTTGCTTCCACACATTCTACTGGGGTCTGCCTTCAGCTGGGGATGGCTTTTTATGGAAAAGTGTGTCATGGGTCGAAATTGCTTTTTTTAAATGAACTTTTATCCTGATTAAAACTATCATTTCTTCAGCACAACAGACATAGGCTGGTAGGAGAACAATGACAAATTAGAATATTGTAAGTTTGAAGTAACTAAATATTTTTGCATCTTTGTCTATGTATTCTAATCTTAAGAAGATGTTCATTCACATAATTCCCATAATCTTACCCTCAACTTTATATGTGTCCTTAGTTACCATTATTCTTCTTCCCATACCCTCACCCAAGAATAGAACATACTCTCTGTATCCTACTTCCTTTCTCCTAAACGTACTGCCCTTTGAATTCCGCTCATACTTTTGTACTGATATCTCTGTATTAAGGTCAACAATAACTTTCTAACTGATGAATTCTGTGGCCATTATTCAGATCTCTACATGACTGTTCTGACTTTTTTCGCAGTTAAATACTAACTCTTCCTTGAAAAAAGAAAATCTCCTTTCTCTTGATTTCTGTGACATGTAATGCTCATCTTATGTCTCTGGACAATTCTTGATGTCTTGAATGTTTCTTAAGGGCTGGAAAAAAAAAACAAAGAAAGAAAAAAAACACCTCATCAGTACTCATTCGCTAAGTTGAGTTTTCACTGCATGTACATAAAGATTTATTCCCCTTGTTATCAAAGGCCTTCGAGTCTAATGAGGAAATCAGACAATAAAATGAGACATTTTCATGTACTGTGGTAACCGTCATTATAGAAATGGGATTATCAAGCTGTCTCCTTGGTTAAAATACTTTTCTGCCCCTGTACCGTACCCAAGACTCCTGAGGATAGTAGAACAACCTTTCTACAACAGTTACCTACCCAGCTCAGCATCATTTCTCACTACTCCCCCAAAAGCAGTCTATGTTGTAGACTGGAAATAGCCACAAGATAATTGTCTTATGTGTCACTACGCTCAAATTCAGTGTCCACGACGACTGTCATTAGTTGCTTACAGCACTCATTCCCACTGAGCCTGGTTCAGGAGAAGCTGCAAAATCTCTGCATTTGGAGGGAGGAGCCAAAGGCTCACAAGCCACCCCTTGGCAGTACCAAAATTCCAGTGGGAATGGAAATTTTTCTTAGCACAGTTATTTCCAGCCAATAGAAGTTTGCATTCAGGTTGAAGCTCGTTGCCATCCCAGTCCTACCTAGCCTCTTCTAAACTACTTCTTTGTTGTATTTTTCCACTTCTCCTTGGGACCCTCATTCCTTAAGTGCCTCCTCTGTGTTCTGGGTGGTTCTTATCCTACCCCAAATTTTGAAGGCAAGAGAAATTTCATCCGTATAATCCTCAAAGAAAAGATTTGCTTCTTGACTAGAATCTGAACTGAAAAGGGAGGGGGGGAACTACATGTTGTGCTAGATTGTGGACTTTAAGACACTAATTTTGACATTAAGCTGCTACCCACGACAGCTAATGACTTTCCTGTCCACTCTTGCATGGGCTACATTTATACATAGGATTTCTTCTGTTTGGAACATTCTTTTACTGCTCTGCTTAGCTAATTCCTTCCTTCATTTTAAGAGTTCACTCTTCTATTTTCTCTAGGAAGCTTTCTTGAACTCCCTCTCCCCTCAACCCATTTTCTGATGAAGGTAGGAATTCATCCTCTTACCACTTTATGTACCCTTCTATCAAAGCACCTTCTGAGTTGTCATTTATACCTTTGCCTCTACCACTGACCTCAGTTTTGTATCTCTTATTGCTAGTGTCTAGCATGGTTTGGCATGCGTGGAAATTTTTATTGAATGAAATAATGAATAATTGAATCTTTAACTGATAGTGTATAAAGTAGTAAAAACATTTGGTCATGTTGGGAAAAATATTTTATTATTACTTTTCGGAACACACACCTTTCCTTTTTCTGTGTATAGCGTATATTCCATTAGCATTAGAACTCTGTAAATGTTTGTTTGTCTGTGTATGTTGGGGTTAATTCGAATATGGCCTTGTTGGTAAATGGTAATGGCACAGTGGCTATTCATATGTGTGAAATTTTTATATAAATATATATATGTGCTCACAAGTGTATGTGCATATATGTGTGTGTGTGTATGTCTCCAAGTTATTGTAACAAAGTGTAACTAGAATTATTATAATTAGGGGCTATCAGTGTTTCATCATATTTCATTTTTTTAACATTTGAAATTTTAATGAATTTTAAGGAAAAATATTTTCCATTTTAATTAAAGGATATAGATAGGATAATATTCTATCTAAACAAAATAAATGCCATTTATACTCTTCCGCTTTCTGTAGCTGGGTCATATATGTATGAGAAATTTTGGTAATGGTAATTTCTCTTTAGATATGATAGATATGAGGACAGATCACAAAGTAATTGGACACTCAAACTCTGGAATTAGATTAGGTTCAAACCTAGTCACTTACCTGCATGACCATTAATAAGTTCATTGATCTCTCTTTGTCTCCCTTTCATCATCTTTAAAATAGGAATAGTAATGGCGCCTGCCTCATAATTTTGCTCTAGGGAACAAGTAGATGATTCATATTAAGTCTTCAGCACAATACTTGGACATATTGCTTAGTACTGCTCATATGAGCAATATTGTTGGTGTTGGTGAAATAAAAATGTAATTCATAGTGTATAATACTACCATCTCTGATAGCTCAGAAATCATACTGTGTTGATTTCTTTCCCCTACCATCTTTAAAAAACTACTGTTTTACAATGTAAAATTTTCCAACCTTTTCATGCCAAACCTTTTATTTTTCAGTTCTATTCCATATGCAAAGTCAGAACAAGGGAACATTTTGAAACAACCTTCACTTATTTCATTAACTTCTGAATATCTGCCTGAAGAGAAACTATAACAAATTCATCCAAGTTATAAGCTCAAAGTTCCAAATTGAAAATTCAATACTGTGTTTAGTTTATTCAAATACAAACAGTTTTGAAAATATTTTCATTTTTATTCCATTCTGGCAAAAATAATACTTGTTTATTGTAGGAAATTTTTTAAAAATTGGAAAGTTAAAAAAAATCACCGGTATTTCCACCAGTCACATGAAACAGCAGCAGACACTTGGATCCAAAACCTTCCAGTATTTTATGTACTTGTACTTACGTGTTTGTATACATACTCTTTTTATAAATAAGATCATACTTAACATACAGTTTTCTAATCTGTCTTTTCAACTTGAAAATGTATTGAGAATACAGGTACATATAATTATTTGCATCATTTCAAAAAGCGGCGTAGCACTTATTTGTATTGATAACTATAATTTACTTCTCCACTATTGAGCATTTTCAGTTGTTTATCAATTTCCTTAGTATAACCAGTGCTGTGAGATCAATGTCCTGACAAATAAACTCCTTCAAATATTCATGATTCTTTCCTTAGGCCATATTCCTAACAATAGAATGATATTAGGTCAAGGAATACATGCCTTTTTTAGGCTTTTAAAACACTTTGCTAAATTGCTTTCTGGAATGGTGTTTCAATTTTTATATGCACTAGCAATGTATGAATTATTTTCCCTATAAGTTTCATAAGAAACACATTATAAATCATATTTTAATTTGCATCTCTCTAATTATCAGTGAATTTGACATGTTAAAAAATTGTATATTTACTCCTAAAGAAGGCTGAGGTTGAGTCAGATCCAAAGAATCTGGAGAAACCCTGAGAATTATATCACAGAAACCAAAGGGATGGAGTTTCAAGAAAGTTGTTGTTAGAAATCACTTAAGATAAGGACTGCACGATGCCCAGAGGGCACTGCTGGTGCATCCAGGAGAGACTCAGAGGAGTGGTGGGAAAAAGATTCCAATTTTGGATGGAGGCATGGAATAAGAAGCCAGAAAGGAGGACAGTGTCTATGGAATACACTTTTTAGAAGCTTAACTTTAGAAGGAGGGCAAAAGGAGGGAAAGGACCAAAGGGGAAAGAGGACAAAAAGGAAAGTTTAGAGAGTCTTAAGCTTGTTTAAAGGTGTGCTAGAAAGTGAGAAGCTCTAGATGAAAAAGAAAAAAAATGAGGCATTTGATATGCAGGTAGGTGTGCAATGAAGGAGTTGGATATGGGGCTCAGAGCACTGGGGAGGACCCATCAACTGGAGAACCCTTATCATGGAGAGTTGGAAGAGATAAGATAATAAAAAATATTAAATATATAATATATAAAACATATATAACATATATGTTATTGGTTGGGGGAGACTACAAGAGTTTGAGAAAGCTCTGCTTGATAGCTTCTATTGGAAAAGGATGCATCATAATTTGTGGAGAGTGAATAAACTTCAAGTCATCATCTATTAACTGACACTTTTTTTTATCTGCTGAGGAATATAAGAAACAAGGTTCTATTAGTAGTTGTTCCTCCAAAAAGTCACTATGTAGAACATATTTTAGGGGGTTTTAATTAACAGCAGGTAGCATTTACTACCACAGAAGCAAATTTATTCATTAGTTAAACAAATTCCTGCTCAGTACCAAATGCAGCATATTCAGTTTAGAAATGCTTATCTATTTTAACCACTAGAAGCTGTTTTGTAAACCCAGCATCCTTAGAGAGCTGTTGCTGGAATATGTAATCAGTTTGGCATAAAACTTAATCCCTAAAAATGCAGTTTGAATTACTGCATGATTTCTTTATCTTTAGTAAGTGAGGGTTTGTGATGAAACAGATGAGACTTTTATTCAGCTTTTTAAAAAGTGTTTTCAATGATATATTCTAGCAAAGTGCCTCTATTTTCTATCGTAAGACATCTCTTAATCATACTGGACAGTTTCATTGTATCTGCAATAAAGGAAATGAACAATGGAAACATTTATGTAGTGTCTGATTGTCTGGGGATGATGATCTATAAGATGCAGACCTATTATTTAATGCTTTGAGGATTCCCTTCTCTTCCTCCATCATTCCTTTGAGCTCTGGTTTCTGTACTAATCCCAGGGAGAAAACACAAGCATTTATGTTATTTCTGTATTGGAAAATTAGACTTGTACTTCACAGTTAACGAATATTCTTAATTAACTAAAAATAGAGGTGATTAAATTGTCATGAGTAATGACTGTGGCATTTTTCTCCTTTTTAATAGAGGTAATGGTCCATAACTCTGGGCACTCTGGACATATATGTGAAACCCTTCCAATTTGTAAGTTTGTGATTCTAGGTTTTGAATATTTATGGTGCACTATACCTCTATGATGGTGATTTATTTTTACCGAGCCTCATGGGCTGCAAATTGTCTTGCCAAGTTGGTGGAGGATCAGAAGATGAAAGAAAGGCTGAATGCTATTTTGTTCCTTGTTGAGCTAATTAGGAATCTAGGGCTTATTTAGAAACCTGCAAATCTCAGACTCAGTCTATTAGTCTAGCTCAGGCTCTAATTTAGACTGTATTTAGTTTTCCCTCAGGTCAAAGGGGAAAGAGAGGTATATTCTTAAGTCCCAGATCTCAGAGGAAAAAGGGAAACGAAAGTTAAGCAGTGATGACATTGGGAATCTGGTAGAGTGGGAGATTAGTTGGGAGGGAGGACATCTTTCATTGTAGTAAAGTGAAAGGAAATTAAGTATTTGTAGTGGAATGTGTCATATTATATACAATAACCTGATCTATTAGAGTGTTAGGACTTCCATGTGATCTGGAATACTCAGATCATCTGCTACTGACATTGTTATCCTTATAATCCACAGACTAACCTTTATTTTAAATTTTCTAGACTCTAAAATGTCTTTTTTATAGTCTAACAGTAGTATGTATTATTTTCAAGATAGTAAGTCAAGTAAAATTCACTATATTTTCATCTCTTTAAGAATTAGTGAATGCAATTATACCCCAATAAAGATGTTAAAAAAAAAGAAAAAAAGAATTAGTGAATACTTTACTGTCTTTGATTAAGATGGGAAAGAAGCTCTGGCCTCATCATCAATACATTAATGGTATAAACTATTACTTCTACAAAATGGGAAGATATGTTCTCTTTGTGTTGATTTTTATTTAGCTTTTGTTTCAGAATATACCCTAATGGGGCAAGTTGTGGGGCAGGTGTTTATGCAATGCCCTTAATGTATACACTACACAAAATCAGGTAAGGGATATAAAAGATGAACAACGTATAGCCCCTGTTCTAGGAGAATTTACCAAAAAATAAGGGAGAGAATGTTCATAAACAACAGTGACGCAAGATGGTTCTTTCTTATATTTGAACACATCTTTGAAGAAATAATCACTGGTTCAAAAAATCAAGTCATTAGACAAAGGTACACATTGAGAACATTTATTCCCTCTTACTTTTTCTGTATCTTGTATATCCTTTCCACTATTTCTTTATGCAAATGTAACTATCTGTATGTTTCCTCCTTTCTTATACACATAATTTACTATATACACACCATTTTACCCCTCGTACAAGGTTTTCTAGGAGTTGTGAGCAAAACACTTGAAGAAGGGATAAAAGACGGAAATAACTTCTAGCTAAGAGTTGAGGGATGTTTCAAGGATGAGTTTTTTTTAAGTCCTAAAATATGGTAATGCAGGGAAAAAACATTCTGTATTAAAGAATATCAAAAGCTCAGAGGCAGGAAGTAGAAGTTCAGGAAATAATTAGAAAATATCAAGTTGAACTATAAATGGATAGAGTAGTGGGAGAAAGTGAATGAGTGGTTTGGGGGAATTCTGGGCATTTTTGTCTATTGTAACCTCAAAATTTTCCATCCTTTGGAAAAAGTATACCAATCTTGTGTTGCTGGAGTTGGTGGATTTCTGGGTTTTGACTGCTAAAATTGCCTTTGACTAAATAACTCAATGGTTTTTATATTACTACTTAAAATATTTAAAAATTCAAATTTAAACTTAACTGGCATATGTTTTGATCACTTTGTAGCTTCTCTTTGAAACTCTCCAGCCATGATCACTGCAAACTCTTCTCAGCTTAGCGTCAAATGATGTTGACACTACCCATAGCTAAGGGTCATGGGCCAACACTAAAAAAACCAAACAAACAAAAAAATAGAGATTCTTCCAAGTCTCAGAAAATAAAATGGATCTGGATTGATTTAACTTTTTGCTCTGTCTTCTGGGGAAAACTCTAGCTCATATGATTTCTGTGTAGCAAGGGTCCATCAATTTTAACCAGATGCACTCTTGGGTCTCCAGATGATATCATAATAGTAGGGTAGTTGAGAGAATAATAATGCTGTAGCTGCTTGAGAGAACAAAGAAACATTGATGAATGTTTACCACCCAACTCTAAAAAGATACTTTGCTTAAATTTAATTTGAAGATTTCTTTCCTGATGATTTAGATTTAGTGAGTAGGATTGTAAAAGTGGTCCCTTGAGATCTGACCATTCTGTGCATGTTAAGACTAAGTAGATTTTTTTCAACTAAATCTCTATTTTTTAAAGTATTATAAAATTATAAATATCATATGATAGAGTGGGCTTTTAAAGTGATATAAGAAATTCCTTTGAGCTGTTCCCACATTCTTCCCAAACTCTTTTTCCAAACAACAGTGCTTTTTTTCTGACTTAAAAGTTTTCCTCCATCTTAGGTTAGTGAATCTGGTAAAATACTGTAGTAGCATCTATCATCGACACTTAATGTTATTTACCTTATTTCTATAATTTAATAAATTAAACCATTTTATATTTTAAATATAAGTAAGGTAATCGTCAGGTGATATAGTTTCTGTTCATTATTTCACATATTTATTTTATGTTGTACATAATTTGGCTTATCATGTATTTTCCCCTGAAGTTTTTTACCCTACAATGGGGAAGGTGGTAATTATGTAAATAGTTAGGTCCTTCTCTAATATAATCTCAGTTTTATTGATTAGACATAGAAATTCTTTACTCCTTTTCTATGATGCAGTTTTTAAATCAGTTGTTCATTGATCAATTTGATTCTCTGTCCTGGTATCTGGAACTAATATGTGTTCAAATTAAGGATTGGATCTTCATAATCACCAGTTAGCAGCCCAGGCTCATTGGTCTTTTGTCTTCTTTCCTCCAGCATTTAGTCTTAAGACTGTTGATATTATTTATCACTAAGTGATAATTTTTTCCAAACATTGTGATTAAAAAATATATTTGATTTGATATCTGATTTCATTCCTGTAAACTAATAATGTAAAATAATGGTCTATCAAGAGAATTAGAATTTGAATCTAGTTGTCCCTAGCTAAAAAATATTCATCCAAAATCTCATCTGGTGATGAGACTCTATATCAACCAAGATAACTTATTTATCAACTTGTTCACAAAGTCTCACTTCCAATCCAAAGCTGAGTTCAACAATCCAAAACTGTTGTTTCACCTGAACTTTGCCCAATTCCAAATAGTTCTCTGCCTTTACAGACTTACTTTAAAATCACCTAGGCCAGGCAAAAACAAAACAAAACAAACAAAAATTAATACGTCCTCTGATTTCCCTTGTCTATAACAGTCCTAAGATTTGTTTGTTTCTCTTAGGTTGTGTTACCCCTCCCTGAAGTACATCTAATAAACTTAGTTTGACTTCATCAACAGATTTTTACTGATCTTTCTGAGGGAACTGACAGTCAACAGATGGAGAGAAGAAAATTCTGAGAGTCCAATAAATGCCTCCATCTCTGACCCATATCAGTTGTCTTTTTTGTTTTGTTTTGTTTTTTATGATGGAAGGAAGGGCACAGCAATAAACAGATGGGAGACTTGCTTTTCCCATGGAATCATCATTTCCTAAACATTGTCCACCTGGTGACTTCCCTAATCTTAACCTGGCTGCTGCATGTTAACCTGGTGGCTTGATGCCAAGACCAGTCCTACCACAGTGAGTGCTTACATTTGGGTGTTCACCTTTCCTGAATGGGAACCGGCTGACACTCCCTGATATAGATTATTCCTTCTTTTGGCACCATTTGTGACAGTCAATTAAAGCTGACTGGAATCTAAACCCAGCTGGTATGATGGACAAAACATTGTTAATAGATAGAGATATAGCTAGAATTCTGCTTTCACTGGTTATTAGACCAATAGCCTGAGGAAATCAGTTATCTCCAGTGAACTTCATTTCTCATTTTGGGAAAATAAAAGTAACAAGGGATATTGTTTAACATCCCACTTAAAATTTTTTTTAAAGTTTTAAAGCTTCTAGTGTGGACCTGAGCATACTGCAAACGTTCAGGAATGACTGATGTTTCTTTTTTCTTCTTTTCCTTTAATAATGTCTTACATCTCTGAAAATTGCCCTGTAGAATAGACTTTTAACCCCACAGCATCTGTATTTGTTATAAACATGGAATATCAGAGATAGTTATTTTTAAAGTTATTAGAAGTTAGTTTTTATATTGCATATAACTTTCCTTTCAGATTAATTTTGCTTTTTAACCTTAATAAAGACTAGATTGAACCTATCTGTAGGATAAAGAAACACCCTGGGTCTGCCTTCATCTCTGCACCTAAGTCCAAGTGACAGCTTAAATGGAAGAAAGCAAATCATAGAAGGGACATTGTTAGAAAAGAATTGAATAAGATAGAAGAATGTATCCTAAGTAGATTTTACTGCTCTCAAATCTTATCAGATGAAAACTTGCCACTAAGGAGAGTTGTCAGAAAAAATACAAAAGTTCAATTAAGGGCTTCCCTGGTGGCACAGTGGTTGAGAGTCCGCCTGCCGATGCAGAGGACACGGGTTCGTGCCCTGGTCTGGGAAGATCCCACATGCCGCGGAGCGCCTGGGCCCATGAGCCATGGCCGCTGAGCCTGCGCGTCCGGAGCCTGTGCTCCGCAACGGGAGAGGCCACAACAGTGAGAGGCCTGCGTACCGCAAAAAAAAAAAAAAGTTCAATTAAGTTTAAATTTCAGATAAACTACTAATAATTTTAGTATAAATATATCCTAATATTACTTGGGATGAATTTTATACCAATAAAATGGACAACCACGAAGAAATGGACAAATGCTTGGAAAGGTACAATTTTCCAAGACTGAACCAAGAAGAGTTAGAAAATATAAACAGACCTATCACAAGTAATGAAATTGAAACTGTAATTAAAAATCTTCCAACAAACAAAAGTCCAGGACCAAATGGCTTCACAGGTGAATTCTATCAAACATTTAGAGAAGAGATAACATCCATCCTTCTCAAGCTCTTCCAAAAAGTTGCAGAGGGAGGAACACTCCCAAATTCGTTCTATGAAGCCACCATCACCCTGATCCCAAAAGCAGACAAAGATATCACACACACAAAAAATTACCGACCAATATCACTGATGAACATAGATGCAAAAATCCTCAACAAAATACTAGCAAACAGAATCCAACAACACACTAAAAGGATCATTCACCATGATCAAGAAGGATTTATCCCAGGAATGCAAGAATTCTTAAATATATGCAAAGCAATCACTGTGATACACTGTATTAACAAATTAAGGAATAAAAACCATATCATCATCTCAATAAATGCAGAAAAAGCTTTTGACAAAATTCAACACCCATTTATGATTAAAAAAATCTCTCCAGAAAATGGGCATAGAAGGAACCTACCTGAACATAATAAAGGACATATATGAAAACCCACAGCAAGCATCATTCTCAATGGTGAAACACTGAAAGCATTTGCACTAAGATCAGGAACAAGACAAGGATGTCCACTCTCGCCACTATTATTCAACATAGTTTTAGAAGTCCTAACCATGGCAGTCAGAGAAGAAAAAGAAATAAAAGGAATACAAATTGGAAAAAAAAGAAGTAAAACTGTCACTGTTTGCTGATGACATGATACTATACATAGAAAATCCTAAAGATGCTACCAGAAAACTACTAGAACTAATCAATGAATTTGATAAGGTTGCAGGATACAAAATTAATGCACAGAAATCTCTGGTGTTCCTCTACAGTAACAATGAAAAATCAGAAAGAGAAATTAAGGAAACAATCCCATTTACCATCACAACAAAAAGAATAAAATACCTAGGAATAAACCTACCTAAAGAGTCAAAAGACTTGTACTCAGAAAACTATAGAACACTGATTAAAGAAATCAAAGATGACATAAACAGATGGAGAAATATACCATGTTCCTGGATTGGAAGAATCAATATTGTGAAAATGACTGTACTACTCAAAGCAATCTACAGATTCAGTGCAATCCCTATCAAACTGCCAATGGCATTCTTCACAGAATTAGAACAAAAAATGTTACAATTCGTATGGAAACACAAAAGACCCCGAATAGCCAAAGCAATCTTAAGAAAGAAAAACAGAGCTGGAGGAGTCAGGCTCCCAACTTCAAACTATACTACAAATCTACAGTCATCACGACAGTATGGTACTGGCACAAAAACAGAAATATAGATCAATGGTACAGGATAGAAAGCCCAGAGATAAACCCACACACATATGGTTACCTAATTTACGACAAAGGAAGTAAAAACATACAACGGAGAAAAGACAGCCTCTTCAATAAGTGGTGCTGAGAAAACTGGACAGCTCCATGTAAAAGAATGAAATTAGAGCACTACATAATACCATACCCAAAAATAAACCCAAAATGGATCAAAGACCTAAGTGTAAGACTGGACAGTATAAAACTCAGAGCAAAACACTGGAAAAATATTCTTTGACATAAATCACAGCAAGATATTTTTTGACTCACTTCCTAGAGGAATGAAAATAAAAACAAAAATAAACAAATGGGACCTAATGAAATTTAAAAGCTTTTGCACAGCCAAGGAAACCATAAATGAGACAAAAAGACAAACCTCAGAATGGGAGAAAATACTTGCAAATGAAGCAACAGACAAAAGATTAATCTCTAAAATATACAAACAGCTCATGGAGCTCAATATCAAAAAAACAAAACAACCCAATTAAAAAATAGGTGAAAGACCTAAATAGACATTTCACCAAAGAAGACATACATATGGCCAAGAGACACATGAAAAGCTGCTCAACATCACTAATTATTAGAGAAATGCAAATCAAAACTACAGTGAGGTATCACGTCACACTGGTTAGAATGGGCATCATCAGAAAATCTACAAACAGCAAATGCTGGAGAGGGTGTGGAGAAAAGGGAACCCTTTTGCACTGTTGGTGGGAATGTAAATTGATACAGCCACTATGGGGAAAAAAAAACAGTATGGAGGTTCCTTTAAAAACTAAAACTAGAATTACCATATGACCCAGCAATCCCACTAGTGGGCATATACCCTGAGAAAACCGTAATTCAAAAGGACATATGTATCCCAGTGTTCATTGTAGCACTCTTTACAATAGCTAGGACATGGCAACAACCTAAATGTCCAACAACAGAGGAATGAACAAAGAAGATATGGTACATATATACAATGGATTATTAACCATAAAGAGGAACGAAATTGGGTCATTTGTAGAGATGTGGATGGACCTAGAGTCTGTCATACAGA
This sequence comes from Pseudorca crassidens, assembly GCF_039906515.1. Lineage (NCBI taxonomy): Eukaryota > Metazoa > Chordata > Mammalia > Artiodactyla > Delphinidae > Pseudorca > Pseudorca crassidens. Next base: position 39,585,729 of record NC_090303.1, read on the forward strand.
GTGAAGCAAGCCAGAAAAAGAAAAACAAATATCGTATATTAACGCATATATGTGGAATCTAGAAAAATGGTACAGATGAACCTATTTGCAGGGCACGAATAGAGACGTAGATGTAGAGAATGGACATGTGGACAGAGGCGGGGAGGGGTGGGTGGGACAAATTGGGAGATGAGGTTTGATATAAATACACTAACATGTGTAAAATAGATAGCTAGTGGGGACCTGCTGTAAAGCACAGGGAGCTCAGCTCCGTGCTCTGTGACAGCCTAGGTGGGTGGGATGGGGGGTGGGGGGGTGGGAAGGAGGTCCAAGAGGGAGCGGATATAGTTATACATACAGCTAATTCACTTCATTGTATAACAGAAACTAACACAGCATTATAAAGCAATTATACTCCAATAAAAATAAATTTCAGATAAACTACTAATAATTTTTAGTATGTCCCAATATTACTTGGGGTGAATTATGCTAAAAACATATTTTTTATCTGTAATTCAAATTTAACTTAGTGTCCTATAGTTTTATTTGCTAGATATGGAAACTTTAATATGAAGAGAACTGGCATAGCTGATATCAGTTGTACTTTTAATAAAAAGATGTTTATTATATATAATTATATTATCTCTTTAATGTAGTTTGATCATTTGTCAGGAGAAGTCAATTTTTTCTCTTTTAAAGGTTTCTATTGGCAACAGCAGTTATTGCTTCATAATGAGTTAAAGCAACAACACAAAAGAAAAAAAGATAGTTGCAAGGGAAAATATTAGTTGCAAAATGCACTGATGAGAAAATACACATGTGAAAAATAGCCTATTCTTACATGTCCTAGACAAAACTCTAAGGTTTGCTTTTAAGTCTAAAAACCAGTGAGGTCTGTTGAACAGTTGTATTCAATTCAACTGTTAACTGAATACAATTAATTGTGTTATTTGTATATGAATATACCAATGTTCATATATTCAATTGTATATGAATATACAAAATATACAAATATGTTAATTTTCAGACACATTTACATAGAGTTAAATCAGAGCAAGTTAAATTATTTATAAAACACACTAAGTTATAAATTATCCTGATTGGTTTATTAACATAAATGGTGCTTTAAAAAGCATATTAAAATGTCAACTTAAAATAGTTAATTTATTCGACAGGCATACTGCTTTCAAACAAAAACAAAAATTGATATAGTAGTCTTTTAAGAGATGTAAAGAACCCAAAGTATATACTCCCACACCCAGCTTGGACAGTGAAGACCAAATTACAGGCCCCCATACAGCCTAGTATGTACATTCACATGACTTTACTATTCTGTTGTCTTCTTTAGCATGACTTTAGCTCAGGAAAATTGCTTGATATTTCATACTGGTCCAGATTGATCCATCTTCAACAGAAAGCATTAGCATACAATTTGTGCCCTCAATTCTGTAAATCTTTTGCCTCATATATCTTCAGCTTGTTTTTGCAACTAATCCTAGACTCTTTTATCTGGATCTTTAGCTAATACTAATCAAGCCATTCCTTTGTTAAGACCTGCCTTATACCAAGTTTTCAATTTTCAGTAAGTTCTGACCTCTGAATCTGTCCTCAGAGACACTGCTGCAGCTCTGGAGGTGTTGATCCCCTTTAGGGCAGTAAGCAGCCACTCAGATTTGTCTTATCAACAAGTGGTGTTGGTGATATTTGGGGAGCTGGCCTTCCACAAGGCTAAGGGCACAGACCTAGAACCAGACTTCCCAAGTTCAAATCTCACTTCTCCTGCTCACTACCTGTGTGACCTTGGGCAAGTTACTTAACCTCTCTGTGCCTCAATTTCCTCAGCTGTAAAGCGGAGCATAATAAAACCTACTTCACAAAATCATTGTGTTGATTAATACATATGCAAACAACTTTAAATAGTACCTGGCATGTAGTAATAGGGATGTGTTATTAAATTATTCATGTTAATATTACTGTTTGTTTTATTTAAATTAGTATAATTATAATTATTCATATTATTAAATGCCCTAGGACATTTAAAATATTTTTATTTTCAAAAATAATTACACTTATAACTTTCCATGACCATTTTATTGTGTAATATGGTGTATTTTATTTATAATAATAGAATGTAAAATCGGAAATTTTTTCTTAAACAAATTGTATAATTTTCATTTTCTCAGATTCTCTGAAATGCATACCTTTGAATTTCCTTCATTTTCCACAGACGTTAATTTTAACGTATAATCTTTTTTGCCATTATATTTTAAACTCTAGCTTTAGATTAATTTGTTAATAACATTTAAAATTATGACTAATTTAAAATAGAATTAGCTTTAAAAATGTATATGTACATTTTGTGTGCATGTAAGTGTGTGCAGGCATGTGTGTATATGTGTGTGTTTATTGTAGAAGAGGAATAACTCTAAATACTTGTTAAAAATGACAAATAAGTCTTTATTTAAGAATATTGCAATAGAGCTCTCCTGTATTGCAATACAGCAGAGAAACTGAACTCAATTCCCCTAAAACCAAATATGGGAGAATTTGTAAATGCTGGGGTGAGCTAATGGAAAAGTACCTGAGGATGTGTTCATGGGAGATTGGTCTGTGTAATTAGACCATCTGTATTTGATACTGTCACTTGCTGAAGTTAGACTGCTACCTTCCCACAGAGACCGGAGATAGGAGGGTCCTGATGATTACATTGCAAAACAATGGCTTCCAGGTCCCTGAGAAAGACATTTCTGGGTTGTAAAACTGATAAGAGTCTGGGAGACTAACATCTCAAAGGGACAGAGAAATAATTTACAGCTGAAAGTTTTCTAAAGTAACTACTCTAAGAAAAGGGATGTCTGGTGCCTGGAGTCAAGTCGAAGACTGTCTAAAGTTTGGTCAATCTGAAGGAAACTTAAGTCCTTCTTGGTCAATATATATGTATATAACTGTTATTTAAAGGACAACTTTGGATATTTTACACCTGCAAAGGGAATGTTTATCTTAACTTTTATCTTTAGTGAACGCTTACAGAAGCATATCTTTTAGTTTCCCTGACATTTTATATCCCATCTCCTGAAACAGACCTTAAGTTCCATAGTTTTGTGTGGTCAGATTTTGAATGTAAATTGTTCTGTAGGCAAGGGAAAAAATCTCTAGATCTAACTCAAATATGCTATATACACATTGTCACAGAACTGTAGGCAGGATTTTAAATACCAAGTGGACCTATTTCTTCTTCTCACAAATGAAGAGAACACTGGGGACACAAAAGGATAAGGATGTCTGTATGAGCTTCTTTTTTCCCTAAATGTTTTTTTCATCTTTTCTGGTGAAAATCTGTGAAAACTCTGACATAAGCATGACCCTCCAAAGAAGAAAGAACATACAACAATGGTACACACAGTTTCTCCATGCACATGTTCTGGATCTCAGCTGCTGCTTCTGGAAGCTACTTCCCCTGGTTTTCTCTTCATTGTCTGGTGTGAATATGTGCAGACACAGAGCTTCATAGCAAAATAATCTTTCAGAAAGTTCCAAGAGTTATAAGGCAAATTAGAGGTTGATTACACAGTGGTTATAGAAGAAAAGCATTCAAAATCTCTTTCTTTGCCTTAATCATAAAGATCTCTTCACTTTTTATAGTGGGGTTTGAATATTTTCTATTTCTTAGATAGCTGTTTCTTAGCTATTTAGGTTTTAGGTGATGGTTGCACTTGTCATGACCTTCAGTCTGGTTTTCGTGTAATTACAGTGTTAGGAAAGTTTTAAAGAGAATTTTGATGATAGAATAGAAAGTAGTATGAAAATCTGATGTATATAAAAAAGCCCCAGGCCAACTTTTTACCACTAACCAATAATTAGACTCTAACTTTTAAATTAGGACAACTTCCAATATATAACAGGAGGGCAGCACACCCAAATCTCTTGGTATTTAAATTATGTATTTCTAATTCACATCTTAGTTGATTGTCTTTCACTTCATTGCATCTGCCAATTACATCATCTGTGGCTGCTCCTTTAAGCTTTTGAGCTACCCACTTTATTCCTGGGACCAGTTATTGTCTCTATACAGACCTCTTATGTCTAAGTCGAAGCAGGGATCTTGGGACAGTATTTTCACATCTAACATCTGATACAGATCAAGACAGGGATCTTTATCTTCTTTTGCCATACTTACCTATCAAAAGCTGTTTGCTTTTGTTCTCTGTTTTGTTAATAAATATATGATTGCCCTCCAAATTTATGAAAAATACAATAACATCTTATACAATAACAGATAGATTTTTTTCCTTAAAATCTTCAGAATAACTGTCTTCAATTAAGGAATCCTTTCCATATCTTTAATTGTTACATACTGGTAATGTTTTAAAAATGTGTAACTTACATTCCTTATACTTGCCCCTCTCAGGACATAGAAAGCAGTTTCTCGTTTCCTTTATTTAATATTTCTTTAGGGTGTTTGAAACACTGTTTTAAATTTGTTCCTCAGGTTCCCCACCCACTAATGTTTCTAGGAACCCCCTCCTAAAAGATACCAAAGGGCAGAGAAGAAAAAATTACTTTTGGTGTGGAATTTCTTTCCAATCTCCCCATTTTTCCTTAAAAATCACATAAATTCTGCAGTCTGAAGCCCAATATTTCCTTATTTACTAGTTAGTTTTTAAAAAGTAATGTTTTAAATTACTTCCTTCTTCTATCCAAAGAGAGTAAAATTGACAAAAAATCAGCAGTATTGTTTCTGGGCATTTCATCTGCATGTTCACAGGGTTCTGTGGCTTTTGGAGGCGATAGTGATCTCAGTCTCTATTTTTCTTCATTAGGATCTGTTTTCCAAAACAATAATTAATTAGTGTCTGGAAAAACACCAAAATAAAACCCAAAACAACCCAACAACTTATTTCTACACTAACAGGAAACAGCACTCTGGAGTCATTGTAGTAGTTGTCTGTGAACAGAGTCAGATTTGAAGGAACCCTTTACATATTATAAGTAAGTGACCAAACTTACTCACCAGTGCTTAGATGAGGAAACACTGCTAAGCTCAACATTTATGGTAGTTACTTAACGTGTTATGATGAAGAGTGAAATTTTATTTTAGTTAACTGGCACTCCATTCCGTGAACAATTATTCATTGGAATATTTACCATATTCTAGGCATTTTGCAAAATTCTAGGGATGAAAACACAAATGAAACAAGGAAGGTCTTTGTCCGCATAAAGCTAAAGGTCAATGGGAATGAAAATGCACAGATAATTTCAGTACAGTAAGAACCATGTTTGGGCACATACACTATTATAGGTAATGAGAGGTTATAAGATAAATATTGGATAAAGCAGCTCAAATTCCTGAGTAAGAGTCTCAGAGGAGTGTCTCTTTGAGCAGGGATTTGCAGAATGCATAGGAGAAAGAGGAGTCATTCTAGGCAGAGGAAACTTGTAACAAATAGCATGATATGCTCAAAGAACAATAAGTAGCTCAGCATTACTAAACCAAGAGTGGGGGATGGGAAAACATAAGCCTGAAAAGAGGGCAGGCAACAGATCTCAGAAAATGTTATGTTGTAAACCAGGGGTCTGCAGGCTGCCGTTTGTTCTGGTACTGCCCACAAGCTAAGAATGGTTTCTATATGTTTAAATTGTAGAATAAAAATCGAAAGAAGAAGAAGATTTTGTGACACATGAAATCATATGAAGTTCAAGTTTCAGTGTACACAAATAAAGTTTTATTGACCATAGCCTCTCCCTTCTGTTTACAGATTGTCTGAGGCTGCTTTCACGCTAGGGTGGCAGAAATGAGTGGTTATGACAGAGACCATATGGCCTACAAAACCCAAAATATTTACTATGTGTTCCCTTCCAGAAAAATTTTGCTGACCCTTACTGTAGACCAAACACTTTAAAAGTGTACACCGTAAGAGAAAAAAGCTATGGATGGATTTTAAGGAAGAAAGTGTCTCACTAAGAGCTGTTTTGTAAACTATTTCTCAGGTGGCATATTTTGAAAACTTTTTGAGTGCAGGCAAGACCAGTGTCCAAGTGAACTAAGGCATGAGCAGATAAGCAAGTCAGGACGTTTTTGGCCCCTGGCTGTGCTAGGGAAATGAAAAAGATATTAGTATATGACACTAACTTTGGGAGAGATAGACATTCACACAGAATAAAGTACGTGGAGGTGGCAAGGAAACAACGAAGTCCTCTTTGAGATAGGAAATTATGAACCTCACATTGGAAGATTCACATTATAATCTATTTGCTAAACACAAATTCACCTGTGGTCCAAAAAGATAAATGGATGGAAGGACTATTTTTAATCCCTTTCTAGAGGTTGTTGCTAGTGGTTGAGTTTCAGGAAAAGATTTATTTTGATCTTTCTCTAATGTGTATAAAACACACTATACACATTATATAAGGATTTGGTCAAATCCTTATAATATTTTTTATCATATTTTTTTAAGACATGCCCAACTACCCCATCAGCGATGTATGTTGTATGGGGGTTACTTGCTGGTTTCTCCCTGATCCGTTCCCTGTCTTTTCCTTGCTCTTTTCTGGATTGAGGGGACTGAACCCTGCCAAGTACATTGCTGGGCTCCTTAACCTCTGTCTTCCACCTCGTTCTGGCCACTGTAGGGCAGCAGTGCGATATTGATGGTTGGGAGGAAGCCAGAAGCCAGAGTCCTTTCCCCTCTGACTGCTCTGGGCAGCATCTTCAGCAGTGGTTATGTCTCCTTGGTGTTTGCAGCTTCTACTGTTGTTCCAGTCCTTGAACCTTGTCTCCCAGACCCTGGTAACTCCATTGTTGCTCCCTTGGTCCCTCTAGCCTAGGTAGCCAAGTCTTCTTGCTGTGGTTAATCTATTGCTGTGGTTAATCTCTAAATTGCTACACTGTTTCCTGTAGGTTTTTGTGTTCTGCCATCCCTATTTTTTATTGGCTGCTTTTTTAATTCTTTTTTTGCGATTGTGGTAAAATTTTCACAACAGAAAGTTGATTAATTTGACCATTTCTAATTCTGCAAATCAGTGTATTTTAAGTCAGCATTTCAGGTGTACAATTCAGTGGCCTAGAGTATATTCACAATGTTATGTATCCATCACCACTATTTCCAAATCTTTTCCGTCATCCAAAACAAAAGTGCTGTAACTATTGAGCAGTAACTGCCTAATCCCCTCTCCCCCAGCCCCTGGTCACCTCTGTTCTCTGCCATCAGTTTTGTCACTGGTTCTCCATGTTCAATCCCTCCCTCAAGCTCCCTGGCGTGAGCTGTGTTTTTTAGCCTGGGCTTTGCCTGATAGACATTGTGAGTCCACTCTGAGAGAGGTTTTCCTTACTCCCAGCCAGACAAGTGTGCACAATACCAGGCTGTGGCTGGCACTTTAGATGGATTTGTTTTAACCCACACAATTTAATACACTTGTCATAAAACTTCTTCATAGTAGTTCAAAACAAAAAGACTAATATGCTCATGTAAAAAAAATCCGTAGATTTGGAGGCTATTAATCCCCTTTCTCTTTTTCTGATGTCTTTAATTTTTCCCTTTGTATTCTTGGGTTTTTTTTTTTTTTTTTGACAGTTGATAATGAATCAAAAACAATAAGTGACTATTTCTTTAGAACAACAGTCTGACTTTCAGATAGAAATCATGGTATAAAATTCCACCTATGCCACAATTTGATATTTTATAATCTCTATTTCCTCTTTGAAATGTTTTATTCATTTCTCTTTGAGCTCTTCTTTTTCCTTCTCCTTAAAGACCAAATTTCAGGGCTTCCCTGGTGGCGCAGTGGTTGAGAGTCCTCCTGCCGATGCAGGGGACACAGGTTCATGCCCCAGTCCGGGAAGATCCCATATGCCAGGGAGCAGCTGGGCCCGTGAGCCATGGCCGCTGAGCCTGCGCGTCCGGAGCCTGTGCTCCGCAACGGGAGAGGCCAAAACAGTGAGAGGCCCGCGTACTGCAAAAAAAAAACAAATTTCAACTGAGTAAATTTGAAGATCTTATAGGCTTTATTTAATGGTTCATGAATTTAATGGTTCATGAGTCAGGCAGCATCCCATCTAGCAAACATAAATGAGCTCCCTTTGAGGAACTGTACAAAATGGAAAGCTTCTGTAGGCAGAGGAGACAGGGACAAGGAAAGAGTGGCCTTCCTCAGCATTCTTGGGGGATGGAAGGGATCTGTCAGGCAGATTACCTCACTGGTGCTGACCAGGAAATTCCAGACTGACCCATTAAGATTACTTTGCTGGGAGAGGTTGAAACTGTAATTAGGTTGGGTATTACATCTCACTTTGTTTGGTGATGTGGACTTAGCCTATTGTTGTAGCCATTTTGAAGCCATTTTGAGCCTATTGTCTCTTTTTGAATACATCCTAAGTTCTTTTCCTCCCAGTCACACTGTGACTAGCACCTGCCTACTGAAGATGATAGGTTGAACCAGATGGGATTTTTCTGAATTTCCATTTTTTGTGGTTTGCACATTTAAAGTTAAATCTTGCTGTAATTACTGTGTTTTTGTAGAGTACTGAAGTGTTGAATTTTAATTAAGGCAATTTTCTTAATAAAACTTCCTTTGATTCAGGTTCTACTCATTGGCAGATGTTTTCTTCCCTGCTGTGTAGCACACGTTCTTCAAATCGTGTAGCATAGATTTTAAGTTCTAAAGGCAGAATTCCTTTCTCCATAAAATATTTTAGTGTTAATGAACTGATTACTTTGAGCTCTTCCCTAATCCTCTTATCCATCAAGTTAGCAGTGGTACGAGACTCACATTTTTATGCCTCATATTCTGACAGGCTGATGCGTGACTAAGGCTGTTTGGTTTATGAAAAGGAGTGGTATTAAGACAGCCAAGGGGAGACAGAGGGAGGGAAGGAGGAGAAAAAAAGCACATGTTAAATCTTTCACTTACTAAATTTGTGACCTTGTGCAAGTCGCTTAGCTTCACAAATCCTGTTTCCCCAAGTGCACGTGGATACTCAACATCTCCATATCCCATGCCTGGTAAGGAGCAGATGTTACCAGTCAGATTGTTAGACTAGCATTGTACAGAGTCAGCAAATGAGAAATGGAGAGAGGCGAATGCTTTGCCTTGAAGGGGTCAGTTTGATAGCTGAGGAAAAGAGAGGAAAACATTCAGCAGATGGCAGGACAAAAAAATATTTAAAAATCACTTTGGAAATTTTTGTGAGAAAGATAGAGAACAGATACTTATATGACAAATAGGACTTTTGGGGAAAGAATGGTGAAAATGATTTTAAGAGCTTTTTATTTTCTGTGCATAACCCCCCTTTGACATTTTTTGAAGAGTTTGCCATGAATATATAAATTACCTCTCCATTACTTTTGATTGTCAGATTGGTGTTACTTTGGCTGTGACACCATGCTATGTCTGGGCCACAAAGTTGAGCAGCTTTTTAACCAGTTACATATGAAAAGAGGTGCAGAAGAAAGAGAAGAAATAGGTGTTGAAGATCGCATTATTTCATTTTACCCTCACACAACCCTGCAAGATGGTAACATTATCCCCACAGATAATTCAGTAATGCTTAGAAGACCTAGGATCCTAACCCAGGTCTGACTGGCTCCACTAGATTTTGCTTTGCAAAATGAAATATACATATGAGTTAATTAGGGCCATTCATTATGCAGAGCTGTTGAATAAACACGGATATATACTTTCTTAAATGGCATGATGGTTAACACATGATTTTTCTCTTAAAACATAATCACATCATAAAATAAAATGCAAATTTTGCATTATTTCAAATACAAAATGGAACTTCAAAGAAAGCTCGTATGTGAGAGCTGACAATTTGATCTATGCCTTCAGATAAGGTGGGGAATGTGGAGGACCAAATGGGTGTACGTTGGCTCTCATTGCTGGGGAAGTGAGAGACGATTGTGGAAGCAGCATCCATCAAACTGTCTTATTGATAGGTTTTGACTGTAAAACAAGAAAGATAAAAATGTATTAGAGGGACTTCCCTGGTGGCGCAGTGGTTGAGAGTCCGCCTGCCGATGCAGGGGACACGGGTTCGTGCCCCTGGTCCGGGAGGATCCCACATGCCGCAGAGCGGCTGGGCCCGTGAGCCATGGCCGCTGAGCTTGCGCGTCCGGAGCCTGTGCTCCGCAACGGGAGAGGCCACAGCAGTGAGAGGCCCGCATACCGCAAAAAAAAAAAAATGTATTAGAAGTTGAGCAGGTTTCCCAGTGTAACAGAAGGTAGCAGTGATCATATTCCCATCCTCCGGTAACTTCTGTTTGGCCTACTGCAACCATCCAACTAATATATTCAGGAATTAATGTGACATTAAAGGGGAAACACTTTATATTTTGTGATGCTCTGAAAAGCCTCTTCTGATGATGCTTTAACTTGTAAATGAGTGAATTTTGTGCATTATTATCGTCTGGGGCTCAGGTGAACTGGGAAAGAGAGAGCTGAGCTGCCAGGTGTCAGAGTAGTTGATTAAAGCAACAAGCCAAAATGAAGTTAGGCCTTTAAAACTGTGATGGTATAAGCAGGAGTCCACAACCAGAGAAAGCACCAACTCCCCCTGTTCCTTTCTCCTCCCACAGGTGGAGGGTCAGGTGCATCAGCACAGACATGAGGTCTGTGACGGTCGTGTCTCGCTGCTGAGGGAGCCCCAAATAAAATGCTCTGGCATTTTTATGGACCCTGGGTTGGGGAGAACGCAAGGGGGAAAGGCTAGGAGTGGAAAAATACCGGGTCCTGAGTCTGAGTGGAGTCTTCTCTAAGTTTGCCTTACCTTCTCCCTCAAGGAGGTCTCAGCAGAGGCATCTGCAGAAGACCTCTGCTCAAGGCCTCACATCAAGAAACCTGGGAATGAAGTTGCCTGGGCTCAGAATGTCAATATGTGAAAGAGCTTGTCCCACCTGGGGTGGGGGGGGGGGGGAGTGGGAGGGCTGAGTCTCCAGCTGCAACTCCCTCCAGACTGTGCACCAAGGCTAGTTCCGGGAGGGCAGCTTTCCCCCTCGAGGCCTGCCCGGTAAAACCTTTGTAAAGGCCTATAGTCAGGCCTAGAAAATTACATACTGGTTTTTAAGCAGAAGCTGGATTCCCCAATTATCTTTATTGGTGAACATTTTTGACTTTAAAATTTTCAGAGCACCAGAGAAGCTTATAACTGTAAGGAGGAAATGTAAGAACCTTTGTATTCTTTTGCAAGGGGGAAAACCAAAAAAACTACTACTTTTAACTATTAGTGCTTTTTTTCTTCTTTCCTGAAACAAAATTGTCACAAATTGCTGCAGTCAGCCCCAGTAAGCCAGTGGTTTCGTGGCTGCTCTATTTCATCCTCTCTCTTCCTCCTCCTCCTCTCCCTCCTCCTTTCTCCTTTTTGTTGACTTTTTTTTTTTGCGGTACGCGAGCCTCTCACCGCTGTGGCCTCTCCCATTGCGGAGCACAGGCTCCGGACGCGCAGGCTCAGCAGCCATGGCTCACGGGCCCAGCCGCTCCGCGGCACGTGGGATCTTCCCGGACCGGGGCACGAACCCGCGTCCCCTGCATCGGCAGGCGGACTCTCAACTACTGCGCCACCAGGGAAGCCCGCTTTTGTTGACTTTTAATGGGGAAAGTAAGCATTTTAGAAAGTCTGGCTTAAAATTTTGTATGTGCCTATATGTAGACACTTGCTGTATTAAAATGAGAAATTAATGTAAATTGTATACGTTATAATATTAATTTGGGTTTCATGAATTAAAAATGGGAAATATGGTTTGTTTTTAACGATGGTTACAACTTGCAAATCGATTATTGGAGGCACAGTCTTAAAGTATCAAGTAACTATTTCAGATTCCCTTTCGGGATAGCATCTACCGTGTTTTGGGTTCTACAGTAATGAATATCTTCATAGAAAGTGTGAGCTTCGTGGTTTGCTTTGCAAGACACAAAATGTCCTGGTTCAAATCATGAGTATTTTATATATATGATTTTTCATTTTTCCATAATCATTGTCATTTCTGGCATTTTTATTCTTATAGTAGGATAAATTCTTTTTGATTTGACCTTGACCTGAGTGAAAGTTTTGTGAAATTGGCAAAGTCCTCATCTTTCTTTTCCCTGTGCTGAGCCCACTTTTCAGAGGGATGTTTGTCTTTTCTTCTTCCCTTCCCTTTATTTTTTGGAAGGATCGGGGGAATGTGTAGATGAAGAGAAGTTTCTAATACAAAGAAGTAGGTCAGTAGCAAGACAAAAACTCCGTTCTGTTGGGGATAGCCTTTCTTTGTTTTTCTAATTTCAACCACTAAAATTCACCTCTCATTTTATACATACAGTCTATACTAGTATGAACACCGTGTGAAGGAATTTTGTGGATCAAATGTGTGCCGTGTTCGTGTACAGTATCTCTGGTTGTAAACATGATAAAATTATCAGTGAAACTCCCGAATTTGATCCTGAAGTGAAGGGTGTTGTCCAATGAATCATTTATGTTTGTAGGAGACAGCATTGTAGCTAACAGAGCAGGAATGGGACCCAGATGTTTTTCTGAAAAGTTGGTTGCACTGGAGGCAAGGAGCATTACCTAAAGTGGAGGGGGTCATATGGAAGTGAAGGTTGGAAACATCCCATTACAAGTCATATATCACTGAGCTGACAGCATGGGTTTCAGCTTGTTTTTATTTAAATCATGAAAGCAGCTGCTCAGCTGTCTAGCTGTATTAAATTTAACCCCTTTTCCTGGCAATTGAATTCAGTAATTTATGCAATTTTGATTGGCCCACTGCATAAATATCATTTGGAGAGCTTTCACTTATTCTTGTCCCTTAAATTCACATCCAGATTGATGATTGGCTGATTTTTTTCCTGAATGAGAATGCTTGCAGATAATGCACCTGGCTGAGTCTATTAAGGCGAATCACAGGGGAATACTGTAATTTCAGCTTTGGCAGATAATTGCTGTGGCAAAACATGAATGAATGCCAGATAGCTTTTTAATGACCATTTGTATCTCTTGGTATCTTGTACTTATTTTCCTTTAGTTATTGTCTTTCCTTCTTCTTTTTCTCTTAGTGACTTTTTCACTTCTCTACATGCATTTCCAATATGTCCTTCTGCCTAACTCTTAATATTTTGAATTGCACCTCTTTTACTTGACCCTTTCACAACTCTCCTCCAGCCCTTTTCCCTCAATCTTTCTTTGCCTCTGCTACACTGTGCCTCTCTTTCCTGGTACTCAGCCTCCCTTTAAACCCCTTTCCAGTTTTATAACCTGCAGAGTTGGTTTTAATTACCTTTCCTTGAGCTCTGTGGATCTTTTGGGATTTTCCATGCCCTCCATGAAGTATGTTTTGTCAACATTGGAGCACCTTCAACTCATGTTTTGGCCACATGTGCCTCAAGCTACCTGCTAATTTAAGATATATTTTATCACTTGCCCACCAAAGTTGAGACTTATTGTGTTGCCTGTTGGAAAAGTATAGACTTTAATTTCCTGTGGAAAGAAACAATATGGGAGGAAACACAAGTTTTATTTAAAACAATAGGAGAAATGGATAAAAATAGGGGTAAGCTGGTTCTAGGGGAAAAGATGAAAATAAGGCACGTTTTTCACATTTCTCTGGATTTTTCAGGTAATTACTCAAGTATAATTCAGCATTCTTCCCTAATTATAATTAAAGGTCCTTGCCTTTCTTCTGTGAGATGATAATTTATTGGAGATACAGTCTGAAAAAGACGTTTCTTGGTTTTTCCTTTAATTGATTTTATAATGATGTCTTCTGTTGGATTATTTTTCATGGATGTGAAACTCTTCGGAAGGTGACTCTGATAATAAGGTATATCTGTAAGATTAGCATCCAATGTTTTTGCCCTAAAAATAGTTGGAAATTAAGGTTTGAGAGTAATTTAGTGTGCCGTTATATGCCAAAATGATTTGCTATGGGTCAGTGACCAAGCTGACATTATCCAGGGCTATTTTTTCCAGGGCTAATAATAAAGTAAAGGTCCTATGCAGAGAGAATTTTGTTTTTTCTCAAAAGCCAGCTCTACCAAAACAGAAATTCTGACCCTATATTTCTATTCTCTAAAAATGTAGCATGTACATACTGCTATATTTAAAATAGAGGAGCAACAAGGACCTACTGCTATAGCACAGGGAACTCTGCTCAATACTCTGTAACAATCTAAATAGGAAAATAATTTGAAAAAGAATAGATACATGTATATGTATAACTGAATCACTTTGCTGTACACCTAAAACTAATAAAACATTGTTAATCAACTATACTCCAATGTAAAATAAAATATATATATATATATATATATGTAAGTAAAAGGAAAAAAAATTAAAATGTAGCATGGCTCAGTGAGCTAAGTAATGGACTGGACCATCAAGGACTATTTGTTAATGTAGGACCTATAGAAGATTGTTGTGATTAATTTTATATCTACTGTTTTCTCATTAGAAATCAATTCAGAATATCCTTCTCAGAATTCGAGTCGGAAGATAATTGCCATCTCACAGCATCACTGACTTTTCTAAGGTCATGTCTGACAATGGCTAAACAATATAGAATCCCTGTAAACAAAGAACAAACTGGTTTCTTTTAGTGCAGATCATCTCCTTGGCTGCCAGTCTGACTTTAGATACAGATCTAGGCCAGTGATATTTGAACTAGAGTGCATTATCAGATGTTATGAAGAGGTAACATCGAGCTCAAAGTTTTGCTTTTTGGATACCCTCCAGACCCAGGTTTGATAAGATTTTAGTGAATAAAACCTGATGTGAGAAGGGCTGGTTTTTATTAGGGCAGAGGATGAATAGGATGGAGGCAAATGAAGCCAGGACAAACTTGGGTCACATTTATACCTATGAAATATGCAATGAGAAAATGTCTATCACAGTAGGGGCTGACTTGTCCTGTTCATTCACTCAGTAAATATTTATTGAAAAAGTACTATCAGTTCAGATAGTGGGCTCGGTGCCTAGATGCCCAGGTAAGAGGAGAACTGTAGAAAAAAACTGTCAAGAAAAAGCCAAGTTTCACAGAATGAATATCATAATTTGGACCAATCAGTTTAATCAGTACTCAAATAATGAAGAAGATGCATTAAAATATTTACGATGTCTGTGCTTGTCTTTCCTGAATATTTCATAAACCAAGACATATTCATCTACTCATATGAACAATAAATGACCTTAGGGATGAATATGTTGATATTTTTATTGAGAGCTAGATGAGTAACAATTCCAGTAGAAGCTGAATAACCTTAACAATTATCAAAAAAAAACTCAACAAAAACCATTAGTTTGCTTTTTTCATCCCTCAGATTAACGTATATTTTTTAAAACAGATCATACTAAGATTGGTGTGAGTGTAATGAGATGTGCATACTTTTATACTTCTAGTTGTGTTATAAATTTTCACACAGTTTTACTGGGAGCTTTGGTAATAGGTATGGAGAAATTTAAGATATTTGTGGTCTTTTGTAGTAATTCCAACCACAGAAACATGTCATAAGAAAACACAAAGATTGGCTGAAAGGTTGTCGTATAGAGATTACCATCACCTTACTATTTATAGAGGTAAATTATTAGGAGCATATGGAATATGCAGTTTTAGGGAATGAATAAAATTGTGAGCATTTATGCAGTGAAACACTACATAATTCTTGAGAATCTTATTTTTGAAGAATATGTAATCACAAAGAAAAATGTTCACATGTGTTAAATTGAAAATATATCAAAATATTTAGTATGATTTAACATGCACTGAATAAAAAGAAATATAAAGAAAAAAATTGAAGGAATTATACCAAATGTTGATAATGTCTTCCCAAAGTACCCCCACCACTGAATTAGGATCTTTATTTTTGTTTTTTTATAATATTCCTATTTCCAATATTTTGGCAATGTGTGTATATTTTTAGTAAACAAAAATTAAACATTTAAAACCCTTCCAGTATTACTAGATGTGTAATATGAAGCAAAATAATTTTTAAGACTTTTGAAGATATAATTGGACCCTGTTAGTAATATCGCCAAATTTGCTAACTGCTTTGATCCTCTTCGTGAGCCAAACATTGTGTCATATTTCCTATGGACAGTCCTATCTAACCTCTTAGAGTTAGAATAGGAAAGCAGTGCTCAGACAAACAGCAGAAGAGAAATTTCAAGCATGGAGTTCCAGGGGCATTGGGTGATGAGGAAGGGATATAAGACAGTTAGAGGTCAAAGATTTGACCACAGTGTATAGTTCCAAAGAACAGTGTGGCTCTGTGAAATCCTTTTCCCTTTTATTATACTCCTATTCTAGAACTCTTTGGAAGCCTGGAGTATAGGGAGGAATATCATACCTCCTTAAAAATAGTGGCTCTCAGGGCTTCCCTGGTGGTGCAGTGGTTTAGAGTCCGCCTGCCGATGCAGGGGAGGCGGGTTCGTGCCCCGGTCCGGGAAGATCCCACATGCCGCGGAGCGGCTGGGACCATGAGCCGTAGCCGCGGAGCCTGCGCATCCGGAGCCTGTGCTCCGCAACCAGAGAGGCCACAACAGTGAGAGGCCCGCGTACCGCAAAAAAAAAAAAAAAGTGGCTCTCTGACTTCTAGATCTGTTTAATTCTTACTACCCATATGTAATAATCCTGACACACATCACTGTAAATAAATGTTACATATCAAAGGTTCATTAAAAGAATACTTCAAATAACAGTTACTTGACAATGAAGGTATGATTCTCCAGCCAAGTTTGCTTAGAGCACATATTTTTAGCACATTTCCCAATAAAGCTGCTGATAAAAAAATGTTTGCATGTTTACATATTCATAATTTATTTGTCAGGATTCAATGAATTATACAGATCTCAAGAATTCAAATGCCATAACATTGCTGTTCATCTGTAGTTAAATGTAGTCATCATTATAACAAATTTTAAATAGCTGAGGGCAGGAATTAGAAAAGATATAGGGAAAAGGTGTGTTTAAGTAAAAACTACACATTATCTAGACTCCTGGAAAAGGCCTTTTCAGGTATCAGATTCTTATTCTAGGGAAGCTATTTTACAACTCTATAAATTATAGATAACTCATAGCAAGGTAAAAATAGCTCTTATCTGTAGACATGTAAATTCTGTCCTGTCTAGCTGCCTCTTTCACATGACAAAAATCAATTTTACATCCTATTGCATTCATTTTAATATTTTGTAAAAGTGCCTGTTCTTAATATTCTCTTTTGACCCAGTTATAAGATCTGCCTGAGTTCAACCCCTAACAAACGTTCATTCATATACCTAGATGAGATTCCCTTTTTTTCCTGAAAATTATCTTTTTAAAAGAAAAGCAAGTAGTCATTTCTACTTGAAAATGTGATGGAGAATTTCAGTATAACGATATCACTGCAACTATAGTTTCATCAAAATTTTTATCTGCTAATTTCATCTTGGATATCAGATAATACCATTTCTAGTAACCCTTAGTATCAATACTAAATTGAACAGGAATAATGATCAAATTAGAAATACCAATTACTGTGCCATTTTGAATTTTCTTCACATCTTTTAGGTTTTGGCAGAAACTGGATTTCAATAATTTCTTTAAATTTTGGTCATTCATTTACAGTTTGCAAAGCTATTGGATTCCAGCTATTATGCTTCACCTATGCCCATAAGATCTTAAAGTGGTGTTGGTGTTTGAATTAAATATAAAATTTAACCAAATTCAATGCTTGATTTTTTGAGTGTATCTGGGATTCACATGAGCCCACGTACATGCATAGGTACACACATGCATATTTTGAGACATTTGTAGAAATATGAATCTATACTGTAATCATTTTATCAATATTAAATTCTTTGCATGTGGCGATAGTTTCGTAATTAAGTAGGGCAAAGTCCTTGTTCTTAGGAAACAAATACTAAAGCATATAGGGGTAAAATTTCTTGTTATTTGCAATTTCAAATGGTAAAAAAATGTTTAGAAAGAGGGAGAAGGATCGATAGGGGAGAAAACACCTATGGCCAACTATAATATATATGTGAAAGATGTAAAGATTATAGAGGTATTTGTGGTACTATTTTTCCACTTTTTGTAGGTTTAAAATTTTCATAATAAGGTGGGGGAAATTGATCATTTATTTAACAAATTAGAGGATAAGTTAGTAGATGCAACAATTTTCTCTATAACCAAGTAGGGTTGCTAGGTTACTGAACATTTCTAATCATTACTCAAGTAAGTTGCAAAAGGGGGCTAACACAGAAAAAAGTTTTGCCTTTAAGGGACTATTTAGGTGAATGTTAAAAATCACCAAATCTCCATTCATTCATATTCTCTCTCCCTCTCTCTCTCTCTTTTTCTTTCTCTCTCTCTCTCACACACGCATTTTCTTTCTTTTTCTCTGTTTTACTTTAAAAATATTTTGAGCCTTTTGTCTAAGTTTGCTGTTAATCAGGCTGAATCTCGCTTCATTATGATTTCCAAAATCAAAATTTAAGGCTACATTTCAAATATTTATAAACTAGTTAATTAAACTGATCATCAAATCTTGACTAACCTCCGTATTCTATTTACCTAGACCAAAAATATTGTTATCAGATACCTCCCAGAATATACTGGATTCATAACAGTAACACTATTCTTTTCAAAATGCCTTAGTGGAGTGATTAAACCATAGCAAAGTGGACCAATTTGAAGCTTACATCCTACCTTCTCCTCCAAAGGTAGTATCTTTCAGACAAGCTCAGGTGCATTCAGGGTGGTATGGCTGTAGACAAAGGTAGCATTTCATACCAAAATATCTCAAAGAGCAACTACAGGGAAGATTAGAGGTTTTATTCTCCAAATGCAATATCTAATCATAAAATAAGTATTTAAGCTATTTCTTCTTTGTAAATTTTGAGATAATTTGAAGGCAAAGAGGGTCATGTTATATAAATATTAAGAATCTTTGACTTTTAAATTGACAGAAATTGTTATGAAATTGGTGAAACTGTACAACATATGTCTAGTAATCACCTGATAATTGATAGATACTGGAAAAGAGGTAAAACTATGTTCCTTCTGTTGAGTTTTTCTCCAGGAGGAGAGCAAGTGGCTACTCCTTGAAGGAAGCAAATGCTTAAATTTAACTTTATGGATGGCACGTTTAACATCGAACTGCACAATAGTTTCTTTAAAGGACTCCCATATGTTTATTCTCTCTTTAAAAGGAATTCCATAATTTACTTCCAGTATGTCTGCAAAAAAGGCAAAGTAGTATATCCAACTCTTCAGTAAGGTGAAAAAATATCAAAGTTGACTGCTAAGAAGTCAAGACTGTATTTGATCTTTTAGGGGGAAAGAGAATTATGCAAATGTTTGCTACTATTGCCCTTTGTCTCCGAGAGGGAAATAAAGAATTCAAAGAGAAAGACAAGGAGGATCTTTTTTTAAATCATGTCATTTTTTTCCCTCTCTTTATTATGATGTAGGTAAAGTTGTTAGTTCATGAAAGGCACCTCTGCAGCATTCAGCCTTATCAGCCAGATTCCAAAGTTTTGATAGATGACTTAACAAAAGCTGAGCTCGGGCTCAAGAAACTGTCAGATGGACTTTACTTCCAGAAGGGTTGGAATAGATTCATGGAAATCACCCTGTAACTGTGATCCGACACACATGTCCTCAATATCCAGAAGCCAAATAGGGGCCAAATTATTCTTCTGCATTTTCTATTGGCGCAGTACCAAGGAGGCACACTGATTCAGAAAAATTTTACATAAGTTGATCCGGTTTGCTTCTCTCTCTCCTTCTAATCTTTGGGGGATGTAAAAGGAAACCAAATGGTTAAAAATTCTAATATCTTGATTTTATTTTTCCTATTCTCTCAAATTTATTGAACTCTTCTATGGTTTTCATGGTTTTATAAGATTTATGAATATTATTACGGAAAATAACATCATTATAAGCCTACATATCACTTTGGAAACATACTTTATTTAAAATTAGATTAATGTTATTTATT
The DNA here is from genome assembly GCF_039906515.1 of Pseudorca crassidens. Classification (NCBI taxonomy): domain Eukaryota; kingdom Metazoa; phylum Chordata; class Mammalia; order Artiodactyla; family Delphinidae; genus Pseudorca; species Pseudorca crassidens. The sequence goes on from NC_090303.1 coordinate 39,605,655, forward strand.
TTAAGGGACAGATGTTAAGAATCATATATGATGATGTTACTACTAATAATAAGCATGTATTGACATCAATTAACAGCCAGTTCTAGACTTGGTTTTACAATCAGTTCTAAAACTTAAATAGTTGTAAAATGAGGTTAATTTTCTATTGAAATAACTTGCAAATCCATACTTAAAGAAACGTTTCTGGATTGATACAATGTATTATTTTTACATACACTGTAATGTATTACATGTAAAAACTGACTTTGGTATGTATAAGACAATATGTCAAATGCTTTAGAGGGAAACACATTGAATTGGATATTTTTCCTGGCCTTAAAGCACAGTTGGGTAGGTGTATAAGATATTCAGTAGCCATCACTGCAGGCGATATGTAGTAAATGCAATAAAAGAAAGAAAGGCGGGAAATCTGGAGGTTTAGAGGAGGTAGAGATTCTATATTTTTGAGAACTGAGATCATGGAATATTCCATGAAGGAGGTAACATTGAAGCCCACCTTGAAGGATGGATGGGATTTAAAGAAATGGGATTGGAGGAAAAGAGAAGTAGAGGGAGTGAGAATGAGGAGAGCAGTACAACAGGAAAGATCTGGGGTGCATTTAGGAAACAAGTAATAAGCTGTCTGGTTTTTCTGAAAATATGCTACGGGATTATTAGGAGAGTATAAAAATATTTTCTTATGTATATATTTCTTGGGGGAACTCATTCACTCTCATGGTTAAATCCCCTATAATCCTTTAAATCCATCTTTTTCTCTCTATCCCCATGGCCAAAACTATTCTAGTTCTGGCCCCTGTCATCATCCGCTTACGGAGACAGCATCCTAACAGGTCTCTCCCCCAGTGTGCCAGTCACCACCCTTCACACCACAGCCAGGTGCTGCAGAACAAAGTTAATCATATCACTTTGTGATGAACATCCCTCAGTTGCCTGCCCTGTCTTAAGCAAACCTTATCTCTCTCTACTTTTTTCCTGTGCTTTTGGGGTTAGACCGTTCCGAACATCTCTTAATTCTTCCAGTGCGTGCTCTTTTTTTCTTCCTGGTTATTTGTCTCTAGCCCCCAAATTTTCCATTCTTTTTTCCACTAGCAAACTCCCCTTTATCTCTAATGTTTAAGTATCATCTGTTTAACCATGCAATCACTCTTTCATAAAGATTTAGTTGAGGAAATAATGTATTCCAGGCCCTTCATTCTTCCAAGAGACTTGCCTTGATCTCCCAGACTGTGTTGTGTGGCCCTGCTACACACAGCACCCTGCATGTCACTGTATTGTCACTGTCGGTTCAGTGATCTGTATTATCTATTCCAATACAAATCTCAGACGAGTAGAAATAACCTGATGAACGTTGTTGAGTATTGTACAGATAATTCATGCACGGAGGTAAAACAAATTTGAGCAATAAATTAATAAACCTATGAATCTTTCTCTTACTACACATGAATATGCCAGATTTTCCTGATTTGAATGATCTCTTGCTCAATTTATCTCACATATTTTATACTTCTGTAATGGTATTCTCCTACAGAATCATCCAGTGAGATACCCATTCTTCAGTGTGGTTTTGAATAGCCCCCATAGAAAGACTTCTTTTTCAAATTTTCTTTTACTCTCAAATATGTTCAAAGAGAGTCAGGCCAACAAGGGTGACTGTGGACTCCTCGCTTCATTTGTGTTACTTCTCCTTCTCTCCACCCCAAGTCGAGTCCACTGCTCAGGCCCAGGGGAATACCATTTCTACCTTGATGGTGTCCTGAACCTTCACTGGTCTCATTAATTCCCTCTTTTTAATTAAAAATACTTTTTTTTTTTTTTTTGGCTGCGTTGGGTCTTCTTGCTGCGAGCGGGCTTTCTTCTAGTTGCGGCGAGCGGGGACTGCTCTTCGTTGCGGTGCGTGGGCTTCTCATTGAAGTGGCTTCTCTTGTCATGGAGCACGGGCTCTAGGCGCGCAGGCTTCAGTAGTTGCAGCGCGTGGGCTCAATAGTGTGGCTCGCAGTCTATAGAGCACAGGGTCAGTAGTTGCGGTGCAGGGGCTTAGTTGCTCCACGTCATGTGGGATCTTCCCAGACCAGGGCACAAACCCGTGTCCCCTGCATTGGTAGGCGGATTCTTAACCACTGTGCCACCAGGGAAGCCCTAAAAATACTTTTAAACTATAATTTTTTTCAAACTGTGGAAAAATTAAGCAAATCAATTAAAAATACCCATGATTTAACACTAAGTTTAATCAGAGTTAAAATTTAAATTTTTATTTCCAGCTGTATTGAGGTATATTGACAAATAACACTGTAAGATATGTGAAGTGTACATGTACATGTAAAGATTTGCTGTATATGTACATTGTGATAGAATTCCCCATCAAATTCATTACCACATCCATCACCATGGAGAGTTAAGTTCTACTCTATTAGCAAATTTCATTTATACAATACAGTGTTATATGGTATATATCTATAGTTACATAGTTATCAACTATAGTCACCATGTTAAGCATTAGATCCTCAAACGTTATTCATCTTATAACTGATAGTTTGTACCCTTTTACCAACATCTCTTTATTTCTTCATTCTCTACCCCACCAGCCACTGGCAACCACTTTTTTACTCTATTTTTCTAATTAGACACATGTTAGACACGTGTAACTTCCATGTCTCCAACTCTTTTTCATATTTTTGTTTCTATAACTCTCTCGTTAGCATTTCCATCTTCTAGTTTCCTAATTTTATTTTCTTCTGTATATAATGAGCTTTTCCACCAGCACATTGGATTTTTAATTTTAATAACTATATTTGTTTTGAGATTTTTAAATTTGGTTTATGTTTAAATTTATCTCCTGTTTTTTCTTAGTCCCTTGTTTGTTCCTCATTATTTCTACTATTTTTATCCCTTTAAAATATAAAGAAAATTCTTACTTTATTCTATCTTTCCAAATGCTTCTTTAGTTCTTACATTCATGGTATAAATTATCCATTTCTTCTGTCTGTTAGAATCTCCCTCAGGATGTTTTTGGTTTGCTTTTATAAATGTGTGTGAGTGTATGGATGTGTATATACTTACATTTTTACTGTAAGCTCACGCTCATTTGGGATTTTTATATTCCTGGGCTTCTCATGTGCCTTGGCATGTGATAGCATCTTTATGATTTAATATTTATTTCTTTTGGGCCACCAGCAATTTCATGTTACGGACCCATTTTTATGTTAGTTTAGCATCTTTGGATATCTGAACCACCCTCACTTCTAGAACAAATGTTGGCTGTTCAATATCTCATGCAACACTTTGATTTTTTTTCCCATTTGTAGCATAGGGTGAACTAAAAGCTTCCTTGCCACCTCTCTGGGCCAGTGTTTGTTTCCTAGTATCTTTTCATGGATTGGGCATAATGTAGAATGACCACCTCTGGCATCACAACACTTAAAGATTCAAGACCACATTTCATGGCTCTATCGAGCATTAAAACCCCAGTTCCAGCTTTGTCTTCCTTCCCGTTCCTGCTCTTTTCCCCAGCATCTAGCATTCCCTTTCTTTCTTTTGAGATGAGGTATATATTAGGTTTTCAAAGGTTGCATTTATGTAACATTTCAATGTATTTGTGGTAGAAGAGGGTCTGTATCTGTGTAATATGTCACTTTACTTAAAGGCCCAGCCCCTTTGATGGTGTGTATTATAAATATAGTATTGTTTTATACTATTTCTCTATTACTTTAGTTTTAGTACATATCTAGGAATATAATGCATGCTCAATAGATTTGTGTTAGTCTGTTGATCCTGGAGCTTCCAACTCTGCCATGCAATAAGTAACTCTTAGTTTTATGCTTTATGTTTTATATAAAAAGAACCTAAACAATAACATACTTAATTTTATCAGGCATATTCTGAATCTAATATGCAATTTGACCAAATAGGATTTTTTATATTGTTAGACTTTGTACAATTAGAAAATCTTATATTTTTATTTAATCTTATTACTATTTATAAGTAATTCATATAGAATTTCACTCTATTCCTTTACCATAAAAATATAAGTTAATTGTTATGGTGTGAAAATCAAGGCTCCTGGAATTTAGTATTACTCACAAGTATATTGGTACATTTGTGGCTACAGTTGGAAAAAAAAGAGAAAAGGAATGAGAAGGAAAGGAAAAAGAAAAGGAAAAGAAAAAGAAATCCTGTAAAATCATAACCATGGAGAAAGTGCAGTTTTCTAACTCCCATTTAAAATTTCCCCATGAGAACAGGCAACCCCTTCACGGACTTGAACAGAGATGGGGTTTGAGCACAAAGCCATGAATTCTCTGATTGCTATTTGGCCTGAAGGTTTGCTGGAAGCATCACTGTCCTAGTTAGACTATTTTCCAGCTTTTAAATGTACTAGAGTATGATTGTATTATGTGTTGACCCTGATTTATGTTGAAAACCCAGAAACATTTTTTCCAGAAGAAGTGCTTTGTGTATGTGTGAGCCTTTGAGGCCTGACCCCATCTGAGAGTTGACTGGCTCACCTCAGTGTACTGTTCATTTATTCAGATGGCTGGACTCGAAAGGAGGAATCTTTAAATATCCAGTGGTATTTCAGTGAAATAAATATTGTGAAGCAGATACGGGTTGTTTAAAATGTATCACTATGATGTAATATGTCAATGCTCAATTATACGTTTGCATGCACCTTAAAAAATTCTGTCTCCAGAGAAAAACTGATTGTCATAATACCACGTTTCAATTAAACCCACATCCCAGGCATTCTGAGTTCCAAATTCCTGAAACCCTCAAGTTAATGTGTTCCATGTTGTAGGGTTAATTTACATAAGGTTCTGGAGCTCCTGCTGCACTGTTTCAAATCTTGGTAGCTTTGATATTCTCCATAGTGCTATACACAAATATTATAAACCAGTTTTCACAGAGACAAGTTATGACTATCAGCAGGAATTAGTTTCATACAGTGATCTCTAACCATATTGTACCAGAACATTATCCAGGCCCCCTTATTTCTGAACTTCATTTTGCAGTCCCTATAAAACACATCTGTTCCACTGTGTGTGTTTTGAAAATTAAATGTACTAATATCATTCCGACTGACCCGGCCACCAAACTCATGTGGGAGAAATCCAGTCCACAGCCCAAGCTGTGTTGAGGCTTCAGGTCTTGTGGGAGCTTGTAACTCACTTCACCACAGCAAAGGAAAAAATTAAAGAGGGGGAAAGAAAGAAAAAGAAAAGTAACATTTCTGAATATGTGTGTTTTCTTCTGATAAGAGCATAGAAAAATTGTCAGTTATAAGGCACTTCAGTCAATATTCATCCTGGTGAAATTTTCAAGGGTCATGATAGTCATCTCATTCCAGGTTTCTGTAATTTTCTCTGTTTAACTCCTGTTTTTTAATAAGGGGAATCCCTGTACTAAATACTCTGTGATAGACTGGTTTATTGCAGAAGGTCATAATTAGGTTAAAAAAAAAAGATAGTATTCAAATCTAAAATTAGTTTACTTATAACAGAGAGTCCTGATACATCATATCTGTTGTGACAGAATTTGAATTATTCACTTGAATGTTTGAAATAAAACTTCTGCCTACATAGGTCTTAAAGGATCACTGCTGTCAAAGATGCAGTTAGAAATAGCAATGGAAACCAAAAGCTGAGGGCAGTTAAAACATTTCAAAACAAATTTTTTTATGGCAAAGAAGTCAAGCTAAATATTCTCCTGCATATTAAGGTAAAGTGGAGTAACATCATATGTGCATTTAAGCTACTCTCAGAATTTGGAACTTACTGCTAACTCCAAGATGCACTCTAATATCTTGTTTGACCTTCACAAAAGCAAACACATTCATCTAACATGTAGTACTAGAGTAATAGCGTCTCAATATTAAAAATAAAAAGGAGTAGGGCTTCCCTGGTGGCACAGTGGTTGAGAGTCCTCCTGCCGATGTAGGGGAGGCGGGTTCGTGCCCCGGTCCGGGAAGATCCCACATGCCGTGGAGCGGCTAGGCCCGTGAACCATGGCCGCTGAGCCTGCGCGTCCAGAGCCTGTGCTCCGCAACAGGAGAGGCCACAACAGTGAGAGGCCCGCGTACCGCAAAAAGCAAAAAGATAACCAGAAACAATTTAGAGCTCATTATCTCCTTCCTTCCTTCCTTCCTTCCTTCCTTCCTTCCTTCCTTCCTTCCTTCCTTCCTTCCTTCCTTCCTTCCTTCCTTCCTCCCTCCCTCCCTCCCTCCCTCCCTCCCTTCCTTTTTTTTTTCTTTCTTTCTTTTTTTCCTGCTAAGTTTTGTCATTTAACCAAAAGGCAAGATTGATTTAAATTATCATACATCTACATACTTTACTTTGATTGTTCTCTTCAGTATAGCACAAGGGTTCTCAAACTTGACTGTGTGAAGGAATTACCATACAGGGTTTGTGTACACAAACCATTATACTATAGGGGTTATTTAAGGGATTTTCTAGGGTAATTTTAACTCTGGACAACTTTTGTTGTATGTGCTAACTTCAGAAGCTAACCAAGGTGGTTCCACTTGCCTTTACTTATTTGTGAAAATTATTAACACATTTCCCCAGAATCCATAAAATATACTTTTGGCATAATTATAAACACATTTACAGCTACAAAAATGCTTTCTGAAAACTCATACTGTACTAAAATATAATTATCCCTTTATTCAATATCTTATGTTGGTTACTAGTTTCCCCCAGATTTTTTATAATATTATTTTTAAGGATCCAAGTAATAATCCCTCTCTCCTACCCCTTCTCTCCTTTCTCTCACACTGGAGAGAGAAACAATTGGCAATGAATTATGGACTAGATAAAAACTAAAAGTTTTGAAAATTTCATTTTATAACTTGACCTAGACAATACATTAATGGCCAAACTTTATTTCTTCCCCTACCCCAGCTTTATTGAAGTATAACTGTATTTCTTAAACTTTAAACTTAAGCAGGTAAGTTATTTAACTCTGAAATTTCTGTTGTCCTTAAAACTCATCATTATTTACCAATAACTATCAAAATTGTCCATTACTTGTTTTTATTTCAGTATATGCCTCTGCAAATTTTTCTAAGAATCACGCTGCGGCTACTTCTCTGTACCTTTTTGATGATGTCCACTAAGCTATTATTTCAAAGATGAACCTTAAGTTTCTAAATTTCAGCAACAGAGTGCCAGAAAGTCAGCTTATGTCCAGGGAGACGATTAGGGATCTTGATATTTAAAAATGGACAATTTGGAAATCAAATTTCCCATCCTTTGCCAGTCTCTTCATATATTCCACATGTTTAGAGAATGATTCTTTTAAAGTCTTTTTCCTTGTCATTTCTTCTGTTATTTCAATTACCTTATTGTGGTAGTATTGTGGGCAAGATGAAGCATTTCTGATGTGTTCTTTTTATTACAAATTTAATTATTTGGGGGAACTATCCTGGGAATTTTCTACCATTGTGATATTGTCTTGGCCAATTCGATTACTTTTCAGATAATAGAACTGAGAATAGGCTTTAGAGATTTTTCTATTTCTATTCTGTGATTGAACAGAAAAAGAAACTAAAGAAACTGACATCCTGAGAAAGTAAAATGACTCAATCATTTTATGAAAGAAAGCACAAGAAACCAGGTTTTAGGGCTCTCAGCCAGTGTTTTTCCCAGGGCACCAAATTTAGGATTTTGAAGGCTTCTTTATCCTTGTGATTGTGGTTTTTGAAGGTGATGGATGAGAGGATCCACTGGAATCAAAGAAGTGAATATTAGAATTTCTATTTATAGTCATTTTATCCCATCTTCCTTTTAAAATAAATCTTTTTTATATGTCTTAGAATATACAAATAATAATTTAAAGTGAAAAAATTGTAAAGGTAAATGGGGAGAATAACTGCTATGATGTATTTTCAAACAAAGTTTAGAAAATACTGCCGTAGAAGTGGACCTAATATCAATAGTGACAATAACAAATCAGTAGCATCAACTAAACTACTGACATTTGTTGAGCACTTGCATGTATGAAACCCTGTAATACTAACATTATCTTAATTTAATTATTCCAACAACCCTTGTAAGATCATCTACGTTTTTCAGGTGAAGGTACTGAGGCAGAGTGGCATTAAATAACTTGTTCAATGAATGGAATTTAACATAGTTCTGTGATTGACCTCCTTTTAGTAAAACATTTTTATTTTCTATTTAAACTCAATATTGTGAAGATAATTTGACCTGAAGATTTAGAAATATATATATATATATAACCAACCTTTAATAGATATGTTCATGAAAAACTGTATAGGTCTAAGTTCTATGAATGAATTCAGGGACTATATTGCTCACCAGTGAGTTCTGTCAGCAGTAGAATGCCTGGCATAAAACAAGAGTGATAAATATTCATGTCGTGGATACAACCCAATGGGGACTGAGTCAATGTAATTTTTTATACATACATTCACCTTTGAACTAGGAGCCATGCTATTTTTTCTTATGGACACCACACCTAGCACTAAATAAATAATCTTTTTACATTTTTCTAAAAATATATATTTCAAGAAACACCACCACTAGGAATTATTTATTTACTGTAGAATTTTTGAGAAAAATATTTTCCATTATATTACCCAGGATCCCCTGCAGTAGCATCTGTGTAAAAAACAATTGTTTTAACAATTTTAGGTATGAAAAGGAAATTTAATTTAACATGAGAGATCAAAACAGAGGACCGTTAGAAATTATTACTTTTTCCATACTTTTGTCATAAATAAGGAGTTACAAAGGACACTTTAGGGCACTAAAAGATATAGCTCAGAAGGCTGGCATGATGAAAACACATCAGGAACATCAAACTCTCCCATGTTCTTACAAGATGAGATACATAATGGAACTATCAATACTCCAAACAATGATCAATCTATAATTGTACTTACCCACTAAAATCCTACTCTACTTTGTAGGAGAATTATGTTTTCCCAGCAATAATTATATATTCACAGTTTTAAAAGCATCATTTTAACTATGACCATCCATGACACAGAGCTGGCATTTATAAAATCTCACATGTTCCAAATTCTACTTATATTTTTTGTCTCCTTATCTGTCACTCTGTTTTCACTTTTAATTTATTGAATCTTTTTAGCACGAAAATTAACACACTTTAGTAATCTATCTTATATCTTTATAAAGCTTTACAATTTTAAAAATTGAATCAATATTCACCATAATCTTGTGAAAATTAGAGACAGTATTATTCCAGTTTTATAGAGGGAGGAACTGAAATTCTAAGTAATCTCTGAGGTAAAATAACTTGTGTTGAGTTGGGACAACCTAATCTTCTTATTCCTTTTCCAGAGTTCTTCTGGTTTGACTAAGGTCACTTAATCTCCCAAGTCAATTGTAATGTGTATGTGGTTTATCATTCTTAGCCTTCACTAATTTACCAGTGATATTCAGATTTCCTGTCAGTAGCTTAATTTTTGGATTAGCAATTGATCACTTTGTCCAAAACTATTTTTCTAGAACAATTTGAAAAACATTCCCTCTGCTGCTTTTATTCAGTAGCATTTGTTCTTTGAAAGAGTCTAATTTAAAATCCATATCAAAGAATATATACTGGATCTTGGAGGAAAGAAAATCACAGCAAAAATAATAGATATATTGAAGAGAATTGGCCTGGCCAAAGCTCATTTTTGTGAATTATTGAGAAAAAAATAAATGAGAATCTTCAGTTAAAAAATTGAATTCAATTCTGTTCTTTGGGAGAGGGACATCACTTTGTTGTACAGAAAATTGAATAGTCACCTAGAAATATAGATTACTGAAGCTCCAACTCACTTCTTACAATGTTCAAATATATTTTTGATCTAATATGTAAAATATAGAAACCATTAAAAAATAATAAACCTGTATATGTACCTATAGGCATGAGTGAGTTACTTAAATCTTTCAGTTTTCAACTCTCAGATCTGAAGAGTGGAGATATGTGTGTGTGTGTGTGTGTGTGTGTGTGTGTGTGTGTGTGTATATATAAAAATTTAAAGCCAGGAAAATTCATCTTAATTAAAATGTAAATCAACATCTTCTCTAGGTTTCTAGACCTGATATTAATATAAAGAGGACCTTATATAATATTTCATTAATATACTTCATAGGATATTTTACATATATTAAAAGTTTAAAATAGTATTTTTGAATATATGTGAATGAAAAGGGAAATGTGCTGTAAAGCATATGGATAATGCAACATCTGATTGTTTTTTGCCTGGGTTGTGGGAAAAATAAGAAATTAAGTGAATTAAGTACACATTTTGACCTTGCTGTTTCATAAAGGAACGGTGACCCCGTAATGTGGAAATTTCACATCTCTACAATTTTCTCTGTATAGATTGAGCTCTTTCCTAGAAGCTCATGTTATCATGTTTCCTTTAATAATCTTTGCTTTCATAATTAAAGCCATTATTATTTTTATCCTCATCATCAGTGTCATCATTATCACTATTTTGAGCAAAGGAGATGTAGGGCTTTTGAACAGGCTCACACCTTTTTTATAGCTTTAAAAGCTAGAAAATATGCTCTTTGAATGTTTGTAGTGTTTATGTAATCAGTACCTACATTGCCAAGGCTTATTGAAAACAGCTGGGTGCCTGCTGCCTGCCTCACCCTTTGTTGGAACTGTTGCCAGAACAGGTAGTCAGAAATGGAAAGTAGGGGAAAATTCAGACATCTGGGGTGTCTCTCAGGAAAGCAGCTGTGGCTTCCTTAGGAAGCAGTCATTGTTTCCCATCAGCCAAGACTCTGTATACCCTTGGGTCCAGTTCTGGCATGGCTGGCCTAGGAGGATGCAGTTTATGACTTAGGACTTACGCGAGAAACCATTTGGGCAGTCCCATCTCTGGCAGAACATTGAGAGAAATCCCCCAAGCTGCAAGCCATATGTGAGCTGCTGGCCTTCTATTTAGCCTACTCTGGGAGGTTCCCATTTACTGGGGCTCTAATCATTCCTTTGACACAAGCAAAAACAATACAAAAGGATCTTTTCAAAACATATCTTTCCAAGATATACTGGCCTGTTTTAAAAACCAGACATGACTATTATTTCTGTAAACATGGCATTTTTTCCCCCAAAATGAACTCATTTTTAAGAGACTTGTTTTGTTTCCTAGATAGAAGGCAAGGCAAGTACAAGGAATTTTTTTTAACAGCAGGGTAAAAGTCCTGGATTAGCAGTCTTGAATGGTATTCTGCATGCGTAAATATATTCTCTTCCAGATATAAATTTTTGTACATCAAGTATTAAAAGTTGTTATTCATGTGACAAGACCTGGGCTGTTGATTTACGTCAGAGAGATGCCAGGAGCATTGCTATGTAGGACACCCTGAGAATCAACATGCTATTGTGGTAGGATTATCTGCCAGGAACTGCCACTCATTTACCAGGAGAATGGCATTTTGATGGATTAGAACAGAACAATTTTCTTGATAATTTTTATTGAAACAAAGCTCTGGTTTTAGAATGTAGATGCTTTACATTTTAGTAGTCAGAAAAAGGGCATTAGAAAGGTGTGGTACTTTGAATTTTAGATTAAATATCATGTGTTTTATCATTACTGAGGGTTCTGTTAGGACACTTAAGGACCATGATTAATCCAGCAACATTTTATTAAAAAATCTTCAGTTTCAAAACATACTGGATATGAGGCAAACAATTTTATGCCAGTGTTAGGCATACTCAGGAAAACTAAAAAGAAATTTTATTTCTAGTAGCCAGAACTTGTTGGCAGAAATATAAAAGCAAAAATTATAATAGCAATTAATTTTTAGATTCACTGAACTATCTTACACTTAAAAAGAAAGTGAAGTCATAGTACACAGGGCAAGGAGTCGGGGTATATTTAATGTTTTACCTATTGCTAACTTTAATACAGAGTCAAACTAGTGTTCATTGGGTCCCTTGTGATTTTTCCTACTCTTGTTTTATTCTTAACTTTATAAAAACTAAAACAGACTATCCTTAAAATTTTTCATTGCCCTGATTTTTTTTTTTTTTCCTTCTCACATCCATAAAAAGTAAAGAGGGCTTCCCTGGTGGCACAGTGGTTGGGAGTCAGCTTGCCGATGCAGGGGACGCGGGTTTGTGCCCTGGTCTGGGAGGATCCCACATGCTGCGGAGCGGCTGGGCCCGTGAGCCATGGCCGCTGAGCCTGCGCGTCCGGAGCCTGTGCTCCGCGGCGGGAGAGGCCACAACAGTGAGAGGCCCGCGTACCGCAAGAAAAAAAAACTAAAGAATGTGAGGCTCCATGATAAGTATAAGAGGAAGATTATGAGTGTAAAAAGACTCTTTCCATAAAATATATATTTCCTAAGATATTTTTCCCAAAAGAATGGTCAACATTGACCCAAGCATTCATTCTCGCAAGTGATATTTGGACCTTTATTATATCTCTCTCTATATGTCTTCATAATGTTTTCTCTCCTGTAGTTCAAGAAAAATTTCTAAAATCTTATCATTAAGAACTTGGACAATTAGAAAAATATAAAGTTAGGCTTCAGTTTTGACAAGGCACATATTCTGGTCATACTTTGGATATAAATCATGCCTTATCAACTTTGGTTGTCTCTCTAATTTTTCTCTTTGTGGTAAGTTGGGCATTTCTTTGTACCTATCCTTTTGACAAACTTCAACTAACAACAATAACAAAACTAACCTGGAAAAAACTGAGAAAAAGGAAGACTGGATATTGAGAGTATATATATTAAAATATTTAGAAAATTTCCAGGAAATCAGTGTAAATCAAAGATTTATCATTGCATATAAGGAAAGGCAAGAATGTAGTAAGTAATCAAAGGCAATTTAAAAATCCATGTTACTGGATGGTTGTACCCATAGAATAAGGGTTGGTAATACTGGAAATATTTAAAGTAATATATCTATAAAGACACTTTATTCATAACTTCGAATTCAGAGAGGAAAAATCCACAGATGTTTTTGAGAAATGTAGCATCTATTTTCTCTTTATGCTAATTATAGTTTATTCGGTTTCCACTAGATGGGTTTGTATGCATGGTAGCTAATTCATGTCAACTGTCTTCAAGTATATTCTCTGAATTGTAGGTAGGTTTTAGAGACCTCTAAGTGATCTCTAATCTTCTTACTAATATTATGTGTATATATATATATCTATCTATATATAGATAGCTAGATAGATATCTTACTAATATTATGTATAATATTATGTATAATCTTATAAGAGTATGTATATCTTATAAGATATACATATGTATAATCTTCTTACTAATATTACTAATTATTACTTACTAATATTATATCTATATATAGAGATAGATAGATAGATATCTTACTAATATTATGTATAATATTATGTATAATCTTCTTACTAATATTACTTACTTCTTACTAATATTATGGCTTTCAAATGTCATTATGATATCTCAAAGGTGATCTGGGTGAACAATGGGATATTCTATAGGAGTACTGCTGAAAAGGATAAACACTTTCTTGAGCAATTTAGACTTGAAGAAATGAATAACTTATTGTACATAATAGGAGGCAGTCATCTCTGGGGAACTGAAGAAATGGTTGCAATAAAGATTCTGCATTTGTTATCTAGATTAACTTAGTGCTTTAGTGCTTCTTTGTCACTGAAATTATATGGGTCCTTTGCCCCAACTGAGTAGTAAAATAATGAAATACCTGATTTTTCTGGTTTTGGAGTTCAGCTGAATTATTTTAAAACTCTGTTCTAATGTTTCTTTTGTGTTTATTTTCTTTTTAAAAAACATTATTGTGGTATGCTTAGTGTATTCTCTCGTTTAAACATTAATTTCAGAGGATGTTTAATGGTTGAGGAAAACACATTCTTTTTCAAATAAGCCACTGTTAGTACATGGGCATTCATGTGGACTTTCTTTTCATGTTTTTTCCTTAGTTAAGAACATAAATATATTTTTTTAAACTAATGTAAAATTATAATGTTTGATTTAAAGTCTAAATAGAAATGAATATTACTGAATCTTTATAAGACCACATATTAAACATAGCTGTGATTATATCTGCTTTTGAATAGGGTATAGAAATAAGCACAGAGAACACAGGACTTCCAAGTAATAGTAGTAGTTTCTGGAAATATTTCTCTTAAGCCCTTTGTTCATTTGTCTGCATATTACTCAGTATTTTGGTCATATATAGAACATACTGGAAGTAAAATCAATAATTCTCAATTTGTTATGAGTTGGAATTTGTCAAATTGTGTTCTTGCAAAACTCTAGGGGAAAAAATTTATTGTTAACTAATATATTCTAATGTTTTCATTTCAGAAGGACCTTCAATACATGTGGCTTCAATTTCTACTCTAGTTCTGTTTGTGTTTATTTCTTCTCTTGCATTAATAGGAAATAGATATATTTTGTAACAATTCAGGTCTCATCTCTGCTTAAATTCTTATCTGTACAGCAGACAGTAGTCATGTTTAAAGAAACAAAATATAATGTTCAAAAGTATAGAGGACACCTACAAGATGGTGGAGGAGTAAGACATGGAGATCACCTTTCTCCCCACAAATACATCAGAAATACATCTACATGTGGAAAAACTCCTACAGAACACCTACTGAACGCTGGCAGGAGACTGCAGACTTCCCAAAAGAGCCACGTGGCTGACAGGATCTTGGTGCTCTGGCCGGGTGTCAGGCCAGTGCCTCTGAGGTATGAGAGCTGAGTTCAGGATATTGGTCCACCAGAGACCTCCCGGCTCCACGTAACATGAAACGGCAGAAGTTCTCCCAGAGATCTCCATTTCAACGCTAAAACCCAGCTCCACTCAACGACCAGCAAGCTCCAGTGCTGGACACCCTATGCCAAACAACTAGCAAGGCAGGAAAACAACTGCATCCATTAGCAGAGAGGCTGCCTAAAATCATACTAAGGTCACAGACACCTCAAAACGCACCACAGAACATGGTCCTGCCCACCAGAAAGACAAGATCCAGCTTCCTCCAGCAGAACACAGGCACTAGTCCCCTCCACCAGGAAGCCTACACAAGCCACTGAACTAACCTTAACCACTGGGGGCAGACACCAAAAACAAAGGGAACTACAAACATGCAGCCTGCGAAAAGGAGACCCCAAACACAGTAAGTTAAGCAAAATGAGAAGACAGAGAAACGCACAGCAGATGAAGGACCAAGGTAAAAATCCACCAGACCAAACAAATGAAGAGGAAATAGGCAGTCTACCTGAAAAAGAATTCAGAGTAAAGATAATAAAGATGATCCAAAATCTTGGAAATAGAATGGAGAAAATAAAAGAAACGTTTAACAAGGACCTAGAAGAACTAAAGAGCAAACAAACAATGATGGACAACACAATAAATGAAATTTAAAATTCTCTACAAGGAATCAATAGTAGAATAACTGAGGCAGAAGAAAGGAGAAGTGACCTGGAAGATAAAATAGTGGAAATAACTCCTGCAGACAGAATAAAGGAAAAAAAATGAAAAGAATTGAGGACAGTCTCAGAGACTTCTGGGACAATATTAAATGCAATATATTTGGATTATAGGGATCCCAGAAGAAGAGAAAAAGAAAGGGACTGAGAAAATATTTGAAGAGATTATAGTTGAAAGCTTCCCGAATATGGGAAAGGAAAGAGTCAATCAAGTCCAGGAAGTGCAGAGAGTCCCATACAGGTTAAGTCCAAGGAGAAACATGCTAAGACACATCTTAATCAAACTATCAAAAATTAAATACAAAGACAAAACATTAAAAGCAGCAAGGGAAAAACAACAAATAACATACAGGGGAATCCCCATAAGGTTAACAGCTGACCGTTCAGCAGCAACTCTGCAAGCCAGAAGGGAGTGGCAGGACATACGTAAAGTGATGAAAGGGAAAAACCTACAACCAAGATTACCCAGCAAGGATCTCATTCAGATTTGTTGGAGAAATTAAAACCTTTATGGACAAGCAAAAGCTAAGAGAATTCAGCATCACCAGACCAGCTTTACAACAAATGCTAAACGAACTTCTCTAGGCAGGAAACACAAGAGAAGGAAAAGACCTACAAAAACATACCCAAAACAATTAAGAAAATGGTAATAGGAACATACATATTGAGAATTACCTAAAATGTAAATGGATTAAATGCTCCAACCAAAAGACATAGACTGGCTGAATGGATACAAAAAGATGACCCATCTATATGCTGCCTACAAGAGACCCACTTCAGACCTAGGGACACATACAGACTGAAAGTGAGGGGATAGAAAAAGATATTCTATGCAAATGGCAATCAAAAGAAAGCTGGAGTAGCAATTCTCATTTCAGAAAAAAATAGATTTTAAAATAAAGACTGTTACAAGAGACAAAGAAGGACACTGCATAATGATCAACGGATCAATCCAAGAAGAAGATATAACAATTGTGAATATTTATGCACCCAACATAGAAGCACCTCAATACATAAGGTAAATGCTAACAGCCATAAAAGGGGAAATCAACAGTAACAAAATCATAGTAGGGGACTTTCCCCACTTTCACCAATGGACAGATCATCCAATATTAAAATAAGGAAACACAAGCTTTAAATGATACATTAAACAAGATGGACTTAATTGATATTTTTAGGACATTCCATCCAAAAACAACAGAATACACCTTCTTCTCAAGTGCTCATGAAACATTCTCCGGGATAGACCATATCTTGGGTCACAAATCTAGCCTTGGTAAATTTAAGAAAATTGAAATTGTATCAAGTACCTTTTCCGACCACAACGCTATGAGAGTAGATACCAATTACAGGAAAAAATCTGTAAAAAATACAAACACATGGAAGCTAAACAATACACTACTAAATAACCAAGGGAGCACTGAAGAAATCAAAGAGGAAATCAAAAAGTCCCTGGAAAAAAATGACAATGAACACACACGACCCAAAACCTATGGGATACAGCAAAAGCAGTTCTAAGAGGGAAGCAATACAATCCTACCTCAAGAAACAAGAAACATCTCAAATAAACAACCTAACCTTACACCAGTTGGAGAAAGAAGAACAAATAAAACCCCAAAGTTAGCAAAAGGAAAGAAAACATAAAGATCAGTTCAGAAATAACTGAAAAAGAAATGAAGGAAACAATAGCGAAGATCAATAAAACTAAAAGCTGGTTCTTTGAGAAGATAAACAAAACTGATAAACCATTAGCCAGACTCATCAAGAAAAAAAGGGACAAGACTCAAATCAATAGAATTAGAAATGAAAAAGGAGAAGTAACAACTGACACTGCAGAAAATCAGAGGATCATGAGAGATTACCAGAAGCAACTATATGCCAATAAAATGGACAACCTGGAAGAAATGGACAAATTCTTAGAAAAGCACAACCTTCCGAGAATGAACAAGGAAGAAGGAGAAAATGTAAACAGACCAATCACAGGCACTGAAATTGAGACTGTGATTAAAAATCTTCCAACAAACAAAAAGCCCAGGACAAGATGGCTTCACAGGAGAATTCTATCAAACATTTAGAGAATAGCTAACACCTATCCTTCTCAAACGCTTCCAAAATATAGCAGAGGGAGGAACACTCCCAAACTCATTCTATGAGGCCACCATCACCCTGATACCAAAACCAGACGAAGATGTCACAAAGGAAGAAAACTACAGGCCAATATCACTGATGAAGATAGATGCAAAAATGCTCAACAAAATACTAGCAAACAGAATCCAACAGCACATTAAGGGATCATACACCATGATGAAGTGGGATTTATCCCAGGAATGCAAGGATTCTTCAATATATGCAAATCAATCAATGTGATAAACCATATTAAGAAATTGAAAGAGAAAAACCATATGATCATCTTAATAGATGCTGACAAAGCTTTCGACAAAATTCAGCACCCATTTATGATAAAAACCCTCCAGAAAGTAGGCATAGAGGAACTTACCTCAACCTAATTAAGGCCATATGTGACAAACCCACAGCCAACATCGTTCTCAATGGTGAAAAACTGAAACCATTTCCTCTAAGATCAGGAACAAGACAAGGTTGCCCACTCTCACCATGTTATTCAACATAGTTTTAGCCACAGCAATCAAAGAAGAAAAAGAAATAAAAGGAATCCAACAGAAAAGAAGTAAATCTGTCACTGTTTGCAGATGACATGATACTATATGTAGAGAACCCTAAAGATGCTACCAGAAAACTACTAGAGCTAATCAATGAATTTAGTAAAGTAGCAGGGTACAAAATTAATGCACAGAAATCTCTAACATTCCTATACACTAATGATGAAAAATGTGAAACAGAAATTAACAAAACACACCCATTTACGGTTGCAAAAAAGAGTAAAATACGTAGGTATAAACCTACCTAAGGAGACAAAAGACCTGTATGCAGAAAACTATAAGACACTGATGAAAGAAATTAAAGATGATAAAAACAGCTGGAGAGATATACTACATTCTTGGATTGGAAGAATCAACATTGTGAAAATGACTATACTACCCAAAGCAATCTACAGATTCAATGCAATTCCTATCAAACTGCCAATGGCATTTTTCACAGAACTAGCCCAAGAAATTTCTCAATTTGAATGGAAATCCAACAGACCCTGAATAGCCAAAGCAATCTTGAGAAAGAAAAACGGAGCTGGAGGAATCAGGCTCCTGGACTTCAGACTATACTACAAAGCTACAGTAATCAAGACAGTATGGTCCTGGCACAAAAACAGAAATATAGATAAATGGAACAGGATAGAAAGCCCAGAGATAAACCCACGCACCTATGGTCAACTAATCTATGACAAAGGAGGCAAGGATATACACTGGAGAAAAGACGGCTTCTTCAATAAGTGGTGCTGGGAAAACTGGACAGCTACATGTAAAAGAACGCAATCAGAACACTCCCTTACACCATACACAAAAATAAACTAAAAATGGATTAAAGACCTAAATGTAAGGTGAGACACTATAAAACTCTTAGAGGAAAACATAGACAGAACACTCTATGACATCAATCACAGCAAGATCCTTTTTGACCCACCTCCTAGAAAAATGGAAGTAAAACCAAAAATAAACAAATGGGACCTAATGAAACTTAAAAGCTTTTGCACAGCCAAGGAGACCATAAACGGGATGAAAAGATAACCCTCAGAATGGGAGAAAATATTTGCAAATGAAGCAACTGACAAAGGATTAATCTCCAAAATTTACAAGCAGCTCATGCAGCTCACTATCAAAAAAACAAACAACCCAATCCAAAAATGGGCAGAAGACCTAAATAGACATTTCTCCAAAGAAGACATACAGATGGCCAGCAGGCACATGAAAAGATGCTTAACATCGCTAATTATTAGAGAAATGCAATCAAAACTAGAATGAGGTATCATCTCACACCAGTGAGAATGGCCATCGTTAAAAAGTCTACAAATAAGAAATGCTGTAGAGGATGTGGAGAAAAGGGAACCCTCCTGCACTGTTGGTGGGAATGTAAATTTGTGCAGCCACTATAGAGAACAGTATGGAGGTTCTTTAAAAATCTGAAAATAGAATTACCATATGATCCAGCAGTCCCACGCTCAGGCATATATCTGGAGTAAACTCTAATTTGAAAAGATACATTCACCCCAGTGTTCACAGAAGCACTATTTACAATAGCCAAGACGTGGAAGCAACCTAAATGTCCATTGACAGGTTGATAAAGGAGATGTGATACATATATATACAATGCAATGTTACTCTGCCATGAAAAAGAGTGAAATAATACCATTTGCAGCAACATGGATGGACCTAAAGATTATCATATTAAGTGAAGTAAGCCAGACAAAGACAAATATCATATGATATCACTTATATGTGGAATCTAAAAAGATGACACAAATGAACTTATTTATGAAACAGAAATAGACTCACAGACATAGAAAACAAACTTATGGTTCCCAAAGGGGATAGCAGGGGAGGGGTGAGAGATAAATTAGGCATTTGGGATTAACATATATACACTACTTTATGTAAAATAGATAACCAACAAGGACCAACTGTATAGCACAGGGAACTATACTCAATACCTTGTAATAACCTATAATGGAAAAGAATCTGAAAAAGCATAGATATATATGTATATATGTATGTATAACTGAATCACTTTGCTGTACATTGAAACTAATACAACATTGTAAATTAACGTTAAAAAAAAGGATTAGATGCCTGATTTCCTCCATTTTTAATAAGGCCTCTAAAAACACAGACTTAATGGAGAGGAGCAGCAGAATGACACATCAGTTCCCACTGACATTTTATTATGGATTAATGGCTCAGATTAGCCACCTGCCAATTGGTGAACTTTTGGGAAAGGGGCGGAGAAAATGTGGAGCGCATCTGTACAGGCCAAAGTTCAGGCATCAGAGTGGAGGGCCCTGGGAAGTCAAGGAAATAGCCTGAAGACAAGGGCCACTAATGATGTGTTACACAGAGAGGGCTTGACACCAAGAGTGAACTTCCTCTGTTTCATATTTTGAATCCAGCTGTTAAAATCATGGGACTTGCCCAGACCTAGAATAAAATAAGTGTTCATTGAGTTTGTACATATCTGGAAGCATCATATCTACAGATTAGGGAAGAATATTGCAAAGAAAAAGTGCTGTGGTTGCCATGTAGTCTTACACTGGCCTAATTAGTAATTCCCCTGCCTTCATTGTACAAATAGTTGATTGAGAAATATGTTAATGAGCAATTATCTCAAATGACACTTTTAATCTGATCAGCTATGGAGAACTAAAATGAACAACCTAATACAAAAATCAAGAGGAAGATTGGACAAGGGAAAATTTAAAATGAAATGACTATAATAATCAAGTGATCATACTGAGTTCATGTTAAGTAGTTTTCCAGCTTAAAATTATATATGAAATGTATGTTTAGATCTATTATAAGTATATACACACATTCAAAAATATAAAAGCAAATCTGTGTTTTCCTGTTTAACTATTTTCTAATAAAACTGGGTGTCTGTTTCAGGGTCATGCATATTTTGAGAAAGACATATTCATTGCGTTGAATTTCTGTGATCTTGTGCCAATCTGGATTTCATTATATATAAAAAAATCCACTTTATGCTTAAAATATTGATTGTGAAAAGGTCTTAGAAACCTAGTAGTTAGTGGCAAAAAAGTACAGTGATTACTAAAAAAGAGAAAATGAATTCACTATTGATGTTCATATTCACTGAACTAACTTGCCAGGATGTGTAGTTTGATTTTCTGGGGGACATTAAGTAAACAAAAACATCATACAAGCTCTGATATTTAGTAGTTTTGTGACTGCTTGGTAAACCACATAAATTATGAGTTCCCGTTGCCTCACCAGTAAACTGGATACCAATTCTCCAAGTTTGCTGTGAGAATAAAACATTATAATCTAGTAAAGGCATCTAAGACAATGCCCAGCCTAAGCAAGGGTTTCACTGTGCATTAATCTTACATGTGAATCTGACCCCTTCACTTCATTAGCTTTTCTCCTCCATTTGGAGGGATAATAAATAGGGGCCTGAAAAAATAGAAAACCAAAAATAGAGAAACAAAATAAAACTACAAACTGTGCAACATTGCACTTTTTGGTAAGAAGGTAAAAGCATTTTAGGTAATACGATAAGATCTTTGTGTTTTCATTAGGGATGGGTCCTTAAGGAAATAGGACTGGATTTATAGCTTCAAAAGTGGAAGGATTTAGTTGGGAAGTGGTGAATTAACAACAAAGGCAAGTACTGAATTATAACCTTTCTCACACTCTTGTTAGATCAGAGGTTCTTAATATTTCAGAGATCCTAGATGAAAGTATGGATAGTCTAGTGGGTGGAGAGTAGGGAAGAGGAGAATTGTGACATACAAAATTTTACACACAGTTGTAGAGGTTTCATTCTCCCTAGACTTCAACCAATGAAATAATCCATGTGACCCTAGACACTAGATTGAAAACCAATAAAAATTTCTGCTGCCAAATGTTTTTCAGATACCAGTGCCTTGCACAGCACAAAGTATCAATTAGTTGCTCAGTTAATATTATGGATCCAAATTAAACTGTTCACCCCGATATCATAGATTTATCATCTCTGTCCCACTTGAAAGCTGTCTTCTCAGCTATCCCTCTGCCAACATTAACCCATATGCATATACAAATGTAATTCACTGCACAATCTACTAACTTTCACAAATATCCCTTATCTTGATATTACTTTGCTTGGCACCACGTGAGAAATCCCATGAGGTCATTTTAGTTGAAGTACAGTCAAAAGAAACAAAATCAAAACCAGCCTTTAAGTATATTGCATTTGATTTCTGAGGCAACTCCAGAATGTTAATATTATTCTTGACTCCTGCTTCAAAATGACTTTTGATTTTATTTTTGGTATTTCTTTTTTATATTGTGGATGTTATAGGCTGAAAGTAACACATGGATTTGAATAAAACTATCAGATTAGCTAATGTAAAGGATAATGGTTCTCTAGAAAGAACAAGAAGGTTCCTATGAAACTGAACAACCTACCCATCTAATCTAAATATCCGGGTTTAAGAGGGTTTTGTTGTTGTTGTTATTTTCATATCCAGGCTTTAATAGCAAATTCATGGCAGTTGAGGGTATTTTCTGTGAATGAATGACTGGCCTCAGTTAATGGCCTTGGCTTCACTTTAGTCCATCACCCCAGAAAGTTCCCCACGCCTTCATCTTATTGCTTGACTGTGTCTCTTGGTACATTTTAATGGATCTTTCAGTAATTGTGATCATTCTGGGGAGAGGCAAGTGGTCATATTTTAATCATTGGAAGAGGTTTGCACAGTAAAAAAAAGTATGGAGAAACGCTTTCACAGCTTTCCCCATATCCCCAGCTGTTTGGACATTTTTCATCATCACTCTAATAACACGTAAAATGGAGATCATAAAAGAAATCCTATAGCTTAATTTTAGTGTATAGGTAAAGGGTAAGGGTTGACTTTGGAAAGCTCTGAGGTGTAAGGACTGTGACCGGTGCCTAGATTTTACCTCAAGAAGAGCAGAAGGTGTGTGTGTGTTTAGGTCTTATGGCATTTAGATGACACACAATGAAAATTTCTGCAACCGGTTAATTCTTCCTGAGGATGGCTGTATTATCATTCTTGCTAGGATCATAAGAAGTCAACACTTTTACTTGGTTAAATTTTGGTGATTTATTGGGAATGTGTGGTGTTACTTGAAAGCAAAGGGGTAAACTCAATGAATTCTTATGACTGTTTATTATGATTTAGTATGTCTTCAATTTTAAAGAGAATTTTGCAGTTACAGTTTTACACCTGGGAAGATCAAAAGATTAAGTAGTTAAGTCAGCAGTGTTTAGAATTTAATTCATGTTGGGTTAAGTTCATAATATGGTAGATCACATTGCGTCAGGGATAAATGATTCCTTAATACTGTTTTTATTTCTCCTTTTCCGAAGGCTTCTTAAACTATATAAATAATGAGATTGTTTAGTAGAATACAAACAACATGCAATGTATCCAAAAGCCGGAAGACAGTTCTGTTTCATTCACTGCCTAATTTATATAGCCCCATCCCTAGAAATGACCCAGATTTGTGAGGATATTTTATTTTATAAGCCACAGAAACAAAACTTTTTACTCCTACTCTTCACATAACATGCTTTAAGCTGGGTTGGCTAAATTCTATCAGTGAACAACTGCTAGATTCAATTTGAATAATTTAATTGCTTAAAATATGTATATTCATTTTCCCCTAGAAAGGTATTTCTAACTCAGTTGAACAGAAGTATTGAATCAATTTTAATTGTTCTTCCTCTCTGTATTTTATTTCTTCAGGTTTTTTTTTCCATCTGCTTTGCTTTCTGGGGAGTAAGAAGCATGAAACAACTTGTCTCAGACCCTGGGAAATGACTAAACGTTTGTACACAACTCTCTTGTTTTAATCATTTGTCCACAACAATAATATATTACTACTGCCTATGGAAGTATAATTTTATATAATGATTATATGAACTATTTCTCTAATGTGAGGTAAATACATTTATCTACTCTTGCTTCCTTTCCACATTTATTATTCTCTATTAAAATTAAAGTCAGCTGCAGTTACTTTATTGCTAGGGTTGAAAGAAGATGATTTCAAATAGAATGATGTTACATCCACTGGTAACATCTAAGCCAATGAGTATGAGAATAAGGGATAACTTCAAAACAGTAAAAGGAATTAAGATTTTATTAGCATTGTTTAGACAACTTTTCATTTGCTGTCTGCTAAAATTGTGCTTGGATACATATTTGTTGTCATAAAAATGTATTACATGAGTTGTCTGCCTAAGGCTAGGTTTACCTTTGAAAGCCATATAACCTAAGGAGTAACATTACAGAAAATGACATCACTGAAATGAAAATCACCAGAATTCGTCAGAATTCATTTATTCCGTAGATTAATTTGTGATACATATGTCTAATACGTTTGGTCAGTTTGTTTTGGCAAATTGAGGAGTGTGCAGTATTTCTGTGCTATTTTAAATTGTCACAATCATGTTAAAAGACTCTCTAAATAAAATTGCCCAAGCATTGTGTGTATATTATTCATTGGGATTGTAAAAATCTGCCAAGTGTTTCATTAGGAGGGAACTGACAGAGATAAGCAGGAAATGGTTCAAAGGGGGAAGGTCTGAAAACAGTTGGAATATTTTTCTTTCCTTCTTCCAGTGTTTCTTAGATTTAAATTTACAATTTAAGTAACCAAAGTTATAAGCACTAAAACAGTTAATACCGTCCTTCACTGAGCTTTGCCTATATTCATTGCTGGTTTAAAGAGGCTGATCAGTTGGTTGACTTTTTTTTTTTTTTTTTTTTTTTGGTACTCGGGCCTCCCACCGCCGTGGCCTCTCCCGTTGCGGAGCACAGGCTCCGGACGCGCAGGCTCAGCGGCCATGGCTCCTGGGCCCAGCTGCCCCGCAGCATGTGGGATCCTCCCGGACCGGGGCACGAACCCGCGCCCCCTGCATCAGCAGGTGAACCCCCAACCACTGTGCCACCTGGGAAGCCCGGTTGACTTATTTTTAATATGTTTTCTAACCTTTGAACAGAGAGTTGTGGAACTAGTAAGAAGAATCAAACTGCAGGTGTCTGGACTCATGATGCAAAACTGAAGCACATTTATTTTGAAAACTGGAAAAGCAGAGGAAGATTAAATTTTGCATGATGGAAAAAATTAACAAATTATATTTCAAGCGTCAGAAGTAGGGAATTGGCTTTGCTTCATTCATCTTTTTTTACTTCTTAATTTAACACAGAGCTAGAGCAAATACTTGAACCCATAACAGATATTAGTCCTATTCTTCTCCCTTACCAACAGTTCTTGCTGGGCTTGGCATATTTAGAATCGTATTAAAGCAGGGGAACCTCTGTTGGCTTGAAATTGCTAATTTTATAGCATAAAAACTCTGAATACCCATATTCTACATCCTAAAACCCTTCAGTCTATAGGTTACAGCCTTCAAGAACAGCAAAGAAAAGAGAGCTTCCACAAATCTGTAAGTAGATTTTTAATGTGTTATGACAGTTCATTGGTTTCGCCATGAGTCATGTATAAACATGTATATATGCTTGAATATATATGAATTTATAGGAGTGGTCTAGGAATGAGCTTAATAATGGAAATAAAGAATTCAAAATTGATAAAAGATACTTTTATGCTGAAGTTTAGTTTTCTTTTAGTCAACTCAAATTAATCTATTTTCTTTTCTCCTAGTTACTCTCACTATGATTATAAATTATTATTATTATTTTTTTAGAAATGCAGACATTTTCAAGCTAGGAATTTTCAGGCCTTTGAAAGTAGAAGTGATTCCCAGATAGGTAATATTCCCAAGGCCTGTGTGTGTTAATCAGGGCACTTTTTTCTTCACCTTCAACCTTGTTAGTTTTCCAGTCAAGTTTTCTCTTGTCGAGCACTAATACATGACGACAGATCAGATAACTATTATTAATGTTGTAAATTAATCTTGAGTCATGCCATGTAATTTATGCTTACTCTTGACTGGAAACACTTTACCTCTCTCTCTCTCTCATTCTCTCAAGAGAAAAGCACTAAAAATAGGGTTCATCAATTACTCAGCACTTGTACTGGAGAGGTGTCAACTGACTTTGAAATGATTATGAATATTCTCAGGTTTGATAATCTACCATAAGGAAGGCTAGAGAGAGGGAAGACATATTTGTTTATTGAGTAATACTCGATTAGCATTCTTTCCTTTACTCTCTAAAATCCTGGGAATTAAGTGCTGTTGATACCATTTTACAGAAGAGAATTCTGAGGCTGAGAGAGTTTAAAAAACGTGCTCAGACCTATCATGCTTAATCGATTGTCAGAAGAAAATTCAAAACCTCTGAGTTCTGACATTGAAGGCCATGTTTCTCCTTTACATGATATCAGATACCCAAGGCAGAACTTTAGAATACAGCCTCAGGAGTTTAAGTTCAGAGAACTTCCTATTCAATTTGATGCTCCAAGGTACAAAACAAAGTTCAGAGAAAAAGTAGTTTGGTTACAGGATGGATTAGTTGACTAGGTGCACGAGTACAGAACATAAGATCTTTCTGAAAGTGATAAGGCCCAGGTTATTTTATAGGATTGCCATATGTCTAAAAGAAGTCCATTCCTGTACTTGATTTGATTTGATAAAATGGGCCATTACTCTAGCTCTATTTGTTGTGTCATTTACTTCCCCTTCATCTTGTTCTTTCTAATTATTTTGGTTAAACTTAATCTAATCATCTCATGGCCATGATATTCAGCAATATGTGGATCTGTCCTTGAGTATCTGAAGTTCAGTGGATCACCAAAGTACATGAATCTTTGTTATAGTTAACATTACCTGCTTGCATTAATGTTTATCAGAGGTTCTCACATTTCACTTTACTGGTCATATATGATTCAGTTATTCAGTGTACGTTCTGCAATAGAACCATAGAGTGGAATGCTTTAAGGTATGGTGTACATTATGATGAACATACTGTGATTTATTAGGGAGAGCAACGGTAGTTAGAAAGTGAGTTCCCTTTTTTATGCCCTCTCCTCTATATTTTTACATTTGTAGCTTCCAGAATCCCAAGGAAAGATAGAGAACACGGAGGTAGTCTGGCTTTCAGAATCTTAAACATTTCTCATGTCACTATCGTCAGCAGAACTAAGGAATGTGTCAGGCCCCATCTTAAGCCTACCTCAAGGAAAGTAGATTTAACAATGTTCTGTTACTGGGGTATTTTTTCGGAACTTGCTCCAGTTTGCTGCCTTTTCTTCTCAATAGCATAACAGATAACTTCTCCCTCACCAAAAACTCAATTGGAAAAAGTCATTAGCAAAAAAAGCAAATAAGCAAGCACTGATGGTTTTCTCTTGTGGGTTGTGTCTGCTTTTTAGAATTCTGCAAGTGTCATACCTCTTTAGTCAGATTTTCAACCATTCCAGACTCACCAGTATCTATCAGTCCCTAGGTGTGTTCTCCTTTAGTTTTAACATCAATAAATCCAAAATCCTAACTTGCATAGATTTACATTGCAGAACACAGGAAGAAGTAGCCTTTGTCTTTATGTACTAGGATTATCCGTGGATCTTTTTAAAAATGAAAACTTGCTGGTAGGAACATTGGAATTCTGATTTCGTAAGATTCAAGTGGTACCAGAGAGTCTATATTGTTCAGGGTTCTACTAATGATAAGTTACAGAGGCTATAAGCAATCTAGAGTGAAAGAAAACTTCTCTAGACCCTCTCCTTGAGATTCAGAAATACGCAGGAGAGATGTACCATGTAAGGGAATATTGTTTCTATAGCTAATTAAAAGAATGGGGTGATAATGATTAAATAAGCATGGATATTTAGATATGCCATCCAAGGAAAAGTATACTTTACTATGAGATTATTTTGCATATCCTCACAAACCTGAAAAAAACCTGAAAGTTTAAAGCTTAGGTAAGTGTCAGTGAGATGGGGAGAGGACAGAAGTCTAGCAGGCAAAGGAAACATGATCCCTACTGGGCACATACCCTGAGAAAACCATGATTCAAAAAGAGTCATGTACCACAATGTTCATTGCAGCACTGTTTACAATAGCCAGGACATGGAAGCAACCTAAGTGACCATCAACAGATGAATGGATAAAGAAGATGTGGCACATATATACAATGGAATATTACTCAGCCATAAAAAGAAATGAAATTGAGTTATTTGTAGTGAGGTGGATGGACCTAGATTCTGTCATACAGAGTGAAGTAAGTCAGAAAAACAAATACCATATGCTAACACATATATATAGATTCTAAAAAACAAAAAATAGTTCTGATGAGCCTAGGGGCAGGACAGGAATAAAGACGCAGACATAGAGAATGGACTTGAGGACACGGGGAGGGGGAAGGGTAAGCTGGGATGAAGTGAGAGAGTGGCGTGGACATATATACACTACCAAATGTAAAATAGATAGGCAGTGAGAAGCAGCGGCATAGCACAGGGAGATCAGCTCGGTGCTTTGTGACCACCTAGAAGGGTGGGATAGGGAGGGTGGGAGGGAGACACAAGAGGGAGGGGATATGGGGATATATGTATACATATAGCTGATTCACTTTGTTATACAGCAGACACTAACACAACACTGTAAAGGAATTATACTCCAGTAAAGATGTTAAATAAATAAATAAATAACTTTAAAAAAAAAGGAAGTGTGATCAAAAAATATTGGTGTCATAGCCGTGTTTATATTTGCCCCTGATGTTTCATTTTTTTGTGGGTTTTATTTGTTTTTGTTTTTGTTTTTTTGCGGTACGCGGGCTTCTCACTGTTGTGGCCTCTCCCGCTGCGGAGCACAGGCTCCGGACGCACAGGCTCAGTGGCCATGGCTCACGGGCCCAGCCGCTCCGTGGCATGTGGGATCTTCCCGGACCGGGGCACGAACCCGTGTCCCCTGCATCGGCAGGAGGACTCTCAACCACTGCGCCACCAGGGACGCCCTCATTTTTAATGAAATATTATTAATAGCAGAATTAAAATGTACTGGATTAAGTTTGATAGACATGGATTTTGTACTTTTGGCTTTTGCCAGGGCTTCTTGTGATAAAGTGAAAGGTGGATGTGCAGTGAAGAGAGTTCTCACTTTAATACAAAGTTAAGTATGAAAGATGTCCATATGTAATAGTTTCTGTTCCTCCTGCTCTGCCCTATTCAGACAAAATGCAACTAACATCTCCTTTCAGGAATAGTACACAGCATGCATTTTACTTTGCTGGTAATACGCTGTGTGCTAAGACAGTCAGTGTCTAAGGCTGGCTAATTCCTTCTAGGCAGGAGATGTGGGGAGACTGTCTAACAACGGCATCTGGCAGCCACGTGGCACACTAAGAAGCCTTACCTTGTCCTATACAATACTCTGCAGGAACAAAACCATCAGGCTGCTAATTTGCATCAGTAAGTCAAAAAATTGATAAATAAATGCATGTTTAATGATAAATTAAGTACGGAATTTTTTCCAGAAAATTCATGCTAAATATGTAACTTGCATAAAATGTTTATCAATCTGTACTCTTTCATCTACCTGCAGTGTCTTCCTCCAGATGTTGGCATTATGGGTTGAATTGTGTCCACCCAAAATTCAAATGTTCAAGTCTTAACCCCCCACCCTGCCGAAAACCTAAGATGTGACCTTATTTGGAAATAGTGTAGTTAATAGATGTAATTAGGTTGAGATGAGGTTATACTGGAGTAGCATGGACCCTTACCCAATACGACTGGTGTTCTTACAAAATGTGGAAATTTGGGCAAACATACACTCAGGGAGAATGCCATGGAAACGTGAAGGCAAAAATCAGGGTGATGTGTCTCCCAGTCAAGAACAACCAAGGTTGCCTGCAAACTATCAGAAGCTAGGAGAGAGTCATGGAACATATATTCCCTCACAACTCTAAGAAGGAACCAAACCCAGTGACACATTAGTTTTGGACTTCTAGCCTCCAGAGCTGTGAGACCACAAATTTCTGTTGTTTCAGCCCCGCAGTTTGCGGTACATTGCTGTGGAAGCCCTAGCAAACTGATATTGTTTGTGTGATTTGACCTCTAACCTCAACAGGTCTTTAATCAAATGCCTTCTTAATGAAGTTTTCTCTCACTAAAATCACACACACACACACACACACACACACACACACACACACACATCCCCAAAGAATTCTTCTATTTATTTTTCTCCTTATTACTTGCATGCTTTAGTTTTACTTATCTTTCTTGTTTATTTTATTTAAATCAACAGAGAATACTTAGTACTCTCCGCTTAGTGTCTGTGAGAGCAGGGATTTCTTATAGTTTTATAGTCCTGTTTCCCCAGCTACTCAAATAATGACTGACACACAGGAGGTGCTCAATAAGTATGTGTCATGAGTGAATTAATGAACTCCCTAGTTATTTAAGACCATATATTAACCCAAGGTAAAACCAATATCTTTCAATCTCAGTTTTGGCTGAATCCCAAGATAATAGTTACCAGCTAATCCTAAATTCCAAAGTGAGATTATAGAAAACCATGAAAGACCTCCACTGTCTTAAATTCATGCTAAGACTCTTAACTCCTCACACAAAAGAAGAGTTGTGAGTTTAGGAAATGAGGATAGGAGAGAGAATTTCTGGAGAGAGCTTGATGGAATGAAGATTCCACCTGTCCCTCGCTTGACATGGGAAAAGTTGGCAGTGCTTCCTTCCCCTTCCCTCAAACTTTGTAAGCGAAGCTTCAGAGAAGCCAATTAAGAGCTAGCTATTCATCCTCTGAAGCTTGTGGCATGCTTCGGTGGACTTCTGTCTGACCCATCTCTGGCCAAGTGGCCAGTGGCTGCATTTGGGAAGTAACCACACTCATGGCACTGGGTCTCGTTTGCAAGTTTTCCCATGAACTAGAAGGCCACAGTGAGTGTGAGAGCTGGCATAGGACAGCTGGGGGGACAGGATGCCGGTTAAGAGATGCTGGAGGTGTACAGCCCAATGGTGACATGAGGTTGGAGCCAGGAGTAGCAGTTGGGAAGGCATCACCCTTGTCAGGAATTGACCTGAGAGATCCTAGCGGATAGTTAGTCTTATTTTCCCCCAAGGGTGTGTGGAAATAGCAGGAAATCAGTGGTGGCCAGGAAAGCTCTTTCCTGACCCTTAGGTTTCAACCATGACTAAGCTCTGAGCTTCAGCAGAGAAGACATGATAAAGTAAAGAGAAACCAAGATCAAAACCCCAATACCCTTCCTACAGGACACATACACATACACACACACACACACACACACACACACAGCACACAGCACACACTCACAGGTTCACTACATACTTCTCACCTGCAGCAGGCCAAATCAGGAGGGAGGGGTCACAGGAGAGGAAGAACCTCTAATAAAGTTCAGAGTTGGTTTTCAAACAGAGACATTGGCATATTAATTTTTGAACTGAGAATATTTTTAGGACTAAAGTGACTAAAGGAAATAGATTCAAAGAGAACTCGGCCCGTTTATGGATGCTGCTCAAGATGTCATTCAAGGGCAGAGAAATGGCTTGGGCTTTACAGAGAGAATGGAGGGGGAGTGGAGAAAATTAAAGCCACTCTTTTCTTTTGTGTTCTGTGAGTCCTGCGTTTTCAGCATACTGGTCCTGTACTCCGCTGTGCAAATAGGGAAGAGCATCTCTTTATGAAAATTATTTGAAAATTCCAGGATGCAATCTATGTATATGCTTATAGTCTCATTTTCCAAGTCTGCAGCATTTATCACTCTTATTTTAAAAACAATACAGGGCTTCCCTGGTGGCACAGTGCTTGAGAGTCCGCCTGCCGATGCAGGGGACACGGGTACGTGCCCTGGTCCGGGAAGATCCCACATGCCACGGAACGGCTGGGCCCGTGAGCCGTGGCCGCTGAGCCCGCGCATACGGAGCCTGTGCTCCGCAATGGGAGAGGCCACAACAATGAGAGACCTGCGTACCGAAAAAAAAAAAAAAAATACAATTTAAACAAATTATAAAAGTTTTCTAACACAGACTAGCTGTCTTGAGACTTCTGAAAGATGGTATGATAAGATTATTTATTTACTTTTTAAAAGTAAAAACAATGACTTTATAAACCAATTTCTGTAGCAAGCAGTGTGGGAAAGGTGAATAGGTCTAAAGTAATTTTTTTCTCTGTTTCAGCACTTTTGAAAGGCACAAAAGGGAATAAGACCAATCCAGAAATTCATTATGTCTCTCCAGTTTTTCCTTTTCCCATATGAGCAGAGCCGGGAAGTGTACAGACACATTAGAGAATGTTTCCACTGTGTGGGAGAAACATCTGCAGAGTAGGCCTTTGACCACCAGAAGTGGAGAGAAAGAAGCATATGGGGGCGGAAGCAGCAGACACGAAAAGAAAAACTGGGAGCTGGCTAGGCCCAAACATCCAACTGACTTGCCTAACCTTCGGTTTAGCTTTTCCATTACATTAGAAGACTAAGAGCGGTAACATTCTTAAGAAAAACAGCTCTTAAGTATGGTGTTGAAATAGAGTTCATAGCACACCCTTCATTTTTTCTTTTTCTGTGAGTATGGGAAATGATAGCATTCTACTTTGCCCATCACCTGCTCTAGAGCCTATGCTGGGTGGTTTTCATAGGTTTCTTCCTACTGGTCCTTTGCAGCCATTTATTACCATGGCTATGCCAAAGCCCAGAAGCTGCAGGCCTCCACTCAAACCAGAGGGAAGCACAGTGAAGACAGAGATGAACTCTGAGTAAATTCCTCTTAAAACATCAGGGGCAAAAATGGGCTTTGAGAATGCAAATGATTATCATTAGAAAGTAATATGCGACTACTGGAGAAACATTTGAAAGAATAATGTGGTCTAGCAAAACAGTCCTGCAATCTGCATTCAATCAGCACTAACCAAAAATGCTTGCAATGGTCCTTTGTGTTGTTGGGAGCCAAGTGTTTTCTGGAACTCTTGAAGCCAGTTTTACCAAGTGGCAAATTACCAACAAAATATTAGCGAAAAAATAACCAGCCTTAGACTTGACTTCTCCAGTAAAGGGGAGACTTTCCAACTGTAATGACCAAGGTATTGAGAGCAACAAGAATATTGATATACATACCTGTAAATGCTCACAGATGAGTTTTGGGGGTTGGTTTGTTTTCATCTACAGCATGTGGGTCTGGACATCTTGCCCACTAAATAGCTTATGTATGAGGACAGTTAAAATTCAGTATACAGAGTTTTGAAAATTATATGGGACAGAGCTATATTTAGAAGATTGTACAGGAAGAATACATACCATGAACTTTTGGAACCTACTTAATGAATTTTGATTCTAGGCCAATATAACAAGTCTCTTAAGTGCAGTGGTATTGAAATTTTATTAACCTTATTCTTATAGAAAACAAGACACATATTCTTTAGAGATCATGGTTTTCACTATTCACTGTTGGTTCAGAGCCTTACTGAACAAGGCTCTTGGGCTCTAATCTTCAAAAAGAAAGTTCTAGCCCTGGATATGATTAAGTTTCAGACAAATCATCTGCCTTCACCCCTCACAGTTCACACCTGGCATCCATGAGAAGGGTAGCCTCCTTCAGATGCAGACTGGCAGTCACAAGGCAGAAGCCCTGCTGTCTTTCATGAAAGAACTACTTATCCTGGAGCCATATGTCATACATGGCCAAAGTATGTGGTTTAGGAGATGTCAAGCATACTCAGAAATGCTAGGCCTCATTCATTCAGCTACCAGAAACAGAAATATATTCATAAGAAGCCTTTTCAACAAAATACCATAAAGTTAGAATGAAGTCGAGACCCAATGTGTTTACTGCCAAAAAACAGGCAAGCAAACTGAAAGACATTAGATTTTCTAACTTAAATGTATCATACCTTTCAATTTATTTTTCTGAAAGGGACTGATAAAATTAGTTAAAATCAATATTCAACCAAAATATGCATTGAAGATTAACAGTGAATAAGATGATGACCACTTTGGAGGCATTTTTAAAGATGATAAAGTAAAGTATATTATAATATGGATATTAAAAAAATGCTTTCATGAATTTTAATCTTACATAATTTTTTTAAACTTTATATTCTGGGGAAAGTTTAAAAGAATAGATTTTTTAAATTTTATTGTTAATACCAGTATCACATGGTAAAACAATTTATTTGTAGCTCTCATGATTCTTTTTATAAAATAACCTTTTTTCTTTCTCTCTCCTTCCTTCCTTCCTTCTTTCCTTCTTGCCTTCATTCCTTCTCTCCTTCCTCCCTCCTTCCCTTCCTTCCTTCCTTCCTTCCTTCCTTTGCCTTTCTCCAAAGAGAAATACTATTTTATTTCTTTTAAAGCTTCAGAAATTCAAATTCAAATGAGCATTCTGATATTTGAGATGGAGATTAAATATAGGATAATTGTTAAAATATTCAGATTGGTGGAGATGGGAGAGATTAAATTAAAGGCTGTTTCCCCAGGAGGTATTACTTTTAACAGATTTTAAGCAAATTATTAGAACACGCTGTTTTCTGTCTAATCAAAATGGGCTTAACAAAGACAATCACATTTTAGAAAACTGTACTTGCAATTTTATTGTAATTTTTTGTATTTAATAAACTGAAAAAAAATCCCTATGTTGTCTTTTCTGTGCCCCTCATGGCATTAAAGACAATTGATTTTATATGGGTTTTTACTTGAATATAATTCCATGATGCTAAAAGGCCTAATTAACTCTAATCTAACTGCAGTTTGGCCCCCAAATATGTCATAGATGTATCAATTTCTTGCCTTGTGCACTAACTGCTTGGATCTTCACATCCACACTAGTAAGTATTCATTATGCCCATTTTATAGCTGAGAATACTGAGCCTTTGAGAGAGTAAGCACCTTGCTAAAAGTCATATGGTGGTTAAATGGAAGGATCTGAAAGAGAACCGGGAGCATTTGAATCTAGAATCTGATATATTACATCATCTCTCACTGAGCTGAAAGTCAAGAACAAAATCTAGACAAATAAAGGTGTTTAAGTCTGGTTTTTCCCCAAGGAAAGTGATTCATCTAAAGCATGAAATTAACATTTTATATGTTGGAAATTGAAACAGCAGAATATCATGAGAGGTAGTAAAAAAGTGAACACTTGCAAACTTCAAACACCTGCTCCGTTGTTCTCTTTCACCCTGTAGAATGGATGGGGACCATGAGATCCATTTACTTGGATCTTCTTCCAACTGTGTGGGTTTCGGATGTGAGCAATTTTATTTTCTCTGAAGTCGGGGGGAGAAAGGAAAATATATAAAAAGGGTAAAGTAGACATATAAAGATAGAACCCTTCTCAATTGCTAATATATGCCATCGTGATCAATAATGAAAAGCATATGTGAACCAAAGAAATACATTCTCCAATATGTTTTAAAAATATTTTTATTGATGTAAAATACACATAACACTGACAATTTAACCATTTTTGAGTGTACAGTTCAATGGCATTAAGTATATTCCCATTGATGTGTAATTATCCCCACCATCCTTCTGCAGAACTTTTCATCTTCCAAAACTGAAACTCTGTAACCATTAAACACTAACTCTCCCTTCCTCCTTCCTCCAGTCCCTGGAAACCACCACCCTACGTTCTGTTTCTATGATTTTGAGTATTCTAGGCACCTCATAAAAGTGGACTCACACCATATTTGTCCTTACGCGACAGGCTTATTTCACTTAGCGTAATGTTTTCAAGACCCATCCATGTTGTATCGTGTCAGAATTTCCTACCTTTTTAAGGCTGAATATTTCATTATATGCATATGCCACATTTTGTTTATCCTTTCGTCCATTGATGGGCTGTTGGGTTGCTTCCACCTTTGGGCTATTGTGACAATGCTGCTGTGAACATAGTTGTATGTATGTTTTTAGCTATAAGTTCTATAGACAACACCCTCAGAAGCTTTGGAAATCCCTGAGTTCTACTCATTCACTGTTAACAAAGTAACAAAGTTTCCTGTTTTCTTTCTTAGGAGCTGCCTATATTAAAACTAAATACAACAAACAATCATCAGAATCAAAACACAGATATCCAAAACTCCTGTAATTTTGTTATAATGAATATTAAAATTAAAGAAAAAAACGAGGGAGCCTTCCAATATCAAATGATGTATTGAACCTACAAGTCTATCTCCTTTCCCTCCTAAAAATCTATTCCTTTAGGAGTAATAGAATTAAAAAAGTATGTATCTAGAAATAAAGCAGAGAATAGGAGGGGAGGAATTAGAAAGCTAGGAGCTTTGGGGAGGTGAGAGCCAGCTCATGGGTAAGTAGTGACTGGTAAAGTAGTCTGGCATAGGGCCCAGTGAAGAATATGGAGTGCCTCTAGATAAGAAAAAAGGAGATTTGTCCCTGAGGAATCTCAACAGCTAGAAATGGATAGGAATGAAATGTGGGAATTAAAATAAGAATTCATTAAAATTTTATGTGGAAGACTTCTCTGCATTTAGCACGAAATGCCGAGAGCCAGGTGATTCTGCCCCAGAAAATAAAATGAGAATTTTTCTCTAATGAACTTTGAAAAATTTAAGAGTTGGTACCCTAGAACAAAGCCTATTTCATTTTGGCCTTTAATCGTTCCAAAACTTAACACAAGGCTCCTTGACTGTTTACATGCAGCCTAAGTAAGGGAGGCAAGAATCTCTACTTGTGGACAAAGTACATAGTTATTTTTACTACAGCCTCTGTCTCATGAAGAGACACTAGATAGAGGAGGAAAGCCGCCAAAAAACACACAAAACAAACAAAAACCCCACCAACTTATACACACAGGAACAACAAAAACAACAAGAAAAGATCTATAATCAGACACATCACCATGAAATTTCTGTGCAGTAAGGCTCCTAAGTGTTTCCAGAAAGACCAGGTTATGGAACAAATGTTTTTCAGATTTCTCAATAGCAGTAGTCTGGTGGAAGACAACATAACAGTGCCTTCAGAGGACTGAGGGGAAATGAGGTTTAACCTAGAATTCCAAATCAGTCAATCTATCAATGAAGTAGGTAGATAGAATAAAGACATTTAAGTCATTCAGAAAAGCTTTCCCTGGAAAATTCCTTTCTTAGTGAGTTTTTCAACAAAGTGCTCTGGCAAAACAAGGAATAAACCAAGAAAGAGGAAAATATGGTCCAGGAAACAATAGATTCAACATTTCCAAGAAGGCAGTAAGAGGATTTTTCAGGATGAAGACAAGTACCAGGAACAGAGATTGGAACAGAAAGGAGGTCTGCAGAGTCAGAAGGTGTGAAGGGAGTGGAATACTTAGGTAATATGATCTTGGGAATAATTGAGGATTTCTTGGGGTATAAATATAAAATTAATTTTAGTTTTGCCCCAAATTTTTGCTATTGAGAGACACAGGAGTGGATAAGGACCCCAAAAAGAAAGAAAGATAGTAAATCATCTTTATTCCTAGAATGCTTCTTAGAAATAGTGTACAATGTAACTATGGCTATTGAAGAGAATGTATATATCTTTAACTTTAGCATTGTAAAACAAGAGAATCAGAAAGCAAATAGGGAGTGGGGAGGGGATAGAGAGAAGTGGAGATATTGGTGGAAGCTCTAATGTCTTCCATTTTACAGAGAGAGGGGTTAAAAGATGCTGTTTATGGAAAATGGATGCAAAATGGAGGTTTAAGAAAGTTTTCTGATGTAGAGGGGGAAAGGAGTTGTAGCAGGTGACAAATGTGAGACAATTACTTTCTTATTATAAGAAGAAATCAGTAGAAAATGTATATGTTTTGTGAACCCAAAAAAAGTGTTATAAAAGAGAATTTAAAGATTGAAATAAATACCAGTGAAATTGAAACCAGAAAATAGTAAGAGGATTTGCTTCTGAAGGAATAGAACTTTTGGTGGGCTGGGAGGACACTGTTCATTTTCATTTTCTTGTATTATTATTTTCATTACTATATAATTCTTATGCTCTCTTTTTTGTTTTTTACAATGTTGTGTTAGTTTCAGGTGTACAGCAAAATGAATCAGTTATACATATACATATATCCACTGTTTTTTACATTCTTTTCCCATATAGGCTGTTACAGAGTACTGAGTAGAGTTCCCTGTGCTATACAGTAGGTCCTTATTAGTTATCTGTTTTATATATAGTAGTGTGTATATGTCAATCCCAATGTCCCATTTTGTCCCTCTGCCCCGCTTACCCCCTGGTAACCCTTCTTATGCTCTTTGAGTTTTTACAAAAACAATGTGAATTTTCTTATAAAAATAAAAGCAGTTAATTTAAGAGACAGACCAGAGTTTGTAAAGAACAGAGTTTGTGCGAACTATGAGAAACACCTTTTTCTTTCTTTTTATTAACTCAGGTATTAACTTTTTTTGTTTGTGGTATGTTTCAAATGCATGAACCTAATCTTATTAAAAGCAATGCTTTCATGTCCTTTAGTCTCTAAGATTTTGAAGAGTGCAGATGGCATGAGATCCTTTTTCCTTTCTCTCTTGATAAATTAAGTAGATACAAATTCTGAAGTCTAAAAGTAGAAAAAGGTAAAGTTAGATAAGTGTAACGGAATGAAACAAAATGGCAGGCATGACCTGAATTTGTTAACCATTCCTCCCAATGCCATTGCACTTCTGCTCTTTGTATATGGTGACACAATTGCTTCCTCATGACCTTAGTTCAGAAGTTCCATGAGTCTGTAATGGATCTGCTCTGCGATTTACATACCATGTTAAAATCTGTTAGGACTCAATTTATACTGGTAACATATGATTAAATACAA
Source organism: Pseudorca crassidens (assembly GCF_039906515.1). Taxonomy (NCBI): domain Eukaryota; kingdom Metazoa; phylum Chordata; class Mammalia; order Artiodactyla; family Delphinidae; genus Pseudorca; species Pseudorca crassidens. The sequence goes on from NC_090303.1 coordinate 39,644,440, forward strand.
ATTTCAGAGTAAAATTCCTTCCCATTTTTGACAAAATTCTAAATCCTCAATTCTCTCCAGCCTTGAATTCTGTATATTGTTGCTGAATTAATTTTAAAACTCTAGTAATTAATACTTATTCTTAATATGATGTTTCATTTAAGGTAAATTAAAGTTCTGTGATAGTGAAAACGGAAAGGAGATAAAGACTAGTGATGTTATTATTTTTAAAAAGACATTGTGCATTTCAAAGATTAAAATGCCATGTGAAAATATGTAAACAACTTTTTTGAACAGAAAATCATTTGTGCATTAACATTTGGAAATGGGAACTAACAAGGAGGAATTAGATCTTTATACAGAGAAGAGACACAAAGAAAGAAATAGGGATTATCTAGAAAACACTCAGATGTTTCCTTACTATTTTCTTCCACTTCATGTACCATAATTCCTACCTACACTAACTACATGAATTCCTACCCCCTCAAAAAAAAATAATAACCATTATGTATTTTAAAACTACTGTCCCTTGTTGGATTGCTTAGACCAGCTCTAGAAATTCTGAGTACATGAAACCAGAAAGAAGGGAAAAAAATATTCTCCTTTGTACTGCAAGACAATTATATTAAATGACTAGACTTGCTCTTTACTTTTTTGATACTGACATCTGTTGGAAAACAGGAGAATATGTGTATGTTTGTTTTTTGAAGACAAATAAAAATGGATTCGTTAAATTTAAAACCCCATTTTAAATTAAAAATTAAGAATGTAAAATAGATTAACCATTTTAATGACACCATTCTCTAATTGCCTGAAAACACATTTATATGAGTTTTCAGTATTATAGGCCTTTTTTAAAGCCAGTAGTTGTTATTGCAAATATAATTACATATTCTTTAAAACTCATGTAATCTAGGCAATGTGTTCATGATTCAAACTAACAATTGAACATTATGTAGTGAAAGAAAACTAGTTTGACTTAAGTTAGAATGTACTCTATCAGGCTCTAAAGAAAAGATTTTTCTTTCTATCATGAATCAGTAACATAAAGAAAAGGAAGTTTTTTGAACTAATTTCATTGATTCAACATGTGAATATCCTTTTAAAAAATATTTGGGGAATATTTTAGCTAGGACTTTTCCCAATCTGTCACTTGAGCAAAAATATGTTTGCCCAACAAAGCATATATGTTACTCTATAACTACTACTCAAACTTCTCTTCAATTAAGTAGACCTGGATGTACTAGGCCTACGTAGGGCATTTTGTGTTTAAAGGAACTCTCAGACAATCCGTGGAAATACAGAACACACACTCCAAGACCCAAGCCCTGTTTGATAAAACAACCTATAAGGTACATATTTTCCCTACATTCAGCTGGGTTGCAGACCTTACCAAATATCCCAACATTTTCTTTGAGCTTTAACCAAGAAAATCAAGCATGTGATGGAGAAAAGTACCCTTCTTAAAATTTAACTTCTCTCTTTTCTTGATTAAAAATTAGACATTTAAAATCACAAAAGTAATACATGATTAAATGCAAATAGTATATAGAGAGTAAAAAGTGATCATTCCTTTTTGCCCTTCCCTAATACCACTCCCCTCCTCCCAGGAAAAAAATCTTAACTTAATTTTTCTAGACTATATGTATTTACATATCTATGGATGGGTATATACAAAAGGTGTGGCACACGTATCTATCTGTTTATACACATATGCATCTATGTATTTAGGGGCAAATATTCTAGCAATTCAAGAAATACATACAAGTATTGGAAGAAGTCTAAAAAACAAGTAACAATTCCCCCAAATGCTACTGTCGAGGAATATTGGTCCTCAGGTTTTTACAAACACCATTTCAGACCTCTTGCATTTATAAACACAGATGTAAATAAGAAAGATAAAATGTGATCATACTCTTCATGTTATTTTAAAATTTTAAATGTATTAAAGTTAACACGATATAGAACTAGAAGAAATTGAAATAAAGCAGAAGGAATCACAGAGCTTTAAATCAATGTTTCTTTACACTAAAAGATATTAATTCCTAAAGATAAACATAAGAGAAAAATATGAAGATAATATTAAAGAAATATGAATTAAAACGTATTTTTTTCCTTAAGCTGCATTTTCAGATTTATACATTATCTATGGACTCTTTGTTATGCAAAATAAGGAACTTTGCAAACTTAAACTCCCAACTTCTTTTTTCATTTCTTATTCCATTTTCTTGTAGCCCTATTTATTTCACATGGTCATGGTTCTGTAATCGTAAGTACTACAATTTAGTAGTTTTATATTTATCTGTTTTATATTTCATTTATCAATTTTAATTATACTCATTCTTTTGCCCACTCCAGTCATAGTTTCATTTGAATCTTGGGGTAATAGTCAATGGAGCAGATACATAGCTTCATTTCAACCTGGTTTCCAGGGGATTGATCTTACTCATGTTGCTGTAAGAAATCAAGGTGGATTTTAAAATGTTTAGAGTCAGTACTATGTAAAAGTACAAGAGACGGAAAATTTGTTTCATAAAAATAGATGATATTTTCTCCCTTTCTATAAAATAAGACATGCCATAATGTTTCTTTGTTTTTAATTTTTGTTGAGTTCCTTTGCATGCATTTGGCCTTTCTGCTGCGATATAAGGAATTTTATTTAACAGAACTAGGTGAAAATCAAATTCAGTTAAAAAAATACATATAATAAGAGAAGCTATAAAGAAATATTTTCCCTCTTAAGCAGATATAATGTGATATAATTATTTCAGAAGTCGTTATCTTTGAGATTTTCTTCTCACCTAAGGTTTTGTGTCTGTCAGTTGTGCTGGTCAGAGATTTCAGATGTAAAGCCTTCACTGGGTGGGGTTTATATTTGGATGCAAAGGAGGGAAAGGCAAAAGAGCACTACTCTCTCCCCCAGCACCTGTCTGTTTGTTCCTTTCCACCCATTTTGGATTCTGGATAAGCATCATTCTTTCTCTCCAGCCTATGGAGGCACTCACAAGCTTGGCTTGCTGAGCCCTCAAAGTCCATTTCTGCAATACTAGGACTGGGGTTTGAGGACCTCTCTTGGGTGTGTTCAACCACCAGTGAAAGCCTTAGGGTTGCAGCCTGTCAACAAATGCTGTTCTTCACTCCAACTATGTCAAAGGTCAGGTTTTGTTTAAGTCCTGATGTTTTCGTCAATCCAGGCATGATCAATGAATCCCCCTTACCTTGCTGAGGCTTACAAAATGACTACTACAATCCCATGTGTGACCCTCTCTGTGGGACTAGAAGTAACTGAGTAAGTACTGTCTTCAACCTAAGCCCTGAGATGGCTCTGGGAGAAAGACGAACTGCAAAGATTTAACCCGTTCATCCCTACCCATTGTTACTCACTTATCAGAGTCACTTATTGGTGTTTGAGGAATATTCACTATGGACAGCTCCCTACCTCTGTCTGAGATGCTGGCTATCCTGTGCCCAAAGGGTAGCCATGGACACCTCTTTCCTCCTCATTCCTGAGTCTGATATACACTCAGGGTTATAATGAAGACTGTGATTTAATTTAGGATCTCTTGCCTACAAACAATTAACTCTCAAATTTAATAGGATGCTTCTGTGCCTCCAGATCTTGCCGTGGTGATGCATAGAACTCTCTGGATCGTCTTCATGGGGGAATGCAAAAGAAAAGCACTTTTCTCACTTTTGAGATGTAGTTACGAATTTGAGATTATCCCAGGTTCTCAATACTTGTTCCGTAAGTGGCCTCTAGTGCTGGGTCAGAGACGTGGTTACTTAGATATCTAGGTGTGTCTCTAGCTCCGAGAGAGTCCATCTGTTCACAATTTCTGACATTCTTTAAACTCAGCTCACATCTGTGGCATGATCCTTCCCATGAATTTCTCAAGTTTCTTAATATATATTGTAGTGTTTATGATAGTTAAAAGGAAGATAATTTGAATGTTAATAAGAAAGTGATAAAAATAAATTATGGTACATACATGTAGTGGAATACTAGGCAGCTAATTAAACGATGATGTGGATCTTTTCATTAGTGACATGAAAAGACTTAACAAATTGCTTCATGGAGAAAACGTGCTAAATACATTACATATCAATGAAGGGGAGAATAGACAAATCTCCCCCTTGGTGAAGAATTTCGAATAATTTATGTAGAGACCCCCTCAAGGATCTGGAACTTAACTCCACACAACTTAAGTATAGGCTATGCATAGTGACTTCCTTCCAAAGAGTACAATATGGAAAGGGGAGAAAAGTATACACTTTACACTGGTAAACACTACTTCAGCAGGTGATCAAGGTTAACATCAAGGGTGATAAGTCATGTTGATTCTGTATATCCTTGACATAATGTGATAAAAATGGCAGTTTACCTTTGTGGAAGACCATAAGACCATAACCGCAGTCTAGCTGTGAGAAAACAAATCAGTGAAACCAAACACTGACATTCTACAAAATACCTGACCTGTACTCTTCAGAACCATCCAGCTCTTCAAAAACAAGGAGAGTCTCAGAAACTATCACAGCCAAGAGAAGCCAAAGGAGCCATGACAGCTATGTAGAGTGTGGTACCTTGGAAGGAATTCTGGAACAGAAAAAGGACATTAGGTAAAAACTAACAAAATATGAATTTAGTATGGACTTTAGTTAACAATAATATATCAATATTGGTTTATTAATTGTGATAAATATACCATCCTAAGGTAATAAACTGGGTATGGGGTATATGGGAAGACTCTGTACTCTTTTGTAGATCTATAACTATTTAAAACTTTTAACTTGCTAAAAATAAAAGAAACATTATGCATAGTATATATTTGTTAGTGTAAAATACATGCATGTGTGTGTATACCTAGGGTAACATCTGGAATGACATGATAATATGCTAACCTTGGTTGTTTCTTGAGGGTGGGCTTTTTATCTTTTTTTCTTCACTAATAATGTGTTATTTATACAGTGAAAAAAAAAAACAAATCTAAAATCACCCTCTGTCCCCTTTTAAGTAGCTTATTATAGCTATAAGCTACAGAAATCTTACACAACACAGAAATGTATTTTCTCACAAAGCAAGATATCTAGAGGTAAGTTGGGTTCTCCTCATGTATGAGTCAGAGCTATGGAAGCTTTCACCGTCTCTCTCAGCTCTGTGTCCTCAGCATACCAGCTTTATCCTCGGGTTTGCTTCCTTTATGGTCACAAGATAAATGCCAGCATGAATTATGTGGCAACATGCTTTCTTGTTCATATCCAGTGACAGAAAAGAAAAACATGTCCTCTGGAAAAAGATTTGAGTCAACTCAGGACACTGTGCCCATCCCTAAACTAGTAACACTTACCATCACATATTACAAACGTTCCCTGGCCTTAAGCCAAGTTTCCTGAACCGGTTACTATTGGAGGATTTGGAAATGATGGCTCAGGTCTAATCAGGATCCAGTCAGTTTCCCCTGATAAGGCGGGCTGGCCGGAGAGGACTAAAAGTCTGCTGGAGAACTCCTGAGGGAAAGTTTAAGTCTGCAAACGGGGCACACCTGCCCCGATTATTGACTCCCACTGCCTCAGACAAATAGTAAGAACAAATGCCAGTGACTATCTATTTACCTGCAATTTAGGACCTTCAATACCTTAGTTCTGTCCAACTGAGAAATATCAGCTAATGGTATGATCCGCCAATCTGGTAAGTCTGCCTCCATAAGAAGGCGTAAGGGGTAAAACAAGAGGCCAGAGATATAACTTTGACAGATGGCTCTCAGCAAAAAAAGGAAACATCGCAGGTGGATAAAAATAGCTCCACCTTAACACACTGGACTTACCTTTTAACTTAGTACAGGGATCAGCAGAAGATGGCAGCCTATGGGCCATTCTAGCCTGCTGCCTGTTTTTGTACATCCCAGGAGATAAGAAGGGGCTTCAGTGTTTTAAATGGTGAAAAAAAAAAAAAAGAATAATTTTTGTAACAGATAAAAATTAAGTGGAATTCAAATGTCAGTGTCCATAAATAAGGTTTCATTGGCCACAGCCATACTCGTTTGTTTACATATTGCCTATGACTGCTTTTGCACTACATGTTGGAAGAATCAAGTACTTGTGACAAAGACCATCTGGCCTGCAAAGCCGAAAATATATATTGTCTGGCCTTGGCAGGAAAGGTTTGCTGGCCCCTGACCTGAAGTCAGTCAGGGGCTTTGCTTCCTCCCTCAATGGAGGATAGCTGTTTCTCCAGCCAGAATGTACCCACCTTCATGAGGCCTCCTCTGGTTATCCTCCTGAGGATAACAGGCAGATGGATTTTGCCTCTAGAACAGCACTCCCAGAAGGCTCTGAACTAGGTCAGAGCAGTATATTAATCAATCCAACTCCAAGGCTGAAAATTATCTTTTTCCATTGTCCAGTCCAAATCATTTCCAAGTATGTTATTGCATATAGCCTACCAGGAATTTCTGAAGTGAGAGTGGAATTAAAGGCATAGCTACCCTCTTGCAAAATTTGGAAATTTGTATAACAGCATCCCCAATCACCAGGTTTATTTTAAGTGACTTTCTTTCATATCCAACACATTTAAAGCATTTTCATTCTTGTGTTGACTTTGAGTCATGTTTCTGACACCCCAAAACTGAATTGAGTGTGAGCTCCATCTAGTGACTGAGCATGGATACTCTCTTGTGAATATTTTCTATCCTGTGTTTTAGGAACTGTTTCTACTGCCTCTTGCTATGAAAATGCTTAGGCTTAAAAATAGCCTGCCTCCCTGCTAAGGAGTCTTCCTCTTATGTAATTAAACAATGAAAAGCCAAATGGAGACCACGTGGTGGGGGTGATATTCGACCCTGTGGGACAAGCACTTGAATCCAAATCTCATCCTCCACAATCCCTTCTTGGCTCTGTGTGAATATTAACATCTTGGGCAGCACATACTGGCTGACCAGGTAATGTCCTAACCATTTTACGCCTAGGATGTCGTTAATGCTTTGCAGTTTAAAAACAGGAAACATTGCTCTAACCATCAATATATAAAAGGACTATAAAGACTCCCTTTGTTTTTTCTTTGCTTTTCTTGAATCCTTACTTCTGTTGCACTTGTTTAGTAAGGCCCTTGAGACTTGCCAGCATATGCTATCTGCTCCCCCTGCGGTAGGCATACGAGACAAAGTTTAAAGCTATAGTCAAAAGGAGCATAGGTGCCCTGAGGCTGCCAGTGATTGCTTTTGACCTGTGCCTTTACTGAGGCCAGTGCTGTTGGCATTGCTTGCTAGGCGCTGTGCAGCCAGAATCTGCAGTAGATATCTGCATAGCTTACAGGCATATGTTTGCTGAGATGTGTTTGGTCCCTGTACCATTGCTGGAACCTGCTTTGGCCCAGTATGCTCGCTGAATTTCTATAGAGACAGCCAGTTGCCTGTAGACAAGATTACTTTATGCTGCAGTAGATGATGATGTCTACATGTTATATTTATTAAGGTTTAGAACTGTTGCCCTAGGACACAGCATTTTATACTCAATCACACTTCCATTTCTGAACCATCTTGCAGAATTCTAGGATTTGGAATTTTAAATGCCTGTTACCGCAGAGTTACAAGGTACACAGGTTCATGATGCCACAGTACAGATATTTATGGTAGATTTAAATTTCTTGTTGAGTTGGACTTGAAGAAGCTTCGGAAGTGGTTGTAAAGCTCTCAGAACAGTGATCTTAGCCAAGCAACTTCAGGTAGATGTGAACTTTCAGTTTTCAGTCTGATCTGAGAACCCAGTGAATGGCTGAAATGTGTTATAACTGCTTTAAAAATGCTCTTTGTTTTTTTTGCTTTCCTTTTTAGTGTTATTGACAAACGATGTGTTCTCATGTGAATTGCATTATTTTCTCTTTGCATTCTCCATAGCTCCAATATTTTTTAAAAACATTTTGTACTCAATTAATGTTTGATTATTAATTTATTGTTTGTTTTGGAAATGTGAGCAGGCAGCAGAATAAAAAAATCATCATCATACCTGTGAACATATGATATGGCCTGTTATTCATACCTGTGAACGCAGGTCAATTTGGTGTCTTGGATAAATTGCATAGAAAAAAATAAAACATTTGCTATTGAATGGGCATTAAAATTTGAAAGATATTAAAATACTTTTGTGGCCAGTATTTGCAAGTGATAATTATGGGATGATGTCTTAGACATTTGGGCTTTATATTACAGAAACAGGCTTAGAACAAACTTGTGCAAAATGGAGGAATTTATTTTGCAAGTACAGATCTTATGAAAGCTAGGAGTAAAAAGTACACTGGGGATTCATGATGGAAGTGAGGTAACTAGAGTACCCAGGGAGTCATTCTTTGATCTCTTTTCTTTTTTGTTTTTGAGCCAATAGATCTCATCCCAGCTGCTCTTTTATATCTCCTACATTGTTCTTCCTCTAGTTCAAGTTTTTTGTTTCTCTACAGACAGGTTCCTTACCTCAGTACCAACCACCTTCAGAGACCTGGTGCAAAATATCTGCTAACCTCACTTTCCATTTTATTGGAGGGAATTTGGCTAAAATTGAATCAAATGTTCACCCCTGGCATAACCAATGCGGCACAGATGGTGCAATCTCATGTATAAATACTGCTCCTAGGGACCGTTCCTCATGAGACTTTTGGTACTGGAGATGTAAATCTCAGGAAACTAGGTGTTGTGAAGTTGGGAACTATGTCACAAATTGTCTTCTACAGATTTTAATAAAAGTACCCTCTTTAAGAAAAGTTAACAGGCATTCCATTTTGTTTTATCACTTTGGGATTTAAAACACTTTGAAGGCAAAAATAACTTGTAATTCATAATGCTTACAAAATAAACGTTTAAATTGCACTTAAAGTTGTCAGCTTGTGCTCTACTTTGTATATTACTTCAATGACTTCATTTATATTCTGATCTTTCATTTCAGTAACATCTTGGTAAGTAGACATGAGGAAGAGGTAAAGTATGCCTAATTCAAATATCTGGAAAACTTTGTTGTCATTTCCCTGAGGAATCAGAAAAATATCCAGTGACTTCTGTCTCTATCATTTCAGGTTTCTATGAAAAATGTTCTCTGAACATATATGATAGTATTGTTAATATTTCTACCACCCTTATGAGGAGGAAAGCACATTCTAGGGAAAAGCTGGGCTCAAGAACTGATACATCAGGAGTGTTTTGTTTTGTTTTTTTTTTGTTTTTTGCGGTACGCGGGCCTCTCACTGTTGTGGCCTCTCCCGTTGCGGAGCACAGGCTCCGGACGCGCAGGCTCACGGCCATGGCTCACAGGCCAAGCCGCTCCGTGGCATGTGGGATCTTCCCGGACCGGGGCACGAACCTGTGTCCCCTGCATCGGCAGGCGGACTCTCAACCACTACGCCACCAGGGAAGCCCTAGACCAGATTCTTTATATTTAGATCTCTCTGACGCTACTACTCTTCCTAGACCAGGCCCTTTATCTAAATACTTTTAGGAGGTTAAGTGGGAGGTAAAAAGAGAAACTTCCCGAGTCTACTATTTCTTTAAAATAATCAGCCTAAAGTAATCCTTATGCCAAAGAGACACATTTGGGGGCAACAAATTTTGTCCCCCTTCATCTGCAACCTTTGACTCATCATAATTTATCCCATTTCCCAGACCCCACAAAAAATAACCAGAAATATATTTTTATAATCTATCTCAAATTGTTTCTTCTTTCATTAAGTACAAAATGGTATTTATTTTTGAGGGACCTCGACTTTTATGGTAATATGTAGGTGCTATTGGGAATAATACAAAGAAAATATAACCAAGAAACCACCTAATAATAGAGATAAGACAAACACACATAAGTGGCTTAAGAGTTTCACTAAAACAACAACGACATGCAATACTGAATACTGTATTTGGTTCTGCTCAGCACTTCCTTATTTACTTTCAGGGCTAAATAAAACATTACATTTATTTGTATTTTTCGTTTTTATCTTTGGCATTTCTTAAGGAGTCCCCATCGATTAAAGAACTGTCCTAAGCCCTGGGATATATTATACAATTTATTTCCCTCCAGGAAGGAGATTAAAATTTAATTCAGAGACAGGAAACAAATCAAAAGTAATCAATTTTATGCTGGACCTTTATAAGTACAGCAGTCTGGGAAATTCTGCTTTATGAATGGACCTAGTTTATCATAACTTTCTTTTGCTTTTGGACTTTAATTCTCAGAGGGGGCTTGTAAGATAGATTCATTGGTCTAGAACTATTTCCTGCAGCAATAATGCTATTGTAATTCTATTTTAAGATCAATCCATGGGAAAGAAACAAAACTTGAAAAATCAGATGTGTTGTAAGCCTAAGACATAGGATGGGGCATCTGCTATTTTTCAGAGCTATATTTTGTTGTCTGTATACTTTTTAAAAAGAGTTTTCCCCATAAACGTGTTGCCTTCCATATGAAGGTTGGTTTTGTTGTTTATCCTTTAACATGATCACAGAGTTTCCTTGAGGTTCTGAGGCACCCATATCCTCTAGTAGCACTTCTGGAACTTGCCTAGTGAGAAGCATCACCAAGGGAGAGTTACTAAAATGCATATTCCTGGTTCCTGGCCAAACCTAGTAACAGGGCCAAGTTCTCCATCAACCACATAGACACAGTTCCTAGGGTCCATGGTACTTTTAGAATCTAAAAAAGGGTTCTAATTTCTTTCAAAATTGGAAGAAAAAAAATAAAATCCATCTTGGAGTATATTTTTCTTTATGCCAACAGTTGTAAAATATGTTTATTTATTTATTTTTTTATAGATAAAACGGTACTTTGAAGGCAAAAGTGTCTAGGGCCCATGAAAGTCAGACTCTGGCCCTGCCTAGAATACCAGAATAACCAGAATACCTGCATTTAAGGAGCGCACATAACAAGGTTTCCGAAACACTACTTGAGCAGTATAGGGATATGCGATCACTGCGAGCATTATGAAATAAGGGGTACATTAGAGGGGTTAGACCACACACTGCTGTGGGACGCCCGGAGAATGAAGGTCTGGAAAGCGGATTTGGAGGCTAGCTCTCTCGAGTACGGGCGTGGATGGAAGGGTGGACGCTGGCAGGGGAATCCGGGAAGCAGGCTTGTGCAGCTGAGGGAGCAGGACATGGCGAGCCGATTGAAGGCTCCGTAGGGCTGTTGCCGCTGCATCTGTTGGGGGTGGGGTCGCGCTTTGTCCCCACGGCTGGCTGCCTGGCAGAGAAGTGGGACATGGCGCAAAGAAATGCGAGGCAAGCTTGAACGCACCGGCAGGCACTCGGCCTCGGACTCTGACCACAGCCAACTGGACGACTTTTGGGGGGTAATGACCGCTTCATTCCCGCCTTCCAAAACTCCAGCAAATCGCTCCTGCGGCCACACATCTGAAGCCTCCGGGAGGAGGATTCTGGGAAATGTAGTTCCGGCTTAGCCCAGCGGGGTGCAAATCGCTTCACCTTTTGACCTTCAGAGGATAAATCATTTTCACGTGTTGAATCAATTTCACCTGAGCGGCGTTGTGTTTTTCCACGTAAGTGCAGTCTTTTCTCCTTCCGCCTCACTCACTAGCTGTGGGGTCTGGCGGAGGTTTTCCGAGCTTCGTGATTCTCATATTTCGCACACGAGAGAGAGAGATGGGAAGGTCGCGCGCTGCGAAAGATTGTGAGGACTGAATGAGACAGATAAGGTGAGGTGTTTCTACTACAGTGTCAGGCACGTGGTAAGTGTTAAATAAACGTTACTATTACTAGTTGTCATAAAGTAGGCCACAATTCAAGTGAGTGACTCTAATATAACTGAAAATAGTTCTAAATCTGCGTCGTCACAGTGTTATTTGCGGTCTTGAGAACTTAAACCCAGGGAGAAGCTTCAGACTATCTAAAAGGAACAGTCATTAGATGGCTGACTTTGTAACAGCAAGTTTGAAAACCAGTAGAAATCAAGGGAATAACATCTTCAATTTGCTGAGAGCAAATAACTGTCAACCTAAAACTATCAAGAATAAAGCAAAATTTCACACGTAAGAGATTTGCTGCTAGGGAAACGTCTCTCTTTTTTTTTGAGTTTTAAAACTTTTTTAATGAGGCAGTAGAGAAACTTTTCGTAATAGAAATTCTAAAATATGTATTTTTAATGGAAGGAAAATAATTCTGGAAAGAAAAAGTGAAATCTGTAAGAGGAATTGTACGTACAGATGTAAAATGTAACTAAATCTAAGTTATTAACACTGCTAAAAATAGTGTTAATACTAATACTTTCAGTAACTGATTCCTTCTGGTAGCCTTTACCACTGAACAAGAATCACCTGGGTTTCTGTGACTTGTTTTGAATCTTTGCTGTAGCAAAAAGGCCAAAGTGTAGCTGTTTTGCTTTAGGTGGGGCATCCCTCTTGCAAGGTTGGAAAAGATTCCAAAATTGACACCTGAATTTGATGTTATGACAGGCATATTCTATATTGAATAAAGGTCAAAGTAATAATGATCAATCTAGTACGAGTGTAGTATCTAAATCAAGAAAAGAGTCTATGTTTCAGTATTCTTTTAACCATTACAATTTTTCAGGGACTAGACTCACATACGCTAGACCCTCAGACCCTGCCTCTCCAATCCGTTCTCTGAATCTATAAGCCTGTTGTTTTCCCTTTTGTTTTGTTTTGCTTGTTTGTTTAGATTACACATGTAAGAGAGATCATTTGATAGCTCACTTAGCATAATGCCATCATGGTTTATCCATGTTGTTGCAAATGGCAAGATTTCATTCTTTTTTATGATTGATTGGGTAATATTCCATTTTTTATATATATATATATATATATATCTATCTATCTCACAAATTCCTTATTCATCCATCAGTGGACACTTAGGTTGTTTTCATGTCTTGGCTATTGTAAATAATAATGCAGTGAACATTGGGGTGCACATATGCTTTGGGATTAGTGTTTCTGTTTTCTTCAGCTAAATACCCAAAAGTAGAATTGCTGGGTCATATGATAGTTCTATTTTTAATTAGTTTATAAACCTCCTTATTGTTTTATATAGTCGTTGCACCAATTTTTATTTCCACCAAGAGTGCACAGGTGTTCCCTTTTTTCCACAGCCTCACCAAAACTTATTTCTTATCTTTTTGATAATAGCCATTCTAACAGGTGTGAGATGATATCTCATTGTGGTTTTGAGGGACTAGACTTTTAGAGCTTATGCAAATCTGACTACAACAGCGGCTACTACTTTTCTCCTGGTATATATTCTTCCTTTCTTTGATAGAGACAGAGTTCCTTACTTTTAATTCATCACAAAGCCACCCAGAATAGAGACTACAGTTTCCAGTCTCCCTGGTAACTAGCTGTAGATCTGAGATTAAATTGTGGCCAATGAGCTACATTGAAAGGTAATGGATGCAAGTTCCAGGATATACCCTTAAGAGGAAGGACTATGCTGTCAACTGTCTGCCACACCGAGTTTTTTAAGGCCAGACTGTGAATGTGGTGGTGAGCAATTTTGGACCCTGAGGAGGAGGGTCCAAAACCCTAGAGATAGCAGAGGAACAAGAGGGAAGAAGCCTGAGTCTTTGACTCTGCAGAGTGCCTCATCAGTCTAGACTTTCAGGCTTATTTAAGTCATTGTTATTTTATATCTGTGATACTTAATTGAACTATATAATATGAACTGAATAATAGAGTGACTATTAAAAAACATGTATATAAATATATAGGCACACTGAAATTTTTACTGCAAACATGGCTTTGATCTTTATATTTTATGAAAACAACATTAACTTTTTTATATGCTGTGAATACTTCAGTAATTTTGAAATCCACTTGATATTTTAGAAGACAGTACTGTGATGATGAGAGTACTAGAGAAATCTGTAGGGGATGTTCCATGATAATACTTTTATCTGCAAAGCAGGTACCCTCCAGAAAGAAACTGTGTGCCTTTAAGACTAAATTTTTGTGCCCTGTCCAAATATATAGGTCATTTTAAGTAAAAACAGGAATAATATGATATGATCTTTTTTGGTTTAATTTTAATAAAACTGTAATGGAATCACAGAACCAAGACAACTCACATATCTAATCACTTCATTTTAATGAAGAGAGCTTTGACAAAAATAGCTGATTGTTTCCTTTGTCTAGACAAAATCACTTTGTAGAAGGTATCAAGCTAACCTTCCTTTTTAAAAATATCAGGAAATGGTTAGATTACACAGTATGTAAGCCTACCTTTCATGCAGCACTAAATAATTCTATCACATCTTTCTTTTAATAATTCATTTGGGATTACAATATTTGAGCCACATGTTAAGCTTTGTGTTTCATGTATAAATTATTTACATTCTTCCTTCTCTCAAGAAACTAGTGACTTAAGTTAGATTTACAATAAGAAAATACTGACCTTACGGATTTAAAGACTCAGTTACCAAAAATCTGAATATACGTATTTCTATAGGATTAACTTGACAAGACTTAATGCTTATATTTCAAAAATTATAAAGTGTATCAGAATTAACTGTATAATTGCATTAACAGTTTTATATCAGAATTTTATTTGCTACTTATGTTTTGAGTGCAGGATTAAACCTGTGCTTTTAGTTTTTAATCTTTTATGTTTAATAAATCAGCTCTATACTAAGAATAGAAAATTTTCAGTAACTTAATTTTTATAAGGAAAATATAATTATATAGATATTTTAATAAGAAAAATAACTTCTCCTTTTCTAACATAAATTTTTCTTTAAAATTATTATTTATGAGCAACACTTTAGAGCATAGTATCCCTAAAATTTGAAGGTGAAATCAAAGTTTTCCAATGTTCTCTGGTTTGGAAGAAAATGATATAGGCAATAGCATTTGCTCTACAGTGTAATAATGTAATAATCATTAAATTTCTCTGTTACAGAATATCCTAAAGAGACATGGGATAATAATCCTAGCATCTTCTATTGTGAGAATAATGGTGATTGACCTTATGAAGATATGGAAAAACATGTAAGGTGAGAATAGTTTCATCTAAGATATGGTAAAAATAACATTTTGTTTTCCTTTTAAACACTGTGGTTTATTGTTTTAAAAATATGGGAAATACAGAAAAGACAATTACACATAATATCATTATCTTGAGATAACCATTGTTAACATTTTGATATATTTCTATTGTGTTGTTTATTCTGAATGTGTAAGCTTATATAACTACAACAAATCTATAACTCTATTATAGCAAATTTACATTGTACTCATACTTGGATAGACTTAACACTTTCATGTATTTTAAATAGGTGTTTTAATAACTTTATTTCATAAGATTTTTGTAATCATTTGCATTCAGAAAGCAATTATCTTTTCAAATACTATTAATAGGGAGCAAGTTAAAGATGGCATTTGCAACATCATTTATTTATTCACTATCTTACCTCATCTTCTTTCAAAATTATAGGGCAGTAGTCTGCGATATTTTGACCCTATTGATGAAAATAAAATTATTATGCCACTTGTCCTGCTCTCTTGCAAATAAAACTTAAAAATGTCTCCAGACACTTGTGACTCTTCAGAACATCTTGGCACTGAAATCGTGATGATACCCAAAACTTTGTAGCCTGCCTTAAATGGGCAGGTATAGATATAGATGTGTAAACACATCATTACAATTGAGGAAGTGCTACTACAGGTAATTGTAATATACTTTGGAAGCACCTATTATTCCTTACTAAAAATATGTATGGACCACTCTCCCCACACATACACACCACTTGAGAATGTTAGGGGATTTGTAAGAATCATGTACTTCTTTTGTTCGTTTTTCTTATTTGCACTTTTTAATGCTTTCCTGGGTGCAGATAGATAACCTTTTGAGGTATTTAATTCTTTTAATCTTTAGTTTCTATTGTGTGAAACAGATTTGAAGAAAGTACTGTACTCTAGTGTTATTTAAGTAATTAAAAAATAATTATTCCTTATAAATCAGAGATACAGTATAGAACATTACTGAGAAAGTCAATCAGATGCTAGTTTCTTTGGATTATATTACAGAATGTTCGACTGCATAGCTGTGGCGTACTCATCTGCCTAATAACACCAATGTTAGCCCAAGTTTCTAGACCTTAAAAAGGCAGTATAATTTCTGGGTGTGACAACAGTTTATGCATGTGAAAGAGAAATATTTATAAATATGGTGTTCAGGTTTGACACAGATACTTATCTTTTTATACAGGGCAAGTAATAGAAATGTAAGACTGTTCAATAGGTCAGTGATACAGCAAATACATATTTTATCATAATGTGATTATACTATAACATTTCCTATTATATAATTTACAGTGTATGCTATTCATCAGTTTTTCAATGTTCTTGCTTTCTAATTTGTGCATAATCTACCCTGTTTGAGCATTTGCAAAATGAACAGTACTGAGATAGTGTTCTCCAGGATGATTAAAGTCATTCTAAAAATCTTCCCATCACTCCTTCCATTCTAAGAAAACATGACATTTTAATGAGCAAGCTGCTCTATAGTGGAGAAACTTTTACTGTATATGTTTTGCATATTTTTAAGTAGAAGATTTACATGCCAGTTCCTTCTGTAAGCCTTGCTTGACAGAGTAGAAGCATATTTTTAAGTTCCTTCTGATTATGAATATGGCACAAAAGACCAAATGTTTATAGAGTGTAAATATTTTACTCAGGGACCAAAATGACTTCTACTGTTAAAGTACCTCTCAGTTGACTATAGTCTACGTGCTGCATCCGTTGTACCTTGGCATCCTGCCAGGTGTCTGGTAAAGGGAAGGAATGGGGAGAAGAGACAGGCACAAAATTTAGCCCTACTGATGGGCACATCCTACCACCTCAGCTTGTCACATGCGGGTTTAGGGCAGTAGTAGCAACAAGTTGTTTCAGCAGATTTATAGAGCATGACTTCAGGGGGTTCTGCGGAATGGCTGGCCATGAAGAGAAGTTGGCCTTAGAGAAGTCTGTCAGGAGACAGTGAGATTTCCATTCATCAGTCTGAGATTCAATAATAGAAAGACTCCAAATTCTCGGAGAAAACTGTCAGAAGAAAGACAGACATCTAAGGCTAATTGAAATTCCTAGACTGGTAACTTAGGTAGTTACTAAAGAACTAAGGAACAAGCAAGATTTCTGGAGCCTAATCAATGACCAAAGGCAGTATAATTTACAGTCACATTGTTGCGGTCTAAATCCTGGCTCTTCAGTTTAGTAACTCAGATCAGGGGCTGTGATTTAAACTCTTTTTAGCCTTTTGTAAAATGGAGATAACAATAGTACCTATTTCATAAGGTTGTTTAGAGGATTAGATGAGATGACTGTAAAGTAAGTTTCTTGGCTTCATTCCTGACACATCAGGCTTTCAAGAAATATTAAATATATATTAGCAGTAATGACCGTGGCAAGATAATCACTTTGGTCTTTTCTGTCTGCCGTCCCTCTCTCCCTCTCCTTCCTTGAGGTAGCCATGATCTTTGGTGTTCCATAGCCTCAGGGGAAGTTGCCTTGCTGGGCCAAAAGTAAAAGTGATTTAAACTCATATCTTTCCTTGCCATTTGATGCCTAAAAGCCTTGGGATGAAGGAATTGGGGAAATGCTTATGAGTGTAAGTAGAGGAGAAAAGGAAAATTTGAAAGATCAAGAGGAAAGACAGAGGTATTACCTCTTGTCTAACAGTAGGTGAGAAGACACCAAAGATAAAGGCTGTAAGGAGAGACTGGATGCTGAACAATAAACATCAGAATCCCCAGTCTCAGGATGGCATTCTTGCGCTAAGTAAACCATGAAAACAGAGTTTCCAGATTAGACCCTCTTCACAGATACACGGTAACAGTTTTAGTTGTGACTCCTAAGGTTCAAATGTCAGTGTGTCTGGCTTCCTTTCCCAGGCCATATTTCACTAAGACCTTGAAAAAGAATGGGGCCCCAATAATGACTTAATTAGAATTTCCCACCTGCCATGTATAGAGACTGAGAATCTATTCTAATCTGATTATTTAATACCTATTTAAAACAGCTGTTTCCTGTGCACTTGGGTTTGTGGATTGGGATTCAGATGTTCGACATTATGATCGTTAGCACACTTTACGTGAGTAAGGACTAAAGGATTAGGAATATTATGAGAGTTCAGAACCTTTATATTGAACCTTGTGTTATATAGAGCTGGGGCTAAATGAGTACCTTGTGGATCAGGTAATTTTTGACTTTGGAAATTAGCATAAGGCTAAGCTCACAGGCAAAGGCACACTGATCAACCTTTTGGGAGGAAGAGAAATGCTGGCTGAAGTGATCTTTCTGAAGCTCTTTTAACATGTGCTTTAAGGGAGCTCTGTTAATTTATGGAATATATGTCCTAGCTTAGTTCTAAAAATTTATCAAAAAATTAAGTCTTATTTGACACTAACATCAGTTTAATTTTCAAAGATGATTTTGTGCTATAGTTATCAATATTGAAATTAACCCAAACAATGTAACCACCATTATGTATGTACCATTATGTATGTACCATTATGTATGTACCATTATGTACCACCAAGTATGTACCAAGTGTACTAACCTCTACAAAGTCAAATTTGTAAAATTTCATTCCCAGCAATTGCTTTGAATGGCCTTTAGGAACACAAAACAAAACTACATCTTGCCTAGCCCATAGTTTTATTATATAATTGGATTAGTCGGAAGTTGGGGATATCTCCAAGGAGACAATACAAAAACAACAAAAGTGGAGGAAAGAAGATTGAAATTGGAATTGGAGCCTATTTAACACCCAAAGGGTGAGGTGTCTCTCAACATAAATGCCATCCTTGCTGGAGTCAGGTGACTAGACAGTGAACTGTTTGAAAGATAGAAGTCCTTAGGCTCTTTTATGAAGGCCAGGACCCTAAAAGGTGAATAAATCATTCCCGGTTGGTAGCTCCCCTGATTGCTAAGAGCAGAAGATGAATATCTACCCTGGAAGAGCACTAATTAAGTTCAACTAAATATAAGCCTGTAATCGAAGAGCACCAAACATATAAGTAAACGAAGGGTCATGAGTAAGAGTCAGTAGGAAAAAGCTGTTAGTTTAGGAGCCCCAATAACCTCAGCTATTGGAATTGTATGGGAAGCAAAACTTGACCTTTACCTTCTTCAGATTTTCAGATGGGCGGGAGAATTTAATTGACATAAAACATATTACCAAGAGAAAAGCATGCAAATATAAGTTTTATGTGACAGAAGGAAAAGAAGATCCAAAGAAGTAACAAAACCTAAGTACTTTTATACTAGTTTGAACAAAGAGAGGCAATTATGAAAAAGTAACTAAAATATATAGGGAGGCTAATCAAAGATAAGAATTATTTTAACAGGGTCCATTTGTACAGAATTCTCTAGGCTTTGACTCCCATCACAGAATGTTTCTTTTCTCCTGGTACAGGGAGGGCATCTTTTATATGAGAGTTTTATCTCGTGTTCCAGGAAGAAAAGACAAGATCAGAATGCACTTCTTACGTCTGCTGTTTTTCAGGTAACTTTAACTGAAAATAATCCTTATGCCAAAGTGGCATATTTTTGGGGTGCCACCCTTCAGAATCATTATATATAAAATATAAAATAATTATGAAATATTTAAATAAAAAACATAAAATTATAAAAAGGAGAAACAAACTATTCAAAATGATTAGGATATCTGGAAGAGCCAAAATAAACTTTAAGAAAGAAAAATATAATTATTGAAATAACTTTAAAAAATCAGTGTATGGTTTGAAAGGTAGATTAGACAAAACTAATGAGATACTGGTAAACTGAAAAATAGATCTGAAGAAATTACAATATGGCACAGAGAAGCGAGGGGATTGTAAAAATAAAAGTGAGATCTAGCTATTTAGAGAATAGAAGTCCTGGTATCAATATATATCTAATTTAAATCCCAAAAGGACAGAATAAATGAAATGAAAGAAAGGTAATATCTCAGAAAGTGACCATTGGATCGTTTCTATTACTGCTGAAAGATAGAGTAAAAGTAACCGATGCTTAAAACTATTGTAGGGAAACACAAAATCGAAAAAAAATAAAAGCAGATCTTAAACAATATTAGAAAAGACAAATCTCCTCAAAGGAGTGCCAATTTGACGGACAGTTGTTTGCCAACAGCTATAATGGATGTGATAGATCTGAGAATAATATCTTCAAAGTTCAGAGAAAAATAAGTGTAAACCTAGTTTTTTGTAGTTAACCAAATTAATTTTTATTCATTACTGCTTTAATTCTTCTAGCTCAGTTTCAAGCACTGAGTGAATTATTCTCTACATTTCATGGCATATTTTTATTATTCTTATGTTACATTTTTATATTTTATATATACATAACTTACACATAATATATAATTTATATTATTGTCAAGTGCAACCTCTCTTTTTATTAGTTTATTTTTACTTCTTTTAGCCGGACTCTCTAATTTTACTCTATTCCCTTCCACTCCCTATAATGGCCAGGATCTAATATATTTAATGCATAGTCCGTATTTGAATATATTTTCGTAAAATGTTAACTAATGGCAAGGATGTGAATCAATGGCAACTTTTACATATGGTTGAAATACACTGGAAATCAATTTGGCAAAGTCTTGTAAGATTAAATATTCACATACCAGAGGATCCAGCAATGCTATTTCTAATCTGCACCCATTCCCTGCCCTCAAAAGATTCTTATACCTGACCACCAGTCAACAAGAACATTCATAACAATGCTCTCAAGAATAAAAAGTGTGAAGCAATTAAAATGCCCATTTTTAGGAGAATGAATATTATAAGCAGTGCAAATGAATGAACAACAGCAGCAATTACCAATTTGTGTGAAATTTAGAAACACTTGTGAGTATAAAAAGCAAGTCAAAGGGTGGTGCAGTGGTTGAGAGTCCGCCTGCCGATGCAGCAGACACGGGTTTGTGCCCTGGTCCGGGAGGATCCCACACGCCGCGGAGAGGCTGGGCCCGTGAGCCATGGCTGCTGAGCCTGCGCGTCCAGAGCCTGTGCTCCGCAACAGGAGAGGCTGCAACAGTGAGAAGCCCGTGTGCCGCAAAAAAAAAAAAAAAAAAAAAAAAAAAGCAAGTCAAAGATGGCAACATACGCTATAATAATATTTCAGAGAACTCAGAAACAAAGTAAAAAGTATATGTCCCATAGAGTTGCTTATTATATGTGATAAAGATAGAGTTGCATATTATATGTGATAAAGATAATAAAAATATGACAAGGAAATGATAAATATAAAATTCCATATAGTTGCTCATCAGTTGGTACTGTGCAGAGAAGGGGGTAGGAAGATATAGATCACAGCAAGGGATGTTGGAAATGCTCTAGACCTTAGTTTGGGTGGTGAGTTCTGGGAGGGATGTTTATTTTGTTATTAAGCTTCATAATTTACATATGTGATTATACATATATGATATTTGTATGTTTCAAATATGACCTAATAACATTTTAAATAACTTGATTAAAAAGCTGTTTTACCATTTTTAAGAATTTTATTATAGAATCCGTCTTTGTATTACATTTAATTTATTAATTATGCCTTTATGGACATTTTATTAGGAAGGGTTTTGTTTTCTGCTGATCAGCTTCATTAAGGTTAATTGATATTTTACCATCTCGAGCTGTACATTATTTGTGATTAGATAAGTATTGAAAAATTGGTATTTGGGTAGCAGTTTGTTCTGCTCCTACCTGCTTAACTAGCTCTTGGTTGTATGCGCTGTATTATATCGCCCAGACAGCCATGTTGTTTTAAATGCTTTCAGGTTAATTTATGTCTCTGCAGTTTTGTATAGAATATACTTCTCACATAGGTAATTGGAGTTTTGTACGACTAAACTTGATGAATACTGATTCAACAGTTCATTGCGTCAGAGTGTATACAATGTTCAGGATGTCATGATTATGATTTATCTTGTCCAGGTAGTACAGTGGAATCTAATTACATGCTTTGTCTCTTACTCTTTGCTTAAATCATCCAGGAGTAAGTAAAGTCTTCAGACATACAGCCTGTACCTTGCCATTACTACTTAACCTCACATTTCACAAATAGTGTTTCTGAGCATGTGAGTGACGAAAGCAGTTTCCTGTCTTCAGGACTGTCTAGAGGAACAGGTTCAGAAACAAGTAACAATTATTCGAGATAAAGGTACCAATAATAGATGTATTCACAAAGAGAAATGTGATCAAAGGGGGGAGGGTGGTCATGAGGAGCAAGTGGAGGAACTTGAGAGTTGAGCTAGATTTGAAATGACTGTCAGATATCACTTGGTGAGTCAAGAGGATAAGAGACTCACAGAGCCAGGCTGCAGCTTGAACAAAGGGCAGGAGAGTGTTGGGGACTCCGAAGAGATGAGGAGACTGTACTTGTCAGAAAACAGCGAAGCAAGGCAGCAATTTTGCACGTGAAGGCCTTCTGTATTGTTTTACTGCCTCTTACCTCATTTCTCTACTATCTTTCCGCCTCAACACAATCAGATTGCTCTTTTAAAAGTACTTTCGATCATGTTGCTCCCCAGTAAAAATAATCACTGTCTTCCCCTTGCACGTGGTAAAATATTTTCTGGAGCTTGAGCTTAAGGACCTCTTCAGTATGATCATAATAGTTCTTTTGAACCATCCTTCCTATTAATCTACTGTAAAACTAGTTCATCAAAAGTAAATCTGTCCGCTGTCTTCAGTCTTCTTTCATTTGCGTGCTGATCTGCATTTGCTTTCACCTCTCTGCCACCACTATGTGTCTACATGATTCTACCACCAATCATCAAGCCTTTTATCACCTGTTTCAAGACACGTAGCAAGTTCTGTGTCTGACAAAACATTCTTCAAATCCCTGGGGAATTATTTCCTCTTCAAAATTATCTAGAGTACAGAAAGTACAACACTAATCTCTTAGCTATTTAAATAATAGAAAACAGAGAATATGGACAGGGAAAAAAATCACAAATTAAAATAAAAATCTTCAGGGCTGAAAAACATAAGTTGTCAGATCAAAAGTATCCACTGCTTTCCAATTAAAATGAATAAAAAATAATTGCTCCAGTACATATCATTTTGGAATTTCTGAACAGCATGGATGAAAAGTATATTCTCAAATTTCCAGAGATACAAGTCATTGACAAATGGACAAAAAGTGATCAGAAATTTGGCATATTTGAAGGCTGTGGAAGAAGGCCTTTAAATTCAAAGGGAGAATAATTTTCAACGTAGGAAACGTATCAACCAATCAGGGAATGTAAAAAATTCTCAGTGATGAGTTAATATAGCTTAACCTAGTTCTAGAGCCCAGGGATTGACTAACATCATATCCTTTTATCCAATAAATTGCAGAGCTCTAACTTCATTTTGCAAGCAGTTAAGCAATATTCTGCCCTTCCTAGAGCACTGTTTTATTCAACAATGATAGAAACTATTCTACAGATAAACAAGTCTCCATTTGTTGATGGACCCAGTGCTTAAGCCAAGACTCTCAGGAGGCAGTGGAAAGAATCTTCTCCTTCTGATGTCTTTCTGAAGTTGCCTCCTCTTAAACAAAGTGCTTTCATCTATCCACAAAAAATTATAAGCAGAAAAATTTGAAACAGAGTGATATAACTATTGTCATTGACAATTTTGAGTTTTTGAAGCTCATTAAATTATTTTGATATTTTAGAATTATTTTGCATAAACCAACATTCTGTATTCAAGGAAGTTAATTATTTTAAACAACACAACAGATGTGATACTCAAGATGAGAAGGGAAAGCACTGCTCACTCATTACTCCTGATAAGTATATGCATATATTCATAATACACACGTATGCCAGATGTTATATCATTGAGGTTAAAGTGATACATAATTTAACACTATTTTTTTCTTTTCTCTATTATTTTAAGTAATACTTCAAACAAACACAAAATTTATTTCACTGTAAAACCAATGGCCAAGTGTATTAATTCCAACAATTACATGGATTACATGACTGAAATATTAATATCCTAATCTGTTCCCTTGTTTTCAAGTATTCCTTTCCTTGTTCACTCCTTGTGTTATAGTTTCCTTGATCACACTTCACAGCAACTAGAGAACCTTTTTTTTTGGTATTGGAGCATTTTTTAAAATGACTTCCAGGCCCAATCATTTTTTGAATGATGGGGAGGAAGGAGTGGAGAAGGGTTGTTGAAAATATGATATCAACATTCATGAAAATGTTCCATTGTTCTAGAATATTATTTTTAGTTTCAGGAGAGAAAAACAAAAGGATAACAACAATATAAAAAGGTTGAACCATATGCAGATAAAAATAAAAGTGAGGTATTTATGAGTAGAAAAGCAATCTCATTTTAAACATGAGAAAATAAAAAAATAAAAATTAAGAGTTTCTGAAGTATAATTATAATAAATTTGGGAACCATTGCCCTAAACAAACCCAAGTATCCAGAGATCAAATTAAATATATTTTATGCTACTTAAAATAAAAGTTTATTTCTAGTTTAATTCATACACCAAATAAAGTAACATATTAAAATTGCAAAAAAGGAGAGGAATTGTATGTAGCATTTTACAATTTCCTATTTCCAGAACATATGTCCTAGATCCCCAACTTTTATACAATGCAGGTTTTCCATTCCTCTCTTCAAATTAAACCTTTGGGATTACTCAAGCGTGACTGATACACTTAGATACTATCAGGCATTCAATACACGCTATGTGCCTTGGATTTACTTGACAAGTGACAACAAGGCTATATTGAGTTAAGCACAGACACTATCACTAAATGAATATTTGCAGGACCCGCCTGTGGTTATTGTCATACCAGAACAGGACTCTTGTTCAATATCCTGTCTGGGAAGCGGCCTCTACCAGATGCTTCCAAAGAAGGGCAAAACCACCCATAATGCAATTGTATGGACATGCAATTCTGTACCCCTGAGGGAAGACACTTCATGGTGGTTCCAGGAGGTGAGGCACTCATACTCTGTTCATATTCCTATGAAGACTGGTCTTTTCAAAGAATACATTTTTAAAGGACTTTTTTGATTCCAAAATTATTTTAAATAATAAGAAATAAGCTTTGTTTCCATTAGAGGACTAAATTTTATTTCATTTAAAGAAGTAAGACAAATCACGTGTTCAAAAGAATTATAAAATTCCTAGTAGGCATATAGATAAATAGTTTTACACACACTACTAATAACATAATAAAATAAAAATTGTGAAAGAAAGGAGGGTTACCTAGAATATTCTCTGCTACACTGGTGACTTTGAAAACTGAGTAATTTCTTCAACTTCAATAAACCTAAACTTTTTTTTCTTTCCTTTTTCCTTAGAAATCCTCCCCCGCACCCCTCCGCCCCAGCTACATGGAGATATGTCCACAGTGGCTTCTTGGCTTCCCTTCTGTCTGCTCAGGGCACCAGGCATATCTATTATCACACATGCTTAGATGAGTTATAATCAACCACTTTCACTACATTTCCAAGAATGAAAAATTAAGCTAATTATTACATTTACAACCACAGAGTATCAGATTTAAAAGATTCTGTAGGAAGAAAAGAAGTGCGATTTCATTAAAATATTGACTTTAAAATAGGAATATTTAAATAGAAATACCAAAGCAAATTATGAATATTAAAACACACTATTCTTAGGAATACTTCTAGTTTAAAGCCTTCAGTTTTACCTTAGTGATTTCATCGTGGAGTGATTTGGATTGTTGTCTCTAGACCAGCAAAAGTGGATTATCATCACTCAGTCTTCGAAAGGAGAAGATTTTGTTTCCAGTCATTAATTTACAATATAGTTCTCTCAGTATCTTCCATTAGAGCTGATTTAGTAAACTTTTTCTCAGTGTGAAAAGATCCTGGAGACCCTAATATGTAAACTAGAGAATAGATTTGTTGGGAATTTATTAACATATTACTCACAATAAGTTTCAAGGATGAGAAAATGTTTGTCATTTCAGTACAAAGGATCACGACAGTGCTACATTATGAAAAGGGTATCTGGGGACAGAATGAGTCTTAGAATCATATATTTACATGTTGTTCTTTCATTTTTAGATTTGGTCACTTGAATTTTATTTTTACATGGTACCTATCAAGAGTATGTATTCTTTTATTCCCCATGATGACAAGCAGCAATAGATTACAATAAGAGGTTATTTTAAGAATTTCATTGATTTTCATACTTCTGCTTAGCCAAAAGACATGCTCTATGATTGGTTAAATTTAGATATTATTATACTTTTTACATCTTTCTTACACTACACAGTATACACTCTGTTTTACAAGCATCTCTTTTATACTTACAGTGTTACTAAGGTATATTACTACTGGCTTCATACGGGCAACACTTAGATTCAAGGAGTTTAAGTATTTTTATGGAAACAAATAATTAGTAGGTGGTAATTTCTGAGTCAGAACCCAAGTCCTGTAATTTCAAACTGAGTGTAATTTCCATTAGGCTATTAGTGTCTCACCAGAAGGGGGCTTAATGTGTGTCTGGTTCCCAGCTCTTTCTTTGTATAGAATATGCAGCTTCACTGAGTGCCTGAGCCTAGTAACAATGTTAGCTTTTGCAATGCACATTAATATATAGAGAATATGTATGAAATACCAGGCGCTGTATTTTTTTATTTTATTATTATTTTATTTTATTTTATTTGCGGTACTTGGGCCTCTCACTGTTGTGGCCTCTCCCGTTGCGGAGCACAGGCTTCGGACGCACAGCCTCAGCGGCCATGGCTCACAGGCCCAGCCGCTCCGCGGCATGTGGGATCCTCCCGGACCGGGGCACGAACACGTGTCCCCTGCATCGGCAGGCGGACTCTCAACCACTGTGCCACCAGGGAAGACCCAGGCGCTGTATTTGATGGTTTATAAATATCGTCTTTAATGCTTACAATAATTTTTAAAGATAGTTGGCATTATCTTTATTTTTAGATAAGAAAATTGAGATTCACGGAGCTTAACTAACATGTCTGAGGTCACAGGTTGACAGAATTCATACCCATGTCTATTTAGTTTTATGCTTCTTCCAGGATCTCCTGCTTATTTAGAGACAGAACACCGCTTTGTTTTTATGTGACTCTATTGTAAAGTCTTTTTATTTGCACTCCCAAACCCAAGGACCTACCAGTTGGTTAACTTATTTAACCTGCCTATTTCTCTAATCTATTGGTTATATGTGTATATATACCCATTGTCTGGAAGACAAACATAAGACATCTAGTAAACATAAACATTATTGCAGGGGTGTTTTTTAAAAAGCAGCATTGCCCAAAAAACAGATTAATAATAGCTAAGGCATTCTAGAGTTGAGGCTGAGGAAAAAGTAAAACATGGCTGGCAGAGATCTATAAACAGTTTACCTAGGGGCCCACCTTTATGTATAGTTCTTTTTATCAAAATCAGTTGCTTCTTTGCAATAAATTTTGGGTCTCTTGACAGTAGTCTGATAATAGAAAGCTACCTCTAGCGTGTTTCTGACCCCATCCTGCAGACCAGAAAACCCTCAATGCCCCCCTGCCTCACTGGTCATTTTGTGAATAAGACGTAGAAGCAGGGTAGAGGGAAGGCAAACTAGCCCAGGACAACTCATGCATTCTTGTTGCATCCCCAACTTCCCAACTAGGGAAAAAGCTATTAAATAGCTATTTGAGCTTGTATTTACATGGAAGTATTGTGTTCTTGCACATAATAAAAATATTTCCAGTAGGTGGTTCGTAGTTCAGCTGTCATTTGTTTCCTGAAGCCATCCCATTCCAGAAATAATTTTCCTTCTACTTTCTAAATTTCCACAGTATTTCATAACTTTATTATAAAATGTATCAAGCCCTACTGTCATGATTGATTCCTCTGCCCTCCTCAGTTCATTCTCAGACATTACATTAATGTTCTCCTTGGCAGGGGGCTCCCCCGTATCTTACTCATTGACATGGTTTAAGCAGGGCCATGGCTTCAGGCTCTGTAGGAGGCACTACTCTTAGGAACATTCATTTAATATCTGAATCCAGTTACAAACAATTGTATCATTTTCATAACGTCTTGGGAAGTAGCTAATTGCTATTACCCCTGAGTCTACTCTACTCCAATGTTGTTGAAAAATGTCTATCTTTGGTTATATGTAAGAAATTATATGGAAAAGAGATGGAGAGGAGGACAATACCATCTTTGGCTTCCTTCCAAAGATCACATGAATATATTAGTGAATTAAACATTTTAGAAACAGGAAATGGCTTTATCTGATTCAAGTTAAGTGACTGGACTCAAAACTGTAAATTCCTCCAGTTTTTGTCTAGGATCTTCCTATATCCTGGATTATTTTAGGCCAAAAACAACACAATATGGACTGCTGGAAAATTGTATGGTAACGATAGCTGACAATCCAAACGGCTTGGGGAAAAGATCTGGGCTGTGCCTGTTGGGTCACACAAAAAGAGCGTTACCAAGGAGACTCCATGGCTACCACAGAGATAAGTGGCTCAGGTAAAGGGTAGGGAAAAAGCTGATTAGCCACCAGCAAACAGAGGACAATACTGTTAGCTGGTTCTTGGTTTGTTGGTTTTGATCTTGTTCTGCCTGCCTTCTACTGCCGTTAACTATACATGTGAAACAATGGTTGTGCAGTCAGTTACTGCCTTTTAATCAGTTACACCATCTCTACTGAAGGTCTTCACAAATATGGTGAAACTCTGAGCTTTTTAAAACGTTCAGGCTGTGCTATGTTACTGGTTTGAGGCATTTCACAAGAATATTTGAGACTGAATCAGATGCAGATTTAATAGAAAAGCTACAGAAAGTTATCTAAGAAAAGTGTCTTAGCAAAGGGTACATCCACTTTATTATGGTAAATTACTTAATTTTACTGCTGCTCACATCACAGTTCTTATGTAACTAAATGAACTCATTGAAGATATTTAAAATCTGGGTCAATTAACTTATTTCTCCAATTCAGTAGGACTAAGATAATATCTGTTTTTTTAAAGCAGAGTGACCACATTCCACCTTGTCCCATTATTGTTCACTTATGGAAGCAGACAATAAGGCAGAGAACATAGGAGCAGATGCTGGGATGTGGTGATGGGAATGTGTGGGAGTTCTTTTTTGATTGTTTCAGTTCTCTCTGTAGGATACAAAATAATTATCTTAGATTGAGGCTGGGGGGGGGGAAGAATTGGGGATTAAGAAATTATGGAATATTTGTTTTTGGAAATATAATATAATTGCATGGAAGCATGAAGGGCCAGTGTATTTGAGGTTAATGGTCTTATATTAAAAGTGGAATCAGGGCTTCCCTGGTGGCGCAGTGGTTGAGAGTCCGCCTGCCGATGCAGGGGACACGGGTTCGTGCCCCGGTCCGGGAAGATCCCACATGCCGCGGAGCGGCTGGGCCCGTGAGCCATGGCCGCTGAGGCTGTGCGTCCGAAGCCTGTGCTCCGCAACGGGAGAGGCCACAGCAGTGAGAGGCCCGCGTACAGCAAAAAAAAAAAAAAAAAAAAAAAAAAGTGGAATCAGTCAAGAGGTCATGTGTCTCCCTCTAGCCACATTCAGCTGCAAGTGTTCAGGGGTTAATAAATTGGATGTGATAAGCCAGGCAAATTTGACAAAGTCAGAGAGGTGCAAGGAAGTGTTTATAATGACTGACCTTAGAATTTAAGCTGGATAAGGAAGGGAGAGAGAGATCAAGAAAGTGAATGGTAGTAAAATGATGGTAAATTTTAACATTGTAGAAATTAGAAATATCAAATTAGAGGAAATTATTTTGTCTATATGAGTCAGAATACCCATTCTTGATGTAATCATTAAAATTACCTCACTTGACAAAATTATAATCTGTAAGGCAAGGTGAGCACATCTCAATGCCAGGCATTATTTATTATAAATCAATTTAAAATATATATGTATTATTTACGTATTGGCAGGTAGCACTATTCCTAATTTATCTTAAGTTTAGTAACCATCACAAACCCATTTACCGATTATGTTCTTATATTTTAATCATTTGCATTATGTTTTCCATTTTTTATTTCATTTGTCAACGTTTCTAAGGTTTCAAATATGGCAACATTTATACTATTATACATGTGTATAGCATATTAATTAAAACTTTCCAGTTCCAAAATTATGTACATATATTACCCATTATTTGTGTGTAATCAAAACATCTATATTGTTAGAGGTATCGATACAAGTCAGGAGTACAAAGCCTCATTCAAGGGGATATATTCCATTTGTAAGGTGTAGTATACCTAAATGTAAATCTATGTTTGTATGTATGTATCTATCTATCTATCTCCATATCTGTATTTCACCCTTGTATCTTGTATGCCCAAGGTTCTTTCACTGCTTATTCATTTATCTTAGAGCAGGTGGAAGGAATCACTCTAGTGACATTCACATCAGTCAACTTTCTACTCATATGCAGTTCCTATAAAGGTTAAAGGAAGACAATCAATAGCTTAACTCAGTGTTTTCCAATGTTGGATATGTGACAGAATCACTTGGTAAGCTTTTAAAAATTACACCTGGGCTCTGTCTCAGACCAAATCAAAATATTTGGAAGAGGTATAGGCTAGAGTTTTCCCCTTATAGAAATCAAATAAGATTTTAATAGGCTGCCCATCAGTTTCAGTTGTAGGGATACCATGATCCCATAGGCAATACAAAGATCTCTGTGGATGAGACTATTCTGATGAATGTTTTGACTCAGTGTCTAACCAAATAAATCTGTTCACCTTGTGCTTGACAATTATGTGCTACCACCTGGCTTCTGAAACCCCCTCAGGATCTTAATGGTATTTAGAGATTCCTGTTTGATTGTAGCAACTTTCCTCTATAAAAAATGGCTTACAAAGAAGGGGCTCAGTAGAGCACTTTAAAGATGCAGGTGAGGGACTCCCTTCATTATTTTTCTCACAGCCTTGGTTAAGAGAATGTCTTTTAGACTCTAGGGAGTGTAGTTAAGGGATGAGGTTGGTAAGAAGGTCTTGTATGGTAAATTCACTTTACCATTCCAGTCACACTAAGCCTTTGGTTAACTGCCTTTACATTATAGTAAGAAAGATACGGCAGTTCAGTTTTATTTGATAGAGATTGGCTTTGGTCCATATTTTAGTCAACCAGCCAAACACATACCATTCTCAACTCTTCAAACTACTACATTGGATCTAGAATATCAGCATGTCAATGAGTTTAACCTAACCAAACATTACATTTCTTCTACCCTAGTCCCACACATATTCCTAGGTTTCCATTGATATAAATGGTAAAATCATGCAATCTTTTTTGTGTGTGTGGCACTATCTCATCAATCAAACTTTGTATCTCATATTCTATAGCCTACTGAGACTGGAGTTTGATTATAAAGTCTGGAAGCAAGAAGAGAGCGTTAGTGGTAGCTCTAAAGAAGATCAGCACCCTTGGCAAGGCAACTACTTCCGGGATAGCCATTACAAGTTCTTTAGGTCAGGGAAAACTGATCTCTTCTGCAGGGTTCGAAGGGCTGCTTCTACTGGCCAAGCGGCCATGGTAGAATTTGTGGCTTCAAGTTCCTTAGCTTCAGTGGAATTTGTCCATAAGTCTCTGTCCCAGTTTTCAAGGTCTTATTACTTCCCAAACCATGATGGTAACTTTAACAAAAGAAACTTTGAGAGGCTGAGAATTGAATTTGTGTTGTAATTCAGTGATCTATAAAATGAGACTTAGAGTTTGGTTTTCAGAAATCTTGATGACTGAAGGAAATAAAAGGAGTCACAAAATTTAAGGTCTCTTATATGGTCCTTGTGCTAAAAACTTAAATCCCTGAGCTCACTATTTTCCTTACCCACATTTTCCAGCACAAGTAGAAGGAGGCAAACAACCCTGTTGTTCTCCTCATTTTTACTAACATGTTCTACAGCAGCAAATACTTGGTCACCAAGAGTTGTGTCTTTAGACATTTAATTAAAAGTTCTATAGGTGAAATTTGTATAACTGTTTTGTAACTGCAGCCATGGATTTCTACTATCCACTTTTTCGGCAGGGTTATTACTGACTTTAAATTTAATCACATCAGAGAACCAAAGGCATAACCCAGGACCAATTCAGAGAAACTATCTTTAAGATTCTGTGCCTTTGGAATCATGCTTGGTACATTCATTCAGAAAGGTAGAATGAATGTAAATATAGTCATAGATATATATAAGCTTTTGGAGATATATAATTTTTTAAAATAAGGAATTTGTTATAGATATTTGGCCTTATACTAGGGCACACTGTTAGGAAGTAACATATAAATATGTATGGATGTAAATATAAATGATGAATTTATAAAATTTCTATCAGAAAGCACTGGAGATGCTTGTGTAATAGCAATAAAAGGAGAACAAAATTTCATCCCCGAACTTTCATCCTCTAGTTAATCAACAAAACACTAATCTAGTGAAGGGCAGCAGAATTTGCCAGAATACCCCAAAATATGCTTCTTTGGCATAAGAATTATCTTGAGCTGATTATTTTTAAAAAGCAGGAGACATGAGAGAAGTTCTGAAAACCAGTAACAGTTACTTTTTCATAAGAGACATTTATAAGGGAAATCTCCATTTGTAAAGGTGTCTCCTTCTATGTACCAGGAAGAGAAGGATGACAAACTCTTCAGAAACTTATCGTTGGAGAAGACATAGACTTAAATCTGCATGGCAGCATACCCCTGTTTACTGTGCTTTGCTTGAAAATCTCCCATAACTGCCCTCCCACAACATCTTCTCTTGTCTTTAGTTGAAGATGGTATTTAAGGTGGTGGCTTGAGCCATTTCAGAGAGTTACTCAGTTCTCCTAGGTCTCTCCCATGTGTCCAGGAGCTATACATGTTATTAAACTTCTGCTTATTTTTCTCCTGTTCATGTGTCTTTAGTTATAGGGGGTGTCTCAGGCAAGAATTTAGAAGGGTAGAAGGAAAATGATTTTTCCTCCCCTACACTAGCTGCTGCTGTGGGGAAAACTCGCAGATGTAACTGAAATTCTATAAACTTTGCAAGGTTATGGAGGACCAGTTAAGTAGTGAGTAAATGAAGCTCTTTATAGTCTGTAGAAGTCTGTTGAAATATTATTAGGTGTCCTGGGTTACTGGTGGCAGAGTGGGGCTGGGGAATAGAATAAGAATTTTAAGATATGCATCAAGATATTTTACTTTATCACAATTTCTAAACATAATAATACAATTATCAGGATTCCAGAATATTTAATTAGCAAGTAGTCAAAACCTGAAGTAAATTTTTGTACATCAGGTAGGGTGAGCAATAGAGAAATTCTAAGCAACTTTAAGATTATAAAATGATGACCTAAAATATTATGTTTCCCAGGTATATTTTCAAAACATTGTAAAATTTGGTTGAATCGACTTTGAAGTTATAGCTAAATGTATCTTGAATTTTATAGCTAGAATTTTTAAAAACTCAAATATTATGTTGTAAAATATTAAACTTTCCTTTAATAAAACTGAATTCCTAAATCCATATTTTTTACATTACTCTAATGTAGCAAAAGTTACAAGATCCAGTACTCCCCAAACCAACTGCCCTCTTTACACTGAAAAATAAACTATGAAAATTGGATCCATAAACAATTTTTGGATGGAACAGCTAAGTGATGGAAAGCCTACTGAAGACATTGAAAGTAGAAAATATAGGAACAAAAATAGGGTATAAAGAAATTATATAGAGAACATAAAAACACATGGGAAAAATACGATTTTGTATAAAAGGAATAAAAAGTGAGGAAATCTAATTAAAAGTTGATTCCTAAATTGCTGCACATTTATCACCATAGCAATTTTCGTGGATATGAAACAGACTGTTTCACTTCTGGCTTAAGTAGAAGTTCAAGAATGTGGATGACGGTTCCTATTTAATCACTTGGTATTTTTGTTAATTGTATTTGCCTTTGATTTGATGAATGTGTTTGAATGTCAATACACATTTGTACATCATCCTTAGCCTTAAGGAGACAAAGCTCTTTTACAGTGGCCTTCTCAGGAAAGTTAATTAGTTTAATTTAGAGAATGCAGCTGTAAGGAAATTTCTGAGGTGTCTGTATAAATAAGTTATTAAGCCAAGAACAGGTCTAGATCAAATTGTGAAGCATAAGAAATGTTCTCGGTTCCTCACTTCCCTCCTCTGGTGATAATTCCTCACTGGGGCAGAGACCATGTATTCACCAAACAGCTTCTATCAAAATTTGCCCTGAGGGAATTTCTGGGACATGTTTGTCTTAGATGGAGATAGAATCATGTATAAAATGTGACTAATAATATACATATAAATAAAGAGTAGCAGAAACCAGCATGACTTCATAATTTAGAGTATCTCTTATGAAATATGTTTTTACACAAGACCTTAACCTTCATCAAGCAAAATGAAAGAGTCTTCATTATTGAGATTTCAAACATTATCCAACAGAATTGGGTGGTTCTGTTTGTTTAGTTTGTGGTTTTGGATTTTAGAAAAACTATACCACTATTCCCTGAAATTTTGTCATACACAAAGAACTATTCCACATATGGGTTTTTTTTAAATAGATCTTTATTGGCATATAATTGCTTCACAATACTGTGTTAGTTTCTGTTGTACAACAAAGTGAATCAGCCGTATGCAAACATACATCCCCATATCCTCTCCCTCTTGAGCCTCCTTCCCACCCTCCATATCCCACCCCTCTAGGTCATGGCGAAGCACAGAGCTGATCTCCCTGTGCCATGCTGCTGCTTCCCACTGTTTTACATTTGGTAGTGTATATATGTCGATGCTACTCTCACTTCGCCTCAGCTTCCCCCTCCCCTCTCCGTGTCCTCAAGTCCGTTCTCTGTCTGCGTCTTTATTCCTGCCCTGCCACTAGTGCATCAGTACCTTTTTTTTTTTTTTAGATTCCACATATGTGCGTTAGCGTACAGTATTTGTTTTTCTCTTTCTAACTTACTTCACTCTGTATGACATACTCTAGGTCCATCCACCTCACTACAAATAACTCAATTTCATTTATTTTTATGGCTGAGTAATATTCCATTGTATATATGTGCCACATCTTCTTTATCCATTCATCTGTCAGTGGACATTTAGGTTGCTTCCAAGTCCTGGCTCTTGAAAATAGTGCTACAGTGAACATTGTGGTACATGTCCCTTTTTGAATTATGGTTTTCTCAGGGTATGTGCCCATTGCTGGGATTGCTGGGTCATATGGTAGTTCTATTTTTAGTTTCTTTAAGGAACCTCCATACTCCATACTATAGTGGCTATATCAATTTACATTCCCACCAACAGTGCAAGAGGGTTCCCTTTTCACCACACCCTCTCCAGAATTTATGGTTTGTAGATTTTTTGATGATGGCCATTCTGACCGGTGTGAGGTGATACCTCATTGTAGTTTTGATTTGCATTTCTCTAATAATTAGTGATGTTGAACATTTTTTCATGTGCCTCTTGGCTATCTGTATGTCTTCTTTGGTGAAATGTCTATTTAATCTAGTGCACATTTTTTAATTGGATTGTTTGTTTTCTTGACATTGAGCTCCAGGAGCTGTTTGTATATTTTGGAGATTAATCCTTTGTCTGTTGTTTCATTTGCAAATATTTTCTCCCATTCTAAGTGTTGTCTTCTCATCTTGTTTATGGTTTCCTCTGCTGTGCAAAAGCTTTATTTTCTTTTTTTTTTAATTATTTTTGGCTGTGTTGGGTCTTCGTTTCTGTGTGAGGACTTTTGCTAGTTGTGGCAAGCGGGGGCCACTCTTCATCGCGGTGCGCGGGCCTCTCACTATCATGGCCTCTCTTGTTGCGGAGCACAGGCTCCAGATGCGCAGGCTCAGTACTTGTGACTCACGGGCCTAGTTGCTCCGCTGCATGTGGGATCTTCCCAGACCAGGATTCGAACCTGTGTCCCCTGCATTGGCAGGCAGACTCTCAACCACTGCGCCGCCAGGGAAGCCCCTGTGACATATGTTTTTGCCATCTCATTTTTTTTTTTCTTTTTGATGAGTGGGATTGTGTTCCTGTCTTACTGGTTGTTTGGCCTGAGGATTCCAACACTGGAGTTTGTAGGCTGTTAGATAGAGCTGGGTGTTGTTGCTGAGATGAGGACCTCCAGGAGACCTCACTCTGATGAATATTTCCTGGGGTTGAGGTTCTCTGTTAGTCCAGTGGTTCAGACTCAGAGCTCCCACCGTAGGAGCTTCGGCCCAACCCCCAGCTCATAAACCAAGATCCTACAAGCCACGCGGGGCGGCAAAAAAAAAAAAAAAAAAAAGAACAATAACAAAGTAAAAATTAAAATTAGACTAGGAAACTAACAGATTGTTAGAAAGAATATAAAAATAAAAATGAAGCAACAACTGGAAGGTAAAACAGAACTGCAATAGTAAAAGACAGGAGGAAGGAAAAAAACAAAGTTGGAAAAGGCCTTGGCTGTGGAAGGCAGGGCCTAAGCAGGGGTGGGGTTTGGGCAGTGGGTGGGGCCTCTGATTAGGACCCACAGGGATGGGAAAGGCCCTGGGGGGTGTGGGGGATAGGGGATGGGTCTTAGGTTCAAGAACAGTTGGGGCCCAGGGGTGCCTCCTGCCTCTGGTCTCGGAGGGTGGGGGACTCCACCTGGGAGCCCAGCAGACTTCCTGGGCTTAGCTTCTTTCCTGCTTCTCTGATCCTGTTGGGCCCCTCCCACCTGCCTCTCCTGTTCTCCCCTGGGCCTCCCTCCTGTGATCCCAGGACCCACGTAGTCTGGAGGGGGCTTTGGAGGGCAGGGGACCTGGCCTGGGTGCTCAGCAGGCTTCCCTGGGCTCGAGTGGGTGGGGCAAAAGACCTCGGCTCCTCCTCCTCCCATCCTGGAGGGCCCCTCCCACGTACCTCTCCTGTTTTTCCCAGGCCTCCCTCCTACGCCTCCCAGGACCAACACGGCCTGGAGGGGGCCTCTGAAAGTGGAAGACCCAGCCTGGGCCAAGAGTTGGGCAGACTTCCCCGGCTGATTGGGCAGGGGAAACACTGGGCACACTCCCCCCATCTGAGCCCCCAGGGTCCCTCCAGGCGTGGGAACCCATCCACTATCTCAGCCACCCCTCAGGGGCACTGGTCCTGTCCGGCCTCCACTTCTCCTCCCCCCTCAGCCCCCGCACATCCTACTAGTTCGCTTGGGGGTTCCTCTCGTTCCCTTAGGCCTCAAGGTCTCCCACCAGCGTCTGGCAGCCACCCTAGTTGTGGGGAGACATGAACTCCATGTCTTCCCACACTGCCATCTTTTTTTTTTTTTTTTAAAGAAGATGTTGGGGGTAGGAGTTTATTAAATAAGTTATTTTTGCTGTGTTGGGTTTTTGTTTCTGTGCGAGGGCTTTCTCTAGTTGTGGTAGGCGGGGGCCACTCTTCATCGCGGTGCACCGGCCCCTCACTCTCGCGGCCTCTCGTTGTGGAGCACAGGCCCCAGATGCGCAAGCTCAGTAGTTGTGGCTCACGGGCCTAGTTGCTCCGTGGCATGTGGGATCCTCCCAGACCAGGGCTTGAACCCGTGTCCCCTTCATTAGCAGGCAGATTCTCAAACCCTGCACCACCAGGGAAGCCCCCACACTGCCATCTTGACTCTGCATTCCCTCATATGGTTTTGAGTGAGATTAGAGGTTGGTGTTTCCTAAGTTTCTGTTGGAAAATTCACTTTAGGAAAGAACCCCATGAAAGAGTCCCTTTAGATAAAAGGTGCAATAGAAGAGTGTACCCTTTAACCAGTGTCTTACTTTATAGCCTCAGCCATTTATTGAGATAGAATTTAATATATGCCTGGCATGTGGAAGGCATATAGTACACATTAATTGAAAAAATGAATGCATCTATCCTACAGTGGGTGTGAAAAAATTACATTTACCACAAAGGAGAGATTAAAATGAGTTTTATTAAAAACATATGTACAAACCATTAGCAACACTTATCAAGAAAAAAGGGAGAAGACTCAAATCAATAGAATTAGAAATGAAAAAGGGGGAGTAACAATTGACACTGCAGAAATACAAAGGATCATGAGAGATTACTACAAGCAACTATATGGCAATAAAATGGACAACCTGGAAGAAATGGACAATTTCTTAGAAATGCACAATCTTCTGAGACTGAACCAGGAAGAAATAGAAAATATGAATAGACCAATCACAAGCACTGAAATTGAAACTGTGATTAAAAATCTTCCAACACACAAAAGCCCAGGACCAGATGGCTTCACAGGCAAATTCTATCGAACATTTAGAGAAGAGCTAACATCTTTCCTTCTCAAACTCTTCCAAAATATACCAGAGGGAGGAACACTCCCAAACTCATTCTATGAGGCCACCATCACACGGATACCAAAACCAGACAAACATGTCACAAAGAAAAAAACTACAGGCCGATATTACTGATGAACATAGATGCAAAAATCCTCAACAAAATGCTAGCAAACAGGATCCAACAGCACATTAAAAGGATCATACACTATGATCGAGTGGGGTTTATTCCAGGAATGCAAGGATTCTTCAATATATGCAAATCAATCAATGTGATGCACCATATTAACAAATTGAAGGATAAAAACCATATGACAATCTCAGTAGATGCAAAGAAAGCTTTCGACAAAATTCAACACCCATTTATTATAAAAAATCCTCCCCAAAGTAGGCATAGAGGGAACTTTCCTCAATATAATAAAGGCCATATATGACAAACCCACAGCCAACATCATCCTCAATGGTGAAAAACTGAAACCATTTCCACTAAGATCAGGAACAAGACAAGGTTGCCCACTTTCACCACTGTTATTCAACATAGTTTTGGAAGTTTTAGCCACAACAATCAGAGAAGAAAAAGAAATAAAAGGAATCCAAACCAGAAAAGAAGAAGTAAAGCTGTCACTGTTTGCAGATGACATGATACTATACATAGAGAATCCTAAAGATGCTAACAGAAAACTACTAGAGCTAATCAATGAATTGGGTAAAGTAGCAGGATACAAAATTAATGCACAGAAATCTCTAGCAT
The DNA here is from genome assembly GCF_039906515.1 of Pseudorca crassidens. Classification (NCBI taxonomy): domain Eukaryota; kingdom Metazoa; phylum Chordata; class Mammalia; order Artiodactyla; family Delphinidae; genus Pseudorca; species Pseudorca crassidens. The sequence goes on from NC_090303.1 coordinate 39,683,412, forward strand.
TCCTATACACTAATGATGAAAAATCTGAAAGTGGATTAAGAAAACACTCCCATTTACCATTGCAACAAAAAGAATAAAATATCTAGGAATAAACCTACCTAAGGAGACAAAAGACCTGTATGCAGAAAATTTTAAGACACTGATGAAAGAAATTAAAGGTGATAAAAACAGATGGAGAGATATACCATTGTCTTGGATTGGAAGAATCAACACTGTGAAAATGACTCTACCACCCAAAGCAATCTACAGATTCAATGCAATCCCTATGAAACTACCACTTGCATTTTTCACAGAATTAGAACAAAAAAATTTCACAATTTGTATGGAAACACAAAACACCCCGAATAGCCAAAGCAATCTTGAGAAAGAAAAACGGAGCTGGAGGAATCAGGCTCCCTGACTTCAGACTATACTACAAAGCTACAGTCATCAAGACAGTCTGGTACTGGCACAAAAACAGAAATATAGATCAATGGAACAGGATAGAAAGCCCATAGATAAACCCACACACATATGGTCACCTTATCTTTGATAAAGGAGGGAAGAATATACAGTGGAGAAAAGACAGCCTCTTCAGTAACTGGTGCTGGGAAAACTGGACAGCTACATGTAAAAGAATGAAATCAGACACTCCCTAACACCATACACAAAAATAACCTCAAAATGGATTAAAGACCTAAATGGAAGGCCAGACACCATCAAACTCTTAGAGGAAAATATAGGCAGAACACTCTATGACATCAATCACAGCAAGATCCTTTTTGACCCACCTCCTAGAGAAATGGAAATAAAAACAAAAATAAACAAATGGGACCTAATGAAACTTAAAAGCCTTTGCAGAGCAAAGGAAAACATAAACGACGAAAAGACAACCCTCAGAATGGGAGAAAATATTTGCAAATGAAGCAACTGACAAAGGATTAATCTCCAAAATTTATAAGCAGCTCATGCAGCTCAATAACAAAAAAACAAACAACCCAATCCAAAAATGGGCAGAAGACCTAAATAGACATTTCTCCAAAGAAGATATACAGACTGCCAACAAACACATGAAAGAATGCTCAATATCACTAATCATTAGAGAAATGCAAATCAAAACTACAATGAGATATCATCTCACACCAGTCAGAATGGCCATCATCAAAAAATCTACAAACAGTAAATGCTGGAGAGGGTGTGGAGAAAAGGGAACACTCTTGCACTGCTGGTGGGAATGTGAATTGGTTCAGCCACTATGGAGAACAGTATGGAGGTTCCTTAAAAAACTACAAATAGAACTACCATATGACCTAGCAATCCCACTACTGGGCATATACCCTGAGAAAACCATAATTCAAAAAGAGGCATGTACCAAAATGTTCATTGCAGCTCTATTTACGATAGCCCGGAGATGGAAACAACCTAAGTGCCCATCACCGGATGAATGGATAAAGAAGATGTGGCACATATATACAATGGAATATTACTCAGCCATAAAAAGAAATGAAATTGAGCTATTTGTAATGAGGTGGATAGACCTAGAGTCTGTCAGACAGAGTGAAGTAAGTCAGAAAGAGAAAGACAAATACCGTATGCTAACACATATATATGGAATTTAAGGGAAAAAAATGTCATGAAGAACCTAGGGGTAAGACAGGAATAAAGACACAGACCTACTAGAGAACGGACTTGAGGATATGGGGAGGGGGAAGGGTGAGCTGTGACAAAGCCAGAGAGAGGCATGGACATATATACACTAGCAAACGTAAGGTAGATAGCTAGTGGGAAGCAGCCGCATAGCACAGGGATATCAGCTCGGTGCTTTGTGACCATCTGGAGGGGTGGGACAGGGAGGGTGGGAGGGAAGGAGACGCAAGAGGGAAGAGTTATGGGAACATATGCATATTTATAACTGATTCACTTTGTTATAAAGCAGAAACTAACACACCATTTTAAAGCAGTTATACCCCAATAAAGATGTTAAAAAAAAATACTAAAAATAGGGCTTCCCTGGTGGCGCAGTGCTTGGGAGTCTGCCTGCCAATGGAGGGGACACGGGTTCAAGCCCTGGACTGGGAGGATCTCACATGCCGCGGAGCACCTAGGCCCGTGAGCCACAACTACTGAGCCTGCGCGTCTGGAGCCTGTGCTCCGCAACAAGAGAGGCTGCGACAGTGAGAGGCCCGCACACCACGATGAAGAGTGGCCCCCGCTTGCCACAACTAGAGAAAGCCCTCTCACAGAAACGAAGACCCAACACAGCAAAAATTAATTAATTAATAAACTTCTACCCCCAACATCTTAAAAAAAAAAAAACAAACTAAAAATAGGGGCTTCCCTGGTGCCGCAGTGGTTGAGAGTCCGCCTGCCGATTCAGGGGACACGGGTTCGTGCCCCGGTCCGGGAAGATCCCACATGCCGCGGAGCGCCTGGGCCCGTGAGCCGTGGCCGCTGAGCTTGCGCATCCGGAGCCTGTGCTCCGCAACGGGAGAGGCCACAACAGTGAGAAGCCCGCGTAATGCAAAACAAAAAAACAAACTGAAAATAGAACTACCATACGACCCAGCAATCCGACTACTTGGCATATACCTTGAGTAAACCATAATTCATAAAGAGTCATGTACCAAAATGTTCATTGCAGCTCTATTTACAATAGCTAGGATGTGGAAGCAGCGTAAGTGTCCATCGACAGATGAATGGATAAAGAAGATGTGGCACATATATACAATGTCATATTACTCAGCCATAAAAAGGAACGAAACTGAGTTATTTGTAGTGAGGTGGATGGACCTAGAGACTGTCATACAGAGTGAAGTTAAGTCAGAAAGAGAAAGACAAATACCGTATGCTGACACATATACATGGAATGTAAAAAAAAAAAAAAGTGGTCAGAAGAACCTAAGGCCAAGAGAGGAGTAAAGATGCAGACCTACTAGAGAATGGACTTGAGGATACGAGGAGGGTGAAGGGTCAGCTGGGACAAAGTGAGACAGTGGCATGGACATATATACACTACCAAACGTAAAATAGATAGCTAGTGGGAAACAGCCGCAAAGCCCAGGGAGATCAGCTTGGTGCTTTGTGACCACCTAGAGGGGTAGGATAGGGAGGGTGGGCAGGAGGGAGATGCAAGAGGAAAGAGATATGGGGACATATGTATATGTATAAGTGATTCACTTTGTTATAAAGCAGAAACTAACACACCATTGTAAAGCAATTATACTCCAATGAAGCTGTTAAAAAAATAATAATAAAATTTAAAAAAAAATAACATACCTAAAGCAGAGGTATGTTTGCAGGTATGGCTTCAATGTGATCAAGTAACCTCAAAATCCTTTTTGGAAAGAAATAGTTTATAATTTTTAAGAAACAGAATAATCATGTTTAGCAAGATTACGTCTCCAAAAATGTAGTTTTTAGGCCTAGAAAATATTGATGCCCAGCCCTTGTTTAAAGATAAAATTTTATGCTCCCCCCTGCTCCAAATTGTTAAAGCCAGTTATTTAAATTCACGTGAATATTCAAGAGATATCTCTGGCATATAGGACTTAAAAGAATGGAGGTACTTTTTTTTTGTTTTTTGGCTGCATTGGGTCTTTGATACTGTGCGCGGGCTTTCTCTAGTTGTGACGAGTGGGGGCTGCTCTTCGTTGTGGTGCACGGGCTTCTCATTGAAGTGGCTTCTCTTGTTGTGGAGCACGGGCTCTCGGTGCGTGGGCTTCACTAGTTGTGCTGCATGGACTTCATTGTTGTGGCTCGCAGGCTCTAGAGCGCAGGCTCAGTAGTTGTGGCACGTGGGCTTAGTTGCTCCGCGGCATGCGGGATCTTCCCCGACCAGGGATCGAACCCGTGTCGCCTGCATTGGCAGGGGGATTCTTAACCATTGCACCACCAGGGAAGCCCTGGGTGTACTTTTTTTTAAAAGAAAAAGTAATTTCATAGCTATCAAAAGATTAGAAATCCTAGATAAAGTGAAGTTAATACCAAAAGTAAGCTTTTCTGCTTGTATGTCCAATGTGTTTAAATTGATTCAGGTAGTATGTAAGACTCCTCTTTACAGCAATCTAAATCAAGAAACTTTCCACCTTGATGAGCCCATCTTTACAAATGGCCTCAGGTTTTCAACCTCCCACTCCAGACCTTTCTAATAATACATGTTAATAATGTGCAATACTATTATATCATATCCTAGATGCATGACTTCATGTTGTGTTCATTCACATGAAGCATGAACCCTTGTTTTGATTAGATATTCATCAACTACTTTAATGTGTACTTTTGTGTGTGTGTGTGTGTGTGTGTGTGTGTGTGTGGTACGCGGGCCTCTCACTGTTGTGGCCTCTCCCGTTGCGGAGCACAGGCTCCGGACGCACAGGCTCAGCGGCCATGGCTCACGGGCCCAGCCGCTCCGCGGCATCTGGGATCTTCCCGGACCAGGGCACGAGCCCGTGTCCCCTGCATCGGCAGGCGGACTCTCAACCACTGCGCCACCAGGGAAGCCCTAATGTGTACTTTTAAATGAAATCAGTAATCTACTTGAAAGAGAGAGATAAATTTATGTCATGATTTATGAGTAGTAAAATGATACCTTGACTACAGAACAATTGCATCCTGATACTGACATGATGAAAATTGCCACTAACAGCAGAAAAAGATTATAGTATTATTAGAAAAAAAAAGTCGCTGTTACCCAAAATGCCAAGAGAAAAGGCAAGAAAGTATTCCACTACTCTGAGTCAAACAGTGATAATACCTGAAGTATTTACATCAGCTTTCCAGTAATAAGCAAAGTTGCTTATCCATGGCTTTCAATAAAATACACAATTAAAAACCCTGCAAGGTTTAATTTATTTGGCCTAAAGTACAATAACATTTTTGGCCTTCTTTTTATGGTGGAGCTAGTTTAAGTAGATAGCTCATTTAGGCTGAAAAGTTAATGTCAAAAGTAGAACATACTAGGTGTCTTAAGAGAATAACAAATTTCTCTGAGGATCCTAAGGAAAATTACATAATTGCAATTACATAATTGCAATAGGAATTGAAAAGTTTTTGTTCTTGTTTTCAGCATGAGTTTAAGAGTTGTGTGTCTTACTGGTAATGTTTCGACCAGTAAAGTTGGTGGAATGAGAGCATTGCAACCTGAAGAAACAGTGAAGAATGCCATAGATTTAAGAGGGGGGTCAGATCAGAAAAGAGGAGGAAGTTAGACTCGAAGATTGTGTGTGTGTGTGTGTTCCTGTGTGCATGCAATGGAAATTCAAATAGTAATGTATATTAAAGCAAATAGGAGGAAAGCAGGAGAAAAACACTGATAGGTAAGTCTTAGTTTGAGAGAGTAAATGAATTTCCCCCTCTGTCTTTGGAAGATCAACTCCAAAATAATGTAGAGGTGCACTAGACAAAGGAGAAAATAGAGAACAAATAAATTGGGAGCTGATGCATATTAGTGGCTTCAGAAGAGGTTGGGGTTGGATGTGTAAGTCACTGAGAATGTCACATCTGTAGGTTTTTGTAATAATTTGATGTAGTTTGTTGGAGACAATAAGATCAAGGATAACAAGAAGTCTTTACAAAAAGAATGCTGAAAAAAACAGCATTCATTTCCCATCCATGTATGTTTCAGCTATGCCTAAGGCACTGTGCAAGGACTAGAGATATGAGATATACATAATGTATAGTCTCTCCACTATGAAGCATAATGTTTACTTAGGAAGATGGACAGTTTACTACAAGACAGTGACGTGAATGAGAGAGGTATGAACGGGGTGCTTTGGAAACACAGAAGCACACATGTATACTGGGGGAACACGGAGAGCCCCCCAGAGGGAAAGATAGCAGGTTTTCTTCAGGTGAAGATGAGATTGTGGCTGGATGGAATTTCATGTTAAGCAGTGCTTGCACTTCTGAAACACCCGGAATATAGTTTCTTTAATAGATGGAGTATGTGAGATGAGTCAGGTGAGACACATAATGATCGACCATCAAAACTTGTGTATTCAAGAGGTGGGTTTTGCTATTGATATATTTTAAGTAGGGGAGAGACATGATCAGTTTTCATTAAAAAAATCACTTTCAAAGAGTGTTAAGTTTGAAAATAGGAAGGCTAATAGGAGTGTGTCCTATCAACCAAAGGTCAGCAGCTAGCGATTGGATTAAGACAGAGGAAGTGTGCATAGAGAGAGGAATAGATTCAAAATGATGATTATGATAAGGACGATGGTGCTGATGATAGTGTTGCTGATGAGGATGGTGATGCTGTTTCTGCTGCTCTTGCTGATGATGTTTACAGATAACACTTTAAGTACTTATTATTTGATCTGTTTGGTGGCAAATTTATTACGTAAATCATATCACATAATCCTATGACAGCCATATAAGGTTAGACCTATTTTTATCTTCACTTGAAAAAAAGAGGAAATTAATCTTTACAAAGTTTGAGTAACTTGTTCAAGATTTTAGAAACACTAAAAATTAGAGCTGGCTTTTTAATCAGGCAACCTAAAGCCGCTGCTTTAGGGTCACTTTATTATTTCATGTCTCACCAAATACTTAGGAGTTAAAATGGTCAACTGGATGGTAGGGGATAAGTTGAATTAGGGAAGAATCTAGGATTTCTCCCAATATTGTAACTTAGGTAAATAGGATAATGGTAGTCCCATTTATTGAGGCAGATTGTTGGTAAAAATACCAGATTTGCTCAACTAGTATTAGTTTGGGGAAGAAGTGGCTAGTAAGATCTAAGCTGAAAATAAATTTGGATTTTTCTGTCTAGAGAGATAACCAAATCACACATTTTCTAAAGAGAGACTGTAGGGTGAAGAAAAATATTTTGCAGGTGTGCATAATAGGACCAGGAACTGACCATTACTGTATTGACAATATATTTTTTGGGTTTTCCTAGTCTTCCTTTTTTTCAGTGGCATGTGATTTTTTCTTATTCTATTGGTAGTTTAATTTATTTTAAAAATAATCTGAAGGAATTTAACTCAACATTGCTTTATGAGTAGCTTTACTAGTAGCTGCAGCGTTAAGGACAAAATTGTTATCCAAATCCCTGAGACCTATATGTTTTCAAAGAACACATATTTGAAGAATAACTTCCCCAGGATAATGACGATAATGCCTTCTCATCCTGCAGTTCCACCTGAAATAAAAGATCCCTGCCCCTTCTCATCTAATTTTGATGCTCATCCCTGCTTTTGTACTGAAATGCTGTAATAAGGGTGCCATCTCTAATTTTTACATCTTTACTAGCTTTCATGTGTGAGGAGGTGGACTGATAATTATAACTGTCACTTCTTTCATGAGCATCAATTTTCATGTGAAAAAAGAAAAACAACTGAGAACATCCCTTGAAAAATACCTCAAGTACATGTAATTTTTTTCCTTGTAACAAATTTATACATTATGATGATTTTTATTATTAAAATTTTTGGTGATCAGTCTATAAAAGAAGAAAACCAGTGCTTTATCAGGTACTCTTTCCATCATGCTAAAAACCTAAAGAGACTGATAACTAAGATTCAAAACTTGCACAGGAAAACCAATAATTCTGAAGTTTTACTTGAATGGCTTCTGGCATTAGCAGGAACACCTTTTTGGCAGTGTAGCTAAAGGATTGTGCATCCCTGCAAGCTTGATAATGACATTCTGTCACCATGGAGCACATAGGGTGAACCACCTGGGGGGAAAGATAATGTCTTATCCTAAATGGACAGCTAATGAGATACTTAAAAGTACCGCCAGTGAAATGTGTTACTGGAACAAGGTCTATACAAATTTGCTTGAGTCCTCCGGTTCATTGATTTGTTTATGGAGGTGTCTTAGATTAATATATCCTTTACTGCTGTTGCTGAGTATAGATTGAAGACATATTGAATACACCTTATTTGGTGAGAGTTCCCAGAGGGAGTATCAGAATTAGCAGCCTCCATCAATAATATCTGAGGGTATCCTGCTTGAGTTTCAAAAAAAAGTTAATTGTATAGTAATTGCTTCACTGATGTTTTTATGTTGCAGCCAGTTCTGAATGTCAGTAATTTACCCTGAAGAAACAAACAAAACCACATGTCCTTAACATGGCCATGACTGTCTGTCTCATTTATGTGTAATTTAGCTGTGTCTAAACAAAGTAAATGAAGAATTAAGCAATTAAGGAGGGAATTTGTTTTCCACCAGCCAGACTGGATTACCACATTGATTCTCCACCTCCATTTCCTATGAGTATAAGTGAAAACACAAATTAAAAGTGAAGCACATATTATACAATTTGTAATCTTGCATTTGAGAAGAAAGCTGTTTAAGATAGAGTAGGCAATGATATTAACAGTCCTAGAGGAGAATAAGTACAGCTCAACATACGTACTTGTCCTTTAAATGAGGAACTGTGAGAGAACGGGTATTTTCAATAAAATTTTTCACATAAGTATTCGGATGTAGATTTACCAGAATCTAACAAAAACATTGAAAAATCGAGTTAACTACAGAGCCTATGAAACGAGTCTAAAATGAAAAAATATAAAAATCAGTAGGAACGCAACAAACACATTTAAATATACTACAATGCTCATATCCCTAACTAGTTAGTAAAAGAGAACATTTACTGTATTCACCACATCATATATATTTCAACGTAGTAGGAAATTATTAATGACACAACAGATGAAAATTTCAGTGACTCAGGTTTTCTTCAACATATCACCTTGTAATTTAACTATCACAGTGATACACCTATGGCCAGGTGGCTAAAAATTGTAATGATTTGCAGTTTATAGCTGGAAATTACAGAATATAATAATATAAACATTTAGAATTATTTAAAAATTATAATCTCTACTACGGATTTAATTAACGTACATTGATGACGATAATTGGACACTTAGTTACACTTACTAAAAGTACGGCTGTGTACACACCTATCAAACCGTATCTCATTTCACCATTGGGATCTCTGTGTTCTTCTTACTGTTCAGTTTACTTTACAGAATGTTTGCACCAATTCACACTCTCATTTTTATCATGCAGGACACAGTGGATTATGCTGACTTAAAAAAAAAGCCAAAATCTCAGATTAAAACTAGATTTATTTCTCATTCATAATGCATTTCTTTGGTGGGTTACTGAGGCTTTTCCTCTAGCTCTCCTCACTAGCAGCCCAGGCTAGTAGGGAAGTGGCCAGCATCTAACCCATGCTTTGACAAATCACAGCCCACAGGCCACATACAACATGCTGTTTCTGTAAATACATTTTTATTGAGATTCAGCCATACCCATCTATTTACGTATTCTTTCTGGCTAATTTTAACTAAAATAGCACAGTAAAATACTTGCATCGGAGACCCTAAAGCCTGCCAAGCCTAAAATATTTGCTATGTGACCCTTTTCGGAAAGTTTATTGACCCCAATCTAGTACATTTCTTTGGCTGACTGTGGTAAATGGAAAGAAATTGGGTCTGGTGAGCCGTTCTCTGGCTCTTAAAGTTTAATTCCTAAATTGATTGAATTTCATCACATTTTATCTTTTAAGCACGGGATCATATGTTCTATTTACCTTGACTTATTCTCAGTTTAGCAATATCTGCCTATTAATTTTATACTGTAAGGACAGCTAAACTGAGGATAAAAAAGTTGGATCATGTTATTTTTCCCCTGGAATATTTCAGTCTTTAGTTTTTTGTCTCATGATATTGGATACTGATGAGAAGTCTAGTCTGATCAGAGTAGTCTGATTTTCAGACTAGTCTGATTTTCTCTCTCCCACTCCCCACAGCCTCTCTCCCTCTTACTTTTGCGTGCAGTGACCTGAAAAATTATTTTCTTATCTTGAAAATAACAGCATTTTAACCAGGGTGTGTCTCAGTGTATAATGTTTCCTCAATAATCCAATCAGTTTTTTTTAGTAACACCACATGCCTTTTCAATATACTTATTTAATTCTTCCTTCATTGGAAGAAAATGTTATTTTGTCATAGCCTTTAATAATTTTTTTCTCTTCCATGTGTTGGGTGGTCTACCAAAGAGAGACAGATTATCCTGATAGTGGATAATCTGTGTCCTCCTTACCCACTATATTCTTTCTAGTTGTCTTAATTAGTTCTTTTTCCACTGTTTGGCATTCACTGTAATTTTTAAGTCCTTTCTTTGTGCCGTTTTATTTCAGCCATTTTTATTCACTTTCTTGTCTCAGGCTCATTGCTTTTGTATTGTAGTATTGTTGGCTTGGTTCATGATTTTGTTCCTGTAAGTCTAAAATCCTCCTACTCATTTAATTTGGCACTTTAATCATCTCATGTTTAATATCTCATTTCATTAAAAATATGCTGTCTTTAAATTCTTCTGTGGAAACAACCATAACATTAGTAGGGTTATTTTTGTGTGTCTGGGTTTTGTTTAATCTCAAAATTGACTATTTCATCACTCTGTGGTCTTTAGTTTACCTTCTTAGAGTGTTGTGAGTAGATGTCATTCTGCCTCTTTTCTCCTTTCACTCATTTCTAACTCGAACAATTTTATTAATGTTTTGTTTTCCTGATACGGTATGGTTAAATTCTCCTTAATTCTCTTTACTACATTATCTAAGACTTGTTTGTATCTAACATTTTATTTGAGGGATATGAATTGTATGTCCTCTTTGGTGTTCCAAGAGCCTGAGCATGGGCCAGTGTTTGTGTAGGGGAAGGTGGGAGTGGGTTAGGGTCAACAGTGCTACGTTAGAACTATGTATTCAGTTTGGGAACTGGCAGTTTGTCAGGAGTTCTGTTACAGGGCTTACACCACCTGGTTGGAATATGTTCTATCCTTTCTTGAGATATTTTTGAGCTTTGAATTCTTCCCCAGTGCATTTGGATCCTTTTGCTTCTGGAAAACACACAACCCAGATATCCTCGTCAATTAATTTTGTTAGTTTTTGAGTTAGGAAATTCAAGGATCAGCCAGTCTTTACTCTGTCACATTAGTTAGGATGTTAAAAACTATTACAAGTGTCTTAATTTTGTCAATTTTAGAAATGCCTCACATTACTTTTGGAGGAAAGCAATATATAAATAATAAATGATAGAAATGTTAGCCCTGTATAGCTGATTCTCTCGTATAAAACCTCTATCAGTAGTTGGAGTGTGGCTTCACGTTATGCCAACAAAACATTTTGAATGAAATTTAAACAAAGCCTCTTAAACAGATTTCTAACATAACTCTTTTTTTCTTTTATAATCCATTACATTGCTTGATATGAAAGTGGCAGGAGTATTAGCTGGCAAGGTGATACATAATTATTATTGAGAGTACAGAATGGAATCAGATAGACTTGGGTTCAAACTTGGTTGTTTCTGACCAATGGAATGACTTTGGGTGAATCACTTTACCTCTCTGATCTCTAGTTTCCTCTTACATTATCCATATCATTGGTTTGTTGTGACTTCAACTGTAGGTGAAGTACCTGGTATAGTCTGTCATAGAATATCCTCAATGAATAGTAGTTATTACCGTTAGTTAATAATTTACAGTTTTATTCAATTTAATAAAAGCATAAAGTGACAACTATACTGTGGCTTTGCCATAAATGTAAAAATACATAGATTTATATCAATGTTGTAGCTACATCTTGCCACAGTAAGATATGAAGAATAATTTTTGAGAAATTTGGAGACCTGGAAAAAAGTGTGTTTAAAGATTTTTCCATATGTTTTCTTAGTATAGTAGAACTGAAATAGTTCAAATAAATCTCATCTATATTAGAAGGTAAACGATTCTTCAATTATTTAATTTTCAGTTATTTTAAAATAACTTGATTCTCATTTATTGTGATTCTTTCCCATTTGGAATAGTAATTACAGTTAAAAATCTCATAATAATTTTATATATATTTTAGTTATTTAGAAAACGGAAATGTTAACAAAATGTCTTTTGGAGTCACATGCTTTCCAGCTTTTCTTCTTTGGTAGTCAGTTCTCTCATATCTTCTTTGGTGAGAGAAACCTCCACTTGCGGCTTATGAATGAACAAGTGAAGTACATGAATTGATAAATGTAAATTAAATTAACTGAGTTTATTGACTGTTGATCTTTTCAAAACCCTCAACATCTACCAAAGAAAATAATTTATAAGAAGCCCCACATGTTTGGATAGAGCAGTCTTCTGCCAAAACAAAACAGTAATGGTTAATAATGTTACATTTTTCTTAGAGCATTTTTTAGTTTCCTACAAGATAATCAGAGAAAAGACAGTTTTTCATATACTGGTAATGGGTGATTCATGTTTTCTTCCTTAGATTTATTTGTTACTTCTACATTTTAAAAAATCAATAGAAAACATTTTAAAAATCAAAAGCAAAGTTAATTTAAAACTTTTTATGGGAAAAGTACACTTAAAAATCAGAACATTTGATTTACAGAAACCTTTGATTTTACAGAGAAAAAGCGTTTTATAAACAAACCCCACCTAATTACGTTATTTCAGTGTTCATAAGAATTATGTTTGTCTATTTATTCACTTATTATTTTATTTTGAATTTTTACCTTGTTTTTAGATAGTGACTTTCCACTTGTATATACATCAACAAATCCACTTGAATTCTTACAGTATACACCCAGTGATCTGCTAAATCAAATTCAGAAGGACAACTGCTATGAAATTTTGGTAGATTTTGTTGAACTTTAATTGACTTTTTAGTATGGCTGTGGATCTCTAGGCCTGTGACCTTTAATCTGTTGTGTAAAACAGGAATACTACTTTACCTTCATATTTACAATTTCCTGTAAATTTTTTCCCGAAAATAACTTATTTCTGCCTAATATTGCAATCATAGGTTTTGTTCATTATAAAGTGTTATTCATAATTTTATTGAGGAACTTATTTTCAGGATTCTAATAAATCATTGTTTCCATACAGAAAAGTTTTATAGGCAGTTCTTAATCCATAAGTGCAGATTTTTCAAGGTGAATAACTTAACTCCATAAGTGCAGATTTCACAAAGTGAGACAACCTGTCTTTAACCCTCTGAGAAATGCTTCCAAGTGATAATAGTCCACCCTTTGGTATTATTCTGCCAATATGTGTCACTTGTCTTGAAGCACTAGGTTCTACTAAGGATGTGCTACCCGTGGCAGGTTGACCTTTCACAGGGAAGTTGAGCTTCTTTAAAAATGCAATCACTATATATTAAGCGGTATAAATAGAGATAATGCATACCTGGTGATCTAGAGGGTCTTCAGATTTTTTCATTACTTCTGTCTTTGTCTTTTCCCCCACTTTCAGAAACTGTAACATATTAAATGCATTCCATGATGGAGAAGTTAGAAGCAGCGTTCTCATAGCAATTACCCATTGACTTTAGACTTTGACACTAAGGATAGAACTGAGCCCAACTTATGGGACTAAATACAACCTTTCATATTGCATATCTTCAACAAAACATAACCCAAAATGCAGAATAAACAAAATAAACCCAAAATACATCATCAGAAAATTAACATACAGTAATCCATTTTATAGATCCAAGAGCCATTGCCCTTTGAAGGATCAAGTAATCACTGTTTTTCCCATTCTTTGTCTCCCTCATAGGACAATTATGGTGTCGTACTTGGAAAAACCAGAACCCTGTCTAAAATGGCTTATGGCATTTAATAATATAAATCTCCATTTTCAGTGCTTGCATAAATCTAATGATTTTTTTCTCTTGAGCAAAGAGACTTTAATGCCTTCCTGGTGTGTTTTGCAGAGCACTGGATCAACATCACACATGGAATATATTTGTAAAGAGACAGACAGAATTATGTCATACCCAGAAGGGATAATAATCAGGTAACAAGCCTGCATTTGCTGTATTAATCATATTTTTGTGACTAAGAGAATTAAGAATAGAGTTGGTTATTATACTCAGGTTGACCTTGTTCTCAGTCTCCGGTTTTAGTGTGGCAAATCTGGTGCCCTGTGTCACTGATAAAGTAAGGCTAATAATGCTTAATACCTCCTCATTGGCTTAGGACTTTGCTTTGGAAAGTAAAATTTCACATTTCGCATGTTACTTGAAAATTTTTATGTTATTCAGGTGCTAATGACTCTGCTGGCAAAGAAAACTAAGGCGTACTCTCTTATGATGATTTGAAAAAGATTTTAAGTGAATAATTGCATTAATATTTTAAGTCAATTGCACTTCATATTTAAATCATAGGATTTAGGGTTATTAGCATTAAGAAAACTTAAAATGTAGATCTTAGGGGTATTAGGATTGAGGGAAATGATAAAATGGAATTATAAGGAGAAATCTCATTTTGGGTAAGATAATGTTACACCTGGTAAAAGATAATTTAGTAAATATTTTTGGGTACAATTTAGCATTCAATAGCAAATGAGAGTGACTGGAAATGTCATGGTTTATTAATAAGCTTTTGGGATAAATTTGGTGGAATAAACATATAAAACAGGGTGGTTGCAATACTCGTCAACAAACTATCAGTTGAACTAGAGTTATAAGCACTGCACTAATAAAATATTAATCATATTTGTTAATCTAAAGTCATATAATAGTGATGCTCATAGTTGATAAAACTCAAAAGCGTTTGAATAAGCCATGGATGAAGAGTCTTCCTATTAAGAGATGGTCAGTTTCCTAAACGATGCCTCATTGCAAAGCAGTTGCACATGTCTGTCAATGTCAGCTTGCATAGAGAGAAGAATACAGAATGGGGTAGAACCTGTGTAGACTTTATAGCCATTTCTCATTTTTCTTGTTAACAGAACTCCAACTCTGCACAGGCACTGAATAGCCATATACTAAAGAGAAGGTCATATATTTCAGAATGTACATACCAGGGGCTAATTTTGTTCAGCTAAGCCTATGATTATAATTCAGTTTTCATGCTGATGGCTCAAACATGTGGTTCACTTCTGGCTCAGTAGAGATGAGGAAAAATCTGCAAGGAGGATTCTGGAAAAGACTGTTATTCTCACTGATATCAAGGAAAAGTAGAGGCAAAATAAAAGTCTTCTCTCTGATGGATTCTTTTGTGACACCTGAAATTTTGGCACTCATTTTGGGAACATAAGTTGAGCCAGCATAAAAGAATTGGTCAACATACCTGTAGGCAGAGAAAAAGCATAGAAAGACTGACTCATTATGATGTTATGTATCCACTAAATAAGGCAGTCATTCTGCCTCTGATCTTTTTATGTGCAATATGAAATTTCTATACTGCCAAGTTAGCTTGGTTTGGTTCTTCTCTAACTTCCATATAGTTGATGCTCAGTATTCAATATATTGAAGCAGTTATTTGTGTTAGACATTCTTTCTGAGTGGATTTGAAAGCATTGGAAGTTTATATCAGTGGCATGGGTATGTAAATTAGGGTTGCATTCATCCAAGTGTATAGGACAACTTTTAGGTAATATTATTCAAGTTTAGAGCAGAGAGGACCTAAGATAACATTTCCTGAATTTTCTTTCCATCTCACCATTTTACAATGAATACAGTGAACTCCAGAAATGTTAATTGGCTTACCAAAGATAGCCTAGCTTTCTGTATTTAGAACTTTATTTAGATCTATGTTTAAATACTTGTCTTTATTCCTGGATCAATTTTCTTTACATTATACTATGCTTTATCTTGAAGCTTAGGAACTAAATCAAATGTCTGATTTTAATTATTGCCTCAAAACCTTATAATGTAGTTGAGTCTTCTTTAAAAACCTTGGTGGTATTTATGAATTTTCCATATTAACCAACAGCCTGGGCTTAACTATTGGTGTTGGCTAGTCACTGTCCATGGTGCTATCGTAGTGGAAAGAAGAAAAGAACTTCCTAATAATGACTTGATTCTTACTTTTTGATATTAGACAGTCATATTCCTATGGTATCATTTATATTAAATTTATATGCTAATTATTGCCCATTTTAAAAATAACTTATTCACTGTATTTGTCTTGAAATTAAGATTTTTAAATTGTCTTTATTGTATTGGTAAGAGTTTAGATGAATTTCTTCTCAGATTCTATATGGTCGGTCTGTAGTAGAATAGTTTAAAATTATAACAGGATAATATAGAAATTACGTGATTGAGTTTTACTTAGATGTTTACGGCAGTGGTTTAGAAGTGGTGATTTAATATGTTTTCTTTAATTTTTTTCACATGTATATTGACATCTCATGCTGCCATAAATGAATTATTCATATTAAGTTTAAGGAAAGTTACATACTTTCCTCAAAGTATTGTAATTTCCTTACCGAGGCCAATGAGACATATATGATCTAGCCTCCCTAGCCTCTTTCATGTCCTCCTAAGCTCCTCCTTTATTACTTGTTCCAGCAACAATTGCCTTCTTGCTGTTCCTGAAATACACCAGCATGCTCTCGTTTACAGTCTTAACTCTAAATTTTTCCCCCTCATAGACGGCTCTTTTCTTCAAGTATGCGAGGACTCACTCACCTCCTTCCTTCTGGTATTAGTTAAAATGTCACTTTCTCTGAATAGATGGCAAAAAACAGAGAATTAAAATTGATTAAAAATATTGACAACATTGTTATAAGTCATATGATAAAAGGCCCAATAAACTGTTTTCATAAACCCCCTAAATTGTTTTCATGTTGCTGATAATAGATGCACCATAAGTGCTTCTTTGAGCCTAATAGCACAGAACAGCTCTCTTTGTAGTTATTTATTCAGCTCAAGTATGAGGAATTTCATGTATAGTTTTTCATTTATACAATTCGATATGAGAACCCACTTTAGAGATAAAGAAGAGGACAAGGTAACTTTCCCAAAGCTGCTTGGCTTGTAAGTAATATAACTGGGAGTATACATGTTTTTAAATAACAGAGATATTTTAATTTCTAAAAAGCATAATATTTATTTTAAAAATTTATAAAAGTTATGATTGAACTTTCCTTCTCTTCAGCAAACTTTATGCTTTTTTTCTTTTTTTGGTAAGAGCATTTTAGTGCTTTTCAAAAATAGGTTACATTATTTTGCTTCAAAATGTTTTCTCTTTTTTTCTTAAACTATTTTCAAGATAGAAGAATCTTTATCCAGTCATATGCAAAATTCAATAAAGCATAACTTTACATAAAAATGTAGAATTTTGGGATTTCCCTGGTGGTCCAGTGGTACAGAATCCAGCTTACAGTGCAGTGGTTGTGGGTTCGATCACTGGTCAGGGAACTAAGCCCACGTGCCACAACTGCTGAGCTCGCGCGCCTCAACTGGAGAGCCCACATGCTGCAAACTACAGAGCCAATGTGCTCTAGAATCTGCACACCACAACTAGAGAAGAGAAAACCCGCACACCACAAGTAGAGAGAAGCCAGTGCACTGCAACGAAGAGCCCATGCTGCAACAAAAGAGATCCCTCATGCCTTAACGAAGATCCCCCATGCCGCAACTAAGACCCTACACAACCAAAAAATAAATAAAAATAAATATGTTTTTAAAATGTAGAATTTTATGTCATCCAGATCTTTAAAAATCTATAGAATTTAAGCCAGCATTGTTGAGCCCCATAAACATTAAAGTTCTCACCTTGACCCTGGACTCCAGCTCAGTTTCAGATATGGCTCTATTTTTTGTAAAGGATATGAGCAAGACAATGATTTAAAAGAGAATACACTGCAAGAATCTCTAATAATCCTAAAAGAGGCATTAAGTAAACCATGAAGATCATGTCTGAGTATGACCCCAGTGGATCCAAGAAAAGATTCATGGTAACATGGGAAATTTTGAGTATCTCAGTTTCACATGAGCAAAGTGGTAACAGCCCAGATAATTTAGAAACATCAAATGAATTGAATCAACTGACTTCATTAAAGCATGACAAGTTTATACTGTGATAATTCAAGTTTTTCATTAAAATGACTTACATTAGTCCATGACCATGTATTCTGTTTGCCCACAAATGTAAATACAGTTATTTGAAACTGTTATTTATGAAGCCGGAAGTAAACTTTTTTTTTTGCCGTACGCGGGCCTCTCACTGTTGTGGCCTCTCCTGTTGCGGAGCACAGGCTCCGGACGCGCAGGCTCAGCGACCATGGCTCACGGGCCCAGCTGCTCCAGGGCATGTGGGATCTTCCCGGACCGGGGCACGAACACGTGTCCCCTGCATCGGCAGGTGGACTCTCAACCACTGCACCACCAGGGAAGCCCTGAAATAAACATTTTTAAAAATCAAAATGAAGAAGAGTGCTTGAAAGGGAATTTAAAAAAAAAAAACTTAGAGAATTATGATACTGGGGCAAGTAGGGAAATAAAAGGAGGAGTGGTGGAGATTTTTTTATAGGAAAGAATTACTGAGGAGCATATGCATAGGTGAAAACAAGTGTTGTTTTCCTAAATTCCATCATTATTTGCTCTGAGAGCCAGTTAACAGTAGTTCTTCCACATATCTACCTGTTTTGACACATTGCCTGTTGAATAAGCCAGATATGAGCCAGATAAATGGTTTTCTGACCACGATTCTGCTGGCTTGGGTGTAATTGCCCTGCCACAATGTGTTTATATACTTCATTCTACACTTTCCTTTTTCTGCAGCCTCTTAACCTTCCTGCTTCAGTTTGCAATAGTGGTTGATGCTAAAATATGTAGCCCTGAGGAGACAATCCCAAAATGAATAAGACAGTCGGAGCCTGATACCATCAAGTAAAACAGACTCCTAATACTTGAGTTGCCTCAGTCTAAACGTAATGAAGCTTGCAGCTTGTCCTAAAATAAAAATTTAAAAAACTGTTTTTTAAAACCTGTATTAAACTGACTAAAAAGGAAAATGGCTTGATTATTCTGATAGGATATTGGACAGAAAATGTTGCCCAGGACATGGTCTCTCTGTCTATTAGCACTGATGGCAAAATGACCTTCTCTTTGACTTAAGAGATCATGTGTCTCAACTTGATACTTCAATAATTTCTCATCTACCAGTACTTAATGGTGTTCCCAGAGTCTCCCAACATTACTAGAACAGTGTAGGTGAGGCCAGATAGATATTGAATGGGAACTGACATTTTAGTAAAATCTTTAATACCACTCAGACCTAGCTAGCTATAAAAATACCTTTTCCTTTCTTTTCATCTCTTTTGCCTTTTCTTTTTCTTTTGCATTGTCATGAGAAAAGCTGAGATCACTTAAGTCCATAAATAGAAAAGCGTTCTGACTTCTCTAATTTACAGAACATCATACTTTTCTGATTTTCTTCTTCTCTGACTTTTTCTTCTCAGCTTTTTTTTTCTGATTCCTGTTCCTTATTTTACTCTCTAGATGGAATATATTTGGCTATGTTTTGAATCTTTCTCTTTTCTATATACATAATAATGTATACATGATATATTTTCTCTCCATATGCAATGTGTCATCTCTGTATAATGCATCTCTATATTCATAGTATATCTTTTCTACGTACACACAAATGTATCACTCATTAATATGCTATTGAAAAATAAAGGAATATTTAATTATAGCCAAACAGATTCATGACATATTAGTTTCTAAAAACTTGGAAAACAATTGTGATCAATCAAATAGCATGTTATATAATAGAGAATATGCTTTCTGATATTAAGATTGTTTATATTTTAAGAGGTTGGACAGTAATTTTTTATCATTATTATTATCTTATGCTATTTATTTCATTTTCTATATATGTATACATATATAGCATATGTATATCATAATTCACATATATTTGTATACAGCAGAATAGCAAAAATATTATTCTTAAAACATAATAGATCAATGAATAAAATGATTCTTAAAATTTTTACACATTACTCCATTGTTTATTTAGCTGATTTTTAGATACAGATTTTAGCCGTTTTTTAGATACAGATTTTATTAGACTCAATGGATATTCTGTGGCAGTTATGATGGAATGATAAGGGATTAAAATTTTTACCAATGTATCATGTGTTAATCATATTTTGTGGTTCAAATGATCAAAATCACTAAGTTAAAATATTTCTCATTAAATATACTCATCACCTGACTATATTTTCTGTAACTCTCCTACACTACTTTGGCCTTTTCCACAGAGTTGTAATTGGAGCTATAAATTGGAATCAAGCTAAAATAATTTATTGCTTAAAATGGTGTATCAACTTTCTTTGGACAATCTAATGCTGAATTATCAAATACATGAAAACTCAATGGCTTAAAACAATAAGCATTTATTAGACCATGAGTCTGCAGTTCAGTGATTTAGCTGGGGTTAGCTGGGGAGTTCTGTTCATTTTGGCTGGACTTATTCTCAGGTCTGGGAATCAACCAGCTATAAACTGATGTAGGCTGGCTATGGGAAAACTGGTGCAACTGACTCTGCTCCATGTGCCCTTAAATGTCTGGGTTGAGCATATTCTCTTAGTGAGGACAGACATGCAAGGGCACAATTGAAAGCTTGGAAGTACTTCTCAAGTCTCTGTTTTTAAAACACTTGCTAATATTCTACTGGCCAAAGCAAGTTTTATGCCCAAATCCATAGTAAGGGTGGGAGAGTACTGTTTGGTTTTAGGTCAAAAGACATGGACACTGGGTGGGGAGGAGAATAAGGTCAATAATGAAAACAGTCTACCACCTATGGTATGAACACATTGGATACTACTGTAAGGGATTATAATCATCTGTGGAACATATTAACCTAAACATACATAATATCTCCCCCTCAAAAATTCTCATTCAGAGTGTTCAAAAATCCATACAGATGATTGAAATGTATAATCTGATTGGGAATCTCTAGCCTAATAAAATTAATACCAAGAGATGTGGTGTGGCAATTTGATTGGCCTTAAACAGAATATACTTAGATTTTTGGAATTGTCAAGCAGTTTACCAGATTCAGGGCATCCACAAAAATTTTAGGAGAAGTAAGCCATGGATACAAGGGAAACTTTCTTCCTTATGGCTTGTGATTTATCCCTTGTGCTTTTCAAAATATAAAAATCAAGAACAGTAATATATCTAACATCAATAAAATGTTCCTCCTAGATGCCTTGTTTCATGTTTTCACTTGGTTTTACTACCTACTGCATTTTATTATCCAGACTTCCCAAAGGATCTGTCTTCATTCTATGACTTGCTCTGATTCAATAGAGTATTCTAATAATAACTTTGTAATAAACTCTAACTCAAGCCTGTCCCACAAAATAAATTTACCTTTAGTATTTTAGTGTCATTCGAATTAATAATATGAGAATGTTATTTTCCAATTCCATCATAAAATGTTATTTTAGTACAAATATCTTGGTATGCCAGAAGTCAGGTTGAAAATACAGAAATAAGAAAAATATATGTGAAAATTGATTTATGAATACACATAAATATATGCCAGGATTCTACTAAGTTTTAACATAGGAAAAAAAAACATAGACTCTTTTCTCTTTTAATTTTTCCATTTTTTTAATGTACTTCATTTACTGGCTTTAAAATAATCTATCATCAAGAAACTTCAATTCTTATGAAAAAATAAGGTTATTTTTCGTGGTCAAGAATATTATTGGTGTAGTTCCAGTTTTTGCCTATTTTTGCTTTTGTTGCCTGTACCTTGGTGTTTTATGTGTGAAATCATTGCCAAGATGTCATGAAGCTTTTCTGCCTGCGTTTTCATCTAGAAGCTTTATAGTTTGGGGAGTTATGTTTAAGTCTTTAATCAATTTTAAGTTGATTTTTGTTTATGGTGGAAGATCAGGGTCCAATTCCACTTTTATGCATGGGGATATACATTTTTCTAAACACCCTTTATTGAAGAGACCAGCCTTTCCTCATTGTGCACTCTTGGCACCCTCATCGAAGATCAGTTGACCATATAATGTGTGGATTTATTTCTGGGTTTTCTGTATTCTGTTCCTTTGGTCTGAATGTCTTTCCTTATGCTAATACCATACTGGTTTAATTACTGTAGCTTTGTAATATATTTTGAAACAAGGACGTGTGATGCCTTCAACTTTGTCCTCCCTTCTCCAGGTTTTTGGGTTATTTGGGTCTTTTGTGCTTCCAAATACAGATTAGATTGTTTTTTTCTGTGTCTATAAAAAATGCCATTGGAGTTTTGATAAGGATTGCATTGAATCTATAGATTGCTTTTGGTAGTATGGACATTTTAACAATATTAAATATTCCAATCAAACTAAAAATCTTCACCACAGAAAAAGAAACAATCAATAGATTGAAACAAGTAACAGTAGCATTAAAAAATGAACTAAGAATTTGAATAGACATGTTTCCAAAGAAGAAATACAAATGGCCAACAGGTTTATGAAAAGATGGTCAACATCGTTAATCATTAGGTAAATACAAATCAAAACTACAGTGAGGTATCACTTCCTACCTGTTAGGATGGATATTAAAGGAAAAAGACAGTAAGTGTTGAGGATGTGAAGAAATTGGAACCCTTGTACCAGTTTGCATCTTTTGGAATGCAAAATGGTGAAGCCACTATGGAAAACAGTATGGAGGTCCTTCAGAAGATTAAAAATAAAACTACCTCATGATCCAGCAATCTCACTTCTGGGTATTTATCTAAAATAATTGAAATTAGGGTCTCAAAGAGATAGTAGCACTCCCATATTGTAGCACTATTCACAATAGCCAGATATGGAAACCAATCTATCCATCAGTGAATGATTCGATTAAGAAAATGTGGTATAAACACACAATGGAATATTATTCAGCCTTAAAAAAGAAGGAAATTGTGCAATATGTGAAAACATGGATGAATTTTAATGATGTGCTAAGTGAAATAAGCCATCCACAGGAGGATAAATACAGCATGATTACATTTTTATGAGATATCTAAAGCAGTCACACTCACAGAAGTAGGGAGCAGAATGGTGGTTGCCAGGGACAGGAGGGAAGAGAAAATGGGAGGCTTCTAACCAATGGGTATGGAGTTTCAGTAATGCAAGCTGAATACATTCTCGAGACCTGCTGTACGCTTTCATGCCTAGAGTTAATAATATTGTATTATACACTTAAAAATATATTAGGATAAATCTCATGTTAATTTATACAGTAATTACCACAGTATAATACAAATAAAAAATAATATTATTGGGTAAATTAGAATTAAATGCCATATTTGAAGAAGCTATTTAAATGCATGATCTACAAGTCCTGGTTTCAGAAAGATGGACCAGAGAAACTCTAAAGTGCTTGAGACATGTTTCCTGGCACCATCTTCCGTCACCTTTTTGGAGGCTGAAGCCAAGACTCATAGCTTAAAGGGTGGAATGTTGATTGTCAATGTGTTACTAATCAAAAGCTGAGCCCCCAGATTTCCAAACCAGACATATTTGCAAAACCATTGCAATTTCTTGTTTTTCTTCCTGTACCAGCTATTCATCTCACACTCCTGAAAAGCAATGCATGACTTCATTCATTATGATCTATGCTTCGGTTTGAACAGTTCAGGAATATTCATCAAGATTTGCCATTAATCAGTTAAAGATGTTCATAAACAAAGCCAATGAATAATTCATATAAAATCAAGTACATGTGCTCTCATGATGAATAATCATGAACTGATCTGGAATTTGTTAATGACTTATGAATATTTATCTCTCGATGGTACTCCTGTGCAATTAACAATTCCATGAAAACTGCCTCCTTTTAGATTTCACCTTGTACTTTTGCTGAAGATGCCTTTGGGACCATTAAGTATCTTTTCTAAAGGATTATAATACAATAAAAATTGTGAATGTGCTGTCATCTGCAGGACGTACTAAACACACAAAAAATCTAATTTATTTCCATAGTCTCAATCTGGCAGATTTTTCTTAGATAATATTGTGTTTCACCATATGATCTTCTTATATGACAGGAAGATTGCTATGTGAGGCTCCCTTAACCAGTCAGATGTGAAAAAATAAATCAAACTGAAAACCAAATGCCGGAAATAACATTTTCCTTAAGCAGCTGCTAATCTTATGCCAGGTGCAGAATGTGCTGCTCTTCAGTGAATGTCTTCTTCGTGTGCCCTCTGGCCACTTGCAAATTGGAAATTTCACAACAACTTTGGATTAGGTATTTATGTGACATGAGATACTTCAGCCTAGAATTGTCATCAGCTGGCCCTTCTCAGGACGAGGAAAATTAACAAGCAACATTTTTGGAACACTTCAAGTGTTCCAAGTGCTTGGCAATCATTTACCAGTTAATCCTCCTTTGAGGGAGGTCAACCCTCTGCCCGAATTTTCGCATGAAGTATTTCACGCAGATGTGAAATAATCTGTAAAAAGGCCCCAGTGCAGCAAATCTGGGGAAAAAGAAATAATCGGAGACAGACCTGGGCCAAATTGAGGAGCAAGAAAATTACACCTTTGGTTGCCCATGTGGATGTTCTTTCTGCAAGCTTCTCTTATTCTAAGCACAACCAGGAGTCAATTTATTCTTCACTGCAATCCTAAGAAGTTGGTACTAGCATTGTCTCTATTACACAGATGAGTAAACTCAGGCACACGATGGGTAAATCAACTGTTCAGTGCACTGCTAGTAAGTGACAGAGGTGGAATTCAAATCCATGCAACAGGGCTCCAGACTGGGCTTGTAACCATTCTGATATGCTATCTCTACTTCCCTGTGATGCCTCTGCTCTCCCATTTTGTGTCCTACCAATCAGGATCATCCCACCATATCTAGTCCACCCTAGCAATCAACTGTATACACATTTCTGCAAAGTTTTCCCAACAAAGCTTGTTTTATGTCCAGTTACTCTCTTTTCTCTGTTAGGGAACTACTAAATTATCCCTACTATGCCCCTCTGTTTGCTCCCTGAAGTGTTTTGAAAAAGAAACCTTTGGAAATGCTTTTAAAATACCATATAAGTAGGTATGTACTGTGTCTGTTTTAAAAGACTAGCTATTCAGAAAAAATGTGGAATTTTATATCATTGTTTTCTCCAGAAAATCCTAAAATGTATCTGGCTCCTTAGAATGGTGGGGTGCTTTTGCAGTTAAGCCAGGGAGGGGATCATAACTAACTGGGTGTGCACACAGTAGTGATGAGGGCAGGATTGAACCAGCAAAGAAGATCACGTGTTCTTCCAGACCTTATATCCAAGATGCCAGGACATTTTTATAAGTGTAAGTGTGGTATTGTTGGGTGTATTCAGGCAAACTACTTTGAGACTATAAATCCCATTGATGTCACACATTGGGTGGTTAAATTCCTCAATTTACAATGAAAGTTAATGGTTGCTATGAGCTCAATCTCTATTCATAATTATTATTCTATTTGGAGGGAGAAGAGGGAGGTCTATGAACTATTTTGCTTTCCTTAGAGTTCAGAACAATTTCACACACTTTTAAGTGTTTATCTCTGGACCAAGCTTTTAGATATGTATGCAAATTTTTAAAACACTTCTCCCCCATTTCATCAAAAGGTTAGTAATGTTTTTTATAACCAATAATTTTTAATAAATATTAATGGTACAATGGGAAGGATATCTTATTGTTTCAAAAGGGCTGTTAATATACAATAGTCAATATAAAGATATAACAAAGAAAGTATGAAGTCTAATTAAGAGGCTGAATTGAAAAAACTAGGTTCTTAGGAACGTTTCTAAAATTACCCAAAATGCTGATCTTCATAGAGTATCTCTTTTTTTTTTTTAACAGCTTTATTGGAGTATATTTGTGTTATAGTGTGTTAGTTTCTGCTTTATAACAAAGTGAATCAGTTATATGCATATGAATATCCCTATATCCCCTTCCTCTTGCATCTCCCTCCCACCCTGCTTATCCCACCCCTCTAGGTGGTAGCAAAGCACTGAGCTGATCTCCCTGTACCATGCACCTGCTTCCCACTAGCTATCGATTTTACATTTGGTAGTGTATATATGCCAATGCTACTCTCTCACTTCGTCTCAGCTTACCCTTCCCCCTCCCTGTGTCCTCAAGTCCATTCTCTACGTCTGTGTCTTTATTCCTGTCCTGCCGCTAGGTTCTTCAGAACCATTTTTATTTTTTTGAATTCCATATATATGTGTTAGCATATGGCATTTGTTTTTCTCTTTCTGACTTACTTCACTCTGTATGACAGTCTCTAAGTCCATCTACCTCACTACGAATAACTCAATTTCGTTTCTTTTTATGGCTGAGTAATATTCCATTGTATATATGTGCCACATCGTATTTATCCATTCATCTGTTGATGGACACTTAGGTTGCTTCCATGTCCTGGCTATTGTAAATAGAGCTGAAATGAACATTGTGGTACGTGACTCTTTTTGAATTATGGTTTTCTCATGGTATATGCCCAGTAGTGGGATTGCTGTGTTGTATGGTAGTTCTATTTCTGTTTTTTTAAGGAACTTCCATAGTGGATGTATCAATTTACATTCCCACCAACAGTGCAAGAGGGTTCCCGTTTCTCCACACCCTCCCCAGCATTTATTGTTTGTAGATTTTTTGATGATGGCCATTCTGAGCGGTGTGAGGGGATGCCTTATTGTAGTTTTGATTTGTATTTCTCTAATGATTAGTGATATTGAGCATCCTGTCATGTGTTTCCTGACAATCTGTAGATCTTCTTTGGAGAAATGTCTGTTTAGGTCTTCTGCCCATTTTTGCATTGGGTTGTTTGGTTTGTTTGTTTGTTTGTTTGTTTGTTTGTTTTTGATGTTGAGCTGCTTGTATATTTTGGAGATTAATCCTTTGTCAGTTGCTTCATTTGCAAATATTGTCTCCCATTCTGAGGGTTGTCTTTTTGTCTTTTTTATGGTTTCCTTTGCTGTACAAAAGCTTTTAAGTTTCATTAGGTCACATTTGTTTATTTTTATCTCCATTTCTCTAGGAGGTGAGTCCAAAAGGATCTTGCTGTGATTTATTTCATAGCATGTTCTGCCTATGCTTTCCTCTAAGAGTTTTATAGTGTCTGGCCTTACATTTAGGTCTTTAATCCATTTGGAGTTGATTTTTGTGTATGGTGTTAAGGAGTGTTCTAATTTCATTCTTTTACATGTAGCTGTCCAGTTTTCCCAGCACCACTTATTGAAGGGGCTGTTTTTTCTCCATTGTATGTCCTTTACTCCTTTGTCATAGATTAGGTGACCATTTGTGTGTGGGTTTATCTCTGGGCTTACTGTCTTGTTCCATTGATCTATATTTCTGTTTTTGTGCCAGTACCAGACTGTCTTGATTACTGTAGCTTTGTAGTACAGTCTGAAGTCCAGGATTCCTCCAGCTCTGTTTTTTTTCCTCAGGATCATTTTGTCTATTCAGGGTGTTTTGTGTTTCTATACAAATTGTGAATTTTTTGTTCTAGTTCTGTGAAAAATGCCTGTGTTCTATTTCTGTGAAAAATAGGGATTGCATTGAATCTGTAGATTGCGTTGGGTAGTATAGTCATTTTCACAATGTTGATTCTTCCAATCCAAGACAATGGTATATCTCTCCATCTGTATCATCTTTAATTTCTTTCATCAGTGTCTTATAGTTTTCTGCATACAGGTCTTTGACTTCCTTAAGTAGGTTTATTCCTAGATATTTTATTCTTTTTGTTGCAGTGATAAATGGGAGTGTTTCGTTAATTTCTGTTTCAGATTTTTCATCATTACTGTATAGGAATTCAAGAGTTTTCTGTGCGTTAATTTTGTATCCTGCTACTTTACCCAATTCATTGATTAGCTCTAGTAGTTTTCTGGTAGCATCTTTAGGACTCTCTACATATAGTATCACGTCATCTGCAAACAGTGACAGTTTTATTTATTCTTTTCCGATTTGGATTCCTTTTATTTCTTTTTCGTCTCTCATTGCTGTGGCTAAAACTTCCAAAACTATGTTGAATAATAGTGGTGAGAGTGGGTAACCTTGTCTTCTTCCTGATCTTAGAGGAAATGGTTTCAGTTTTTCACTATTGAGAATGATGTTGGCTTTGGGTTTGTCCTATATGGCCTTTATTATATTGAGGTAAGTTCCCTCTATGCCTGCTTTCTGGAGGGGTTTTTTTTTTTTTTTTTTATCACAAATGGGTGTTGTATTTTGTCAAAAGCTTTTTCTGCATCTATTGAGATTGTCATATGATTTTTATCCTTCAGTTTGTTAATATGGTGTATCACATTGATTGATTTGCGTATATTGAAGAATCCTTGCATTCCTGGAATAAACCCCACTTGATCTTGGTGTATGATCCTTTTAATGTGCTGTTGGATTCTCTTTGCCAGGATGTTGTTGAGGATTTTTGCATCTATCTTCATCAGTGATATTGGCCTGTAGTTTTTTTTTTTGTGACATCTTTGTCTGGTTTTGGTATCAGGTTGATGGTGGCCTCAGAGAATGAGTTTGGAGTGTTCCTCCCTCAGCTATATTTTGGAAGAGTTTGAGAAAGATAGGTGTTAGCTCTTCTCTAAATGTTCGATAGAATTTGCCTGTGAAGCCATCTGGTCCTGGGCTTTTGTGTGTTGGAAGATTTTTAATCACAGTTTCCATTTCAGTGCTTGTGATTGGTCTCTTTATATTTTCTCTTTCTTCCTGGTTCAGTCTCGGAGGGTTGTGCTCTTCTAAGAATTTGTCCATTTCTTCCAGGTTGTCCATATTATTGGCATATAGTTGCTTGTTGTAATCTCTTATGATCCTTTGTATTTCTGCAGTGTCAGTTGTTACTTCTTGTTTGTCATTTCTAATTCTGTTGATAGGAGTCTTCTCCCCTTTTTCTTGATGAGTCTGGCTAATGGTTTATCAATGTTGTTTATCTTCTTGAAGAACCAGCTTTTACTTTTATTGATCTTTGCTATCGTTTCCTTCATTTCCTTTTCATTTATTTCTGATCTGATCGTTATGACTTCTTTCCTTTTACTAACTTTGGGGTTTTTTTGTTTTTCTTTCTCTAATTGGTGTAAGGTTATGTTGTTCATTTGAGATGTTTCTTGTTTCTTGAGGTAGGATTGTATTGCTATAAAGTTCCCTCTTAGAACTGCTTTTGCTGCATCCCATAGGTTTTGGTTCGTCGTGTGGTCAGTGTGATTTGTTTGTAGGTTTTTTTTGATTTTTTCAGTGATCTCTTGGTTATTTAGTAGCGTATTGTTTAGGCTCCATGTGTTTGTATTTTTTACAGATTTTTTCTCGTAACTGTTTCTAGTCTCATAGCATTGTGATCGGAAAAGGTATTTGATACAATTTCAATTTTCTTAAATTTACTAAGGCTTGATTTGTGACCCAAGAGATCATCTATCCTGGAGAATGTTCCTTGAGCACTTGAGATGAAAGTGTATTCTGTTGGTTTTGGATGTTGTTTATGTTATTGTTTATAAGTATCAAATAAGTCCACCTTGTTTAATGTGTCATTTAAAGCTTGTGTTTCCTTATTTATTTCATTTTGGATGATCTGTCCATTGGTGAAAGTGGGGTGTTGAAGTCCCCTACTATGAATGTGTTACTGTCGATTTCCCCATTTATGGCTGCTAGTATTTGCCTTATGTATTGAGGTGCCCCTGTGTTGGGTGCATAAATATTTACAATTTTTATATCTTCTTCTTGGACTGATCATTATGTAGTGTTCTTCTTTGTCTCTTGTAATAGTCCTTATTTTAAAGTCTATTTTGTCTGGTATGAGAATTGCTACTCCAGCTTTCTTTTGATTTCCATTTGCATGGAATATCTTTTTCCATCCCTTCACTTTCGGTCTGTATGTGTCCCTAAGTCTGAAGTGGGTCTCTTGTAGACATCATATGTACAGGTCTTGTTTTTGTATCCATTCAGCCAGTCTTTGTCTTTTGGTTGGAGCATTTAATCCATTTACATTTAAGGTAATTATTGATATGTATGTTCCTATTACCATTTTCTTAATTGTTTTGTGTTTGTTTTTGTAGGTCTTTTCCTCCTCTTGTGTTTCCTGCCTAGAGAAGTTCCTTTAGCGTTTGTTGTAAACCTGATTTGATGGTGCTGAATTCTCTTGATTTTTGTTTGTCTGTAAAGGTTTTAATTTCTCCGTCAAATCTGAATGAGATCCTTGCTGGGAAGAGTAATCTTGGTTGTAGGTTTTTCCCTTTCTTCACTTTACATATGTCGTGCCACTCCCTTCTGGCTTGCAGAGTTTCTGCTGAAAGATCACCTGTTAACCTTATGGGGATTCCTTTGTATGTTATTTGTTGCTTTTCCCTTGGTGCTTTTAATATTTTTTCTTTGTTTTTAATTTTTGAAAGTTTGATTAATATGTATCTTAGACGTAAGAGGGAAGAGATATGGGAACATATGTATATGTATAACTGATTCACTTTGTCATAAAGCAGAAATTAACACACCATTGTAAAGCAATTATACTCCAATAAAGATGTTAAAAATTTTTTTTAAAAATGAAAAGTAAAAAAAAAAAAAATATGTATCTTGGCGTGTTTCTCCTGGTTTTATCCTGTATGGGACTCTCTGTGCTTCCTGGACTTGATTGACTATTTTCTTTCCCATGTTATGGAAGTTTTCGACTGTAACCTCTTCAAATATTTTTTCTGACCCTTTATTTTTCTCTTCTTCTTCTGGGACCCTATAATCCAAATGTTTAATGTTGTCCCAGAGGTCTCTGAGACTGTCCTCAATTCTTTTCATTATTTTTTCTTTATTCTGATCCCTGGCAGTTATTTCCACCATTTTATCTTCCAGCTCATGTATTCATTCTTCTGACTCAGTTATTGTGTTATTGATTCCTTCTGGAGTATTTTTAATTTCAGTAATTGTGTTGTTCATCACTGTTTGTTTGTTCTTTAGTTCTTGTAGATCCTCGTTAAATGTTTCCTGTAGTTTCTCCATTTTGTTTCCGAGATTTTGAATCATCTTTACTATCATTACTCTGAATTCTTTTTCAGGTAGTTTGCCTATTTTGTCTTCATTTATTTGGTCTTATAGGTTTTTACCTTGCTCCTTCAACTGTAACATTTTTTTTGTCATTTCTTTTTTTTCTTTTTCTTTTTTTTTTTTTGATGGGTAGTGCTGTATTCTTGTCTTACTGGTGGTTTGGCCTGAGACATCCAGCACTGGAGTTTTCAGGCAGTGGATAGAGCTGGGTCTTGGTGCTGAGTTGAGTGCAGGCAGTGGATAGAACTGGGTCTTGGTGCTGAGTTGAGGACCTCCGGGACTCCTCACTCCAATTGATACACCTTGGGGTCTGAGGTTCTTGTTTAGTCCAGCAGTTTGGACTCAGAGCTCCCACCACAGGAGGTCCAGCCTGTACTTTTGCTCCTCCTTCTCTCCCTCCCACTCCCTCAAGACCTGCGCAGCTGGAGGGGTACTCAGTGGGCAGAGGATCAGGCCCAGTATCTCAGCAGGTTCGTGGGGGCCCAAGTGGGCAGGGGAAACATGGCCACGCTCCGTTTTGATCCTGTGCCCTCCCAATGGTTCCCCAATTTCCCCCTTCAGGTGTTGGATCCCTTCTCCTCCCCCAGCCGCCCCTCAGGGGCGCCAGTCCCGTTCCACCTCCACTTCTCCTCCTCCTTCACTCCCCCCCATGCCCGACGTCCTACCCAGTTGCTGGTGGTTCCTCCCGTCCCCTTAGGTGTCTGTGGTCCCCCACTGGTGCCTGGTAGGTGCCCTAGTTCTCTTTCATTTATATATTAGTTTAACATTGTCTCCCTAAGAAAGAATATGTAAGGACCAGTGGTCTTCTAAGTATCTATAAAATTTTATGAAAATTGTTCTATTCACCTTCTTCATAAAGACGTTGTATGCAGTTGTCTCCAAATAAAATAGCTTGATTCAGCAGCGTGAAAACATAGCTTTTATTATTAGAATTAATAATAATTTTAAATAGACTGATTTCATATTCAGGATTTTTCAAAATTTTTCTCTTTCAGTTTGGTGACACTTTGTATAAGTCTTAGACATTACTAATACAGATTATTCGTTTGTAAATCTATTGTAAAGATACTGCTTTCTCATTTATATTTATTACTTAAAAACTGTAATTGCTATTTTAGCAAAGTAAAATATGTTTTTAAAATAAATGTCTTGTATTAGTTCATTTACCCTCTATTATGTCTCACATGTAGTTACTGTTATTACTATACCTATATTAAGAAGGAAAAAAATCGACACAGATTTATTTAGTTACCCAGAGTTGCAGTTAGTAAGTGGCCAAGTTCAGGTTATACATAGGTCTTTTAAATATAGAACTTGCATTCTTAAGCAATAATAGGTTTTGGTTTTATTTTATTTTACATTACTTTTTCTCCACCTTTATTGAATCATAATTGACAAATCCTCTTTTTTTTAAATCTTTATTAGAGTATAATTGCTTTACAATGGTGTGTTAGTTTCTGCTTTATTACAAAGTGAAACTGCTTCCCACTAGCTATCTACCTTATGTTTGGTAGTGTATATATGTCCATGCCTCTCTCTCGCTTTGTCACAGCTTACCCTTCCCCCTCCCCATATCCTCAACTCCATTCTCTAGTAGGTCTGTGTCTTTATTCCTGTCTTACCCCTAGGTTCTTCATGACATTTTTTTTTCTTAAATTCCATATATATGTGTTAGCATACGGTATTTGTCTTTCTCTATCTGACTTACTTCACTCTGTATGACAGACTCTAGGTCTATCCACCTCATTACAAATAGCTCAATTTTGTTTCTTTTTATGGCTGAGTAATATTCCATTGTATATATGTGCCACATCTTCTTTATCCATTCATCCGATGATGGACACTTAGGTTGCTTCCATGTCTGGGCTATTGTAAATAGAGTTACAATGAACATTTTGGTACAGGGCTCTTTTTGCATTATGGTTTTCTCAGGGTATATGCCCAGTAGTGGGATTACTGGGTCATATGGTAGTTCTATTTGTAGTTTTTTAAGGAGCCTCCATACTGTTCTCCATAGTGGCTGTACCAATTCACATTCCCACCAGCAGTGCAAGAAGGTTCCCTTTTCTCCACACCCTCTCCAGCATTTATTGTTTCTAGATTTTTTGATGATGGCCATTCTGACTGGTGTGAGATGATATCTCATTGTAGTTTTGATTTGCATTTCTCTAATGATTAATGATGTTGAGCATTCTTTCATGTGTTTGTTGGCAGTCTGTATATCTTCTTTGGAGAAATGTCTATTTAGGTCTTCTGTCCATTTTTGGATTGGGTTGTTTGTTTTTTTGTTATTGAGCTGCATGAGCTGCTTATAAATTTTGGAGATTAATCCTTTGTCAGTTGCTTCATTTGCAAATATTTTCTCCCATTCTGAGGGTTGTCTTTTGGTCTTGTTTTATGGTTTCCTTTGCTGTGCAAAAGCTTTGAAGTTTCGTTAGGTCCCATTTGTTTATTTTTGTTTTTATTTCCATTTCTCTAGGAGGTGTGTCAAAAAGGATCTTTTGTTTTTAAATCTCTAATAGTAATACACAGCTGGTAATAAAAATGCCCCTTTTTTTTCCTTTCCCAGTTACTATTTCCTTTATGCCTCCATCTTCCTCTTTTAAAAACTGTCTCCACGTTTCTAACTAATGTAGTTTATAGAGCTCTGTCTTTATTTTTCACTGTTAGACATTACTTATTGACTTACATAATAGAAGAGGATTTAGCTTGTAGAGTTCATCTTGCCTTTGGGACTCTACTTCTGTAGACATATTCCTAAAATACTAATATCCAACTTCCTGGTTAAGTCAGATTTCAGTGTTTACATTTTTATGGTTTTGCAGATATTGCAGTTGAGCCATTGTCAACTCTCACACTTAATTGACATACTAAAGATACTAACACTTCATTTTTCTTAATTGATACATTTTATTACAGCAAAATTAATTTCTGTTCAATAAAGGATACCATCAACAAATTTGCAGTACATAACAAAACACATTATCCTCAGAGTCCCTATAGAGTGTGAAAAGTAAGAGCAGTCTGACAAGGTTTGTTACATCTAAATGTAAGCATCACAATGGTCAGTTTAACGCTTCATTTCTGTTATGAGTTTTTCTTTATCTTGGAATTACTTCATTCACTTCAGTTGCTTTATTCTATATACTTATCACTAAGTCAGCACCCAGATGCTTACAAAGAACTGTAAAATTATTTTCAGTATGGCCCAATACTTCATATGCATCTATAAGTTTTATTGTTTTTCCCTTGCTGTGTCCCTCTGGGACCTCTCTGTCCCCCTGCTCCCATGTGACCTGGTTTTCCACAAAGCCTACCGCACATATGGCTTTGAAACATTACTTTTTTTCCGTCATCCTGAGAATTTTCTTCCTCTGACTTCCCTGTTGGATCTCATGTCTTCCTTTTTGGTGCTTACTTCCTAATTTTGGTGGAGTATATTCTCTAAGAGATCAGAAGTAAAGCATTTAAAGACCTTATATGTCTAATCATGACTTGACTTTACATTAAATATATAGAGTCATAGGCTGGAATTATTTCATCGGCTTTTAGTTTTCTACGTTTATCTTTAGAAATGTCCTGCAAATTCTGTGTGTAATCTTTTTCCTTCTCTGGAAAGGAGATCTGAATGCAGGTCTAAAGTGTCACTATGATCTTGCCTGACTTGCTGTGGTGTTTTTCTTCCCGTGTTATGTGGAGTAATCAGAGAGCCCTTACAGTCTGAATACCCATAGGTTTCAAGTCTGAGAAATTTCCCTCCCTGTATCTTTCTTTGTTATTTCTTTCTGGAACTATTAATTGCTGGTTAAAATTTTTGATGATCAAATATTTTCTCTTGGTCAGGGGTCAGCAAATGTTTCTGTAAAGGGCTAGATATTAATATCTTAGGCTTTGGCAGGCTGTAGAGTCTCTCGTACAACTACTCTAACTCTGCCTGCAAAAGCAGCCATAGAAAACACCTGAAGGAATGGGCGTGGCTATGTTCCAATAAAGTTAACAAATACCGTCAGTAGGCTGATTTGGTTTGTAGGTAATCATTTCCCAGCCCTGATCTTCATCCACATCCACTTTACTGAAATCATTAATTTTAATTTTTATAATTTTCCAAATTATTGCTTTGGATATACTAGGCAAAATAACCCAAACAACATTTGCATAAACAAAACAGAACAAAAATATAGATTCGTTCTTTTCATTGGTACAACACTCTTTTAAAAAAACATTTTTTTTGGCCAGATGTACCAAATGAAGGACTTTAAAATAACATTGACATCAACATTCTAATTTTAATGTGAATAATTCTAGTATCATATTAGCTTGTAGTTTAAGGGGATTTCTTTTTTATTTTCTAAATAATTTTAAATTCAGGGTTTTTTTTGTTTGTTTGTTTGTTTGTGGTACGTGGGCCTCTCACTGCTGTGGCCTCTCCCATTGCAGAGCACAGGCTCCAGACGTGCAGGCTCAGCGGCCATGGCTCATGGGCCCAGCCGCTCTGCGGCATGTGAGATCTTCCTGGACTGGGGCACGAACCCATCCCCCCTGCATCGGCAGGCAGACTCTCAACCACTGTGCCACCAGGGAAGCCCTTAAGTACAGTTTAATTGAATTTGCTAGAGACAGACATCTATTAAGGTTATCATGATCATTTTTTCCTAGTCACCTGGGATATAATGTAGTGATTATATAACATTATTATTTAGTTGATAGGCTAAATCTACGTTAATCATGGTGTTTGATTTCAGTTGCTTAGAATTTAAGTAAGATTTTAACATATATATTTATCTTACTGTTCCTATACAATCTTTTTTAAACATATATGTAATTGATTGCTTGAATCCATGCTTTGTGTATGTGGAGCCTATATGAAAAAAATGTACTCAACCTAGGTGATCAGTAATGGATGTTGACTTACCCCAAATAGTTTTACATTTTTTTATCTCTTCTCACTATGAGACATTTGAATTCAGAGCTTACAAAGAGAAAAGAAGTCATTAAGACAAAAGTAGATTAAAAATCAAAAAGTGGTTGGTGTAAATAAGAAATGCTAGATTAGATAGTAATAATAAATATCTGTCAAGGATAAGGTAAGATATATTGGTCAGTTTTATGCTGAGTAGTCTACCAGTTCATATTTTGTGAGGTTTGATTGTTCAGCTATTTCAGTTTTTAATTTCTTTATACATATGTATAATAAATTCCCATCACCCAAATTAGGTTTTAGATACACTGTTAACCTAAAAAACTTTAAAATGCATGTATGAATTATATAATGTGCAATTAGCTGTTCTTTTAAAGCTTGGAAGAACTCACTGGTGAGTTATATAATCCCAGAGCTTTATTTGGATGTAATTTTTTAATTCTTTCAACATTTTCTGCAGTTATTGATTTATTCATATTTTCTCTTTATTGAGTCAATTTTCTCTTTACATATGTTTAGAAAAAACATTAACTTAATGAGATTTCAAATTAATTAACCTATGTGTGGGCATGGTATTGATATTTTCTTAAAATATTCTACATCTCTTTTAAATATGTTAGAAATGTAGGGATCTAGAATGACAGTGGTTTTTATTGTCTCTGAAAGTTAAAATGTTCAGTCACCTGGAAACATTGTAAAACTCTTTTGAGGGTTACCTGCTCAGATTACCTCACACTTGAAGGTGGTTTCTCAATTGTTTCTTTACAGAAATAAATAGCACTTTTCAAACCCAGATAGGTATTATTGGCATAAGTCCAAAGGCAATTATAGCATAAATTCACCTTGAAGAATATTTGAGAATTCTGATATTCCTCAGTTTAGACCTCTTTATCAAAGAAATCCTTGATATTTTTTTGTTCCCGTTTATATTTGTGAGTCTGAATTTTCAGCACGTATGACCATTAAAATAAAAACAATACTGGTTAAATAGAGACAATTACATGTGCATTGCCATTTTTCAAACTCTTCCACATTTTCAAATACTTATTTAAACTTCATTTTAGCATATTTATTTTGAAAATCACTTTTGACTATAATTAAATTTTACTTTTGCTTTATTGTATAACTTGTATTAATTTCCTTTTTTCTGATGTGGTAATCAACTTTTTGATAAAAAAATTGTAGGAAAAATATGTCTTTGTAATACTGTTTCTGTATTATATATAAATAATAACTGAATTTCTAAAGTGATAAAATATGTTTCATACAAAATTTTGTAACGTTGAAGATCATATGGCATTTTTTCCCCAGGAAAGAATAATAATTATCAGATTCCCAAAGGAGACTGATGCACAAAAAAGT
Source organism: Pseudorca crassidens (assembly GCF_039906515.1). NCBI lineage: Eukaryota > Metazoa > Chordata > Mammalia > Artiodactyla > Delphinidae > Pseudorca > Pseudorca crassidens. The sequence goes on from NC_090303.1 coordinate 39,720,415, forward strand.
TTTAGAATCACTGATTTACTTTGTGAGATTTTAATAGTGCTCCCATTGATTAAATATTTTAGCTCTTATTTTTTTCCTCTAATCTATATTAGCTAACACTTTTCAGTTAAATAAAAGTATTCCTAGCAGTAGTTATTACAGTACTTTTTCAGTTAATAGAAATGTCTCTTTTTTACCATTTAGCATGATTTTTATCATCTGATTATAAATTGTGTTAAGTAGTATTCTTCTACTGATATTTTAATAAGAGTTTTATTTGTTTTATAATCAGGACTGGACAGTGATTTATATTATAGAATTTGACATTTCTTTAATTCATGATTTTTTTCCTCCTTTGAACCACATTAGCAATGAAGCATATTCATAGATTTCCTGGTAGAAAATGAATTTCTAGATTAAAGAAGCACACAATGATCATAAGGCAAATACAATAAATTTTTCATTCATGATGGATATATGGTATAAAACAAGCCCACCATTAGCTAAATTGATGAAGAGAAAACAGAAGAAGGCATAAATATTCAAACTAAGAAATACCAAGGATAGCCATTGAAACATAAGAAATTTAAAGAGACTAGTTTGCAGACCTCTATGCAAACAAATTTGAAAACCTCAATGAAATGGATAATTTCTTAGGGAAATACAGCTTAACAGAATTAACCCCAGTAGCTTCAATAGGGCAATTTCCTAATCAAGAAAATTATTAAGGAACTATCACAGAAGTACCAGGCCCAAATGGTTTCACAAAGGAATTCTACCAAACCTTCAAAAACCAGATTGTCTCATTGCTCTATAAATCACTCCAAAGCAATAGCAATGAGCAAAAATTTTAAATTCCTTTTAAAAAGCAAGTATAACACCAATAGCTTAGGCTCCTTCTTCTCTTTGCTGTGGTTTTTCATCCTTTGCTTTCGTTCCCATAAGCCTCTTGACAGGGAGGAAGTGACATGATAGTGTGAGAGATCATATGCTGCTATGTGGTGAATTATTATTTTTCTTTACTCAAGTTATTTTAAAGCCTCTGCATTCTCTGTCATCAAACTATAGTGAGGGTGTTATTTGTGTAGAATGTGATTTTTCATTTTGGTTTGTTGATACTTGATTATTACTGGTTAGAGGTACATAGACTGAATTTGGGCTCATTTTCACTAGATGTATAATGTTATTGCTCCACTGTTGGCACGTTTTTAATCCTTATGCCTTTGTAATGTACACACTTGCTTATATTAGAGTGTGACTTCTTTCCACATTTATTGCTTTTTGCTGTGAATGGTACTTTGCTTGAAAATTATAATTCACCATTATTTATTTTTCATGATTTTCTCATGTAGCTTTTTCTCTCCTTTTATTTTAAAACTTTCTAAGTCATAGTATCTATGGCATAAGGTTTGATGTGGAGTAAATGATTTAATGTATGTAATTTTCTTGTGCTTTTTAGAACTTCTTGAGTTCTGTCCTGATTAATTGATTTCCATTGCATGATGATTTTCTGAAATAACCCATGATCACATGACTTAGTAACTCAGTAACATATAGCTTATGGATGGCAGTTTAGAACTTGCTTCAGATCCCTCTTTTCCTTTGGGATCTACTCTCAGCTAGCAACCATTCACAGCTTGTGATAAATGAGCTAGGATATTATTCTCAAGTGTATTATATGCTACTTCGGAAATCTCGAAAGGCCTATAACTGTTGTCTTAGTTTTTTGTAGCAGGAAGTACAATGTAAAGGACTTGCTTTTTATCTTAGATATCCCAAAACGTCATAGAACATTGTCATCCAGACCTCCGAAATTTCACCAGTGCAGTAAACCCCTTAATATCTGTAGAGTTTCTCCAGTAGTGTACTGGTAAATGTTTAACAATCAGCTCTCTAGGGAAAAAAAAAAAAGTAGCGGTTTTTAGATATGTAAATTCTTTCATGGAAATACTCCCACCATGACTGATTTCAAATTATCAAAGGGGCATTCCAAAATGTGTACTTGTGAAGAACTATGCACATTTGGATCTCACAAGCTGTTGCAAGCCAGCTCCAAGAAATATCTTTTAGATTCTGACAATGAATTGTTAGGTTATCTAGGATACTTGTAACATTCTGCTCACCAGGATCAATATGGTGTTTTTGATAGTAAATTGTGTGTGATATTCTGTAGACCACATATAAGAACATCATATGTGATTTTGTGTGGCATATCAAAGAAAATCAAAGTCTGTGTGGATATATTATGATAGAAGAAGAGAATTAATCTGAGTTCTACATTGAAGTTGTACTGCTGGCCTTAACATATAAAAGCAAACTGCTTTTGGCCTCCCCATCTTGGAGCTCAAGAAGGAAATTTTTGCCAAATCAATTGCTGCATGCTAAGTGCCAAAGACTGTGCTAATCTGAGTTATTCCATATGGGGCACGGCAGTTTTAATTAAGATTACCATTTTGATAACACTGTCATTCTTTACATCGTCATCCACCATGATTCATATGGTTTTAACCAGAGGCCATATAAGTGAACTGAAGGGGATATAATGGGGCCAACCACAATGAATCCTTCAATTTTTTTTTTTAAATGTAGGTACACTGCTAATTGCTATATTATATATTGATATATTTTATAACTAAAACCAAATACAGGTACAGTAAAACTCTGATTTTTATTTTAATTATGAATGATAATTATTTGAAAAGAAAACTTTGTTTCAAAGAAGTTTATCATAGAGCTATCTTTGAAATAGTAAGAGTTACAAACAGTTTTATATATTATTTTTTCATAAATATAATTCTCTCCACAATATTTTGTCTTTCTTCATTCTCATAGAAATGTTCAGAAGACAAGCTTTCATTTTTTTAACTTTCATCAAGCAAAGAACGTATCTCAAGGGTCAAACTCAATGAGTATTCACCAAATTGAACACAGTACTGGAACTAGCACCCAGGTCGAGAGACAGGGCATTATTAGGCTACCAGAAATCTTTCTTGGGTACCGCATTACACTTAATACCCCCAGCAATAAAGATAACTGCTATCCTGACTTCTAAGAGCTTAGATTAGTTCTGCCTTTTTTGTTATTAATAGAACCATACATTATGTACACTTTTGTTTCTGACTTCTTTGTCTCAACATTTTACTTGTGAAATTTATCCATGCTGTTGCATGTATTAATAGTTGCAAATCATTCCTGTTACTGTGTTGTATTTTTCTGTAAGTATGTTACATTTTAGTCAATCTAGAGATTTATAAGTAACAATAAGGAATACCTTTTCAGATATTTGTTGGCTTTTTAAATAGTACCTTTTGCAAATATCTGCTTGAGTCTTTTGTACATTCTTCTGTTGGACTTTCTTTCTTTCTCCTATAGTAAATTTGTTTTGGATGTCATTTTTTTGTTAGATATATATACTGCAAATGTTTTTTCCGCTCTGTGGGTTGTGGTATCTTTTGCCAAGTATTAAGATGGTAATACAAGTTTGATTAAAAGAGGAGCTCTTAAAAAATTGTATTTACATGTATTCCATCCTTCCCTATTTATTTTCTTAAAGAGATGATTTTATCCCTTGATATATTCAAGAACGAGCATATTCTTTTTACCAGTATCTAAAAGAAAAGCTTTTTCCCCATTGCCTCTCTGTTTTCTGAATTATCAGACTATTTTGCCCAAGAGAGGCCATTAGTATACTAAGTAGTTTTTTACCAAATAGGTAAAATTCAGATATATTAATTTTTAGTAAACCAGCATATTGTTGATATTGTTATCAGTAATGGTACCAACTAATTCCTAAATGTCAACACTTCAGGCAAATTATTTCATATGTTAGATTCCATTTCCCCAAGCAAATTATTATAATTGTCTCCTCTCACCTTATTTTTTAGTAGATGAATTGAGAATTCTGTCATTTTATGGTTGAATGCATATACATATGTGTCTGTATCATGCAGTGACACACACATACATATAATTTAAAATAGCGATTTACTAGAACTACCATACAACCCAGCAATCCCACTACTGGGCATATACCCTGAGAAAACCATAATTCAAAAAGAGTCATGTACCAAAATGTTCATTTCAGCTCTATTTACAATAGCCAGGTCATGGAAGCAACCTAAGTGTCCATCAACAGATGAATGGATAAATACGATGTGGCAATATATACAATGGAATATTACTCAGCCATAAAAAGAAACAAAATTATTTGTAGTAAGGTAGATGGACCTAGAGTCTGTCATACAGAGTGAAGTAAGTCATAAAGGGAAAAACAAATACTGTATGCTAACCTATATATATGGAATCTAAAAAAAAAAAAATGGTCATGAAGAACCTAGGGGCAAGACAGGAATAAAGACACAGACCTACTAGAGAATGGACTTGAGCATACGGGGAGGGGGAAGGGTAAGCTGGGGCAAAATGAGAGAGTGGCATGGACATATATACACTACCAAATGTAAAATAGATAGCTAGTGGGAAGCAGCTGCATAGCACAGGGAGATCAGCTCGGTGCTTTGTGACCACCTAGAGCGGTGGGATAGGGAGGATGGGAGGGAGGCACAAGAGGGAGGAGTTATGGAGATATATGTATATGTATAGCTGATTCACTTTGTTATCAAGCAGAAGCTAACACCATTGTAAAGCAATTATACTCCAATAAAGATGTTTAAAAAAATAAAAAAATAATAAAATAGCGATTTACTTGAGGATAAGTGCAAGTAATATTTCAGGCCTGTAAAATATTTAATTACAGGTATGAGTTTGACAGCATTTATTACTGTGATTTGCAACAAGTATGTAGGATTGAAATATAAAGATGTTAAATTTCCTCTAAGCAAAGGTATTGGTCTTAAGGCTTTTAACTTCTTATATCCATACATGCATAACTATTTTCCGCTTGACAAAATAAATTGGAAAAGTGTGGGAAAGGCCATATGGAACTATTTGCCATTAAATACTTTAAGGCACTACGTTTTTTCTAAAGTATGCCTTAATAATAATCATTATTAAAAGAAATCATTAAATAGAAGTATAAGTAGGAATGAGAATAAAACACAATAGGGAATTAGTAATACCAGGATCATTTAGATTTTGCAAATTTAAAATGTCTAGTCTTTGAAAGTAGCCTAATATTTCCTGCAAATTGCATTAAAATAATTGTACAAGTTCTTTTCTTCTACTTTGACTTCTTTTTTTGTGTGACTACGTGATTTAAGAACCAAAACAAATGTTCCTTTGAATTATTTTTCAGTTTCAATCCATTCCTTAGGGGCCATTTTTTTCTTTCTTTCTCTATTGCTTGAATTGGAAATTTTAAATCTAAGGCCAAAATGTTCTCTGGTGCATTAGAAACATATTTTTCCCCTATGCTTTTGAGTTTGCCTAGATGGATAAGATAAAGTCATAAAAGAATGGAGGCATAAGATGTTTTTAGAATTGTCTAACATACAGCTACTTCTCTAAATTGAAGAAGTACTCTTTCCAAGTAAAATTCTCTTCATATACACACATACACATATTCATGCATAAAAATCAGCTAAATAAGTCACATGAGACATTTTCCTTCTAAGAGTTTTATTTCAGAAAACATAAAAACCAGCTGAAAGGAAATAGATTGCAGAAAATATACAGCTAATTTATTGTCAAATTCATTCAAGTTAAAGGGCTCAGTGGAGCCAGCAGTCATCAAGAGGAAGGAGGGAAATAAAGTAACAGAAATATCTACAGCGTATTATGTAACCGACAGAGAAATGTAATGGAAGAAAAGTGTGGGAGTTCTGAGTGGGGGGCTCCCTCTGGAGTGTGTTAGGGCACTTGTTGTCCCTCTGTTTTATAGGAGAATGCAACTGGGCCTCCAGTCACTTCATTTTGTACTTGATCTTTTTGGGGGTGGAATGCTTCCTAATCTCTGTGATATAAAAATACCTGTGATAGTGTCCTGCTGAGAGCAAATGTATACAGTGTCCAAATGACTATACTGATCTTCATGTTGGCACATCTCACGTATTTTTTGGACATTTCATTCTAGTCATTTTGTTAGAATGAATACAGCTGGTTTTTATTAATTTAGCTAATGAATCAGCACATTTAAATTAATCTTCTTGTAGTTTAATAGCTTCCTTCTCTAAAGTTCCAAACAAGAATTTCTTCATCTGAGAATTTATTTCAGAAACTTTTAGCCCTTTAGAAACAGGCTAACCAATATCTTTGAAACCTCAGAACAATTTACAATTTCAAAAACAGCATCAACATATTATGATCTCACTATTCAACACAGCCTACTTTTCTTTCCTAAGTTTATCCTTTGAAGGTAGGATAGACAATTATCTTGTGTTTTTCTTCAAACTTTTAAATGCTGTATAAAGATCCTTCCATAAAAGACTGCTGGGCCTAACACTACTTTTTTGGAAATCCTTAAAATTTCTCTAATGGTTGGTACAATTTGTGCAAACTGAAAATGTCAGCAAGAAAAAAAGAATTACTAGAAAGAATTAGAAACTCTTCAAAACCAAAAGCAACCTAAGATGCATTTACTTTGTCTGAAAATTGAATTCTCTTTAAGTGACAAATTTCATTGCCACAGAGAATTCATATTAAAAATTTTTTTCTTCAGTCTTGTACTCACAAATGCAACAGGAATGTAGCAAAAGATGAGGTTTCTTTTTCCATTTAGGAAATCCTTACTTGAAGTAAAATTCTGATAAATCCATTTTTATTCAGAGTTTTCTTTTCTGCTTCACCCAAAGTAACATAAAAATAAAGTATAAAATTTTTTCTAAGAAAATTTGTATTGCCTTTATGCAACTGGGCTTCCATTGTAATAGGGTATTTTGTAGGACAATGGAATGTAGCCCTTTCCTTCAAGGGAATGTTCAGAGTGTGGGTAGGAAAAGGTGGAAAAGTGGTGCTGAGTTTCTGTTTTCAGAGTATTTAGGATATAGCATTGATGTGTCTGTTCTTCTCCATCATTCACTTACAGACTGCCACTACCTGACAGACCTAGTCCACAAAGCTTAGTAAGAAGACATGACCAATAGTGTCAGGGAGGGTAAAAATACTTCTGATCAATGCAAGAGAACAGTAGTGCCCTTAAGCATATCTGAGAGATCGCCTAATACCACTGTATCTTGAATCTATATTCTGTATTTCAGATATATTGCGGGTGGACTGGGTGCTCAATACCAAATAACTGTGACTATTTTTAGATATGAAAGAAGAAAAAAATGGAATTTCCTCGTCTTAAAATATTACAACAAGAGATAATGTATCCCCCCACCCTGCAAAAACTAGCTTTGCTATATCAGATACAATATAATTTAGTTCTTTGGGACTTTTTTTCTGGTAACAAAGTAATATAAAATCAATGTAAACATTAAAAAATACAGAAATTAGTATGTCAAATTCACCTTCTCAAAGCATATTTTTCGATAACTTGACTCTTGTATAGAATGAACATGTCAAAGAATTTTTAACTCATTAATGAAGGAACCAGTAGGAGTTAAACTGTAGTTACCAGTGTAACTGAGTATTTTTATACATTTTTAAAAAGAGAATATTAGAAGATTTCTAGTTTAGATATAAAACTTGTTAATGTTTTACAGGGCAATAAAATCCCACTGGGCATATCTTTTCTCCCAGACAGAAATCTCCAAGTGACCATGTCACTTAGTTTTTTGAGCTCAAATTAGATGGTACATCACAACAAAAATCACAGGTACATTCTTCTAGAGAATTTAATAACCCTCGACTGAACCTATGAAAACAGTACTCTGGTACGACATTGAAAGAACATCATGTACTTTCTTTAGCCTTTTTTCAAAATTTTGGATAGTTTTTCTTAATAGTCCCCCCATTTTGCTAAATAGTCTCTAAAGAATGTTCTTGGTCACAAAGGTTGACCACATTATGGTTGGATGACTTATTTGTATAGTTACAGTAAGAGGTGTTTATTGACAATTTAAGTCTCCATAAGCACCCAGTTTTGCACCATTTTGAGTAACTACTGAACATCTACTGGAGAATTAAATCTGTCTAGAAATTTTCATAAAGAAGTTCCGTTTGGATTTTTACAAGATTATGTTGTTTGTTCTTTTATACCAAGGCTAGGAAACCAAGACCAATAAAGTCTCTCCTGTAAACTTTGGTGAATTTTACTTTCTTTGAGGTATATAAAATCTGTTAAGGTCTCTGGTCTGTCAGGAAGGACCTTCCTTACTGGTGAGGCTAGAAATGTGTAAGAGGTAAGCGGGCTAGTTTACCTGAGAGGCCCCTGTGAGCATTGACTGCACGTGGGAGCTTCTTCCTTAAACGTGAGCTTGACATATTCTGATTAAATGAGCAGCATTCCCAATATGACACTCTAGGTATGACCTTGGATTCACCATTGATATCTCCAATTAGACCTTAGTAAAAGGATAAGCGATTTTTATTTAACTTCTGCAAATATATTTTCATGAAAAGTGCAGACACTCAGAAGAATATGTTTCTGAAATATGAGGGATAAAAGAGACTAGTAAATTGAGGATACACATAGATTAAGAGGAAGAGAATGAGCTTACTTATATACCCATCAGAAAAATAGAACAATGAAATTAAATCAGTAATATTGCAAAGAACCACAAATTCCCCTTCTTAGTTCATTCAGCCCAATGGGATGAATTCTTTTACCTAGTCTTAAGTCAGCTGTCTATAAAGTTTTCTGCTTCTAGATTTGGGGGAAAAAAAAAGCCTAGCTATCCAGATTGAATCTCCTGGTACAGTCTGACAGTTTTCTAAATGACGGCAGGTTTCAGCTCCAGAGCCTGTAACTGTGAGTCTATTCCTTGAAGTATCAGTAGTTTTAAAACACCTTATTTATTGCTTTCCAGGAGACCTAGCATACCTTTCTTTGCTGAAGACGAGCATTTCTCTATATTCTATATAGAACCTTCAGGCAAGCATGAGATAAAAGCAGAAAACATCTGTAGATGAGTCTGAATGACTGTACTTAATTTATTACAGAATCAATGATATCAGTGTGGAGAGGAGTGCAATGAATAATTCATTGGGGCGCAATGAATAATTCTTTCATAAGAATTTTATCAGTGTTGCCTCTGAGAACATATTAAGGACAGCGAGGGCACTGACAAAACTTTAGGGCTTTCAAGTCCATTTTGAAAATTGTAAAATCTCTAAAATAGTTATATAATTCACAATTTACTTGTATAAAATCATCCTTTGGTTTGAAATGTCTTTCCATGCATCTTTTATAATAGTGTTAAGCTAGCCAAGAAACATGGAGCTTATCAAATGAATCTAATTTTTTCTATCTCCCTTTTGATTAAGATGAAAAAACAAGCCTGTTTTGTTCCCAGAAACTCTCTGAGAACTCTAAACTTAGTTTTAGATATAAAAGACATGCATTTTTTCCGACTACGTTTAGCATCTGATTTAAAGGAAAACAAAAAAGATTAGCAAGCAAGATTTCGTCATTTGATTAAAATAGACTCCTCGGTGCCTAAGAACAATTAACCAATGTGGCAATATAATGTTTTAAGTAAACATGAGAGAAGGAACCTCAGTTCCTTCAGATATGAGCAATACATCTTCATTGTTTAAATTTCAAGGACATGACAGAGTCAAAACAGAAAAACAGAAAATTATGTAGTTATTCTGATGAGGCATGAAAATGCAGACGTTTGGACATACTGTTTTAATACCCCTTGTTAAGAAATGACAACATACTTGTCATATTAATTGATATCCAAATTCAGTTTTGCATTATTATGTGGCAATTAAAAATGCATAAGCTCCTTTTAAAATGTATTATTGATAAGGTCATCAATACTAACATTGTGCCAAATTTTTCACATATTTCTTTGCTTCTTTTTAGATTTATTATTTGCAGGCAGATTATTTCCAAGGTAAATAAAATCAGCTTCTCTCAAACCTTCTAAAACTTGCTATACACGTTCAAGTGTTTCTCTTTACTTGATTTTGTATATTCTGAAATGACCTGACAAATTTACTTGTGGAGAAAACTACTCTCTTTTTTCTCTTAAAATCAAGAACTTATCGCATACATACAGAGTCATTTTTTCCATGCCATTATAATTCCTGGTCTAATCTCAAAAAGTAATATTAATTATAACTTTCAGTCAGTGTAAGTTCTATTGCAAGGAGGAAACTGGAAGGTAGGGATTGGTAACTGACTGTTAATGCCAAGCATGTTGACAGACAGCAAAGGATCCTGAGCAAAATAATGTGCTACCTACTGATAACCACACCCCTTTTATTAATTCTTAATTGACTAAATGGGCATGTTCATTAACTTGGCCACCAAGAATGGCCACTCTCTAACATACTAGAGTAATAAAAAAGGTGTGTATATACATATGTGTGTAAATATTTATATATAATTCAGTCTTAATTTTATACAGAAATAAAATTCAGTCTTAATATTTTATGAAGTATCTAAATATTATTTATTAATTATTTGATTTAACATTTGTCCAGGTCCTTAAGTTAAGTAAGAATATTGGATGTTATGTTAAGCTTACATACCAAAATGGTACTGAATATTTATTAATTCTTAATTAATAATACTTATCAATTCCTAAAATACTAGCGTAAAGTTTTAGAAGTTCAGTTGTTTTTGTTCCCAAAGTTTCCCTAATTCTTGGGTTCCCTAATACTTGGTTTATGTGACCTTCATTAGTCTCTATGCTAATTAAACAAAGCCCCTTCAAGTTAAGAGATTTTATAATTCGGTATATTGCTATAACATGAAAGAAGGAAGAATTTCAAACTCATATCAAGAGGTACAGGTGTTTCCTAATTATAAACACACAGATATGTAGAGCTTGCAGGTTCGTTTTTACAACCTCAGTCACAAGTTAAAAATGGACACAAAACAATTACAAAAAATCACTGCTGTCTCAAAGGGCTGTTCTCCTTTCAGTGGGCAAGAAATGTTTTCTTCATTGAGTTAAGTTCACAAATAGAAAATAACACAAAATAAAAAACTAAATAACCAGTTTATCTATCATCTCTCACATGACTGAAAAAGAAAAAATCCCCATCACCTCAGTAAATATTGTCAGGTGTTCAGATTGTAAAACTAGAATCCTAATCACTGCTGCTACCCAGTTAGAAATAAGTTATTGGCCATACACAGACCAGAATCAGAACCAAACTTGATCAAGCACCTGAAACAAAATGAAAACAGAATTGGGGAGAACAGGAACAGGAGCAAGGGTGAAAGGGGGGAATGGGGGGTAGCTTAAAGTACTGTTGGAATTTTGGCACTTGGAAATAACTGTAAGGATCCGCCCTACACCCCAATAAAATGTCAAAGGTTTAACACCCATTAATGAGGAAATCACTAAAATGAAAATAGTAAAGCTTATTCCAAGAGCATTTGAGAAGCTGAGAATTTATAGGTGTATAAGAAGGTAAAGCCCAGGGGTAAGACAGGAATAAAGACACAAACTTACTAGAGAATGGACTTGAGGATATAGGGAAGGGGAAGGGTAAGCTGTGACAAGGTGAGAGAGTGGCATGGACATATATACACTACCAAACGTAAGGTAGATAGCCAGTGGGAAGCAGCCGCATAGCACAGGGAGATCAGCTCGGTGCTTTGTGACCACCTAGAGGGGTGGGATAGGGAGGGAGACGCGAGGGGGAAGGGATATGGGAACATATGTTTGTGTGTGACACTTTGTTATGAAGCAGAAACTAACACACCATTGTAAAGCAATTATACTCCAATAAAGATATAAAAAAAAAAAAAGGTAAAGGAAGAGTAGGAGGAAGAGTAGGAGAAGAATGTTGTAAGGGTTAGATTGTTAATTAGGTACAATCCTGGTTACCGTGTTACATGGCAGTAAATCCATAACCTTTGGGCTAGTCTTGTCTACCAGATGGAAATTCACAAGTTAATATGTAACGTCACAGTTTGTAGACTACAATTAAATAATATATAGAAAAGTAAAAAAACAGATACATTCTCTTGGGTCCTAGAAAATGAAAAGATCCTTATTAGAAAAGGTACACGATGACATTAAAAGGGCATACTATATTCCATTTTGTTTTGTTTTTTCTTTTCCTATTTGCACATTTGTATGTTATTCCTTAATATCTTGTACTTTCAAGTGCCAGAGATTACTGTTTGGTGTATAGATTTTTTTCTTATATATATACTTATACTGGGGAACTTTGTATGGGATCTTATAATATGCAGTTTAAGAGCCTCACACTTTTCATGGTGGGGTATTAACTGTCTATTTCATGTTAGATCTCCTAATTCATTAATATGGCCAAATGATTTTACAGATTTTCCATTTTATCCTAATGTGTCTCCATTCATTATATTATTACATCATATATACACAGTAAAAATTTAAATTCATAATGCTTTTAATCTTAGATTAAAGAGAAATAATTTTAGAACATAAGTATTTCTAAATTTTCAATCATTAGTATAGTGGGAGGTATTTTTCTCTATTTTGTGTTATTTTTAGTTGAGGCATCTGTCTCAATGGTCAGTGAGTAAATGATTTGTTAATACGTGAATCCTTGAACCGCGTTCATTGTGTTTACCATTTTGTATGAAAATGACAAATATACTTGTGTTCAACTGGTTTCTCAGTAATCGTGTATATTCACTTATTTTTTCTTTAGTTTGCTTCCTCAACCAAGCAAGAGAAGCTATGTCTAGTGAGACTGTTGTTCTCTACAAAGTTGCTATGCATATCTGAAGGCTAGCAGTAATGTTATGATTTAACTAGAAATTCTTGAGATGAATAAGGAAGTTTTGAATGTTGGAAAAGGACGTGCAATAGAGGAGTGGAAGGAGAATAGAAAGGGAAAAGAGGGAAAAGGAAAAAAATACTTGATATTATAAAACCTCAGGAACAAGTAAAACTAAATATATACTATCATCCCTACCTCAGTAAATTCATTATAGGTTTATTGCAGAGTCCTTTTGTAATCTCTACGTATAATTTTAATCTGTAGGAAAAAATTATATTGAAAATGATAAATTTTTATTCTGCCCTTTTAATCCATAAAAGGAAAATATTTCTTAAATAGTTTTAAATTGCCACCATTACTTTATATTTATAGATTTTATCTCCTAATATTCTTGAAATCTGTGGGCTACTAAATGAGATTTTATAATCTCTCCTTCTAAAATATGCACACATTTTTTCATGTTACAGAATTTATTAGGATAGTTCTTTCGATTCAAATGAATAATTTTTCCCAGACATATTTATACTCACTAAATTGCTGGGTTGGTCTGATTCTGGTTCTCAATACTACCAATCCCAATCTAAAACGTTTATCCTCAATCCTGATGCTAAACTGGTCTTTCTATGCCAGACATTTTCCATTATGGAGAAATCTGTTACCCATCTCATTGGTTTCCTACAGTTTGGTTTCTGTTTGTTCCTCCAAGTCTATCAAATATATCTGTATATATCCTAATGTCAATTATGGACTTCATTAAAAATAATTTCCCTCAAAGGGCTCCCCAAAGATTTCCATATAAATTAGTGTGCACTATTCAGTACTTGTAAGTTCACCTGTTAGGTGTATTCCCTCTCTGCTCTCACCCAAAACAGGCACATTGCTATGTGTAAAAATAATGCATAATATAATTTGAGCTTCTTTGATTTTTAGTATTACTAACTTTACGTGATATATTCTGGGATATTATGGCTTAATATTTTGTTAGTAAAAATAGAAAAATATAAATGTTTCCATATTTTTCCTTGAAATTAAGAACCAGCTCCCTCACAATGCATTGCATAGAGTGTAACAAATTTACAAGTTGACATATTTCACAAAAAAGGACCCAAATCATTGATATCTGGGAGCCTATAACTTATTACTAAATATTTGATGAACATCAGCATGGTCGTTTACTCCAGAAGCAAATTAACTGAACAATTTCTCACTGACAGATATGCTAAAATAAAATAATTTAGTTTTTACTTGAGCAGTGTATTTGGAACTCAAGCTTCATGTTACTTTTCTACACTTTATTAATATTACTTTCCATGTTCTCTTATAATCTAAATATCTTTATTACTTTATTATATTTTTATGTGTTTAGGTTTCGCAGATACCCTATTTGTAAAAGGCAAAACACAACTGTTGAAATATAGACACTTTGGGTTTTAGATGCTATTATGGTGTGTACAGGTTAATACAAATATACTTCAATATTTATCGTGCCTATAGTTATTTCCTTTGGGGGTCTAAAATGAGCTCTCTTATATTTTCATTTCTTTCCTCATGCTTCATAGTTTGTTTCATTTTTCTATTCAAGAGTGATTGTATAAAATAAATCTAAAACAGTGTTCAATTCTATTTGTATATGAATATATAATTAATATATGTTACACAATGTAAACGAAGTATTTCTGTGAGCCTGCTATGTGCAGGTCCCTGTGAGAGGCTTTAAGGAGATTAAGAGAGAAATAAAACCCTCTTTAGAATATATACAATATATTAAATGAAATCATTAATATAATTTTTAATTTATACATATTTTACACATTGGAAATTGAGGTAAATAGCTAGGCCTGCTTCTTGGGTCCACACTTGCCAACTCAGTCACACCCAACTTTAGGAACGCTTCATACAATTCCTTAATGCCTCACACTTCAGCGCTCTACATGTTTCAAGGAGCTTTCAAATTCAGTGTCTTATTTAACTTTTACATCCTTATGAAGGAAAGCAGGCAGAAAAAGAAACAGATCCAGGGTTGTAAAGTGACTTGTTTGGGGCCAAAAACAGAGTAACAAGTGCCTATGAACTTACTTTTGACTTTGAATCCAGGTTCAGGTCTTTCTTCACATAACTTTAGTTCCTTTTTCAAAAATACATTGTTTATGCTGAAAATGAAACTGTTGGTGGTTGCCTGGGGCCACTTCTCTTCTTCACTCTCAATGGCATCTTTGTTCCCCAGTAGAGAGGACATTGACATGCTTAAAGGACTGTGTGTGAGGTACAGTATACAGACACACAGGAACCCAGATTTCAGATTTGATATTTTCTTACACTAATATTAAGAATTTGGACAAGTGTAGATTTCTCTGGTCCCATTTCCCACTCTATGATGAAATGAAGAACTGTTCAACTAAATGTTTGTTCAAGTCAATTCCAGCCAGATTATTGTTTTACAAACTGGTTATTACTCTGTTACAAAATTGAACTTGGCAGCAAATTGATGGGTCTTATTTGTCAACAAGTCATGGCTAACTCTTCATTTCTGTATGTTTCATTATGCAGGTAAATATCTAAAGTGTACTTAATAAAATGATAAACCTTCAGTGTAGAGAGAAGGTCTCAATGGGAGAAAAACTGTGTGTATAGTCAAAGCACTTATATATGCTGGAGAATATCTTGAAACACATGTAATTATTCTAAAAATCAGTGTTGACCTTCTGTACAAATACTACTTCCCAACAGTAAATAGGATAAATCATTTATTTATGAAAAGCTAGTGTGGCACAATTACTGACTTTTGTTACAAATTTGAGATTAAAAATGTCCCAAATCTTGCACAGTGTGTATTTTAAATATCTTGAATTGCTAGTCTTTTGAACAAGAATGTTTCTTTTCAAAATACCCTCAGCCTGATATATTGTTACTATGACATGTCAAATTGAGTTACATCATGTAATAAAACATACTTAGAAGGGTACATTATTTTAGAGTACAGTAGTCTCCCCTTATCCGAGGTTTCATTTTCCATGGTCCGAGTTCCAAAAATATTAAATGGAAAATTCCAGAAATAAATAACTCATAAGTTTTAAATTGCACATCATTCTGAGTAACATGATGAAATCTCATGTTGTCCCACCCAGGACATGAATCAACTTTTTGTCCAACATATCCTGCCCATTAGTCACTTAGTAGCATCTTCATTGTCAGATCTACTGCCTGATATCACAGTGCTTGTGTTCAAGTCACCCTTATTTTACTTAGTGGCCCCAATGCACAGGAGCAGTGGTGCTGGTAATTTAGCTATGCCAAAGAGAAGCCATAAAGTGAAAAAGTGAAAATTCTCGACTTAATGAGATAAGGAAAAAAATCATGTGCTGAGATTGCTAAGATGTACAGTAAGAACAAGTCTTCTGTGAAATTGTGGCAAAAGAAAAAGAAATTCATGGTAGTTTTGCTGTTGCACCTCAAAGTGAAAAAGTAGAGCCACAGTGCATAAATGCTCAGTTAAGATGGAAAAGGCTTTACATTTGTGCAATAAGATATTTTGAGAGAAGTAGAGACCACATTCACATAACTTTTATTGCGGTGTATTATTATAATTGTTATATTTTATTGGTAATCATTGTTTTTAATCTCATAGTGTGCATAATTTATAAACTAAACTTTACCAGTGGTATGTACCTATAGGAGAAAACATAGTATACGTAGGGTTTGGTACTAGGCTCATTTTCAGGCATCCACTGTGAGTCTTGGAATGTATCACCCCCAGGTAAAGGGGGACTACGGTAGTATTCTTCCAAAACTTAGGAAAAAAGCATCTCTTATAAAAGATACAGATGTGCATACCTTAAATTTCCCCACCTGCATCTTTTTCACTAGAAAAAAATCAATATGCCATAAGTATATAAGCAAATCATATGTAAATTGAGGTATCACATTAGCATATCTTTATCAGACTCTTTAAAACATTCCTTACTGAGAAATGGCCTGTATGAAACATTTTTTCTTAGAAAACACAAGATTTTGGTAAGGAACATTTGGAAAATTGAGTGTTTAGAAGAAAGTGTCGTCGCTTCCTTCACAACAGGTACGCGTTGTCAACAAGGATTACTTTTCATTCCTTGTTTGACAGCAAGTTAATCCTGTCTGCCTCTTCAGTGCAGAGCAGTTCCATATGAAACCCATGAGGAAACGTACAAGCTTGCACTCACAGAAGATTTAGACGTGATGACAGTTTATTTGCCCTAATTTCTAATTTGTCTCACTAAGAAACTTTATCTCTGATTAGATTTCCTGTCTTAAGTGAGGCCAATATGTAGAAAAGATTATATACCCCCTTATCAATTTAAAATTCCCATTGTTTCGATGTACATTTGCAGTGGATTTGCTATGGCCAGATTTTACATTTCTAGAGACTCTTATCAATACTTACATTTAAGGACACAAGTGTAGAAATTTGGAAAACTATTTCTAGAAATATAAAGAGGATAATATTGAAATAGCTTTAAACTCGAAGATATTGAATAAAGCAAATATGTAGTCTTCTTAACATTGTTTAAAAATTCAAAAAATTACAACATGTGAGGGGGAAGTGGAAAGGTTCTTCTTACCACTTAACTATTTCCTCAAGTCCTTACTAGTCTTGGTAACTCTCTGATGCCTTTAAAAATAAGGTTTTATTTGTCTTTTATTAGCTTTGCTAATTATTCTTGACAAGAAAATTGGTCCAATATTAGCAAACCCCCCTTGCAGGATGCACATGTCTCTTTCTGAAATAAAGATAAAACATTAATTACAAGAGGACTTGAAGATTTCAACTATATCAATAAACATGTACAATCAAGGCTTCTGGTATAATAATAGGCAAAATTGAGTAATTCATTTCAAATGACTCAGCTGTATTTCAAACTGCACATATGGGGGAAAAAAAATCTCATTACTTAAAGCCACACCGTATTTTCCACTCAAGCCATTTGTGGATAATAAGAGGAACACTTCATAATGATAAAATGGAATTCATAACAATTTTATGTGTGTATTCACATAGAAAAATAGTCTCAAAGTATGTAAATATTTTCAAATGTTGAGTAAAACTTGAGTACTTAGAATCAATTCCACTTGGTCACGGTGTATAATTCTTTTTATACATTGTTGACTTTGACTTGCTTATGTTTTGTTAAGGATTTTAGTATCTGTGATTGTGAGAAATATTGGTCTGCAGTTTTCCTTTCTTATAATGTCTTTGCCTGGTTTGGGTATTAGGGTAATATTGACCTCATAGAATGAGTTAAGAAATGTTCCCTCTGTTATTTTCTGGAACAGACTGTAGAGAATTGGTATCATTTCTTTATATATTTGGTAGATTCACCAGTGAACCCATCTGGGCAAGGTACTTTATCTTTGAAAAGTTATTAATTAGTGATTCAATTTTTCTAATCCATTTAGCCCTATTGAGATTGTCTATTTTCTCCTTGTGTGACTTTTGGTGGATTGCATCTTTCAGAAAAGGTCAATTTCTTCTAAGTTACCAAATTTGTGAGCATAGTGTTGTTTATAATATTCCTTTATTATCCTTTTAATGTACATGGGATTGGTAGTGATGGCTAGTCTTTCACTTTTGTATTTGTATCATCTTTTTTTTAATTCTTAGCATTTGAAACACTTATATTACCTATCTGGTCTTGCATATTGTCCACTTTTTCCATTATATCCCTTAGCATATTAATCATAGGTGTTTTAAATTCCCAGCCTTATATTTCCAGCATCTCTGCCGTAACTGAGTCTGGCTCTGATACTTGTTCTGTCTCTTTGGACTGGGTTTTTTGGCATTCAGCACATCTTTTTACTTTTTGTTAAAAGTCAGACATGCTGTATCAAGTTAAAGGAACAGAGGTAGGCTGTTAGCTTTATGTTTAACTGGCTAGGAGTTAGGCTGGGTTTACTCTTTGCTGTATCTGTGATATCAGAGGCTAAATTTCCTTTAATGTCCTTGTTTTTATCTTCCATGTTTTCTTTGGGTCTAGAGTCCTTAAATAAGGTCTGAGACTTGTGTGTATATGTTGTAATCCCTAACTACTATACAAGAGCCCTAGTAAGGTGTGGAAGAAGGGGAAGCATTTTGTATGCCTGTGATTAGGTCTCAGTCTTTTAGTGAGCCTGAGTTGGATATTTCTCCTCCCCCATATCAAAGGCTAGAAAAGGCTATATTTGCATATTTCCCTTCCTCCAGGTATGTTCAGCTTAGGTAAAACCCCAGACAGTTAGGCTCAGGTAAAATAGATTCTCTTGAGGGCAGTTCTCTTGTTAAAAAATATAGGGAGCTCTAGGCATATTTCAAAACATACTTTTTCAGTTTTTCCAGCTTCTTTTGGTGTGAGGACTGGAGTGATGACTTAGAAGCTCCTTACATATTAGATGGAAAATCAAAAGTCCTTGCCAGGTTTTTACTATAATTGCTCTATGATAGTGTGCTCAAATGATATCCTGTCACTCTAGTCATCAGGTGCAGTGCTTCAAATATAAAGCTATTTGTGGTTTTGAAAATCACAGGGCAATTTTTTGACTCTCTTTAATGTAGTGTTCTCTTTACCCTGAACACTCTATCCTCTGGTCTTAGCACTGGAATTAACTAATTTCTACTTTTCTTTCAAAACTCACTTCACTGTCATTCTCCATGGTACTGAGCCTTTGGTCCATCTCCCTAGGCTTGTACTAGCTTCTCTGATAACACTTTTCACGGTATGTTCTGGCTGTCTTTTAACTTGCTTGTCTCCTTGACCAGACTATTTTGTAACCCTAGTACTTGTCACATAGGAGTTGTTCCGTTACGGATCATCAAATGGATGCATGAATGATACATGTGATAGACACTTTACTGCTGTATTAAAAAGATGAAAAGAATGGGATTAGAGGATATTTGAGTTTCGTGGCCTATAGACATTGTTTACCAAGCTCTGTATTTTAATAGTGGAGGATGGGTGAGTAGGTTGTCTATATGTAGAAGTATTTCTTAAAAACTCTAAACTTGGAGTCAGTTGATTTTTATTAAAAATCAAACCCTGCAACTTACTAGTTGGTGTCTTTGACCAAGCCATTTAACCTGTCCAAGTGTAAGTTTATCCATTAAGAGAGATTTAACAGCCTCATAGGATGATGGACTTGTTAGGATTTTCAACCTCATGGGATTGCCAACCTCATAGGATAGTGGGGCTTAAATAGAATACTCCAAAGGAAGATAATTTATAATCTGCTTTGTGTTCCTCATATTGGTTGTGGTTTTCAAGTCAGAAACAGAACTAGAAACCCAGTTTAATTCATTTTTAGTTCTATAGGTTTGATTATGGCATGGTTCCGCCTACATCCCCATGGTTAACCTGTGGGTCACAGCCTGTGGCTGGTCTTCTCTGGCTATAATCAGACTTTTTCATTTCCCCCAGTATACTACAAATAATAACCCTTTCTACTTGTGCAGCGACCAGAACAAAATTAAAGAGTACTAGGTTATAAACTTGCCCTCCTTCCTTGCCCCATAGCCCCACTGATGGTCTGTCTTAGTTGTTAGACACTTGTTTTAAGGTACAGTACTCACAGGATTCTAGGCAGGAAGTTGTAGTCCAGAGGCCAGAGGCAGTGACTTTTGGAGCCTTGGAAGGCCTGACCTGCCAATGGCCACAAACATGTCTTTCCAGCCAGTCTTGTGGCAGCTGTGGAGTGCTCAGATGGTATTGTCTCAATTATAGACACAAGCCTCAAGTGTGTTTGATTTTTCCCTTGGAAATTTTGATTGCTTTTGTTATAAAAAGACAATGTACTTTGAGGAAAAAAAGAGCTAACCATGAGACTTGCTGCTTGAGTTGAAGAGTCACGAAAAGTCAGTTAGATTGTTAGACCCATTACATACACCTTTGAAGCCCTGGAGTCACCTGTGATGGAAGCCAGTTACCTGGAGTTACAAACTCTGTGTTTGGCAGCACTTAGTAGAGATGCAAACAGGTCTACCTTTTCCCTGTGGAATACAGTAGATCTTCTCGATCAAGGACAGAAAAAAGAGTCCACCAAAAATTTCACTTCATGAGATAATGATGGCTAGTCTTAAAAGACAGACACAGTCACTCAAAAGAGGTGTCAAACTCCCCAGTCTCAAGTGACTGAGGCCTAAAATATCTTAAAGTCATTTCAGAAGACTACAGAACAAAATCAGAAAGAAATAATGTCTTTAATGAAAATGTTCAGCTGCTTGCCCAAAAAGATGCTGAAAGGAAAAGAGTACAGAAGTTGAAGGAACAGAAAAAAAATAACAGAAAATGTCAACACACAAAGGGAACAAGAAGTCAGCTCTAAAGTGAACCAGTTAAAAATCTCTGGTTGGGGGCTTCCCTGGTGGCGCAGTGGTTGAGAGTCCGCCTGCCGATGCAGGGGACACGGGTTCGTGCCCCGGACCGGGAAGATCCCACATGCCGCGGAGCGGCTGGGCCCGTGAGCCATGGCCGCTGAGCCTGCGCGTGCAACGGGAGACGCCACAACAGTGGGAGGCCCGCGTACCGCAAAAAAAAAAAAAAAAAAAAAAAAATCAGGTTGAATCTGTGCTTAAGATGATAAACTTACCTGCTGTCTTTAGAGAAGATTGCACAGATGATGACAAGCTGGCATTGGACAAAAAGGATGTCAAAAATGGAAACCAAGATTATTAGAGGTCAATTTGAAGAATCTCATTGATGCTGTTAACTTAAATGTCTCCTTAAATAAAATTAAATGAAAGAAAGAACGAGTATTTTAAAAGTTCCCAAACAAAACAGCCATCTTTCTGTGCAGTGAGAAAATGCACAGTTTGGAAGAGAGATTCAAAAGCTTCCCTTGATTCTCCAGACGCTGCCAGAGCTAAATCAACAATATGAAATGCAGTTTTTCAGAAAATCAATTGAGGAGGGAATTTACTTCTTAGAAATGGAGGAGAAATTTTACATAGTTTACGAAAACATTAACCTTTTGTATCAAAACCTTAACTTCTACAGAAAGATGGTCAAAGACCTGGAGAAACAACTGGATATTCCGTTTCCTTCAACACAAGGTGGATCAATTCCCATGAGAAAATAGCTCAAGAAAGTTTGTTGGCTATAATATCGACCAAGAGAAAACTCAATGATCTAAGGAAAGAAAATGGTCACAACAGGCAAAAGTTGGCTGAATTAGAGTTTTAAATCCAACTTTTTCCAAGTGGCCCCTTTGTTTCTGCTGTTCTACATGAGGCCTAGGGCAGTGGCCCTAGGGAGTTTGGTTATTCTCTCTCTCATCAAGACCTCAAGAGAGTAGGAGGGGTGAGATGTGAATTCTCAGGGATGCAGGGTGGTGTGTAGGTTTGACTGAGGCTTAAAGCAGGCAAATCCCAAATATTTACACACTCAGAAGGAATCTGATTTGTTTTCTGTCTTTAAATTAATTCTGATAGATCCCTTTTTGGTTTAACTTGTTACTTAATTGAAGTTGCATTTACTCTTTTGAAATTTTATACAATTATAAACTCTAAGATACTGTTTCCAGAATATAGATGGCTTTACTGTAATTTTTACAATATATAATTTTATTTCCTTAAACCTTCTAGAATTAGATCATATAATTATTATTTTTTAATTTACTTAATTGATATATTATTACTTAAATTATAACTGAAGTTGGACCTGATCAGGTGGACTTTTGAAACAATAAAGATCATTTCTATATGCTATGAAATATAACCCATCTATAAAAGTAACCTAATGTTTACCTCAATAAATATTGACTGGCCTTAAAATACTATAGGTAAAAAAAAAAAACAAAATAAAACCCCCAAACCAACACAACCACATCCCCAGCTAAACTTATTATTATTCTTGTTAGTTCAGGCCTAATTCCGCAGATTAATTTTGGGAAGTTAACATTGGCAACCGTTTGTTTCTTAGTTATTCTTTGTGACTTTTGCTTTGTTGTTTATAATATCATTTACTGTTTAAACATTTCTAAATTTTATTCAGTCAAAATTAAGTGTGCTTGTATGACTCTTGAGTTTCATTTTTGTCCTGGAAACAATCTCCTCAATCTAATTTTAAGTTTCTTTTCCTCTCTGTTATTTTTATGGTTACAAATTTTTATATTAAAGTTTGATCCCATTCTGCTTTGCCTAAGGAAGGAGTTAACGAAACTGCACATTATTTCCCCTCACCCCAAATTCCTATTCAGTTTTCCCATAGGGTTTATGAGGGAATTTATGCTTTCTAATTATTTAAAATATCACCTTTCTCGGGTAATAAATTCCCATTTATTTTTTAAGTCTGTTACCACTGGGTTTGTTTTTTTTTTTGGATTTTAATTTTTTTTTTTTTTATTGAAGTATAGTTGGTTTACAAGATTGTTTTAGTTTTTGGTGTACAGCAAAGTGATTCAGTTATACACATGTATTATTTTTCATATTCTTTTACATTATAGTTTATTACAAGATACTGAATATAGTTCCCTGTGCTATACAGTAGGGCCTTGTTGTTCATGTACTTTATATATAGCAGTGTTATGTCTATTAATCCTAAATTCTTAAGTTATCCCTCCCTCTACTCCTTACCCCTTTGGTATCCATAAGTTTATTTTCTATGTCTGTGAGTCTGTTTCTGCTTTGTAAATAGTTCTTTTGTATCATATTTTAGATTTCACATATAAGTGATATATTTGTTTTTCTCTGTCTGACTTCACTTAGTATGATAATCTCTAGGTCCATCCATGTTGCTGCAAATGGCATTATTTCATTCTTTTTATGGCTGAATAGTATTCCATGGTATATATGTACCACATCTTTTTTATCCATTCATCTGTTGATGGACATTTGGGTTGCTTCCATGTCTTAGCTATTGGAAATAGTGCTGCTGTGAACATTGGGGTGCAGGTATCTTTTTGAATTAGAGTTTTTATCTTTTCCAGATATATACCCAGGAGTGGGATTGCTGGATCATATGGTAACTCTGTTTTTAGTTTTTTAAGGAACCTCTGTACTGTTCTCCATGGTGGCTGTGCCAATTTACATTCCCACCAACAGTGTAGGAGGGTCTCCTTTTCTCCACACCCTTTCCAGCATATTTTATTATTTGTAGACTTCTTGATGATGAGCATTCTGACTGGTGTGAGATCATACCTCATTGTAGTTTTGATTTGCATTTCTCTAGTAATTAGCGATGTTGAACATCTTTTCATGTGCCTGTTATCACCACTGTGTCAGTGCTCGTGACAACAGCAAGAGGAGTAGCAGCGTGGAAGATGGGCAAGGATACTACTCTTGCCTAAACAACAGTGCTCCTTGATAAACAACCTGGTTCCATGCATAATTCTCCCTGGGCTAGTGGGCTCCATTTCTGCATACTTCGCAGAGAACCATACTTGGTCCATCTCCCTATCTCAGAGGTGCACAATGACAAAAAATTATCCGAATGGCTGCACCGGGCATCCAGTGACAGTCACCGGGCTAGATGCAGTGACTGGAGAGCTCTAGCCTGACCCTTGGTAAGCAGGACTCAAGCTTAGATTGATTAAGGCACTGTGTCATTGCTGCCTTAACAGTGGGAGCCTCAGAGATGACCTGCGAAATACAGTCTGAACCTGAGAGTCATATGGGGTAGAGTCACTTAACAGCAGTTCTCACCTTAGAGATGAGAATATCTTAGGATTGGTAGAGTTGGCAACACCCAAAGAAGACAACAAAGTGTACACGAGCATTTGTATAATTGTAGCACTTATATATACTAGAGAAACGTGACAGCAGTTGTCCCAGGCAGGCTTCAGTGTATCACAGAGCAAGTTCGTGAGCCAAGAGCAGTTCGTTAAAGCTAACCAAGTATCCTAGGTTGTGGCTGGGTTGTGCTGTTCATTATGCCAGCTGTTTTAAATGCCTCCTATTCATCCTACTGGTGAGGAAGGGGTTCCATCCTAGGTTAAGGGGATGGCCATACACATGACACGTGACACTAAGATGAGATTAAAGCAGTTTATTAGTCACATAAAGTCACAGCATGCAGTAGGAAGACACTGCACACCATGCCAGACCAGCCAGGTTTACACTTGGGAAGGGTGAACAAGCAAGGGCTTTGTAGTATCAAGAAGGTAGGATGACCCCTTGTTCCAGTGGTTGATGTGTTTGGCTTGTTTGAATAGTTCTATGGCCTACCTAACTGAAGGCAGGTGTTTGGAGATAAGCAAGAACTGTGCCTGGTTCCCTTGGACTGTAGACTTATACATGGTATCAGAGTCCAGGGGGAGAATTGGCAGTTAGAGCATTCAAAAACCTTTTGATTTCACCAGATGTCTTTAGCATGTAATTTTGGGTTCTGTTTTTAGGCCTTACACCATATATGGAGTCTCTCAGTTTTTGCTGAAAGTATTTTGAAATTCTGTTGTTAGGTATACTAACATTTAGTCCTATTGCCTCTTCTTGGAGCATAATCCCTTTATCATAACATTTACAAATCATATAGTTAATAGGGGGCTCATATGCAGAATACATAAAGAACTCTTACAACTCAACAAGAAAGACAAATAACCAAATTGAAAAATGAACACAGGGCTTGAATAAACATTACTCCAAAAAGTGGCCATTGAGCACATGAAAAGATGCTCAACATCATTATTCATTAGGCAAACACAAATCAAAACCACAATTAGATATCAATTAACACTATAGGATGACTATAATAAAAAAACATATAATAACAAGTTGTAGAGAACGGGCAGAAGTTGGAAACTTCACACACTGTTGGTGAGGATTTAAAATAGCGCAGCTGCTTTGGAAAAGAGTTTGGCAGTTACTCAAAAGGTTAAGCGTACCATATGACCCATCAAGTCCACTCCTAGGTATATACTCAAGAGAATTGGAAACATGTCTATACCAAAACTTGTACATGATTGTTAATAGCAGCCTTGTTCATATTATCCAAAAAATGGAGACAACTCAAAATTTGTCTATCAGGACTTCCCTGGTGGCGCAGTGGTTGGGAACCCGCCTGCCAATTCAGTGGGCACGGGTTTGAGCCCCGGTCCTGGAGGATCCCACATGCCGCGGAGCAACTAAGCCCGTGTGCCACAACTACTGAGACTGCGCTCTGAGAAGCCTACACACCGCAACAAAGAGTGGCACCCGCTGTCCACAACTAGAGAAAGCCCGCATGTAGCAGTGAAGACCCAACACAGCCAATAAATAAGTCAATAAATAATTTAAAAAAGACTTGTCTATCAGCTGGCGAACAGTTAAATAAAATGTGGTATATACATCCATACAGGAAAACATTATTTGCCAATAAGAACTAATGAAATACTGATGCATGCCACAACGTTCATGCACCTTGAAAATATTACACTAAGTGTAACACGTGAGTCACAAAAGACCACATTTTTTATGATTTCGTTTATATGAAAAGTCTATATTAGGCAAATCTGTATAGTTGGAAAGTAGATTAGTGGTTGCTTAGGTTTGTAGGGGTTGAGGATAAATGGGAAGGATAAAGGATATGGGGTTTCTTTTCAGAGTGATCAGTATGTTCCAAAATTGACTGTAGTGATTATTGTACCATTCTGTGAATATAAGAAAAAAGTTGAATTGCAAACTTTATATGGGTAGTGGAATATGAGTTATGGTTCTATAGAGCTGTTCTATTGTTTTTTAAAAGGCATGATACAAAGAAAACAGACTAGAGGACTTCATTGGTGAATTTAAGAAATAATTTCTATACAATTTATACAAGATAGAAAAGAAGGGAGTACTTCCCAATTCTTTTTTTTTTTTTTTTTTTTTGTGGTACGCGGGCCTCTCACTGTTGTGGCCTCTCCCGTTGCGGAGCACAGGATCCGGACGTGTAGGCTCAGAGGCCATGGCTCACGGGCCCAGCCGCTCTGCAGCATGTGGGATCCTCCCGGACTGGGGCACGAACCCGTGTCCCCTGCATCGGCAGGTGGACTCTCAACCACTGTGCCACCAGGAAAGCCCCTTCCCAATTCATTTTATGTGGCCAGCATAATGTTGAGATCAAAACCTGGCAAAGACCTTAAAGGAAATTTGCAGGCTGATCTTTCTAGTGAACATAGATGCTAAAATACAAATAAATCAACAACAACAATAAAAAACAAATGCAACAATATATAAAAGACATATCAAAACTAAGTTGGATTTATTTTAGATATACAAGGCAGGTTTAACCGTCAAAAATTAGTGTACTTTACGTATTTGTAGGATAAAAAAAGAGATTCATATGCTTTTATTAATAGATGCAGAATAAGCGCTTGATAAAATTGAACAGTGAAACATTATTTTTTTAAAAAAATCCTCTTAAGCACCCCTGGGGAAAAACTAACTTTCTCAATCAGATACAACATACCCACAAATTCCTACAGCCTATATTATATGCACTAGTGAAATTTCAAAAACTTTCTCCTCCAGAGCTGGAAGGGTACAAAGATGCTCACTCTTACTCTTCTTGTCACGCATTTTTCTAGAAGTCCTAATTTTTACAACAAAGCCAGAAAATGAAATAAATATATAGGAATAGAAAATAAAATGGAAAAAAAGCTTTCATTGTAGGATGTGGACAACGTGTATATGTAGAAAACCGAAAACAATCTACATGAGATAAAATTAGTCTGTTAATTAACCAAGATTGCAAGACAAAGGGTCAATATATAAAATCCTATTGCATTTCCAAAATAAGATCAATTAATAGAAAATATTTTTAAATGACAGTGTTTAAATTAGCATCAGAAATAGGCAGTACTTGGGAATGAACATGAAAATATGTGCAAGAACTTTACAGTGGAAATCTATAAAACATTATAGCGATGAACCAAAGCCTAAATAGATGGCAGGATATACCATACTCATAGCTGGAAGGCTTGTAAGGTAAAGATGTGATTTGTCTCCTAATTTCTCTATATAATTAATACAATCCATATCAAAATTCTAGCAGGTTATTTTTGTGGAAATTAATGAAACTTTTCTAAAGTGGTTGTGGAAGTGTAAAGCAAGACTTTTAGGACCATGACTAGGTGAATTTTCTTTTCATAGTTTCTTTTCTTATTTTGGGATCCCCTTTTTCTTATGGCAGTACTCTACTTCCACAACCCCAATGCTCTTAGAGTTTTCCACATCAAAACGTCTACATTTCATTTGGTGAATTTTATTCCCCTGGTGAAGCCATGGCAAACACTGGAGCCAGCAGCATTTAGAGAAAGAAAATAAGAGTAGTTGTTTTGACACCCTTTGGCAGACTACATAAAGCAAACAGTCCTCAGTCCCCTTCTGATGGCGATTCCAAGATTCTGTTATGAAAACTCACCTTTGAAGCTGCTTTCTGTCGTTGGGCGGCATGGACTTACCAACTCGTCAGTTATCCTAATTTTCACAATCATACTGACCCCTTTTAGCTCTCAGTCAATTCCTTTAATCCTTCAGTTCTCTTGTTTACTAAGTCCTTGCAGTCTTCTGAGGTCACTAGCACAGGTATTATTTTATTAGTATTTATTTTGGGCCTTTCAATATGTTTTTCAAAAGGAGTAGAGAAAAACCTGAGTATTCAGTCACCCATCTTGACCTAAATATTTCATTATGCAGATATTTTCTACCAGTCTTTAATTACTATTCAAATTAATTTTAAAATAATAAGCAAATTCCTGACACCCAACTGTTGACTGAAAGTCAATAGAAGAACAAAAGAAAGAGCAAAACAACTTCCGTCCTTCAAAAACTTTAGTAATGTTTTCTGATTATTGAGAATTTTTATAAGCTTCACACTGAATTTTTTGTTTAATGGAATTAAGCATTTCATACTTTATAAAAAGATTATAAAATAAAGCCCTCAGCAAAATACCTCTAATTCGTATACCTATTGACTTAAGCTCTGGAATTTATTATTAAGACAGCCAGATATAAGCAAGCATACCCTGAACATTATGAAGTGCGTTTATACATTTTTATGAATTGGTTACTTTATTAGCTGGTTGCAGGGCCTCCATAAAATTGAATGCCTGAAGGATTTTAATAGCAAATCATTGACTTTCCATTCATTTATTACTGCTACCCCTCATTTATATTTTCTTGGCACGAAATTATCTTAACCATAACAGCATATATTGAGTAATTTTGACATAAGTGGAAATTGACATTATTTACAAAGGGGAGCATTAGCCTGTTATAATCAAAATATTGGACTGCCTTACTATAGGTTAAATACAAACTATTGTATGTGCTCATTCAAGCACCTTTTAATATTCTTGGTTTCCCACCTCCATGTCACTACCTCAGTTCAGTTTCAGTTATTTCCTTTCTAGATTCTTAGAAGACCTCCCCTCTGTTCGACCTATATCCATCTTGCTCTTGTCCAATTATTTCCCACTTAAGAGCCAGAAAGACTCTAATAATATGCGAAACAAAGCATGCCATTTTCTTGCTTAAAAATTTTCAACATATGCTCATTTCTCTTAGGAAAAAAGACAAAATTCCCTCACAGAAAAATTAAGAAACTGCAGAATCAGATCCCTTCCAAGCCTTCCACCCTCCTCACCCTCCATGTTTCACTCAATGTAGTTTTCATTTTTCTTTTTCTTTTTTTAAATTTTTGACTGCGTTGGGCCTTCATTGCTGTGTGTGGGCCCCCTCTAGTTGCAGTGAGTGGGGGCCTCTCCCCACTGCAGTGTGCAGGCTTCTCATTGCGGTGGCTTCTCTTGTTGCAGAGCACAGGCTCTAGGTGTACAGGCTTCAGTAGTTGCAGCACACAGGCTCAGTAGTTGTGGCTTGCAGGCTCAGTAGTTGTGGCACAAGGGCCTAGTTGCTCCATAGCATGTGAGATCTTCCCGGACCAGGGCTTGAACCTGTGTCTCTTGCATTGGCAGGCAGATTCTTAACCACTGCACCACCAGGGAAGCCCCTTTTTTAAATTTTATTTTGGAGTATAGTTAATTAACAATGTGTGTTAGTTTAGTTTCCTTTTTCATAGCTCCTTCATTCAGATAAGATTCTAACTATTTCAGAGTCTTTGCATATGCTGTTACCTCTGCTTGGAAAATACTTGGGCTTTTATTTCATAACCAGATTAGTCTCATATTTATCTTTTTACTCAAGAAACTGCTATTTACTACTTACAGAATACCAGGAGCTATGATAATATTGCTGATACAGTTGTGAGCACATAAGACACAGTCATTGACCCCAAGAATATTAGAATAAAATAGGAAAACAGACCTGGAGCAAGTTCTTGCACAAATAACCTGACAGTTATGAAAGTGCTCCAAAAGAAAAGCATGGGACAGTATGAGAACATAAGAGTGTAATAAGGATATTTCACCTAATCATAGACGTCAGAGAAAGTTCCCATGAAGAAATGATGATGAACTGAGCTGTGGATGAATAACAGTTAAACAGGCAAAGTGGAGGGAACAGCCGCAGAAAGGCACTCATGTGGGAAAGATCAAGCAAAAGTGAAGAAATGCATTTCACTTTGTGATTGCTAGGGACTAACCTGTGTCCGCACAAAATGCAAATGTTGAATCTGTACCCCGCCAATGTGATGATATTTGGAGATGGGACTTTTAGGAGGTAATTAAGCTTAAATGAGATCATAAGGGTGAGGAGGTTCTAATTAGATTGATTGGGGGACTTATAAGAAGAAGAGGAAGGCCAAGAGAGGACATAGCAAGAAGGTGGCCATCTATAAGCCAGGAAGAGAGCACTCCTCAGAAACCAAATCTGACAACACTTGCTGTTGGGCTTCCAAACTTCCAGAACTGTGAGAAATAAATACCTATAAATAATACTAATGGAATTTCTTTATGGCAGCCCAAGTAGACTAAGTGACTGATCAAAAGCCTCCTTGACACCCCAGATCTCAAAAATCTGCCCCTGTAAATCAGTTTCATTGCAACCTGCCCTTCTCTTGATCTCCTTTTTTATTTCTGTTTAGTTTGTGTGTCGTGTTTCTTCCTCCCATTGACAAACTTCTGCCCTGTGGCTTGAGAAAATGCTGCTCCAAGTTCCAAGTTTACTTTATGTAGATTACCTTCTAGAGCAGAAGTTAATCTCCCCTTTGAACCCCCAATATTCTTATAAAAATTCCAGAGAAGGGCACTGATTGGTCCTGCTGGGTCATGTGCCTGGCATTATTGTGGAGTATGTCTAGGCACTGGGCTCACTCTATAACCAGAGTTAAGAGTCTTTTCTAGAAGAAGGAGCAGGTGAGAAAACCATACTGAGCAATCAGAAGCAATCACCATGACAGCCCAGCACTATGCTCTGGTTTTAACCCCCTCCACCACTTTTTGACTCTGTACTTTACTCATTTCTTTGAGAGTACTTCACTTTGAACGGTAGCTTAGTCTTTAAATATTTAGAAAATCATGACACTTAAACTCTCAGAATCCATTTACAATGTGACTAGTGTAAATATTTTTTTACTTGATTTCAAGTATGTTACAGTGGAATATCTGAAATCATATTGTACATTAGAATTCTGAAGCATTTTATAACTGCAAGAAAAACAGAAAATTAGAAGCTAACTTTTCCAGCTTTTATAAGCACCAAACCTTTTTCTGCACTCACTCGTATGACAAGAATTGGTTATACTCACTTTTCCATTTGTATTGAAAATGATAATTTTACCCGTGAAATATCTCAACACCTAGTAAATTCCTCTCTAGAGAAAATAGTCTATCAAATATGGAAATATTTCACCATCCTTAAGAAATTGTAATATGGCTAAAAATACAAATGAAGAAAATAAACAGTTTATAGTAAAATAGATAAATTTAGATAGGTTGTAATGTTAACTGTTAATTTAACAGCTGCCAATATATGTTGCTTGTCATAAATTCTAGAATAGAGAGTGGTGTTTTGCTTTATGCTTCAGGATCCCTAGGAATCGTTCAAGTGTACAAAGAAAATAAATCCATAATTCCAAATTACTTATAGAAATCTAAATTTATCTAAAACTTATACTATAACTATACATAGGAACAATTTTATTTAATGAGAGTGAGTTGTTAACAATATGTAAAATTGCTTCCTTTATGCTTGGCATTGTTATAGGTACTTGGGATACCTCAGTGGATAAAGCAAAGTTGCTTGCACTCATAGAGCTGAAGTTCTAAAAGATTCTAATAACGATTTATAGTATAGGTGAAAATTTCAAAGATTCATCTCACAGTAAATGAGGGATCTGGGATTGTGTGCCTATCAGACAGGCCCCTATAAATTGGCTCTTACCTTTGTGAAATCAACTCATCTCACAGTGTAGCCTTCAACTACATAGGTACAGAAACCTGATGTTGCACATACCAGATGGTGCTATATCTATCTCTCACAGATGAAATCAAATTAAACTCAAAAACACCAGTGTCTGTAACAAGAACACTGATTTACTGGCTTACATTAAAGACTATAAAGGCTGCTGTATAGGGACTAAGCTCCTATATGCATTCTTTCTCTGGACAAAATCTAGAAAAGCCAAGCTATAATCAGAAGATTGCTTGTAGAGCATAAAATTACAACATGGGAATTGAAGAGATGTTTCAGATATTTGCAATATCAGATTTTTAAAAATCTGCTAATATTAGCCTTCTATGAAGTGCCTAGCTCCAATTTTTGTGCAAATTATTTTGAATTCTCTAATACACGTAGGGTGGGATAGGGAGGGTAGGAGGGAGGCGCAAGACGAGGGGATATGGGGATATATGTATACGTATAGTTGATTCACTTTGTTATACAGCAGAAACTAACACACCATTGTGAAGCAATTATACTCCAATAAAGATGTTAAAAAAAGAATAAAATATATACATAGATAAACACAAACATGCTTACTTCTGGTGACCAATTCTGTGAAGAGCTCTCCCTTTGTCTAGTTAGGAACATGATTCCTCAGTCTCTCCACTGTCCTTCCTTCAGATCTACTCCCTGGGAAAAGAAAAGGAAAAGGATGTAGAAAATATGCTTGTCTCTGCTTTAAATAGTTGCACGATCTTCATTACCTTGCAGTAGACCTGCCTTAGCAAATGTAACACAGGATTTCAATCTGGAACTCCCTTTTGTTTCTCTGAATCTCCAGTTCATATCTAATATCCTCTAACTTCTAACTGATTTGTTTTTTTAATGTTTTTTCCCAATCTGTGATACTTTCTGTATTTCTGGGCTTAGTCTCTGAAAGTGGATTTTGTACACTCTTAATAATAGTCCTTACTTTTTCTCCACCTACCACAGGTTTATTATTTTACCAAACTTTCACCGGTCTTTTCACTGTCAACTGTACTTTCCAGTCTTTTCACTGTCAACTGTACTTTAAAATTGTCCTTCTTACGTGTTTCTGCTGCATCCTCTCTGGATGAATTTATTGTCTTTACTAATCTCTCCAGTTATTGTGTCCTATGACTTTGTGAGGAGTTGAAGTAGGTCTGGTTTATATACAGAGCACAATAAATGCTCCCCACAGAAAACAATGGCATTTGTGCAAAGGGTGGTACTTTCAATAAAGTACAGCTGGAAAAAGCATTTGTGATACCGAATTACATATGGGTTATTCATATCCAGCAAAGTCAATGGTGCACTTGTCTTTAATGGATCACTCTGAAACTGGCTTCTAATTCACAGTACAACCCAGGCTTCTCAAATTAACATTTGGAGATCTGCTATACATCATTGCCCAAAGTCTTCATATCATGACCTGGAAGAAAAACCTGAACTGACCTTTGGTTATCGGTATGTCATGGACTTACCCAGGACATGCTGCTTTACTAGTGAAATCATTGTTGCTGCTAGAATATTTATTTTATTTTATTCATTCATTCATTCATTCAATTACTTGGTTACTTAGCTACTTACAGTAGACATAGAAGTGCATCAAGATCCCTCTTCAAGCAAGGACTCGTTGTCTAGCCGCAAGGACTTTGGAGAGCCTTCTAGCTTTAACTCCGTCAGGTCCACCTCAGCTTTTGAACTGAAGACATGCTTTCTACAGGAAGGCCCCAGCCAATGACTGAGCAAGACTGTGACGTCAGGACATAGTCATTTCTGCTCAGAACTTTTCCAGTTCATTTCATGTTTTGCAGGCTCTTTGAGCTACACCATGGTTTGATGACTACCCCGTTCCAATCCTGCTCCTTCCACTTTCCTTTCTCAGGTGTGTCTTCCCAATATAACTGTTGTACATCTAACAACATTTTGTTATCTGACTCTTAGCGGACTCGATGCCAGAACTGGAGTTTTAGAACTGGATCACTTCCTGCCCAGCTGGAAATGATAACCATATGTCAGGAGGACTGTGGGGCATGGATAGTCCCAGCTCAAGCTGGTAGCTGGTTACTAAAATTTCACCACGTCACTGGTGCAAATACAGAGAAAATAATGCATACAAGGTCAGTTGAATCTGTTGATTGAAATTAAATTTCATTGATACCCTAACTGAAAGATGTTGAAAGTTTAAAAGCTTTTAACAAATAATTGAAAACTAAGTGTGAGAGCCAGAGGGCTTTATCTCCTGCAGGGGGAGAGAAGAGAAAATAAACTAAGGATTTAATAGAGTTTTTAAGTTTCAGTGACATTTTAATATTCAGCTGAGCAGGTCTGTTGTGCCAAGGTCATGACCCTGGTTGGGAGAACCTGGGACCCTGATGCATGGAATCTTGGTGAACCTCAGAGTCTGCATACGTGGCCAGTTCTCCCTTTTAAGAGCTTGCGATCTCCCTGTGAGGGAAGACACTGCAGAAACCTCTCCCAGCCAAAACAACAGGGGTTAACTTGAGGACCTAGCCTTACCTCCTCTCCTGTCTTCAAGCCACTAACAAGGGATAAGTAACAGCATATCTTAGGAATAGGCCACGTATCTTAAGGGAGAAAAAGGGCTATATTTCAAAAGAGCTATAATGGTTAGCTGCCAAGTATTGTTAGGAGCTGGGAGAGTACAAGTAGGACTCAATTTTGAGGGTGCTTGATCAAGACGGTCATATAAGACTGGATAAGAGTGCCTTTATTGCCTTGGGACCTCTTTTGAGATATAGGATTTAACACCACAGGAAGAACTCTAAAATTTACTGCTGAGATGGTACGAGAAAGTGATGGCTTTGCTGCACCAAGTAGAAATGCCAGAAATGCTTTGGCAGACAGTTGATAAATGAATTAAAAAGCTCAGGGCAGTGGGCATGAATGAGTATTCTGGGTAAAGCATGCTGATCTACCAAAAGATTCCATTTCTGGGAAGACCTGAAAGACACCACTGTGAAAGGGATCATATTTTATCCACATTCATATCATCCTTCTAAGTGTCCCCTCACAAAGGCAAGGGCACTCAAATTCTGGATAAGGGCTCCCCAGATGTGTATGGATAAGTGGACTCATGTGGCACACGGGGAGGACAGTGGCAGATTTGGAGATGTGCCACTCAGCTCTTCTTCAAGAAAGGACTCATTGACCAGTCGGAAGGACTGTGGTTGTGCCATCAGCCTCAGGTGCTAACTCCTTCAGGCCAGCCTCCACTTCTGAGCTAAGATCACACTCTTCTGGTGGTGGCCCCAGTCACTGACTGCAAAACACTGTGGTACAGAGGCCCAGTCATTTCCATCCAAAGCAGGACTTCTCTGAGGGCTATTCCCTCCTCCGTATTGAGCTGTCAGAATTCATCATTTCTGCATTAGGGCCTGATGGCTCCCCATTCCCAATCCTGCTTCTACCTCTTTCCTTTCACTAGTATAACTCGCCAACAAATCTGTTGTACTCCTAACTCTCCTAACTCAGCATCTCCTTCTCAGAGGACCCGATGCACATAGTTTTTTGGGTTTTTTTACAAAGGAATCAAAATGTCAGAGAAGGAAAATCAAAATTTGGTGTCCTCCTGAGTTTAGGTTGGTTCCACAGCCAAAACCTAGAAGAAGTTTCTACTGAGATATCAAAAATAATTACATTTGGAATTTTTACTTAAAACTTTTAAAACTTTATGTATTCAGAGAAATTTCCACTTCTGGACTATGATGTAGTAACTAGTAGCAGACTAGCCCTTTTGCACTAAACAACTGAAACCTTGGACCAAATATACTAAAAGAAAAAACTTTTCAATATTGTACAGTAGGCAGAACAGGGATATTTAATAGAGGGGAAACAGATATATTATGCCCATAATCACCTGGGTTTCTGCTTGGGAGCACTTCTGGACCATGGAGCATTAAGTGTGTACTGGTTTGACTAGCATCTCCCCCAAAGACCTGTATGCAGAAAACTTTAAGACACTGATGAAAGAAATTAAAGACGATACAAGAAGATGGAGAGATATACTACGTTCTTGGATTGGAAGAATCAACATTGTGAAAATGACTCTACTACCCAAAGCAATCTACAGATTCAATGCAATACCTATCAGACTACCAATGGCATTATTCACAGAACTAGAACAAAAAATTCCACAATTTATACGGAAACACAAAAGACCCTGAATAGCCAAAACGATCTTGAGAAAGAAAAACGGAGCTGGAGGAATCCGGCTCCCAGACTTCAGAGTATACTACAAAGCTACAGTAATCAAGACAGTCTGGTACTGGCACAAAAACAGAAATATAGACCAATGGAACAAGATAGTAAGCCCAGAGATAAACCCACGCACATATGGTCATCTAAGCCATGACAAAGGAGGCAAGAACTTACAATGTAGAAAAGACAGCCTCTTCAGTAAGTGATGCTGGGAAAACTGGGCAGCTACATGTAAAAGAATGAAATTAGAACACTGCCTAACACCATACACAAAAATAAACTAAAAATGGATTAAAAACCTAAATGTAAGGCCAGACACTATAAAACTCTTAGAGGAAAACATAGGCAGAATACTCTATGACATAAATCACAGCAAGATCCTTTTGGACCCACCTCCTAGAGAAATGGAAATAAAAACAAAAATAAACAAATGGGAGCTAATGAAACTTAAAAGCTTTTGCACAGCCAAGGAAACCATAAAAAATACAAAAAGACAACCTTCAGAATAGGAGACAATATTTGCAAATGAAGCAACTGACAAAGGATTAATCTCCAAAATATACAAGCAGCTCATGCAGCTCCATATCAAAAAAAACAGACAACCCAATCCAAAAATGGGCAGAAGACCTAAACAGACATTTCTTCGAAGAAGATATACAGATTGCCAACAAACACATGAAAAGATTCTCAACATCACTAAACTTTAGAGAAATACAAATCAAAAGTACAATGAGGTATCACCTCACTCTGGTCAGAACGGCCACCATCAAAAAAATCTATAAATGATAAATGCTGGAGAGTGTGGAGAAAAGGGAGCCCCTCTTGCACTGTTGGTGGGAATGTAAATTGATACAGCCACTATGGAGAACAGTATGGAGGTTCCTTAAAAATCTAAAAATAGAACTACCATATGACCCATCAATCCCACTACTGGGCATATACCTTGAGAAAACCATAATTCAAAAAGAGTCATGTACCACAGTGTTTATTGCAGCTCTATTTACAATAGCCAGGACATGGAAGCAACCTAAGTGTCCATCAACAGATGAATGGATACAGAAGACGTGGCACATATATACAATGGAATATTACTCAGCCATAAAAAGAAACAAAATTGAGTTATCTGTGGTGAGGTGGCTGGACCTAGAGACTGTCATACAGAGTGAAGTAAGTCAGAAAAAGGAAAACAAATACTGTATGCTAACACATATATATGGAATCCAAAAAAAAAAAAAAGATTCTAAAGAGCCTAGGGGCAGGACATGAATAAAGACGCAGACGTAGAGAATGGACTTGAGGACACGGGGTTGGGGGGAAGGGTAAGCAGGGGTGAACTGCGAGAGTGGCATAGACGTATATACACTACCAAATGTAAAGTATATAGCCAGTGGGAAGCACCCACGTAGGACAGGGAGATCAGATCAGTGCTTTGTGATGACCTAGTTGGGTGGGATAGGGAGAGGGGAAGGAGACACAAGAGGAAGGAAATATGAGGATATTTGTTTATGTATAGCTGATTCACTTTATTATACAGCAGAAAGTAACACACCATAGTAAAGCAATTATGTTCCAATAAAGATATTAAAGAAAAAATCTCCAAAATATTACCCAGGAGAATAGGAATATGAGTACAGATTTTCCAAGAACACATATATTGGGAGTGAAGTTAAGTTAGAGCTAAAAGTAATGCCATTTCCTTGCAGTTAGTTAACCTGATTTACCATCCATTGGATAGAAGGCACACGCTGTTTCCTTCCTGCTGGCTGTCCCTCTGCTTCTGTGCTTCTCACAATCGGATTACCTCGTGATTTCCTCAGATATATCCTTTGCTGTCTACTCCATCCTGTGGACTGTTGTTTAGTTGGTTTGTCTTTCCAATCAATTTTAGATGACATCTAGTGCTGTATTTCTAAAACTGCTTGCAGTAACACTTGACCTCAGTTCTGTCCTTTGAACAATGAGTGGTCAGTAAAGACTGATGTAGTTAAAGAAAAAGAGAAACTTTTAAAGTAATTTAAAAACAATCAGTGATTTTTTTTAAAAGGCAGTGAGAATAATTTTACTGAGTCATTAACTATAGATAGATTGAGAATGAGTTTTTCAAATTTCCTCATTTTTCAAATGTCCTATAATATTCTAATTTTGCACTTATTTTTTATCAGTTTTTCCTTAGCAAGTTGAATTGTCTCTAATGTGCTAATATACAGTTTAGAATTTAATACTTAAATTTAATATTCCATCATACAAAGGAAGAAAAATGATAGAGCATCTTCTTTATGGGATATTTCTTTATTTTTTATACAATTTTTAAAGGTTATTTTCCATTTACAGTTATTATAAAACATTGGCTATATTCCCTGTGTTGTACAACACATCTTTGAGCCTGTCTGACACCAAGTAGTTTGTACCTCCCAGTCCCCAATTCCTCTGTTGCCCCACCACCACCACTGGTAACCACTAGTTTGTTCTCTGTATCTGTAACTCTGCTTCATTTTTGCTATATTCACTAGTTTGCTGTATTTTTTTTAGATTCCACATGTAAGTGATATCACAGAGTGTTTTTTTTTTCTCTGTCTGACTTATTTCACTTAGTGTAATGCCCTCCAAGTCCATCTATGTTGCTGCACATAGCAATGTTTCATCTTTTTATGACTGAGTAGTATTCCATTGTATGTATGTGTATACACACACACACCATCTTCTTTATCCATTCATCTGTTGTTGGACACTTAGGTTGTTTCCGTATCTTGGCAATTGTAAATAATTCTGCTATGAACATTGGGGGGCATATATCTTTTCAAATTCGTGTTTTTGTTTTTTTCAGATACATACCCAGGAGCGGAATTGATGGGTCATATGGTAGTTCTGTTTTTAGTTTTTTGAAAAACCTCCATACGTTTTCCCCAGTGGCTGCACCAATTTACATTTCCATCAACAGTGCACAAGGGTTCCCTTTTCTCCACATCCTTGCCAACATTTTTTTGTTGTTGATAGCCATTCTGACAAGTGTGAGGTAATACCTCATTATGGTTTTGATTTACATGTCTCTGATGACTGACTATGTTGAGCATCTTTTCATGTGTCTGCATATGAAATTTTTTCTTTGGAAAATGTCTGCTCAGTTCTTCTGCCCATTTTTAAATCAGGTTGTTTGTTTGTTTTGATGTTGAATTGTATGAGTTGTTTGTATATGTTGGATATTAATCCCATATTAGTCATATCATTTGAAAATATTTTCTCCCATTTGGTAGGTTGTCTTTTCATTTTGTTGATGGTTTCCTTTGTTGTGCAAAACCTTTTTAAGTTTAAGTAAGTCCCATTTGTTGATTTTTGCTTTATTTTCTTTACCTTAGGCGGTGGATCCAAAAAATATCGCTGAGATTTATGTCAAACAGTGCTCTGCTTATGTTTTCCTCAAGGTGTTTTATAGTATCTAGTCTTTCATTTAGAACTTTAACCCATTTTGAGTTTATTTTTGTATATGGTGTCAGAGAATGCTCTAATTTCATTATTTTACATGTAGCTGTCCAGTTTCCTCAGCACCACATATTGAAGTGATTATCTTTTCTCCATGGAATATTCTTGCTTCCTTTGTCGTAGATTAATTGATCACAGTGCATGGTTTTATTTCTGGGCTGTATTCTGTTCTGTTGATCTATGTGTCTGTTTTTGTGCCAGCACCATACTGTTTTGATTACTGTAGCTTTGTAGTATAGTCTGAAGTCAGTGAATATGATTCCCCCAGCTCTATTCTTCTTTCTCAAGATTGTTTTGGCTATTTGGGGTCTTTTGTGTTTCCATAAAAAGTTTAAGATTTTTTTGTTGCAGTTCTGTGGAAAATGCCATTGGTATTTTGGTAGGGATTGCATTGAATCTGTAGATTGCCTTGGGTAGTGTGGTCATTTTAACAATATTGATTCTTCCAATCCAAGAACATGGTATTTCTTTCCATGTGTATGTGTCATCTTCAATTTCTTTCATCATTTTCATATAGTTTTCAGAGTACAGGTCTTTTTCTTCCCTATGTAGGTTTATTCCTATGTTTTTTATTCTTTTTGATACAGTGGTAAATGGGATTATTTCCTTAATTTCTCTTTCTGATAGTTCTTTTTTAGTGTATAGTTTAGAATTTAATAGTTAAAATTAACATTCAATCATACATAGGAAGAAAAATGATAGAGCAGTCTTTTGAGTGCTAGCTGGATAAATGGCAGTTTTATCATTTATTGGTTAAATTCTTTTAAAGAAAGAGAAACCTCAGTGACTTAGAAGGTAGAATTTCAGAAACTGATGAGAAAGTTTTGAA
Source organism: Pseudorca crassidens (assembly GCF_039906515.1). Taxonomy (NCBI): domain Eukaryota; kingdom Metazoa; phylum Chordata; class Mammalia; order Artiodactyla; family Delphinidae; genus Pseudorca; species Pseudorca crassidens. Next base: position 39,760,914 of record NC_090303.1, read on the forward strand.
GACATCAGAAATGTATGAGATGAAGATTGAAAAAAGTTGATATAAAGGAAAGAAGGATGGGAGTAAAAAATTACATGATTTAGTCAAATTACATGATTTAGTCTTGATTCTCTTAAAAATTGGGAAGGAAAAAGGTTTATCGTAATTTTTGCATATATTTATCAATTTTACCTATCAGTTCTAGAATACTCCAATGTAATCTCATTTTATATCTTCAAACTATCCTTGTGTCACTGAGTCCTCCTTTTAATTTTCTTTTGTTCTCTATTCTTCCTAATAGTGCTCTCACATTTTGCCTTTTAACCACATATTTTACATTCTCATCTCCATTTATTCAAGTCACTATGGATTTTCCTCTAAGGCTTAATTTAGTTTCCCTCATCAGCACATGAAAAAGCAGTCCACTACATTACAAAGAATTACTGAAATATGTGGATATGTAAATCTTTCTTAACTTTCAGCTGTGGATATTCTGTTTTTCTCTTAGCTTGTATTGTTGAACATCATATAATACTCTGTAAGGTCTAAATTCTTTTGTCATTATGCATTTGTTTATTGATATGATTCCTTGGCTATATCATTCATAAGTGCAAATAATCAAGGGATAGACTCTTTCCCTGTTTTGTAGACAGTAACTCTCTGGTACTCACTAGGATTTTTAATTATGAGGATGGCACATACATATTCTAATTTAACTCTATCAGTGATACTTACATTCCAACATCATTTAGGACCGTGTAATGACTGAAATGGGAATGGACAGTAAACAGGACATTTCCAAACTCACTGCTGAATAATTCATTTCAAAATTCATTGCTTTGGTAATATGCCATTTATTTAAAAGATGTGATAGAAACTAAAAAAAGTGGAATACATTTTTTTAAACAGGGTTTAGAGAGACCTTTGAAAATACTTTGAAATTCCATCTCTTCTTTGTTGTCCTAGAGCTGTTTGGCAGTGGGAGATTTAATATAGATTTCAAAACTGTTTATAAAAATTCTGAGGCCTACTCATGAAAAAATGCATAAAGATAAAAGTAATTATCTCCTAGTGAGCATTGAAAATGAAAGTGAGGAACTGTTTTGTAATTTAACAGTTGAACTTTCAGGAAATTGAGATTATTCACATATCATTTATGATTAATTTCTTATTTTAAGTAGATGGTTGTATGACTACTTCATTTAAAACTTTAAAGCACACAAAAACCTTGAGTTTAGCTGTCCAAAGAGACTTATCAATTTCCTGAGCATATAGTTTTTAGAATTATCACATTTAAATTTTTGCAAGCTTTTATGTATTTTAATGCACAGTATGAACATTGACTTAGTTATTATATCAGTATTTAATTCTTCCAAATATGGTGATACTGGAAGCAAATTTAATAATAATATGAGTATGATATTTTTCCTCTTCCATGTTTTTCTGTTTCATTTCACCAAATCAGCCACTTTTGCTAACAATTACCAAGTTATCTCTCTCCTCCATGTTCTCCCCCTCAGTCACTCTTTTCCTTCTCCCTTCTTTTTTACTATTTCTTCCCAGCCTCTACTGGCACTTAGATTCCCTGCTCATTTAAGAATGATACAGAATTTTTAGATCAGCAGTCACATTCTGCTGGTTAATTATCACACTGTTTTCGTTTGTTTGTCTTCACGTCTTCTATTATCAGTGAAAGGTGAAAGTTCTCCTGGAAGTTCAACCCTTGAACTCTTAACATGGGACCTCAAGCACATTGAGAGTTAGGGGGGAAAAAAAAAAAAAAACTCTTGCAATCCTAGGCATTTAATACAGTAGTTCCACATCAAAAATACCTACAGGGCCAGTTGTTAACCTTTGCCATCACGTCACTGAGTGGGCTCACATTACCCTCCAGCTGTAGCTGTATATCTTCCAAATGTTGCCTCACATGTGCCCTAAATCCATTGATCCATCCTTGAGATCCATCATTCATCTACTCTCTCTACCCCACAAACTGTTCAAAATGGGACAGGGAAGGAATAGGGACAAAGTGGGTTTCTCCTCAATGCCAGCAGAAATTGAACTTCAGTTAAACTAGATATAGGTTTTAGTTTAGTCTATTTCCCATTGGACTACAAACTCCTGTAAGAGAGCAAACTAGGAAACCTGATATATCACAATGAATAGCAGAGCTCTGTGCCCCTGTTATTCTTTTAAAATGGTTTTGGATATTACTGACAAAAAATTAAATCAACAAGTACATATAAAGAAGTCTTTAGAAAAGTAAATCCAAGTTTTCCATCTGGAGATGAAAGTTTTGGTTGTTATACACACTTCCAAAGAATAATTCAAACATATAGTTAATTTTTAGGAAATGCTTTCACCTGTATATAAGTTATATCAATCAATAGATTGTTTTCATCCAACAAAGGAGAAAGAGCAGAATGATTCACATAAAAGATGAGAGAGAAAAGAAAACAAATACAGATGATTTGGTAAAAGTAATTTTTTTTTTAGATTGGCTAGTAGCAGCTAGCAGCAAAGAGGACGTTCAGAGTGTTCCGCCCTTGGACGGCTTGATGAGTCTTGAAAGAAAACCATTTTAATTGTTTACGGGTTCTCCTGACAATCTTTGGGACGTATCTAACAGGCTGTCTCTGTAAAATATCTGAGTCCTTTCTTAACCCCTCCTTCTCAGGACTACAAGTGCTTCTCTTATCAGAATTTCCCAAACTGGAGCTGAGAATCACATGACACGACTATACTTGTTAATGAACACTGTACCATCTTTAGAAATGACATAACTCCCATTTACTTATTTTTGAACTGTATTTTATAAAATCAGGATGAGAGTTCCATGTCCATCAGTATACAGTTATGGTGTCACTCTGAAGGAATAGGTATTCCAAACTCCTGATTTCAAAACCAAACTTCCAAATGAAACACTCCCTGCTAACAATAATCTTCTCCTTTCTCAGTCTTTTCCATGCAGTTTATTTTATTTTTTTTAATTGTCTGAGTAAAGAAAATTAAGAATTGTTAAATTTCTGAGCCTAATGGCATGCTTACTGAACAGCCGGGAGGTCAGGGTGGCTGGGCCTTACCTTAGCAGAAGAGCAGGAGACAAAGCATCAGATGAAGTCCCATGGCCTGTAGAGGCCCTGCTCTTGGAGGGTTTGTAGACCATTGCAAAAACTCTTGCTTTTACTTGGGTGGATTTGATGTGGTTTACATTTTAACAGGATCCCTCTAATGGGTATTGAGAATAGAATGCAGGCTTGAAAGGACAGAGTAGATGGAATCTATTAATGTGATTCATTGTAATAACCCAGGCAGGAGTTGATTATAGTACTAAAGCGTAGCTACAGAGGTGATGAGAAGAGTTTGGATGCTGGATAAAGGATCTGTTGATGGAAAGGATGTGGGGTGTGAGAGAAAGAGGGAAATTAAGATGGACTCTAATCTTGTCATTTTATGTGCCTTGAACACGCTATTGAAGCAGCTTTAATAGGATTGTGTGTTTGAACCTGTTATAAAAATAGCCTAAATATTAGATCAGCTGCATTCATTCAGATTACTTCAGCCGTCTAGATATGGGATATCTAGTCGTCTAGATGTGTTCTAAACAATGGAAAGGATGCTCAGTCCCACTCACATTTAAATAAATGCAGTTAAAACAACAAAGAGATGTTTTTATCCTGTTACTCTGGCAAAAGCACATTTTGATAGTACACAGATAAGGGTGTGGGAAGGCAGGAATTTTCATACACCGTACGAATGTGGGAGAGCAGCTTGGTAGGACCACAGAGGGGTGATATGGCAATAGCCATAAAAATTAGAAATTCATATCTAACTTTTAACTAGAAAATTTAGTGTTCAAAATTTAGGCCACAGATAGATTTTCAGATATGTTTCATGCAAATATATTAGGGCTTTTTTTTTTTATAACAAAACACTGAAAGTGACTTAACTTCCCATAGGTCATTGGTTGAATAAAGCATTCATTCATTTAATAAATTACTATGCAATAACTTTTAAAAGGTATACAGTTTATCTCTAAGATATATTCTTAAGTAAAAAGTAAAAGGTAGAGAAATGTTTATACTGTACTTTTTAGTGTAAAAAGGTCTATATACGTATTAATATACAATTACTATGTATGTATGCTTTTATACGCATTGAAAATTTTTTAAAGAATACACAGATGTTTAACAGGCATAGCCATTGTGAGGAGAATTTATTACCTCAGGAGAGATCCTTATGTTTGAACTTTTTTGCAGTGGTGGATTTTTTTTCAGGTGCATGTATTATACATTTAGTGAATTTAGTTAAAAATACAAACATGTGACCATCACATAGAGGTGGTATGATGTAACATAGAGCACAATAATCTATAAATGTCCTTCTGTTAACTTTTGAATTGTTTTAATTATAATTTATTCTGAAATATCTGCAATGTCTAAGGTATGTGGTCAAAATTACCTGAGTAATTATTTTTATTAAATATATCAAGTTCTATTTTGTGCTCAAAATGAGCATTGAGTTCTTCTTGTGTAGCTAATAGAGACTGGAGCATTGGAACACCAATCACTTCTTATTTATTAAACTTGTTTGCTTTTCAAACTTGATTTGATCTCCTTCAAGCATTGCATTGCATTGGCCACCACCTACTGGTAGTTACTGTGTTCTATCTTGACTTCAAGATGACCACTCTCTCTTGATTTTTTTTTTCCCCTCCCAACTCCTTTTCTTAAGTTCTTTAACTGACAGCTGCTTCTCCTATGTGTCCCCCTTAAGGATCAGTTCTCCCCAGGGTTCTGTCAGTCCAAGTCAGGTATTCTTAACTTGAAGTTCACAGACCTAAAAGCCATTCTTATAATTCACGGGGACCTATGGATTTGGATAAGATTTAAAAGCATTACAAGGCTTCCCTGGTGGCGCAGTGTTTAAGAATCCACTTGCCAGTGCAGGGGACACGGGTTCGAGCCCTAGTCCAGGAAGATCCCACATGCTGCAGGGCAACTAAGCCCGTGCACCACAACTACTGAGCCTGCGCTCTAGAGCCCGCAAGCCACAACTACTGAAGCCCATGAGCCTAGAGCCCGTGCTCCGCAACAAGAGAAGCCACCGCAATGAGAAGCCCAGGCTCAGCAACGAAGACCCAATGCAGCCAAAAATAATAAATAAATAAATTTATAAAAAAAGAAAAAGCATTACAACTGTATTCATTAACCTTTAGTTTAAAATTTGAAGGTAGGCAAAAACCACAGTAGTGGTAACAGTACCTGTATCTTTGTGACTAATAGAAATTGAATATTTTTATATCACATGACAGTTACTGTAGATACCCAATATATCATTTATACCCACCACTAGTTTGAAATTACAGTAGCTATTAGGTTTTCCACAGGAATTTGTTACTGATTTGTTAGTAAAGAGGCAGATCTGTGATCATAACTCAAATGTGTTTTGTAAATATTTTGGTAATTGTATTTTAATAAGTGGTTTTCTTTGTGACCCTATTTATTTAATTCTGCACATTTCAATGATTTACTTAAGGCTTTCATAGACTTTACCAATCTGTCAAAAGAGTGAATAACACTGAAAAGGTAAAGAAAAGTTAAGTCTTTCTATGGGTGAGCACATCACTTCCAAGACTTCAGTTATCATCAAGATTCTAGTGATCCTTGAATCTGTATCTTTAATAAAGACTTCTTTCCTGAATTAGACCATCTAGAAGTCTCACGGAAATGTTAAATTCAACTTGTCCCAGTCTGAACTCACTGTCTGTCTACCACTCCTCCCTCTCCTCATCTCAGCCTTCAGATCTGAATAGTCCTGTATCCCCTTGATTTAGTCATATTGCCCACATTCATCTAGTTTCACAAACCAGATCATGTAGTCATTCTTTATTTGAATGGCTTAACAAAAATTAAAAAAAATATTATTCCATCTGGCAGTTTTTGTGCCAGGAGCTATTTGGGATTTGCATCTCAATTTCATTGTATCTTCACACAATCCTACACAAAAAGAAGGTTATTGGCCCCTTGGTAGACTGAGAAACACTAGCTTAGAGAAACTAGGTATTATTCAATGAGAAAATCAAGATTCAAGTCCAGGTTTGTCTGATTCAAAACCCATGTTGTCTCGATCACATAGGAAGTCAGTAGATTACATTACGGCTCTTTTCATCCTAGTAGGAATGCAAGAAAGCAAGAGCCATGCTTCTCCCATTCACTCTTCAAACATTTATTGAGCCCCTGCCGTGCTTTAGAGGGTCTCACCTCTCTGTTAGGAGAAAAGATAAAGTTGAATGAGGCATGATACCCACTCTTAAGTACCTTATAGTTTAATCTTTTTGCAATTTAAACCTCTTCAGGCAGAGTGAATTACAAAAATTGGAAAAAGATTGTTTTAGCAATTGGATAGGGTAATGATAATAATACCAATTTTTTAATGCCAACTGAAATAATGAAAAAAAAGTATAGCTTCAAAGCAGCAGTTACAGGATTTCTTCTGCTGTCTTGAATTTGTTACTCAATCATGTTCTTATTTGTGAACATATTTCAAAGTTTCCAGCACTGTCTCAGGTAATAAATTTGCATACAAATATATAGACTACCATGACAGAGACCATATGTTATTGTCAGTGATAAAATCTGAGTTTCTACATTATTCTTACTGTGATTAAAACAAACAAAACTACCACACATTAGTAGGTCCTTGAGAATTCCCACTATAACAGTTATGCCTATATTTAAATATTTGAATAATGTTTTCAAAATGAATTTATTATTTTCTAAAAATAATGCATGTTTGCTATTTTTAAAAATGCATCAAATCCAAATGAAAAAAGTAAAAGATTATCTGGTATTTATATGCAAGTAAATACTGTTAAAAATTAGATTAACACAATTCCATGCATTTCTCTCATATGTGCCAAGAGAAGAACACATGGATAGATAGCTAGCAATACATAGATGGAAAATGTTTAATAAAAATTGGGTTATACATGCCATTTTAATACAAAGTATAAATAAGTAAAAAATTTATTTTTCCTCTCAAAGAAGTTTAATTTCTTAGTGTTTTTCAAACAAAAGGAGAAAACCTAGTTCAGTCCAAGAATGTGTTTAGTTTCCCAGTTGAGTGAAGAAAATCTGTTATAATTGCTTCTTTGACGGCATCAAATATTGTTTACAAGCCATCCAGTAACACTAATTAAAGAAGAAATAATTAGCTCAGTAATTGGGAGGAAGGAAAATCTTGTCTTTGGAAAAAACCCTAAGAGCTGATCCATTTCAATAGCTATCCTCATGCTCTCCACAGAATCACTTTTGCCATGAGCCTGACCTTGTTGGTGGGTCATTCTGATTCTGTCTACTACTGTGTTTACCCTTGGACAACAGGGGCATCATCGTCATTCCTGCATCTATTTTCTCTTTGTGAAGCCAGACGCTACCATTTGACAAGCATTTATCGCCTCCCTTAACTTCCTCCTCCATTTACAGCCATAATTACCTTTTGGTTAAGAGTGTCTATCTTTCCAGAGACTGATAATTCACACATGAAGGAATTACTGCATCTTTGTACCCATGTAAGTTGCTTTCACAAACTGTATGTCCACACTGTACCAAAAAGAAGAAGTCGTTGCTGAGCATACTTAGTTTTACAAATATTTAAGGTGCTTTGTAAAGCCCTTTGTCTCATCAGAGTGTACTAGTCTCACAAAAGTCTTCAGAAAGAAATAAGGTATATTGCTCCCTTTTAAAAGATGGAGAAATTTAAAGGGTAGTAATTTCATAATTTACTGGAATTCATAGAATATATTATAACACAAGCAGAATCAGGAACCAAATGTCCTTGTTTCTAAAGCAGGACGTTCTCCAGTACATCCAAGACTAATCCTTGGATCGCTATTACTAGTGAGGATGCAAGTAGTAGGAAATTCATAGGAAAGTACAGGGAGAATACTGCTTATTGCATTTCAGTATATATGAACTATTCATGCTATCACAACTTTATTAAGACTCCAACAGATTAGCGTTAATTTGATTCAGGAAAGGCATTTCACTTGATTTCTTTTGTTTTTGTTTTGCGGTACGCGGGCCTCTCACTGTTGTGGCCTCTCCCACTGTGGAGCACAGGTTCCGGACGCGCAGGCTCAGCGTCCATGGCTCACGGGCCCAGCCGTTCCGTGGCATGTGGGAATCTTCCCGGACAGGGGCACCAACCCGTGTCCCCTGCATCGGCAGGCGGACTCTCAACCACTGCACCATCAGGGAAGCCCTACTTGATTTCTTTTAATGCACTGCAGTCATCTCCTTTGAGAAAGCTCCTTAACTGAACCAAAAATAGAAGAATCAGTTATTCCATGCCATATAGAACATTTGTAACTAGGTGCAAAAATTTTTTTCACAGTTGATTCTTAATGGAACCAAATATTATTATGCCTGCTAGGAAAAGAATTTTGGGATAGGTAAAATTAAGTATATTAAGTTTGATTGATGACTTTTTAATACAAGGTTATATTTTTCTTCCTGAGATAAGACACTTAATTTCAGAACCTTATAATTTGGTCAAACACTGAACATTTTAAGTGTCCATAACCTGGCAAATCAGAGATCCTTAGTCCTAACGCAGAATGATGAATGATTTGTCTTTCCGAAATATAAAAGTAGGCTTAGAAAAATTGTTAATGTAGGGAAATCATTTTAATGGAACCCCGGTCTTTCTTTTCCTGGTTCCTTTGCCCAGCTCTCCACACAGTCCAGGACTTGTATATTTGTAGTCTGGCTGTCCTTCAAAATCCATTCAGGCCCAGTCATTATCCTCAACTATGATGATGACTTATCTGAAAGTAGGGTCTATTGATTGAAGGACTTCATTTTCTTCTTGAGCTGTGTTCATTGTGATTGCTCTGTTGAACCTATATATGAGGTGAGAGCTGTTCCTCAGGGCTGCCTAACCTTTGACACCTCCATACCTGCTTGAAACAGACTGCCAGCTGAAATCTAGACTTGGGTTTCATGGCTTAATAGGCTCCAAAGGATTATCTTTGCACCATGGTTTTGTTTTAAGTTTATAATCCTTACAAGACTATAGACCATTCGCTATAGCAGCTGTGGGACAAATCACCAAGTTTTATATATTGAATCCTAGAATGTCAAAGTGTGTGACCTTGGCAATAATTGTTTTCCTTTTTTTAAAAAAAAATAATGGAATGAGGATGCTTCAGTAGATCTAGCCCTGAATTATCTGGGAAGTTTTTTTTCACTATACAGAAGGTCGGATCTCACCTCCAGAGTTTCTGACTTAACTTGTCTAGGTTGGGCCTCAGTCACTGGTAAATGTTAAAGGATCCTTAGGTGACTGTCATTTCCAGCCAAGGTTAACGCCCACTGATATAGTCTCAGTGATGATAGATACTCATCAGCTGAGTAGGAGACAAGACGTCAAGAAATGGTCTAAGCTAGGACCTACTTGCTTTCTCTTTCAAACAAGATCCCAGAAAAGTACACACAAGATATCAATCTCATAACCGTACAAATATTAGAAAAATAACTGGCACAAGTTATTTGACTTGGAATTACTTCTCTTTTGTTATGTTTAAGCTCCAAATACAATAGGTGTTCACTTTATTTATATAACTGGGATTTGGCTGGTTTTTCTGTAGATAAGTAGTAGGTTGGGTTTAGTGGCTTTGGTCTCTTAGTATTCCACTATGCCAAGAATAGGAATAGGAATATAAATATAATGATTTCAACTATCCTTGTCCTCATTTGCTTTAAGGATAGTGTTGCTACCAAGTATTGTGAGCGTGAGTACTTCGGGCACGAGAAACTTAGTTTGGTTTTATATATATGTATGTGTGTGTGTGTGTGTGTGTGTGTGTGTGTGTGTGTGTGTATTACATAAGAACAAAAAGGATGACTTCCACATAGGTTATTTTTTTAAAAGGACCTATACTTATGTTGGAATTCTAGAGAATGAGCTCACAACTGAGCAAACAAATCTGAGGTTTTGAGATTTAAAGAATATTAGAAACTGGAAGAATGGAAAAAGACACCAAAGAAAGGCTAGGAAAGCAATTGCAAAGCCAGTGTGTGGTAAAATATCTCAGTTCCCATTTGGGATGTGCATGTGTGTGGGCTGGAAAGGGGGAGGAGGCCGTGGATAAAAAAAGCTTTCCCAGAAAAGGAAAATATTTTGTTAAAAAGGTAATATATTTTTTGAAAGGACTGGGTGAAATGTAATAATTTAGAGGGCAACATATGAGTTGTATTAGCCCTATTTAATACAGTGAGGTTGTAAAATGTATGATTTTGTTTGGTTAAATACAATGATCAAGTAACTATCATTCATGTATCCTTAGAACAAAGTGTTGCAATCTTTTCAAACTGAGATTATTTTTAGAGAATCCACTAATGCTAAATCTCTCCTCCCTCCGTCTCCGTTCCCTAATTGCATGATACTTCATGCCAAGGAGACACGAAGTTTCCTTTCGGTACTCGAAAGGAGTAATACCTACATAAAGATGCGTTTTAAAAAAAAAACGCTCATGATCATTTACGATATCTGTCCTATCTTGAAATATAATTTGGGGGAAATTTGACCAGTAGTTTTTATGCATGAACTAGAAAGCTTCATATATATTACATAAATATGTATATATATTTCTGCGTGATTCTTTCTCGGTGCCCTGCCCCACCCACCAGGAACAAGAGTATGTTTGCTGATGAAGGGTATGGTTTATACCAGATTTGGTACTGCTGTCAGCTAGCATCTGGGGGGAAGGGTGTGAAAACTAGAGGAAAGCTGTGAAGTGGCTGCTATTATTCAGTAATGATGACATCACACAAGTCATGACTTGTAAATCAATAGGAGATGAAAGTCAAGTAAATCCTAGGAGATGTAAGTCAAGTAAATCCTAGGAGATGCCACTGCTGAGTATGCACTTGAGTGTCTCGGGGTGAAGAGCCTTGTAGGGGACTGTCTTTGCCCACCTCCATGTTATTTAAATCTCCAATGATGGCTAAGCAAGCTTTTCAAGAGGTTTTAGAATCAGACTGAAATTAAATAAATACATAATGTGAAAAAGCGTAGTTTGTTATTGAAAACCTTAAGTGAATATAGATATGTATGTGAATGTATACATGTTTACACATCCATTTTCTGTTACTATAATTTAGGCATGATTGGTCCTAATTAGAGACTTGACTTGGTTTAAATCATATTTCTTATAACACAAAGTACTTAACTGAAAAGAAGAAATTGTCCTTGATTCACCTTCTGTTTATCATGGAAATAAATGCTAGCTCGGGGCTTCATGGATTAATCATAGGGATGATACTCAGAAATCCTTTCCCTACAATGTAAAATCAGATACTGTGCAAAAGGGAAGAGAGATGATTAGCTGTTTTTCTCCTAGTGTAGACAGTCCCATAGTCTAATCAATGCCTAAAAGGGAAAATTATTTTTTTCTAGAGGACAGCTGTGGATGGGCATCTGGCTTAGAATTAGAAGACCAGGTGGTGTTTCTGTCACAGCTATGTGATATCTTAGGTCCATGATTTATCTTCTCTGACTCTCTAAACTCTCACTGATAAAGTGAAAGTGGTAATTTTACCTCATAGAGAAATTTTAAGGATTAAATTTATATCCTTTTTCAACTGTAATGAACTATGCAAATAATTGTTTTCTACTATGGTTATTAGAATTTATTAAGGGCGTATGAGGTATCAAATATGTAGCACTTCACATAATTTTGTGCATCAGGAATTTGGAAAGTCTCAGCCGGGAAGTGTGTCTCTGACCCTCTTGGTATCAGATGGAGCAGCTGGAACCAGAGGATCCATTTCCAGTGTGGCTTCTTCACTCACAGGTGTGGTGTCTAGGTGCCCCTTGGCTTCCCTCTCTCTACCTGGCATTACATCTGTTAGGGCCTCTCCATGTGGCTCTGACATCTCACAACATGGTGATCTCAGGGTAGTCACTCTTTTTATGTAGTGGCTGGCTTCCAAGAGAGAGCAGCTGGGCTTCCCTGGTGGCGCAGTGGTTGAGAGTCCTCCTGCCGATGCAGGGGACGTGGGTTCGTGCCCCGGTCCGGGAAGATCCCACATGCTGCGGAGCGGCTGGGCCCATGAGCCATGGCCGCTGAGCCTGCGCGTCCGGAGCCTGTGCTCCGCAACGGGAGAGGCCACAACAGTGAGAGGCCCGCGTACCACAAAAAAAAAAAAAAAAAAGAGAGAGCAGCTGTCAACACCAGTTCAAGGCTGCACACAGAACTGGCACAGCATCCTCTCCACTGTATGCTCCTGGTCAAAGCCATCTTCAGGACTGCACAGGTGCAGTGGGGAGAAGGAACAGATGCTGTCTTTTGATAGGGTGGTGGCCAGGCCAGCTGGGCTTTGAATCAGATATGACCCATTATCTTCTACTGCTTACATTCGTTTTTTCTGATATGCATTTAATAAAAGAACACTTACAGCTTCTTACATAATACACAAAACGTGCGTGCACACAAAACAGTATACGCAGAGGCAGCTGTTGCCTGCTATTTTATCTTCCGGCAACATCCAGTCCCTTCACATTTGCACGTGCCTTTGTTACCATGACAGTTGATAGTTGTATGTTGTTGAAAGTGTGTGGAATGTCAAGGTCGAATATCTGTACTTTATTTTGGCTAGGCTAGTCTAAGTCTAAGGAATAGTAGAAGTTTGATGCTTAAGACAGCTTGGTGATGGAAATATTTTAAGATGTGGGTACTATGGAGGCAGCTACGTCCTCTGCATGACTAGTCATCCTTTTCATAAATTTGTGGAAATACATTTGTGGTGTATATGGTATATCAACCTGGGTGATAGGGCCACTTTATTCCTTAGGGTAGGTGACTATCCAGAACACCAAATTCCTTCATTATGTCAGAAAGGAGAGGATTTATTTTTCTAAAACTGTCTTTTTAGTGTTCAAAGCCATAATAGCATGAGCTCTATAATGAGCTTAGTAACCATGACAAAATCTTATTGTGGCCCTCCTTCAGTAATCTCAAGTAGGCATTGAGGGACCATTTGCTGTGTGTGTGTGTGTGTTTGTCTGTGTGTGTTACTTCATCTTTTCCATTCATTCTGGGGAAATTTCAATACCAGTCTTCCTCTGCTATTCTTTGCCTTGCCTTCTTGATGTCCGTTTTCTTTTGCTTTCTCTTCTCATCTTCTGCTACCTCCCTTCCTGATAGGATCTGAAGGAAGATTCACATCATTGGAAAGTGGCAAGACCTTGAACCCTGTGACGGGGCCCTCTCTTGCCCTGTGTCTACATTCCCGTTCTCTTCTATGCTGTGAAATCTGATTTCACTACCTGTAAGTGTCTCACAGGAAACAGATGAATAAGAAGAATCATGCAGGCTGGATACAAATAAAACAGGGTCTTCAGGATTACCTATTTTCTCCCTGTTTGGTTCAGACATGAGTAAATGGAATTATTTTTCTACTAGAAAAAAATTCTCAATGACAATTGACACTCAGACTAATTGTAGAAGAGACAGTGGGGAGTGGTGGAGAGTGTGGCAGATGGAAGGGCAAAAGCCCTTCAGGAGAGGCACAGGCATTACTCAGCTCCAGGTCACTAGAATCTTGTGAGAATGCAGAGCTATTATTACCAGATCCCATTTTTTGTGAATTCTCCCAATTTTTAAATGTTGATGACTATTTTAAAACAAAATAAAATTCTATATAAATCAATAAAATATATCTTTAGAGCAAATTTTGCCCATGGACCCCGGTCTATAAAGTTGACTTGACTCTTGACTGTTTTCTTCCTCTTGAGCTTTAGATTAATGTCCAGCCTCTCCTATGACATATTCATCAAATATCTAAAATTCATCATACTTAACATGTCCAAATCAGAGCTCTTACTATTTCCCCCTAAGTTTTCTTATCTCCGGAAATGGCACCATTATCAGTTTAGGAATCTACCTTCATCATCTTTCTACTCCTCCCCATAACCCAGTTTATCAACAAGTTATACCATTTCTAATCTCCAGAATTTAGCTAGAACACGTCTACTTCTCCCCATCTTCACCACCACTCTTAATATTTGCTCCATTTCACTTTCCTGGACCAATGCAATAGCCTTTAGGTTGGTCTCTCTGCTTCCATTCTTTTCCCTTTTCATCCATACTGTATCAGCACTGGAGAAATATTAGACGACCACAACAAAAACAAGAGCATTATTCTTCCACTGAATCTTTCAATGACTTCCCATTCCCATCGTAATAAAAGCCGTAATCTTTTCCACAGCCTGCTTTTTATAATACCACTCTCTCGCTCACTATTTCTGAGCCACATTAGTCTTCCCTGTGTCATCGAAGAGGACAAGCTCTTGTCCATCTCAGGATCATAGTGGTTGCTTTTCTCCTGGATCTTTGAATAGTTGGCTTCCTCTCATATCATGTCTCAGCCCAAGTGCCTCCTCAAAGAGGAGTTTCCTGACCATCTTATCTAAAGTAGCCCCTTCTACTCAGTTTTTCTCTATCACATCATGATTTATTTTCTCCATTAATAAACTACTGTTAATTTGATTTTTATGAATTTTTTACTAGTTATAACTTCCCCCCCTTGAATGTAAACTCTGTTAAAGGAGAAATCTCATCTGTCTTGTTTGCTCAGAATTCCTGGAAATTCTCAAATCATAAACTATTCTATGTCTTCTTTCAAAAAATTGAAATATAAATTGATATATAATGTTGTATTAGTTTTAGGTGTACCATATATTAAAAAGAATTTTTTAATTTTTAAAAGTTTATTTCAAAATATAGTTGATTTACAGTGTTGTGTTAGTTCGTATGTTTTTTTTACAACACTTTTTTCTCACATTTTAAAAATAATGTGAGTACATAGTAAACAGTGATTCATTTTTCCATGATAGGGTCTAGCCATAGGATCTAGCCTGGCATATGGTATTTGAGAATAAATATTTGAGGGAATAAATGGTTTGAGTACTTATACATATTTAGCATGAAGACATCACTACTTTACAAAAAACCTCTAATTCTTAACATGCCCTGTGTTAACCTGGACCTGCCAACATTAATCACTGCAGTCAGCACCAACTTTCCTCACTCTCTGTGGACCAGCCACATAATTCCCTCACTTGGCATCATCACAGCTATTGTTTCTTCTACTCAAAATGATCCTTCAACTCAGACTCCTTTCAGCTAGCCGACTTTTATTCTGTTCTTCCTTCAAATCTCAACTGAATGTTGCTTACAGTGAGGATTCCCTTGCCTGCCTCACATCCCATCACCTGAGGCTTGCATTGGTTTTCCCCAAATATATACTTTCACGTACTTTTTATTTGTATCCCTTATCCCAATTATAATTAACCTACTTTCTTGTTATAATTTGTTTACCATCTATAAGGACCAAGTCTGTCTTGTTTACTGGAACATTACAGACTTCTAGAGCAGAGTCAAAACAATACATATTCATTCACAAACATTTGTCAATTTACAGTTGAAAATACAGAACTCACTTTTCTGCCATTTCTGTTCTCCCAGAGTACAGATTAATTACCATTAATAGAAATTAATTAACATGTCATCCTCAATTACTAATACAGGACCTTCATTTCCTAAAAAAGTCCTCCTCCATTACTTTTGGGAGATCTTAAGGGGTTTGCATGTGGGCTCATGAACCATTCCTGTCAGCCACCATAGTCTGCTGTTTCCTTTCCTCCTCTCTGACCCTCTCCTCTATTAATATTTGCCACTAGAGGACCCGTGTGAAGGGACTCTGCCACTGTCCCCCAAGCTCTCAGCAAGTTGAATTCCATTTGTTCCTTTAGGGCACCATTGGAATACCATCGAGGATCCTCATACCACCACCACCCCCTCCACATTTTGTGTCAGTAAGAAAACAACCATGGCAGCCAGGCAGATTCAGACCTGTGTTGAAATCTAATGGAAAATGCTTTGCAATTGAAGGGTAGGAAAAATAATTTTCCCTCTACCCTTCTCAGTTCTTGGCTGGAACCACCACCCACCCCTCCCTGCACCCCCTCCCGCCCCACAGTAATAAAAGACAGATTTGACAGGAGAAAAACAAACAGAAGTTTAATAACATATATACCTCCTGTATACATGGGAGATAACCAGGAAAGCTGAGTAACTCTTCAGAATGACGGAAGTCGGCACCTTAAATGCTTCCTCCAGCTAAAGACAAAGGAAAGATGTTGGGGGCAGGGAGGCAGGTTATGGGAAGTGACCAGGAGACACCCAGCCAGCAAGGCTATGAAGGGAATGGTGGTTAAGCAGGTTTTAAGTTCTTGCCTTCTCCACTGGTAAGAGCTGCTAGAGATTTAGAAAATGTCCCTTATAGATGTAAATTTCTCTTACAAAAGAGTCATTTCTACTCGTTTTTCAGAGGTTTTCTTCTGTCTGCTGTTTCTTAAAAATCATCAGCCTAAAATAGCCCTTAAGCCAAGGGAGGCATATTTTGAGGTGGCAAATTCTGCTCACCTTCCCAATTCCAGCATGATGAACCACCCCGTATTGATAAATACTGTGACAGTATACAAAGACAAAGTAATGAACGCAGTTTCAGGATCACAGAGCCTGTAATGGGCCTAGGTTTCAGATATATTTATAGCAAATCCATCAAAATGATCAGGGATCCCAGCCAAAGCCGCCTCCTTTCTCCCTTTCCCCATACCATCACTGATGATTGCAAGGAATTTCATAGGCTTATAAAAGTGAAAAACACTGATGTGAGACCAAAGACTAGGAATGGTGTGGAATCTGCTCTTTGGCAGGCAATGTTTTTCCAATATGTACAGTGACTAAACTTTTCCATAGAAAAAATTTTCCACTCAGATAAATCTGCCATGCTTTATGACCAAATGCAAAACAGGATGATAGACACTGAGCAGCCTAGAGACGGCCTGACCTGCCTTTTACAGCCTTGCGGGAGCCAATTTGATTTCTGAGCAGTGAAATGCGTCAGTGCCTGAGAAATACAGAAACACCAGGTGAGAATTCAGAAGAGGTCTGTTGTTAAAATGCAGGAGTTGGAACAAAATAGAAATCTTATTCTTAGAAAATTAGTAGAGATGGAACAACCTGGGAGAGCAAATGTTTAAATCAAAGGAGATAAAAATAATTAAGGGAAACAAAAATAGACTGAAGAGGTGGCCAGTTCTTAGGCTCTGCTTGTAAATAAAGATCAGAGGGAAAAGTGAATATGTCTAGAAATGAAAAGCATTACTGTGAGCAACTTACTTCAGCATGGATCTCACACGTATTACTTTTGAGATATTTAAATATATTGTGTGACTTTTGAATGTGTCCACACAGCAGTTGCAGCTGCATGCTTTGTAATGTCTTTGTTGACTTTTACCACCTGCGAAGTGATGGAAGCTAATACTTCAGTTCAGTGATGAGGGAGTATAAGAAAGCATTATTAACAGTAGGTACTGTTGTATTCAGATGTGCTTAGCCTCTCAGATTCTTGCTGTCATAAGATGAAAGCCCCACCAGGGGGAGTGAGGGAACAAATCTCCAAGCCCTGTCCAGGCACCTTTCCAACTGAAGGTACACTGGATTCCAGAGTGAACTGCTCAATATTCCCTCCACCCTCCACCACTTCCCCACCACCCCCACCACCCTGGCGAATTATTTGCAGCCTGCATTTCCCTGTGGGCAGTTTCTTTCAGATTTACTTTCTCTAGTTTTTCAGCTGCTTTTTTTAGTTGTAAATCCATGCTGTGGTTGAGCACCAAGCAATATTCCAGCAAACTCCAGCAGGGAGATATTTTCCTACAGGAGCTCTAAAACCTTGCATAGTCACCAGAGCCTTCCCCAGTGCCTTGGCAAAGGTAGCATTCTGGTAACTGAGCCTGGGGACTGGGAGAGGCGACAAAAGTAGATGGGAAGGCGATAACACTGCTTAGGGAAGTTCTGGGAACGGCTTAATGACTCAGAATGAAGAACTGGGGAAGCAGGCAGGTCAGCACAATAGATGCAATTAGCAAATGCAATTATCATCACCATATAAATCCCTCCCTCTTGACTTTCTTCTTTGTATTGCCAAGGCAACCCAGGCAGCCTCCTCCTTTCCCACCCCCTCCATTGCAACAACCCCAGTCCCCTGCCCCTCTCACTTGCTGCCTCTGCCCTTGGAGTTGATTTTAAACAGGTTGCACCTGGATTAGCACGTGTCTGGGGTGGAGGAAGGGCAAAATGGGCGGGGAGAGCGAGGACCTAGGCTTTGCAGCTGAGATTTTTTGCTGTTGGTTCACACTCTTTCAGGAGTGCCAGTTTAGGAATATTTTATTCCTTTTTGGGATCCTCGCCGGGCATGAAAAACACCTTTCTTTTCATCCTAACATGGGAGTTTGCAGATGGAGAGAAGTGCACCCAGGTGCTTCACTATATGCTCCAGGTGCACCTTTTGCACATTTAAATCTGTCGTTAGAGCTAGTTTGTTGTAAGATGGGCAGTGTTTCGAGTTCATTTTCATGGTCACTGATAGCCAGAAATTGCGAAGAGCAAAGTCACAACTCAGGAAAAGAAATGGAAATGACTAAAAAGAATTGTGTATATATTTATATATGCATATAAACAATAGTAACATCTGAGTGAGAAGTGGTATTGAGGAAAAACGTAAGCACTTTAATTTTCTGACTTAAACAGTTTTGCCTTTTATTAAACAAATATGTAATACTTTTAAAAATACAAAACTAACCCCAAAATTAAAGTAAAATTCCCTTAAAAATAAAGACATTCTCCCAGCAATCCCACTACTGGGCATATACCCTGAGAAAACCATAATTCAAAAAGAGTCATGTACCAAAATGTTCACTGCAGCTCTATTTACAATAGCCAGGACACAGAAGCAACCTAAGTGTCTACCAACAGATGAATGGATAAAGAAGATGTGGCACATATATACAATGGAATATTACTCAGCCATAAAAAGAAACGAAATTGAGTTATTTGTAGTGAGGTGGATGGACCTAGAGTCTGTCATACAGAGTGAAGTAAGTCAGAAAGAGAAAAAGAAATACTGTATGCTAACACATATATATGGAATCTAAGGGGAAAAAAAAGGTCATGAAGAACCTAGGGGTAAGACAGGAATAAAGACACAGACCTACTAGAGAATGGACCTGAGGATATGGGGAGGGGGAAGGGTAAGCTGTGACAAAGTGAGAGAGTGGCATGGACATATATACACTACCAAACGTAAAATACCTAGTGGGAAGCAGACGCATAGCACAGGGAGATCAGCTCGGTGCTCTGTGACCACCTTGAGGGGTGGGATAGGGAGGGTGGGAGGGAGGGAGACGCAAGAGGGAAGAGATATGGGAACGTATGTATATGTATAACTGATTCACTTTGTTATAAAGCAGAAACTAACACACCGTTGTAAAGCAATTATACTCCAATAAAGATGTTAAAAATAAATAAATAAGTAAAAATAAAAATAATAAAGACATTCTGATCAGTTGGGGAAAAAGTAAGATGTAGAATCGAAGTGAAGCCAATAACTCCAATAATAGCAAAGCCTTCCCTGGATGGTTTCTGTGTGCCAGGCAGTATTCTAAGCCCTCATTTGATTCACAACCACCCTGGGATGTAAGTATTTTTATCTCATTTTTGTCAGATGAAAAATGAGGAACAGAGACAACTAGCCCAAGATTACTTAATGCTCTGAACTACCAAGTGATACTGCCTTTCATTTTCAAAATTATCTGCTGTGATTTGTTTATAACATTGTATTTGTCCATTATTCCTTTAGGAGAGAAAGAGCAAAGGAAAGGTAGGCAGCTTGATAACATTAAACATAATTAACCCTCAGGTCAACTTGACTTTGGTCTAGCAAATAATTGTATGGATTTTTGGAGTCAGCCTTAGGTAGGTGCATACCTAGCCTTCACCACTTAGTAGCCTGGCAGGCTAGCTTCTCAGCCTTAGTATCCAGATGTGTACAATGGATTGAATAATAGTTACCCGCCTTCTAGACTACCCACTTTCCTTTAGGTTCTCATCCCACCCACCCTGTACCTGCCTACACCTGCCCCCATATTTTGGTTACTTTCTTCCCTCTTGATGGAGAAGAAAGGGCTGGATAAACTCATTCAGATAACATTTCAGTTGCACGGTGCCTTTCTGAGGGGTATTGACACTCTAAAATAGAACCCAACTAGAAACAAAAATGCTTACACCAAAGGCACCGTTGATTATGAAATATTGTGGGGACGAGATCCTTACAGCAACCACACCCTGATTTGCACCTCTCTTTGTCATTTGCATTTTCTACCTAAGGCTTAACTGTAGTTTTTCCACATTAGTCACAGATATAACACATTACAGAGACGTAGAAATGAGGGGAGAAAAGTGAGAGACTTTGTAGAACATTCCTCATACCTGCATGGCCTCCCCATAAGCGTGCTGAGTCTTGGCTCAAAAGGGTGATACGGCCCAAATAAGGTCTCTTTTTTCAACTGATTTTTCCCTTCAGAAGCTGTTTTATGGGAAAAAATAAAAGGCTGCCCATTTATGTTTTCCCAGCTTTATTGAGATATACTTGACATAGTACTATTACACTGATATATCGCAAAATGATCACCACCATAGTGTTAGCTAACACCTGCATCACATCACCTAATTACTATTTCTTTTTTATGGTGAGAATATTTAAGGTCTACTCTCTTAGCAACTTTCAAGTATATAGTACAGTATTATTAACTATAACCACCGAGTTGTACCTTTTAGATCCCTAGAACCGATTCATCTTGTAACTGGATGTTTGCACTCTTTAACCAACATCTCCCCTTTCCCTCCACCCCCAGCCTCTGGTACCATTCTAGTCTCTATGAGTTCATCTGTTTCAGATTCCATATATAAGTGATATCGTACAGTATTTGTCTTTCTGTGTGTGACTTATTTCACTTAATGCCCTCAAGTTCCACCCATATTGTCACAAATGTCAGCATATCTTTTCTCATGGCTGAATAATATTGCACTATATATATAAAATCTCACATATTCTTTATTCATTCATCCATTGACAGACACTTAGCACTTAGGTTGTTTTCATATCTTGGCTATTGTAAATAATGCTGCAATGAACATAGGAGTACAGATATCTCTTCAAGATTCTGTTTTCATTTCCTTAGGATATATACCCAGAAGTGGGATTGCTGGATCATATGGTAGTCCTATTTTTAATTTTTGAGATACCTCTGTAGTTTTTTCCATAGTGACTGCACTAACTTACATTTCCACCTACAGTGCACAAGGGTTCCTTTTTTCCACATCCTTGCCAACAATTATTTCTTGTCTTTTAGATGATAGTGATTCTAACAGGTGTAAAGCAATATCTCACTGTGGTTTTAATTTGCATTTTTCTGATGATTAGTGATATTGAGTACCTTTTCATATACCTGTTGGCCATTTGTATCTCTTCTTTGGAAAATGTCTGTTCAGTTCCTCTGCCCAGTTTTTAATCATTTTTTGTTTCTCTTTTTTGCTATTGAGTTGTGTGAGTTCTTTTTATATTTTGACTATTAACGCCTTATCTGGTATTTGATTTGCAAATACTTTCTCCCATTTCGTAGGTTGCTTTTGCCCTTAATTTTAGAGACCATCCTTGAATGGGATGTTAAATGGTTTAATCTCATAGAAAAACCTGCTGCCCTCGTGGCAGACTTTGGGTTGAGAGGTAAACAACTATTAGTTCAGAACAGACCCACATCAGTTCCCTGGCTCAAATACCTGCTTCTAGCCACCAAGGATCTGAAACTTCCCTTGAGCTATATTCAGGCTACAACTTGATAAACACTGGGAAAAAAATACTACATAGTGTTTCTTGTGTAGATAGTGAATTTGGTTGTATGTCCCAGCAGTTCTGTTGAGGCCATAGGGTTTGGCAACTCCCTGAGAACGGTGGGATTTTGGAAGTGGAAAATATGAATTTGGAGGAGAGCCGTCCACTCCCAATAAACACACACACACACACACACACACACACACACACACACACACACACACACACGTCTCTATCTCTTTGACTTGAATTTTCAGGGAATATTAACATGGAACCTGGAGGTTACAGTAGGGACTTTGGTTTAGATTCAGAGACAGATGAGGAATCATAGAAAGATTTTCAGCCTTATACAAACCTCTTGACTTACCTTGTTTTAGAGAACAGACACAGGAAGGTAGGATAAGAAGCAGGGAGACCAGACAGAGGAGGACTGCTGCAATAAACAGATGAATGACGGCTGCAGTTTGGATCAAGGTCGGTGAATCTTGAAAGAGAATGGATTCTGGATAGACATATATAAGTAGCCTCAAAGGAGGCAGTGACAGGATGAATATAGTACTTGAAAGAAAGAGGAGCCAGAGATAACTGCAGAGTATGAGGTACTCTTTTCTTTGAGAAAACGGGGTTTCATTGCTTTCTTATCATTAGACAGCACTTAGTGGCACAGTGCTACCTGTAAATTGTCAAAATGGGTTAAATCGAGAGAAAAACTATTCCATAGTTTTTTAAGGACCATGCTTCTGTACCGACTGAGTCCCCTGCTGCTAAATGGGCTGGGGTTCTGCATTTCAATCCTGGCTCTGATAGTATCTCACTCTGTTACCTTGGGCAAGTCACGTCAGCTTTCTGGATCTCATTCCGTTTCATTTGCAAAAGTAAAATGGCTTTACCAGGTTATCTGAGGTCCATTTCAGTTCAACAACATTCTATTAATCTTTGTGCCTATTACCTGATGAGGCAAACAGCTCACTCTTCATATGTAATTGAGACTAATTGTAAAAATGTCACACAGAAGATTGTCAAATGACTTTCTGTCAAAATGAGTTTGGGAAGTATTTTATTTCAGAAATAAAAACAGAATTATTTTAAAGCATTACCAGTCCGTAAATTGTAGACATTTCTAAAGGTCAGAATATTGAGCCTCAGAAATAAGTGTTTACCAATAAGATAATTGTTTGAATAAATTGCAGTTTTTGCTTCCCCCCAAGAAAGACTTTCCTGTTGGTCTTTTTAGCTTAATTGTAAACCATCAAGAAGAAATGTTAATTAAAACCAGAGGCATTAGTTTTTTCCTCAGTGTTTAAGAGTTAAAAAAAAAATCACTCCAAATTCATTGATAGATTCCCCAGTTTGCATTCTTCATTAACTTAGCTCTATGATATTTATTTATTAGACATCAATCAAGGATTTACACTTTCTGAGCACAAAGGTTGTATTTTATGATCAAAGTCCGCCTTCAATGAGTAATTTCAAAATAGTAGAATTTTTATTTTTTCCTCCTGCCCAAGGATCTAATCTCATATTTGCCAAGGAACTATTTTTTTTAATAAATTATTCCATAGGTTGGCTGTTTAAAAGCTATTAATTCTTTCATTCACTCAATATATTATACTATGTGCCAGGTACTGTTTTATGTAGTAGGGATAGAACTGCAAACAAAGTCCCTAGGCCTCTGGAACTTTGCTATAGTCTAGTTCATGTTCACCTTCTACGTGTCAAATGAACAAACTTAGGAGAACCTAGGGTATGTTATTGTCTCTAGGTGTTTAGAATTATAATTCTTAAACAGATGTTGCTGCCTCATGTGTTTAAATCCATGTATTGACTACTATTTGTCATTCTTCCTTCTTTAACTTTCAGTACGCTTAACTCTGAGTACTCTTACCTACCACTGCTAGGTAAGCTGAAATTTTTAGTTAGTTTTTCATAGACAATGGATCTTTCAACTAGGCCAATGGACCTTGTGCATTTCAATAAATAAAGGTACCATGGTTAAGAGTAAAGAAATTGGACTGAGAATCAAAAGTTTAAGCTCTGGACCTGTCGTGTACTGTGGACTCAAGCAGTTTACTTATTAACTTGTCTGAGCTGAGGCCTCATTTATAAAATGGGTACCTCTTGAAGTTTTCTTAAGGTTCTAGTGAAATGATATATCCTATTATTCTAAACTCTAAAAGGGCATTCTGTCATGCTAATGTCTAAAACACTGATTCTTAGTTTTAAAAGTAGCAACCAAATTTGTTGTAGACCTATAACATAATACATACACATTAAAGAGAATAAAAATGAATAGGTTTTAATAAACTTGAAAATTTTAATCATCACAGTATTTTGTTCATCAGGTATATCAGGTCAGAGAACTTTCCAAGACATATCAATTTATTTCCATTTTCTTTAACTTGGAATGGGCAAATCAGAACAGCACACTCAAAACAGAGCGTGACAGAAAAGACACATCCTCTGTTTATCTTTTAAAAGAGGATGAACAAGGATAATTTGTTTTAAAATGAGAGTTTTATGCATTTCAAATAGTACACATGGCTTGTGGACACATTTTTCTCATTTCTAGGGTGATATTACCCTTCAGAGGTTTACTGGAAGTGACATAGATGTTCCACAGGCACGAGTGATTACTCATCAGGATGTATTAGGCTCAATGAGATCATAAAATAAGGTACTCATTGAGAGATTTTAGAGTCTCAATAGAGAATGGAAAATGAACGGCACTATCCCTGCAGATAAGTTAAAATGGTCTTTGAGCTTTCCACGGTAAATGTGAAGACTCCAATGGGCAGAACAAAAGAATGGCAATGCCCGGGGTGGAATGAAGCACAGGTTACATGCTAAGACCATATCAGTCATCTCAAGCCATCATTTTCAGCTGAACGTTAGCCTCATATTTTACTCTCTTTGTCTCCAAGAATGTCGTAGTTCTACTGTCTTACTAGGGAAAGTGTTTTATTTCAGAATATATACTTTAAATATTTGCAGGGAAGCATTTTATCTTTACCTATGTAACATTCCTCATAAATGGTACAAGACTTCAAGGAGATATCACAGACACTGGTGCCTGAAAGAAGAAAAAAAAATCTAAATGGATGGAGCACATTATTAAATAGTGTTTCTTATTATAAAAGAAGTTGGTACCTAGTCATGTGATTCACACGTGAAAATAATTTATTAAATGTTCATGTTTGCTTGATGAAGTAATAGACATAGCCTTTATGGATCAGGAAATAGGAATATGCAGCAGGAAACAGACTAGCATAGATCACCACTGAGGTGACGTTCAGTAACTGAATGAAGGAAAAACAAAACCAATACAAATATCCTACATGGTTGTTTTACATTATATCACCAGGTAAATAAATTAATCAAATGGTAACAGTCTCATGTAGAAACCAAATAAATGTATTTGGGGAAAGTTTCAGCTCATAAATTGGTATGTGATGTATGTCTCACACAAGCACCTCTGAAGCTGTTCCTTTCTTCCATGCACTAGCAGTTGAATGCTCAGTGGCTGCACTTGGCAAATTGCTTGTCTCAGGCAGCCTTCTACCAATTTTGAATAATAAGAAGAGCAAAATTAGAACTCAACTGTTATGCTATTGACAAAATAATAAATAGGAACCCACCAAAAATGTGATTAAAGAACAAAGGCATGAGCAACCCAGTTCTGAAGATGTTCATCCTCACCACGCGTAAATCTAGTTTAATATTTCAAAGAATAAATACAGGAGAGCGAGGTGAAAATAGGTGTCAAACCGCAGCACAACAATCTACATGCAGAAAGGAGAAGGGGTAGTTATTTTAAGAATGTCTTATTATTGCATTTGATAATATAGACTCATTCAAACTTCTTTCCTCAATAAGTCTTAAATTAATATTTACTTTATTTCCTCAAAGGGCAAATAGAAGACATTTGAAGACAGATAATATGTCCTAAAACACAGGAGTAGATAAATTTGTAAATTTACTGTACTGGATGTTAAGGTCCACTCAATAGACCCCCCTTTAGAAACAATGCACTAGTTCCCTCCACAGCTGAGGGTGTTCCTGGCTCACAACCCTCCCCAAGAATTGCCTTCTGCCAAAGGGAGCTTTGTCTCCACAACAGGTGGAGGAGTAAAAGGGAACAAAAGCTGAGCACGCTTGCCTCAATTTGGGAAATCTCTTAAGGGGAACGCCAACTCCAGAGCCCCCCAGGGAACCAGGTCAGTCCTCTGTGGTCACCCTTTCACAGTCTGTCTGTTTCCTCTGACCAGTCCTGCTTGCTTACCTCTCTTTTGGTTGTTGTTCTGAAGAGCGCTGCTCAATACACCACATGCAAGCAAGTGTCAGTCTCAGAGTCTGCCTCCTAGGGCATTGACCTTGGCACTGGCCTCCTCCCTAATTAATTATAATTTGAAACTGCATACACTCTTAACAGGAAATTGGAAAATCTCTGCATTTTCTCATTACCTTACCGTCATTTTATTAAATTACTTTGCTCGTTTGTCTCAAAACACACTGCTTCCCTTTTATTCATCTTTCACAATCTTGATCAATTTCTGATCACATCAAGAATGCAGGATGCTGACTTTTTCTTTTCTAGATGCATGATTTAATAAGGACAGAAAATTTTGAAAGGTCATTGAGTCCAGTTTTAGTTCTAGTTTTCAAAAGCCAATAGACTATGAACATTCTATTCAGTCCTCCAAATTAGCATTAGTTGTCCCTATTCAAGATGTCCCTGTCTGACAGTTCATTCAGATTTATATTCCCAGACATGGGCTACTACGAAAATTGAATTTAAAAGAAATAAACCAGGAGTTATATCAGGAGCACTGCCAATTCTATTAGGTACAATTTGTATTTTTAAAAACAACTTAAATATACCAATAAAATGATTACCCACTATCTACTAATGTTTACTATCTAGTATATATCACACTAGGTACTTTTTCCATATTGTCTCTAAACCTCACTACATACTATGGGATAAATATTACCAGTATTATACAAGGAAAGAGAAATAAGGTTCATGACTATTAAGTAAATAGGCCAAGATTGCATGTTTCATTAGTGGTAGTTTTGAAGCCCATTGGCCAAAGGCTACCAAGGATACATCTGTAGTAATACAATGCCAAGTTTATTTAGCTTGATGTAGCAAGGGAGGACACTCCACAGGCAAACCTTGGGAGTTTCTCAATCTGAGGAAATAATGACAAGCTTTTACGGGGTATTGGGGCTTGGTTTGAGTGGTTTTAAAATGAGCTGTATACACAATGTTCATTGCTTGCAGCACTATTTACAATATCCAGGACATGGAAGCAACCTAAGTGTCCATCAACAGATAAATGGATAATGAAGATGTGGCACTTATATACAATGGAATATTACTCAGCCATAAAAAGAAACGAAATTGAGTTATTTGCAGCAAGGTGGATGGACCTAGAGTCTGTCATACAGAGTGAAGTAAGTCAGAAAAACAAATAGCGTATGCTAGCACATCTATGGAATCTAAAAAAAAAAAAAAAAAGGTTCTGAAGAACCTAGGGGCAGGACAGGAATAAAGATGCAGACGTAGAGAATGGACTGGAGGACACGGGGAGGGGGAAGGGTAAGCTGGGACGAAGTGAGAGAGTGGCATGGACATATATACACTACCAAATGTAAAATAAATAGCTAGTGGGAAGCAGCCGCATAACACAGGGAGATCAGCTCCGTGCTTTGTATCCACCTAGAGGGGTGGGATAGGGAGGGTGGGAGGGAGACGCAAGAGGGAGGAGATATGGGGATGTATGTATATGTATAGCTGATTCACTTTGTTATACAGCAGAAACTAACACACCATTGTAAAGCAATTATACTCCAATAAAGATGTTAAAAAAAAAAAGTAGCCTGAAGCCAACCTAAGAAAACATCTTTTCCTGGGTTCCATGCCAGACTTACTTAATCAGAATCTTTGGGAATGGGCTCTAGAACCAGCATTTTAAATATGTATATCAGATCATCCCAATGCACTCCAAAGTTTAAAAACCACTACTCTACAATATGACAGCAAGGAAACAGCCAAGAGGAAAACATTTTAAAGCTATAGACATATAATTGATATAAAAATATTGAAAATAGGTTTTTGATTTTTTCCTACATATTTTTTATTTCCTAGGAGTGTACAAAGGATTTTAGACTGTTTGTTTCCCCTTTCATTTGAGTCTTAAACATTTTGAAATTAAAAATTAAATGTTAAAGATGTTAAGCATATGAATGTCTATCAATTGAAAAGTTTCCCAAAGTTACCAAATAATAAATGATCTCTATAATAGTAAAGCGAAAAAAAAAAAAAAAGTTGAGCTGTACAAAACAGAGTATCAGTTGAGACTGGTAGGTTGAGAGAAGCAGGAGGTATTTACTGATTGGTTGAAGGCTCTTAGTAGAGATATTTTAACCACGGGGAAATGTTTCCTGTAGTTTTCCTTGGTCCATAAGTCTGTCATTGTGATATATGAGCTAATACCCATTAGAGGGCCCATCAAGCAGTTTCTCAATTGACTTAAAACCCATGGCAGTGATCTGAAAGCAGCCAATGGACGTGAGCCCGTTTTACCTCTTCAACTCTATCATTCTACCTTCAACCTGGGCAGATATAAGAATGTAACTTTTACCTCTTCAGGATTGGATCTTATTTACCACAGTTAAATATTACTGACCAGCAGTTTATTTATTTATTTTTATTATTTATTTGTGTATTTGGCTGCTTTGGGTCTTAGTTGTGGCCCGCGGGATCTTTGTTAGAGCATGCGGGATCTTTTGTTGCGGCATGCAGGCTCTTCGTTGCAGTGCGTGGGCTCCAGAGCTCACGGGCTCAGGAGTTGCAGCACATGGGCTCTCTAGTTGTGGCGCATGGGCTCCAGAGCACGCAGGCTCAGTAGCTGCAGTGTGCAGGCTTAAGTTGCCCTGCGGCATGTGGGATCTTAGTTCCCTGACCAGGGACTGAACCCACGTCCCCTATATTGGAAGGCAGATTCTTAACCCCTGGACCACCAGGGAAGTCTCTGACCAGCAGTTTAAAAAAAAGTAAATTTTGGAGTAGACAGGAGAAAATACTATAGAACTGTGGAAGGACATGAAAACAAGGATAAGAAGTTGATTTTTAATATCATATATAATTAGGAATTATTGAAAGGTTTTAAGGTAGAAAACGATATCATGAAAGTATTAGTGGAATGAATTTGGGGAACTATGAAAAAGGTAG
This sequence comes from Pseudorca crassidens, assembly GCF_039906515.1. Lineage (NCBI taxonomy): Eukaryota > Metazoa > Chordata > Mammalia > Artiodactyla > Delphinidae > Pseudorca > Pseudorca crassidens. Next base: position 39,789,936 of record NC_090303.1, read on the forward strand.
TGAAGATATCAAACCCATAAATGGGGATTAGGCAAAGATTTTACAATAGATTTTTTAAATGGTAGATATTACAGAGTTCTGATATTAATTTTACTTGAGCAATACAGTAGTTGAAAATGGTTCTAAGGTCTTGAATCTAACTGACTGAACAGTCAGTGTTAGCTCTTTTCTAAAGAGGAAAGTCCAGTTGATCTGCTTTAGAGCCCCTGATTTTGAAGGACATATACACTGACACATCTGCCCTTCTCAGTTTCTCCTAGACCTTGTAAAGCAGAACATGAGTGATTTTGCATGCTCATTGTAACATTACATAGTTTAGATTTACTGTGCAAGTGGTGAGACATTCATTTCCACAGTTCATCACTGTGGCCACTGCAAACAGACAGTGTGTCCCATTCTGGAGTTAAATCTGGTGACATGGCTTGACAAAGATGATTTTCAAACATATAAGGTAATTATGCTAAAGTCAGCATGACTTACTAAGGAGATGTTATGGTTACCGATTGTCCTAATAAACTGCCCTACAGGTTAGTGGGTGAGAAAAACAACTACTTTAATATGTCTTCTGCTTTGGGGGTCAGGAATTCAGGTAGGGCTCATCTGGACAGTTCTTCTGCTCCCTGTGGAAATGATTTGGATCACTGGGTGGTATTCAGCTGTTGGCTAAGCTGAACTGGGGAGTCTGAGACTGTTTCACTTATATGCCTTACGTCTTGGTGGGGATTGCTGGGGGGCTGGGCTCAGCTGGGCTTCTCTTCCTTTCTTTTGTCATGCAATGTTAGGGCCTCACCATATACTATCTCTAGCAAGGTAGTTGGACTACTTATGTGGACGTTTGGGGCTCCCAGAGACCACGGTGGAAGCTGCCCACATTCTTAAAAGCTAAGCCCAGAACTGGAATAGTTTCACTGTGCCAAACTCTATTGGTCAGTTGTCGTCGGCCAGCCCATATTAAGGGGCAGGGTTGCGAGACCCCAGTTCTTAATGGGAAGAGGGCCAAAGCATTTGTGGTCATATTTAGTTGGCCATGGCAGAGTGAGAAGTTGGGTGAGGCCTCCACCCACTGCTGCTTCCAACCTGGCAGGTCCTCTCCCTGCACAAGCAGAGTCCACCTGCTCATCACCTTCTGACACATCAACCCTAAAGGAGCCAGTGATGCTAGAAAGGCCATCCTTAATGAGTGGTACCCATCCTGAAGCCTTTAGTATTTTCGGTGAAAATATATCATTTGACCTTATCATGGAAAAATGTAGCTTGTAAACAATGTAGGGTGCTCATATTTACCAACTCTCAAAACAACTAAATTGACTTACAGTGTAGACAGTTGGAACTAGTGGAAATGTCTGGGACAGCAGTATGTATTTAAATAGTATGTGAACTCTGCTCTTAATTTTTGTAGATCAGATAACCAATATAGATTTCAATTTTATTTAGATAACTTTTACCAACCTCAATTTTAAAAAGAAATTGGATTCTTGAATGAGGTTTTTTTAAAACAGGCAACAACAATTTTGAATATTTTTACTTAAAGATATCTCTAAATCTAGAATCCTATATTGGGCAGTGTGCTCATTTAAACAAAATTGTATATATATATATTATATATGTATATAATATATATAATATATATACGTGGTGACTAATTGAAATAACAGGTAAATACCACGTGTTCTTATTTTCAATCAATAATTCGTTAACAAGGACATTAGTTTAAATGACAAACATCTTAAAAACAATAAATTTAGAGTTGCTGGTTTGTAAACATGTCACCAAGTTAAATTGTTCATTCTAACCTGTATAATTGAAAGTGAATCATAGTTAGAATACTGTTGTTATTTAAAGGCTGTCATTGCTTTCATTTTAAGAAACATGTGTTTTTATGAATTTATCTATATTCATTGAACATAAAAATACCACAGATTAAAATATGAAGTCCAACTGGAAAAAAATATTTTCCTATTTTCGTAATTATTAGAGATCTGCATGCATGTTTGTAGTACTGTATACTTCTTCCCTGTGTATGAGAAAATAATCTCTCTCCTGCATACATCCTCTAGTTACTCAATTTTCAGAAAATGATTATGAGAGAAACATTTTCAACAACTTTTTTCAAGTTAAGTGGTAAAAAGATAAGTTATATATATGTGGTCTTTAAAATAAATGTTATATACAGATTATCATTTATCCTTTGGCATAGATGTTATAAAGAAAAAAATAGAAGTTTCTGATAAACAGTCACAGAAATTCACCATTTTTACTACAATCTTTGGGTAGATGATACACATATTCAAAAATGTATTTGTTTATCTTACCAGTTAGATATGAAACAACTGTGTCTCTACCACTGTTTCTCAAACTAATTAAGTAGAATTAGTGTTAGTATTTAATGAGATTTATACATCCCCTTAATTCACTTGATGAACATTAATTGAGCTCCTACATTGAGCTGAGTGTTAATATGTGCCAGACAACACGGTGGGTACTTTATGTATATTATCTAATTTAATCCTTAAAGCAACTGTCGTAGGCGGAGTATTGGCCTCCTAAATATCCACATCCTAATCCTCAGAACTTGTAAATGATACCTGGTAACAAAAAGAGACCTTATACATGTGATTTAACTAAGGATCTTGAGATGAGGAGACTAAGTTGGATCATCCAGGTGGGCTGTAGTCCGTCTTTTAAGGAGTCTTAAAAGACGGAAGCAGGAGATCAGAGAGGAGGCAGACACTACTTCGGAAACAAGAGGTTGCAGTGATGTGAGGCCAATGAATGCAGCTGACCTCTAGAAGCTAGAAAAGGCAAACAAATGAATACTCCCCTAGAGCCTCTAGAAGGAACAAGCCCTGTCAACACCATGACGTTAGCCCAGGGAAACTGATTTGAGACTTCTGGCATCCAAAGCTGTAAGAGAATAACTTTGCATGGTTTTAAGCCACTGAATTTGTGGTAGTTTCTTATAGCACTCCTAGGACATTAATACAGCAGCCCAGCTGGGGAACTCAGGTAAAGGTTAGGTAACTTGTCCAATATCACAACACCTCGGTAACAGGAAGTTAAGTGTTCTATTTCTGTGCTCTCAGATGGTGCTCCAGAGTTTATCATTGTAGGCAGAAATTGCTCCCTTGTTTTAGAGTGTCAAGTAGTTAGAAGTAATTCTTACAGTACTTAAAAAAAGATGGCACAGTAAGTGTGTGGTTTTGTTTTGCTGGGGTTTTTTGATGGGAAAATATTTATTCGTTGTAGGTTTTCACAAACTCAGCATCAAATACACTTCTTCCGTAGCAGAGACCACCTGCTCCAGTGGACCAGCAACCCTTCACGAATTAGACCTCCGATAGCACTCGTCAACCCAGAAGTGCTCTGCTTCCTTCTCTGCACAACGGACCTAACACTGTCAACAAGGTAATTCTAACAAGATTGTGCAGCAATGACAGTGCTTACTGGGGTATGAGATCATTCCAAAGTCTAGTGCTGTAGGCTTAGAATGATTGAGTATCAGTATTAGTGGGGTGAAATAGCTGAAAATTCTGTGACAATAATTATTTTTTTTAACATCTTTATTGGAGTGTAATTTCTTTACAATGGTGTGTTAGTTTCTGCTTTATAACAAAGTGAATCAGCTATACATATACATATATCCCCATATCTCCTCCCTCTTGCGTCTCCCTCCCACCCTCCCTATCCCACCCCTCTAGGTGGTCACAAAGCACCGAGCTGATCTCCCTTGCTATGTGGCTGCTTCCCACTAGCTATCGGTTTTACGTTTAGTAGTGTATATAACGTGACGATAATTCTTTAGAGGAGGCCATCAAGCAGATGCACAGCACCCAGTCCTCTTTTCTGGAGGTAAGTGAGGGCAGTGATCGTAGTCCATGTGGCTTATTTTTGGTGTGTCATCCTCAAATCAGATCCCTTGTCTTAAATGGACTTGCCTCCCCTCTGACCCTTCCTTGTTGCTTTGATAAGATAGAAGGTGCTGTGCCATAGGCTTCTTCATATTCGCTTAACATGGTTCTGTTGACCTTCACGCTCACATCCCATTCAGCCTAAATAAGGTCTAGAAGAGTTTATGGAGACAGGGAATTCATCTGGGTTGTTGAGCCGGGAGCTCAGAAGAGAATACTGGGACATGGAGACTCTTTCCCTCCCAAGGTAAGGTGACCTAAGAAAAGCGTACAGAGACTGGCAGTGTCTCTAAGAAAAGCAGACTGCAGCACACCATGGTTGAATGCTTTAAGAGGCATAAAACCTCAGCCTCATCTTGCAACTTCCCTTGTAGTTGAACGTGAGACATTGCTTAATTGAATCTGGGCAGAGGGGAAGCATTCATGTACATGAAGACTTAGGCCTGTTTATTGCCTGGAGTCTTCTGTGGGTAGGAGAAAGGGTAGAACAGTCCACCATTGCAGAGAGATCTGAGGGGGTGAAGTGGCTTGCATTCCTGCTGTTGGAAATGACAAGGGTTCATAGGCCAATGGATGCAGAATAGAGTAGCCCAGCTCAAGTCGTCTTAAATGTGCCCCGTGAAAGAGGGAAGCTACCGACAAGAGTCCCCAGAGCCTAGCTTCCACACTACAATCCTATGCATTGTGGAGATCCCCCCCGGCCCTCTGAAAAATCCACACGTATGCCCTAAGAGAGCAAACATATAGGAATGCTGTCATGAAAGACAACAAAGGCCTGACTACAAAAATATAAGGAAAGACTGTTGCCCCTCTTCCTCCAATTCCCCCTTTCTCACCTCAGTACAAGAGGAAGCAGAAAAGGAAGGAGGAGGAGGATAAAGGAAAGCGAAAGATAAGTAAAAATGCCTTTTCTCACAGGAAGACTTTGAGCCATGGGCCAGTCTTGAGTTGTGGAGGAGAAACAAGCTTTGAATGGAATTAGAGATTGAAGCTCTGATTTAGACTGGATTGATCTTTTGAATAAAGTTGACTGAGAGTGAGTCATAATGATTGAAGAGGAAATAGAAGTGACTTGGAAGTTATGAGATTTGTATAATGTTCCATCAGGGAGCAGGGAAGGATCAAAAAGGAATGACAAGTGGAATAGTTGCTTAAAAATAAAGAGACTTCCAGAACACATTTCCATCAAATTTAGTTCACTCCGTAAACGAATCAATCTCGTAAGATGTGGGATAGAACAGTTAGGGCTTGAGATCAGACCTCCCATATTACTTTCAGGTTTTCTGGGCTCTGATGTCCTTAGAAATCACCCTAACATGAGAGTTTAGTCTCTCGTGTCTTTTATTTCCATTGAATGTGCTTCTATAATACATTGTACAGTGCAGTGACTTTAGTGGTCATCTGTCAGTTCTCTTCCTGCTTTACAAAATCAGATTAACTTTAGATTTCCTTGGTGGGTGTTTTCTCATTTTATTGTTTCAATTTCTGGTTTGCCTAACTTGCCACACTTTGTTCTTGCTTGGAAATTTTTCCGTTTTCTCATGTAATAGTCAAACGGGAGAGAAACGTGGGATGATGAGAAGTTATAAGATATACTTTTAGGAGCAAAATTTAGAGTATCTTTGATAACACAAAGACAATATTTGGGACTTCCCTAGTGGCACAGTGGTTAAGAATCTGCCTGCCAGTGCAGGGGACATGGGTTTGTTCCCTGGTCCGGGAAGATCCCACATGCCACAGAGCAACTAAACCCATGAGCCACAACTACTGAGCCTGCGCTCTAGAGCCTGCAAGCCACAACTACTGAGTCCACATGCCCCAACTACTGCAACTCACTGTAGTTGCAGTGAGCCCACGCACTGCGACTACTGAAGTCCGCATGCTCTAGGGCCCACGTGCCGCAACTACTCAACCCAAGTGCAGCAACTCCCGAAGCCCACGCACCTAGAGCCCGTGCTCCGCAACAAGAGAAGCCACCGCAATGAGAAGCCCGCGCACCGCAAGAAAGAGTAGCCCCCACTAGCCACAACCAGAGAAAGCCCACACACAGCAACAAAGACTCAGTGCAGCCCAAACAATAAATACTAAATAAAATTTTAAAAAAAGAAATAGTAAAAAAAAAACCCAATATTTTTGTTTCTTTAGGGTTTATGCTTTTAACCTAAGGAGAGAAGGAGTAAAGGAGTCCTTACTTTGTCTGAATGGTTTCTTGAAAAATTTAAGGTGTCTTGAATGTCATCCAATAAAGAGACTGTCGATTTAAATAACTCAATCATGGTTATATGAAATAGATGGAGAATCACAATGGGAAAGGGAAAACCTATGTTCAGGCATTAAGTGGCCTTAGGACATTTAGAAGATAATTAAATAAAAGCATCTCCTAAACCCGAGGCAAATTTAAACACTAAATATTAGTAAAGCTGTCATACAAACTGTCTTTAAAGAAGGAAGCTCTCTTCCCTTTCCTGTACTACTTGGAAATTATAAGAATCAGCATGTCTCAACTTTCCGTTTCAAGCTTCAAATTTTATTCCCCCACCAAAAAAGAAAAAAAATCCAAGGCGTTTAAACTGAAATATGTCAGGTTTAAGGATGGAATTCTCTCGCTATTCTAGTTAAATGTCATGAAAAACATATCTGTCCATCAAAAATGCTTTCAGCCTACTATATATGTGTCATTGCAGGATGGTAAAGATCTATTCTTTTCCCTGTTATAAAATAAGCAGTTCAGCAACAGAGTCAGATTGTCAAATCTGGTTGGGATCTTAGGGCTTGTCTAGATCACTCCCCGTGTGGTTGAACTCAGTAGTCCAAGGTTTCTCATCTGCTCAGTTACAGGATTTGAATCACTGACCATTTCTGCTGACTCCTCTCCAGTATACCCATTCTCTCTGGAGAGCATTTGTAATTTGTATCCTGGTTCCAAATAGCATACACATTCTTCCCCCCACCCCAGATACTCCCACCCAAAAATACCAAATAAATTTTGGAATGAATTTTATTTTTCTAAATATTTTTTAGTTTCAAAATTCACAATCATGTTGCTTTGTGAAGTACCTTTTCCCCTCCATTTTTTGTCTCCCTATTTCTTCTGCTCTAAGCCTTAATTCCTTAATTATTTACACATTTGAGCATCTTTGGACGGTATTGTGGCCTAGAAGCTGGAGGTCAGTTTTAGGGGAAATAGGACAATCTGTAGGAAGATGACAAAACAGAGAACTTAGACAATTTGACCCATTTCCCGGTCACTCAATGTGCTTCCAAGGTTGTTGTATTTTGTGTCAAATTGGCTACTCGTACCAGCATGAAAATAAGATAATTTTGATAATGTTTCCATAATCATTTCTGAATTAGATAGGGGAAGCTTAAGTCCTTTAGCAATAGACTCCGAATTTAATGGCTGAAAAAAGACATAAAAGACTTTTGTTTCTTTTTGCGTAGCAGTCTAGGACAGCACTTCTCAAAGTATAAGAAAGAAAATTGTCGGGAAAGTAGATTCTCGAGCCCCACTCTAGATCTGCTGAATCAGAAACTCTGGTGTGGAGGGCCAGCAATGTGTGTTAAACTTTCCAGGTGTTTCTGATGTACATTAAAGTCTGTGGGAACATTTTCCAGCCCAAGGAGATGTATGTTTATGACAGTGAAAGGGGGTTATCTCTGCTTCACTTAGTCATTCAGAGATCCGAGCTGACTATATCTTTGCCATGTTCGACTTGCCCCCATGAAACAGGTAAGAGCACAGAGCAGGATATGTGGGAAGTTTCATAGGACCATTGTAGTGCTTCTTACCTAACTTTGGAGGGAATTTCAGCAGATGGCCACAGCGAACTGCAAGAGAAGCTGAAAAATGTAATATAACTGGGCATATTATGTCCAGTTACTACTAAAGAAAGGAGGAGGGACTTTGATGGATAGTCTATGCAACAATCACATGATTATCTTTGGACAATCAGGTTTGCTGGTGATGTGTTTCATCTCTTTTCTTCTTAAATTCCTACTGATGTTGCTTTCGCTCAGGTACTTTAATTCTGGCATTGTACAAGAGTATTGCATCATGGGAGCTAAAGTAAGAGGGTAATAGAAGAAAGAGTAAACAGCAGTGCCAGATGCTGCCGAGAAATCAATGAAATGAGCACTAAAAAGTCCCCTAGATTTGGCATGGGGCCAAAAAATGGAGGTCATTGATGACCTTAGGAAGGATTGTTCCATAAATAAATGGTACAAAAGCTGTGTTGGCATAAACTATGTTAGTAAATGCATAGGAGATGAATAAACAAAGACAGCAAAACATAATTTTTTTAAAAGAGATTAACAGTGGAATGGCAGAGAGATAGGGCTGTAAGTAAGGATGATATGGGACAGAGGCGTAGGAATAATTCCATATAGATGGAAAAGATCTAGTTGAGAAGGTTTGGTTGAATATTCAGGAAAGGGAAGTTGGATAATACTCCTGAAAAATTATAATGGGGTCCAAACACACAGATGGGAGGAGTTACCCTAGATAGGAAAAGAAAAACTGCCTCTAATGTAACAGGAAAGAAAGAGGAAGGAGGGAAAGAGAAAAAAAAATTAAAGTAATAATTGGGGAAATTGAGAGATGAAGTTTCTAGATTAACACAGATGGATTGCTGAGCAGTATGAAATATGTAATTGAAGTTACTTTACACAACTCTACATAAAATCATTGTAGTAGCCTGTTAATGTTATATTGGGTTGCTATATTAATTTGGCTGCTATAAACCCTAAAAATTACATTTATTGGAGTGTGTCTGTTAATTTTTTAAAAACATTTAAAAACTGACCAAGAGTAGGGAAACTATGATATTTTATTTTTGCCTAACCCTGCTGAATTAATCTGTGGTAAGATTTCCTTAGTCAGCAGGTTTATTACAAATATAGCACTTTGTGAAATTCAGTAACTCTCTTAAGGCTTCAAAATGAACACTCATATGGGAGGTTTTTAAGAGCTGACATCATTTCTCTGTATTTTATTGGAATTTTAGAAAATTCTGGAAAGAATCTCATCAAATGAACCAGTATTTCATGTTTATAAAAAAAGTAATTAAGAAAATTGTGCCTAATGTAAACATGCAGTTTATGTGCCAAGAAATGGAAAAAAAATATAGGCCTTTGTCAATCATTAAACAAATTTTTTAAATTAGATCTCTAGGTGCCTATAAATTGTGAAGGGACCTGGATATTTATCCAGTGCCAGGCTTTCAGCCTTTCAGTGCGGCTGCTGTCGGCCTCTGAGTGTAGGATGCGCTTTGCTAGAGCCCACCATGTGCTATGAAAAGTTAACTTCGCTGACCAGGCGCTCATACTCTGGGCCACGTGGCATCACCCCAATCACTGCAAGTACCAGACTAGGGATAAGCCCTACACTAAATGATTCAAATCAGCCAGTCCTCAGGGAGCCTGCAAAACCTAACTAACCCCACACTGCTTGCCAAAGCTGCCTACCTAGCTGCACCGCACAACTCTAGTTTGCTGTGACCCCCTCCCTGGGTGTCATTCCCTGTGTGGCCCTGCCCAGCGGCCATCTCTCTCAGTAGCGTTAAGTAACAAAACATTCAGCCTTTCATCTGCATGAATCAGTGTGTTGTATCCCGCCATCAAAAGAATTCTTAAAGTCTTATAATACAGTTGGCACTATGGCCACAACCACTGACTCTTGGATAACTTCTTTCGAGCTGCTCTTGGCTCACTAATTGGCTCCAGACCACAGGGAGAGCAGTTGGGATGGAATTTGAGCTTGGGCTTTAGTCTTGCAGCCTGAGGCTACTTGAGCTGTGCTTTCCAGGCTGGAAGATTTGCTGGTTCTGCTTCTAGTCACAGTCTGTGTTTGGCAGAGACCTATTCCAGGGGACCCTCCTTGATGGTGGTGGTGTTTCTTCATCATTATTTGGGGCAGAACTCTGGTTGGTCTGTGTGTTTCAGGGGACTCCTGTGCAGGAAGATGTTGGCTGGGCTCCCCCCATGGGAGAGAAACGGCAGCTGGGTGTCATTTTGATGTTGCTCAGGTGTGGGTAGCAGCTACCTCTCTTTGTTGGTGCGTATCTCCTTGCTGTCCACAGAGAGCTTTATGCTCCCTAGACTGTCAGGAATATCACAGGCTGCACCTTCTAAGACCAGCCACCCAACATGTAATCCGGAGGGGCCCTCTGGCTCAAGGAAACAAAGATTTCATCCCAGCAACCCCCTTCAGAACACCTGCCAGGTATCCAATTACTTAAATAATACAAGACCACTAACCATTGTGCTTGGGCCTTAGTAAGCGCCCCAACATAACATGCGAAGGGACTGATACTTCTGACAGTGGGTCTTACTGCACTGTCCCAAGGAGAGGCTGCAAACCCTAGTCCTCTAGTGGTGGACTGGGAAGGCCTGGAGTAAGAGCCGGCTGCCTAAAGGCAGGCCGTGAGCCCCTACCCCTCGTTTCCTATAACCACCTACATGCTTCACACTGAGTTATCAAACTGAAAACACAGGCATAGGTGCCTAGAAGCCCAAAACAGAGGGAAAATAATGGAATGAAAGGAAAAAACCTAGATACAGAGGGAGAAAATAAAAAATGAATTATATATGTGTGTGTGTATAATATTTTTTAAACAAAGGTCCATAACTTAAAACAAGTGAAAATCCAAAATTTACTAAAATAATTTCTATGACAAAAAGATAAAAAGGGTGCTGATTGCCTTTTCTGCCTCTACAGCATAGGTGCTAAATTAACTTTAACAACTGCTAAAATGCACCAGTTGACAAAGCTTCATGGATTTAATCATACTGGATCCCATATTACAGTTTTATCAGAAGATCCTACTAAATTTAAACATGGAACTCCCTATAACCCTAGGAGAGTAACTAAACATAAAATACAGGAAAAAAGGGTAGTCCTTATTTTATGTTATAGTCCTGCCTAAGTTTCCCATAGTCATAATATCTATTGCCCTAAAATATTCTATATTGGAAATAGACACTCTGAAATAATGAGTAATAAATTGAAGTTAAGTAAAGTCTTTGGCACTTAGAAACTGGCTTGACAAAAAAAGACCCAGTTAAAATATTAAAGTGGTCCAATTTAAGTTAAAACAGGGCCTTCAAGAACTCAAACTTCATATAAGACCTAATTAATAAAGGGGTGATTATGTCCACCGCCTCTCCATTTTATAGGCAAATTCGCCTGTTCTTAAACCTTCAAAAATTGAAGAAAAAAAAAAGAATAATGCCTCACAGTGGATTACTGCAACTTTAATACTACGGTCCCATCCATTAAGGTCCCCATTCCCAATACCCGATATTATTAAAATTACTGATGTCATCCAATTAACAACCAGTAAATATTTTGATAGTAAAAGGTTTGGCTAATATGTTCTCTTCAGTGCCTATTTTAACAGCCTCTCAGCGTCAGTTTGCCTTCACCCCAAGGGAAGCAATGCACCTTTTCCAGCCACCTTCTAGAGTAAGGACCTCTTTGCAATTGCACACAATCTCTGCAGACAACATCTAACTGCATCCACTGTTCTCCATCAGCACGGATATGATATTCCAGCGATGACATCCTCCTTTAAGGACGTTTGTTAACACACTCATTAAGGACATAAAACTCCAGCATCGTTTAGTCAGTGTTGCATTCTGGAGGCAATATAGTCCTCGTGTAGAGATTCTACTTACTCTCTCTGATACTGTTACTTACTAATCAGCCCGCCTTGAATGGGGCCCCTTCCAACAAAAGGCTATAAAACTGGTCCAAATTAACATCGATAGGCCCCACGGGGAAACATTCCAGGATGTACACCTGGGTAGTATGTGGGGTCGGTCCAGAGTGGTTCACTCTGGCCAGAGTCTTGGCTGCCTGAACATGGTGAACACAAGGGGCCACACGTGTGATTGTCTTCTTGGCCCTGCACGGTGCTCCCTGGGGTGCCTGGCTTTGATTTCGGGGGCAGTGTCCTTCCTGTCTGTCACTGACGTGTTCTATGCAGATGCTGTTCACTGAGATAGGCAGTAGCCCAGCCCCACCCCACCCCTTCCCTTGCTCCCTCCCCCACTCCCCGTGGTCCCCAGGAGGTTCTTTTGCTCCTTACCAGACTCCAGAGCAATCGCAGTAGGCCTGAAAGCTAGATATGCACCTGTGCAAGCACATGGGGAGAGGGCATGGGTTTGTGATAATGAAGAGTGTAGCCAAGCCATCACCAGGGACTACCCTGGGAGATGCCACATCCTGATCCACATGGGAGAACAGCTATTCTTCAGAGAGTGGTTGTGATTAAAAATTCAACACAAGGGAATTCCCTGGTGCTCCAGTGGTTAGGTCTCTGTGCTCTCACTGCCGGGGGCCTAGGTTCAGTCCATGGTTAGGGAACTAGGATCCCACAAGCTGCGCCGTGAGGCCAAAAACATTTTTAAAAATAAAAATTCAGGGCTTCCCTGGTGGCGCAATGGTTGAGAGTCCACCTGCCGATGCAGGGCACGCGGGTTCGTGCCCTGGTCCGGGAAGATGCCGTGGAGCAGCTGGGCCCATGAGCCATGGCTGCTGGGCCTGCGCGTCCGGACCCTGTGCTCCGCAACGGGAGAGGCCACAACAGTGGGAGGCCCGCGTACTGCAAAAAAAAATAATAATAAAAAAATTAAAATTCAACAAAATCAAGCTTGAAGAAACATTTTGCGTGCAAACATGAAAATCAGCAAAAACAATACGTATGCCAGTTTGAAGGTTGTAAGAAGACCTTTAAGAACATCAGCAGCTAGAAATCCATCAGTGCCAGCAGAAAAATGAATCACTGTTCAAGTGAAACCCGGAAAGAAATGGCAAGCACTTTGTTTCACCCGGCAGTCTGAAAGGATGAGAAGAAAAGTCTACGAGAGCCACGTTATGTCAAAAGGGATGTTCATTGTGCCAAAAACATTTGAGAGAAACCCGCTAAAAAGAAAATAACATGTGAAGTATGCCAGAAAACATTCAAGCAGAGAGGTGAGGGTAAGCAACACGTGAAAACTCGTGTCCCAGAAAGGAATGTGTGTCAGTGTCCAAGAGAAGACGATGGTGGGAGCTATGCAACATGCTTGGTCTCAAGAGCCATATTTTCTCTCTGCCTGAGGAAAAGCACCCATTTATGTGTGAATATGCTGGCTGGTGCAAAAGGTTTGCAATAAAACACAGTCTCACAAGGCATGCCGACATGAAGAGAATGAAAATCAAAGTACAAGCATCTCATGAAAAATCGAGTTGGGCCTTTCATCTCAGTGGATGTATCTCTTCTAAAAGGAAACACCAGTGAGGCTTCTCTTTGCCTAAATACAGAAAGTCACTGAATGGTATTGATCTCAGTAATTACTCTCAGCTAAATAATCAGGTTGTATTGTTGAAAGGACTACAAACCAACAAGCTCAGTTACTTTCTCTCAGAAGCACATTTCCCTTTATTAAAAACACTGATTTAGAAAAAAAAAATGACAGGCACTCGTGTTACTCTCCTCAGAGGCTCCTTCACCACAGAAGGTTTAGCGACCTCTTCTCACACCTCCAGGAGTCTCAGGACTCTTATGAAGGCCATAGGTTGCCTTTGGGCTTCTGATGATAGAAACCAACCTTGGCTCTGTGCTCTACACCATTAGAGCAAAAATCACTGGCCACATACTGGTCTTTCCTAGAAATTGTGGTTCTGATGGATCCTTGAGGCTGTGACTTTCTATACCCAGTTGCCCATTATGCCTTGGGTCATAAATGCAGCCCCCCTCAATCTGAGCACCTCTACTTAGACCTCCTTGATAAAGAATGGAACCAGACCTGGGCCTTCTGGAATATTCCACCTGGAGGAGGGGTTTGTCTCTCCTCTCCTCAGTTTCTTGCCAGATGCCAGGCTGCTGGATGAGGTTGCCCTTCTCCCAGTTACCTTAGCTACCTGGGGAGTCCCTTGGGATCAACTGATGGAACAGCAGTGAAACTTCATAGACTATATGGGTGGCATTGCCACCATCATAACTGATGCTCAGTGATGCTTTCCATCTGCTAACTGGTATGTCCATGATAAAGGACAGGGCCCAAGAGTCAGAAAATTTGCCATTCCACCCCCATAGCGCTGGAGGCCAGATGTAGGGTACATACCTTTCTGGGACCCATTAACCATAGACTGTCCCATGGGCCAGGAACCTGCCCATCTGACATGTGACTCATTTGAGCCTAAACTTCTACCACTCAAAAAATCTTCATCAGTATTCAGATTATGAGGGGTAGATAATTAATCCTGGCTCTCCATCTGATTCCCTCCAGAAAATTAAAATTATTTTTCCAGGACTATTCCCTCAGACAGTGTGGGCTGCTAGGGAGCTAGGAAACTGGACTTGGTAAATAAAAATGGAGATAACATTAGGAGATAATAATAAAATCAACACCATATCCCATAATGATGAAGCCAGACAAGCCTTCATTGGTAATAATACAAGCCGGAGAAGGATTGACATCAAACAGCAAACGTCTATCAAGTGCAGCCACACACTATTTTGTTGGTCTCATTGCTATTGGTCTGGATGCGTTCATTGGTTTGAAGTCCAGAGGCTCCAACACTCCAAGTAAACCATCGTTTTAACCAAACTTAGCAGATGCTGGAGCCCACACCCCTACAACCTGAAGTCTTCACTGGCTTGCCCATTACCAACCAAGCCAACAACTGAGGCAGAGGGCCCATGGTAATTGCCTAAATTGGAGGGCCTGCCTGTAGGCTATGCTGGAGCTCAAAGCTCAGCCACAGATATTTTAATTGACAAACGTGCCATCCTATTAACAAGATGCACCCCAAACAGGCCATGTGATTTAAAAACTATCTGCAGTAGAATCCCTCTCATCACCCATCTGGACAGAATCTTGGACAGTTGGGAGCTTTTAGATTTGGCCACCCTTAATCAGGGATTTAATTATGTCAGTTGGGTTCTGGTGCTTCGGTTCAATGATAGCAACTTCGTTGAGGCAAGCGTCATCTTTGCTACTTGTGCACCCATGAAGCCTTTGTTTTAAAGATATTTATAAGTCGAGCTCCCAGGACCAAAATCACCTTGATACTTTACAAGAAGCTCAGTCTTGTTATAATACCACAGAGCCACAAAAACAAAACCCATGTTAACTTGAGTGGGTATCCACTTATAAAGGATACCCCCAGTGCCATATCCCAAACCGCATTGCCCTGGACCAGGAGCTTGTTCTTGAGAAGGTATCGCCCTTGATGACACTACTTGGGCCAAAGACGACTCCACTGGAAATGACTTTGCACCCTGTGACAGAGACAACTACTCCCTGGACACTGAGACCACCATACCAGCCACACCCACCAGTTGCCTCTCCTAAGATGCTGACATGAAACAGTTATTGTTGTTTTTTTTTTGTTGGACGTTAGGGATTCTGTGTTTCCTGCGTTTGCTGTTTACTTAGCTTGTGGTATGCTCCTTGTTCTATAGCTATACTTGCATACCTAAAGGGAAATCTTATAAAGGTTACTGCTCTCTGTGCTATTAAAAAATTAATGGAAATTCGTTCTTCCCCAGGTAGGTAACTTCCTCACATTGGTCCACCCTTCAGTTGGACCTCCCACTCCCCAGGGCCTACTCCTACTTCCCTTCTCGCTCTACCTTGCCCCCCACAAGTGCCCACCCTGTGTCTACGGCCACCAAAACCACCCCTTCCCCATGGCTACAAACAAGTACGACTCACCTATACCTTGCTGAACTAGCAGTTCACACTCTCCATCAACAAAACTGCTGTACCTACCACCTTGACTCAAGGGATACACCAAGATATTATTATCAAAAACTGCATAATTCATACTGTCACACACCCTACAAGTCCACCATGATCTTGTTAGAGACCCCCAAACTTCAAATCTGTTTTTGCCATATAGACAGTAAACTTGGATACGGTTGACCTATTTATACTTCTACTTGTCTCCCTCCTTCTGACTGCCATAATAAAATGTTTTCCTAGGCAGTTTAGGGGCATTTATATGCCACTCTGTAAAAGTCTCCTCTGCTACTTGGGCTACTGGAATTCTTCAGATAATTGAACTCGAAACGGATGCCAAGACAACAAGAGGTCAACTGTAAGAGAGGTTTGTTTTTGCGCTGTCTTGACCCAGTTTTCAGGACCTGACTAAAAGCTGGTCAGTTCTGCTTCTTGAGTGGCTGATTAAGTCCACAATCCAACCACCTCCCTTATCAGGCTCTCACATTCAGGATCATGGTGCATGCATGCTAACTGCTTCAGGGTCAGGAACCAGACAAAACTGAGGACCACCCCTATGCCCTGAGCCTGAAAAATCATCCAAATTAGCCAACCCACAGGGATCCCTCCGAGCCTCGCTGACTCTCTCCCCTTTATCCCCTACAGCTATAGCTTGCTGATACCTGCTGGGGTGGTGGAGAGGGCAGTTCTTCTGTGTCCCTGTCTGGCAGCCATCTCTCCTCTGGAGTGCTAAATAGCAGACTTCTCCCTTTCATCTATCCAAACGTCCATGTGTTCTGTTCCTCTATCAAGAAGATCTTTAAATCTCATAAAACATGTAGTTCGTTTTCTTTTACTATAAATCAATGACAGGAATGTTTCACCCAAATCTGAAGTTTCTAAATTCTTAGAATTGCCCCAAAGCAAAAATAAGTCACATCAAGTTGCTGAAAAATTAGATAAGACATTTCTACCTCCAATAAAGCCGTGTAACATAAATGTCAAAGAAACCTAAATGTCAAAAGAAGATTAAACTCTTATAGGCATTGATTCATCATAATCATTTTCCTTTTTTGTCTTAGTATTTCTTCTGTCCTTCTGTTCAAACCGGTTTTATCTGTTCCCTGTAACCTCAGTTTCTTTGAGGCATCGGTA